>NC_061811.1:14824870-15446328 GCF_021462225.1 Girardinichthys multiradiatus | reverse complement strand
GGAAAAAATCAGCTCAATGCAAATATTCTAGCAGTTTAAAGGATCATAAACACCCCACTCTCATTCCAATTTGTGTAATACCTACGTTTGTCCACAGGGCAAAACGTAGCCATTTCACGAAAAGGGCTCTAAAATAGTAGCATAGCTACGTTTAATTTTCCTAGTCATTTCTATGGGCTTACTTTAGGTCACGTGACTGCTGAGTTTCTCGGCACAATGAGCAAAAAACATGGCTGATATCCTTTTTTCGAGATAGATTGTGACTTTAGCTTTGTTTTGATAGCTTTTCTAGCGACAAATGTACACTTTACTTTCATAGTATCCATTTAGCTTATGTAAACGATTCGTAGTTTTTTTCGTTTCAGCGTACAGTTTTTCAGGTCTCCACAAAATAGTAGGAATACTACGTTTAAGTTGTTGCTATGGTGGTTGCTAAGGGCGCTATTAACAACAAACCGGAAAAACGTTGATGACAGTCACAGACCGAGTTGCCCTTAAAAATGTGTCCTGACCACGGATACGCTTTTATGTAATAAATAATTGCTTCTGTTTGATTTAAAAAATCATATCTGTTTAAAAAAAAAAAAATAATTTAAGCTAAATTACGAATTATAGAATTAAAACATTTTTGTATCATAATTTACACACTATTTTTAGGTAGTTAGGTAAGTTTATTTATATAGCGCTTTTCAGTAACAAGACATTCAAAACACTGTACATGAGGTAGAACAATTACAATACAATTACAAAGAAAATAAACACTGATACAGACACAGAAAAACAAATCAAATGACACTAATAATCCTTGGGAGTAATAATAATTAATAATCCTTCCAAGTTTACTGGTAGAAATTTGTTCCAAGCCACTCTTAATAATAAAGCCTCTTATGCTAAAAGAAGATGATAATATTGATAGTCTCATCATTCCACTGAATTCTAACTAGGGAAGCTGAGTCACTGATACAAACCAGCTTTAATCCACATTTTCAGGTGCTAATAATATATTGCTTTTACTGGTACTGAAGTTGATCTAAGTAATAACAGTCCATTGTAGTCTAATTAAGAAAGCTGGGTCATTGGTGTAAGAGCAGCTAAAGTCCAAATTACTAATAATATTTGGTTTTCGCTGGTAATCCTTCTGATAAAACTAAAAATCAATGAAAATTTTGCAAGGGTACGGTAGAATCTTGAGGGTGCGAATATATAAGTCTGAGTGTGTTTGCAAGAATTAGACTGTCAACACTGATAGAAGCACCATTGTCCTTGAGAAGAGAGGTGGAAGTTTTATCAATCGACCGCATAGTCCTATCAGCACACAGCTGGTAGAGGAGTGCTGGGGAAGAACGTCGTGTTTATATAACATCCAGGAGATATTTTGTCGATAGCCAGTTAGTAGAAGTTGCCGAGGCCACTTTGGGGAGCCAGATTTAGAAAAACAATAAATGTTGTGGTTCTTGCAGTTGTGAATTTCCAACTACCTTAAGAGTTTTACTGGTATGTCTCAATTGTGAATCCAAATAGCCAAATTTCTGGTACTTTCCACAGATCTCGAGCGAACAACTTCTCCAAGATTATATCCTTTAACCTCTGAGTCCAACCGCTGCCAGGCTGCGATTCTGTTCAAGAATTGTGTCCAGCTTGCGATTCTGCTCTCTTAACATTCCAGTCTGAGTGTTGATCCCTCTACAGACTTCATCCAACATCGCAGGCAGCTTTGGAATGCTTTGAACAGCCGCCCACGTTTTGCGAATCTCTCGATAACCACCGCCAGGTAACCACCAACTCCAAAAAGCAGAAATCCTGTTATCAAAAGTCCAAATATGTACACATCTTCTATGTCCTCGACCAACATCGTAGTCAGGCACATTATCTTCCACTGGAGCCAAGAATCCATTGCGTATCCAGAGAAGAACGTCCCGTCTGGACAAGAGGGTCTCCTTTACCTTGTCTTCCCATTGAAAAAAATAATTTGATCAATTACGTTGAGAGTCCAGCTGACCAAATCCAGAATTTAAAAGCTTGGAGGATATGCAAAGCGAAGCTCTGAGAAAAATACAGACAAAAAGCAGAAGCAGGGATCAGCAGGGAGGGAGGGAGAGAAAATGCGTCTTCCACCGAGAGCAAGGAAAAAAAAAGATTTACAATATATGATGTACATCATTTTATTTAATACGAAAAATCTAACAAATACATACATTATTTTCTGACAGGTTTGAGTAGACCACAAACTTCTATCCTTTCAATCTTAATTTCTGCCTAATTTGTCCTACACTGATAGTTATTTTCATGAATTATTTTCTTTTATTGTTTCTATTCAGATGTCTATATTTATTCTGCTGCAATAATTACATTACCCTTCTGGGGTAAATCAATCATTTAATCAATCTGTCTATCTGTTGGTATGCATCTATTTATTTCACAAAGAATCTGGATCATACTTGTAGCGGCTATCAAATTCCATCCATTTTTAGTCGCTTCTGGTTGCAGCGGATCCAGGTCCTAACGCGCTCGTGAGGTAATGTCCGGACTGGGAGAAGTTTGGGAATGCTCCCATTTATTGAGTACAAACTGAGTATTGAATGAAATCCAAAATCCAGGGTGGCGGTTTATGGCAGCATGCAAAAAGATGGCAATTATGGTCAATAGGTGGATATGATGAAGCCAAACCAGTATGGAAGAGAGCGGTATAAAAGCGTATGACCTCCACACACCCTAACACCTGATGCCCTCTAACCTTGACACCTAAATAGATTTAACCCACACCGCCACCAGTGGTAGAGTAAAATATAGGTCAGAGTGTCAATTCACATATAAACCAAACACTGCCACCAAACAAACAGAATTATCAAAACTAAATAAGAGAGACCCAAACTATGCCCAAATACCAAAAACCTCAAATGGCTCTTATAATACTTTTTTCAAATGTTTTTATTGTATTAAAGTTTCTTTATTATGAACACAACAAAAACAACAACAATAATAATGATGTATAATAAATATTTTATTAATATACAGAAAAGGAAAAGCACAGCAGCTCACACAATGCTGTAGACAGTTTATACATTACCATTGAACAAATTTGAGACTAACACTTTTGATAAACACTGTATACATTAATGAAAAAATAATGATTACAAATGCAAAAATAATGGTGCCAACATAGACTACAATACTAGAAAAGCACACATATGAACAATCTTTACATTGGCTGCCTGTGATTTATTTAATAGATGTTTACAATTGTTAAGTTAGTTTTTATGCATTGCACAGCCTTGCACCAGACTGTATGTCAGAGATACATTCAGTATGTAAACCAGGATATCTCTTATGGCTTCATAGAGCAAAAAAAAGTTGCCATTATGCTCTCAAATGGTGGAAAAGTGTGCATGGGATCTGAGAACACCCATGCTTTTAAACAAAAACTAAACATCAATTGATCAGTAAAGATTTTGTATATAGTTTTTTTATCAGCTTTTTATAATGTGTGATGATATCACTATATTATACTTATTTCATCCCTATCTTAGGTGGTCTTTGTTTAAAACTATCTATATATTTTTTTTAATGTAAAGTCTTTTAGTTATATAATTTATTTTTAAATATTTGGGTTAGTTAGTCTCCTTTTTTAAGTCGATCATTGTTATTACTGTGTGCTGTCACCATTTTAAGTTCTCATTATTATATCACAACAATGCACATTGAACTGCATTTGATCTCTATAAAGAGACTGTAAAAATAAAGCTGAATTAATTGATTTATGTCTTATCAAAGATCCATATAATAAGTGTACTGTCCACTTAAAATGGGAAAATGTAAATAAAAGACTACCAACTAACCTCCGTGTGATTCTTCCTTGTTTCTCTTTTTTGCTTTCTTCTTTGGAGGTACATCTGTTAGAATAAAGAAAACTATCTGTAAAGAGCTGGTATTCTAATGTAACTACTGCAGTTATTATTAAAAGGTCTGATGTCAAAAAGTCTAATAGGTGATCAGTTCATTTAAGCTGACGTATGTCCAGTGTGATATCATACCAAAAACTGTCATTTTGACAACATTGTCCCTCAAATCTTAGAAGATTTTGTAAAATAGTGAGCTTTTTGGAGCTTTGGGTTCCCGTTTAGATTTTATTGAATAATATATTTGATTAACACAGGTTTAAGTTTGGTTTGTTTCATTTAAGCCTTTCTATTCCCCCCGTGAGTTCGCTTCGTTCATCCTGGTCGGTGTTTACATCCCGCCGCAAGCTAACGTGCAGGTCGCACAGCGCATGCTCGCCGACCAGATACTGAGTGTGGAGCGGACCAACCCGGACTCCTTAGTAATCGTCGTTGGCGACTTTAACAAAGGTAATCTCACCCACGAACTCCCCAAATACAGACAGTTTATAAAATGTCCGACCAGAGAGGACAACATTCTGGATCACTGTTACACCACCATCAGAGACGCTTATCACGCCGTCCTACGTGCTGCACTGGGCCAATCCGACCACATCATGGTCCACCTGATTCCTGCATACAGGCAGAAACTAAAGCTCTGCAAACCTGTTGTGAGGACGACAAGGAAGTGGAGCAGTGAGGCTGTGGAGAATCTCCAGGCGTGTTTAGGCTGTACAGACTGGGATGTGTTCAGGACTACTACCAACAGTCTGGACGAGTACACAGAGGCTGTGACTTCCTACATCAGCTTCTGTGAGGACAGCTGTGTACCATCATACACCAGGGTGAGTTACAACAACGACAAACCCTGGTTCACAGCTAAACTCAGAAGGTTAAGACTGGATAAGGAAGAGGCCTTCAGGAGTGGGGACAAAGACATATACAGAGAGGCTAAGTACAAGTTTGGCAAGGCAGTGAAAGAGGCCAAACGACTGTACTCTAAGAAGCTCCAAAACCAGTTCTCAGCCAACGACTCTGCGTCTGTCTGGAAAGGGCTCAAGCAAATCACCAACTACAAGCCGAAAGCCCCCCACTCCATCAACGACCGACGCCTCGCCAACGACCTGAACGAGTTCTACTGCCGCTTTGAAAGACAAAGGGACAGTCCTGCAACCATCTCCCACGACGCCCCCCAACAGCTGCAGCCACAATCCACCACCCCCACCTCCCCAACCTCAAGAGGGGCCTTGGCACCTCCAACCCCCACCCTGAAGTTCCCCCCCACCAGCCCCCTATCCACGCCGAGGACGGCTCTTTCCATCCAGGAGAGGGACGTCAACAAACTCTTCAGGAGACAGAACCCCTGGAAAGCTGCTGGTCCGGATTCTGTCTCACCAGCCAGCCTGAAGCACTGCGCTGATCAGCTGTCTCCAGTCTTCACAGACATTTTTAACACCTCACTGGAGACATGTCATGTGCCAGCCTGCTTCAAGTCCTCCACCATCGTCCCTGTTCCCAAGAAGCCAAGGACCACAGGGCTTAATGACTTCAGACCCGTCGCCCTGACCTCTGTGGTGATGAAGTCCTTTGAGCGCCTTGTGCTCTCACACCTAAAAGACATCACCGACCCCCTCCTTGACCCCCTGCAGTTTGCCTACAGAGCCAACAGGTCTGTAGATGATGCAGTCAACCTAGCCCTTCACTTCATCCTCCGGCACCTGGACTCCACAGGAACCTACGCCAGGATCCTGTTTGTGGATTTCAGCTCTGCCTTCAACACCATCGTCCCAGTTCTGCTACAGGAGAAGCTCTCCCAGCTGAGTGTGCCCGACTCCACCTGCAGGTGGATCACTGACTTCCTGTCTGACAGGAAGCAGCGCGTGAGGCTGGGGAAGCACGTCTCTGACTCCCTGACCATCAGCACCAGTTCCCCCCAAGGCTGTGTTCTCTCTCCTCTGCTCTTCTCCCTGTACACCAACAGCTGCACCTCCAGTCACCAGTCTGTCAAGCTTCTGAAGTTTGCGGACGACACCACCCTGATCGGACTCATCTCTGATGGTGACGAGTCCGCGTATAGATGGGAGGTGGACCATCTGTTGGACTGGTGCAGCCAGAACAACCTTGAGCTCAACGCTCTAAAGACAGTGGAGATGGTTGTGAACTTCAGGCAGAACCCAGCCCCACCTGCCCCCATCACCCTCTGTGACTCCACAATTGACACTGTGGAATCTTTCCGCTTCCTGGGAACCATCATCTCCCAGGATCTCAAGTGGGAGCCAAACATCAGCTCCCTCATCAAGAAAGCCCAGCAGAGGATGTTCTTCCTGCGGCAGCTGAAGAAATTCAACCTGCCAAAGACTATGATGGTGCACTTCTACACAGCCATCATTGAGTCCATCCTCACCTCCTCCATCACCATCTGGTACGCCGCTGCTACAGCCAAGGATAAGGGCAGGGTGCAGCGTGTCATTCGGTCTGCTGAGAAGGTGATTGGCTGCAGTCTACTGTCGCTCCAGGAACTGTACACCTCCAGGACCCTGAAGCGGGCCGGGAAGATTCTGGCTGATCCCTCCCACCCCGGTCACAGACTCTTTGAGACTCTCCCCTCTGGCAGGAGGCTGCGGTCCATCCGGACCAAAACCTCACGCCACAAGAACAGTTTTTTCCCATCTGCCACCAGCCTGGTTAACAAAGCCCGGAAACCACCTTGACACTCTCCCTTTCCCCCACACCCCCCCTTTTTTTGCTGACAGGACACCTGTAACCTGCAACTCTATGCGTTACATTAACGCTCAGCTTGGACTCCTGCTTTACTTGCACTGCTTTACTTGCACAATGATCACCTGCACTGTTGTATTGCTCTTGCATCTTATACTGCTCTATATTTACTCTCACTCACTTAAAACTGTGCACATATATTTATATTATATTGTAGATATGTTTATACTGTTTAATTTGTACTGTATTGCACCGACTACGCCAAAACAAATTCCTTGTATGTCCAAAAACGTACTTGGCAATAAAGCTTTTCTGATTCTGATTCTGATTTAATAACGTGTAAATATCCTGTGAAACGAATTAATTCAGAGGTCTCCCGTACGTGACGACTTGCATTACGTCACTTTAATGCGTCCATTAGTTTTAGTTGAATCGCCTGTCGTTTCTTGTTTCAACACCCTTAAGATGCATGTTTTTGACAGGTTTATTTAAATAAAATAATAATAATAATACAATTACACAATGCATAAATCTCACTGAATTAAAGAAAAAAAATACATACAGTTGATTATCATACGGTGTATTCAAATTTAAAGGATAAAAATTATCAAATAAATAAATGAAGGTAACCAGTTTGAGCGACTCGGTCCGTGACTGTCACCAACTTCCTTCCGGTTCGTTGTTAATAGCGCCCTTAGCAACCACCATAGCAACAACTTAAACGTAGTATTCCTACTATTTTGTGGAGACCTGAAAAACTGTACGTGGAAACGAAAAAACTACGAATCGTTTACATAAACTGAATGGATACTATGAAAATAAGGTGTACATTTGTCGCTAGAAAAGCTATCAAAGCAAATCTAAACCCACAATCCATCTCGAAATAAAGCAATTTCCACCGAAAAAAGAAGGATATTCGCCATGTTTTTCGTTCATGTTGCCAAGAAACTCAGCAGTCACGTGACCTAAAGTAAGCCCATAGAAATGACTGGGAAAATGAAACGTAGCTATTATGGAGAGTCGTTTCATTCAAAATTAAATAAATAAATACTGCTGTTGATAAATTATTAATAAATATTCCATTAAATAAATAAATATCCCCATGAAATAAAACAAAATAATTATGTTAAAATAAAATTTCATCTTATTTTATTTAATTCATTTCAAGATTTATTGAATTTACTTAAATATTTATTTATTTACTGGTGGAAGCCAATGCTTATTATCGGCAAACGACATGTCATTATTGTTATAGGTTGTTACTTTTAAGTGATGATGTCTTTATTGGTTTATATTTAATAAATAGCGTTAGACCCATTGGATGTAAAATAAATAGCACTATGCGTGTGTATGACGTGCTGAAAGGATGAGGAAGACTTATTGCACAAACAGCTTCTACAAAAACAGCGGCAACCGCCGTGGCAGGCTTTTACGGCCGGTCTGGCACCCTCCGGCATGCTGTCTTCAGGCAGGCAGAGGCATGCTTCTGCCGGCCACAGCGTGAAGTAGCTTTACAAAACAAAAGTGTCACAAGATAAAACTGCTTTATGAAATAAATAAATCAATCTTTAAGTAAATTAAATAAAGTTTGTTCATAGTGATCAGAAATGGAAACATAAGCATAGGTATGTTACCCATTCTGCCGCAAAGTCTGTTGGCATGTTTTTGTTTCTTTTGCTGACGTCAAGTCAAACATTTCTTTACTAGACTCACCAGGAGATGGCGACACAGGTCTGCTTAATTTGAACTAGGATTATGGTAGAATTTAAGTGTGAAATATTACAAATAAACACTTTTTTACCAGTAATATCTTTCCACAGTGTCAATTATGGTCTGAGCTTGTATTTATTTATTTATTTTTAACCAGAAACATTGCAGGCAGAAGAACTGAGGCTGCCCTTAATCACCCCCCACCCCATTGTGCTGACCAGACCCTCAGAAAAGTAATTAATAGATGACAGGCTAGAAATGCTGTCATTGTCTAGCATGTATTCTACTTGTGCAAAACTGTTTTAGAAAAAAATTAAATATGAGGTCCAGTTGTTGTGATGTGGAAACATCTCTGTAAGCTGAAAGGAGTTCTTTTATAAAAAAAAAAAAAAATCAGTTTATGTATACAGCGCTGATTTACAACAAACATTGTCCCAAGGCACTTTACAAAAAAGGCTGATGCTTTTAATATATAAGACTGTATATTTAATTCAGTCAATTATATAGATAGATCCCATGTCAATTACATACATTCCAATTTGTTCTTCTTTTTAAAACTATTCAGTCAGGTTTCTCTTATTATACCACTCCTCTTAAATGAACATGTTGAGACAGTGGACAGTTAATTGCATCAAGTCGTTAGCATTGCAGCAATCACTCATGCAGAGGAAAGGAAAACTCCCCTTTAAATCGAAGAAACCTTCACCATTCTCCATAAATATTAAATGTTTTTAAATATTAAATGTTTCCTAAAGTTTTATCTAATTATACCTAAAGCAAGATGTGAAAAAATTTCAATTATTTGACTGTGAGGAAGTGGTTCACGAACAGTAGTACTGTTGGTACTTTGTCTTTAATGGTACAAAGAATAAAAGCTAGTCCAATTTTTACTTGAAAAATATTAACAAAAAAAACGTGATACAGAGTTGCTAAGCAACAAAAGCCAAAGAGTAGTTGTTTAAGCACATCCATGTTTGTTTCACCGGAAATGTGTCAAAAGAGAAGTGCTTTAGATTTAAGCAAACAACACGGAACCAGGATCAGGTTCTGATGGTTACTTAGGCTGTGTTCCATTTACCTGAATGTCAGAACTTGGATCTGGAAATGAGATTAAAAGCAACACATTTCTCTGGATTTTGTATAATCAACAATTAGCTACAAGCATATTGAGGGTTATGGTAGTGTGTGTTAAAGACATAGTGAGATAAAAATCCCAGAAAAGGCAAATACAAAGGTTTTCACTGCAACTATCACTGATATTCATGTGCAAAGCAGCCATGTTGGATTTTGCTAAGAAACCTCTTAGAATTCTTACTGTAGGGGACTTTCCTAGTAACATTTTCATAAAACTAATAATTATTTCACTTTCTGATTTAAAATGGAACACAATTTTAAATTACATTCTGAAACCTATCATAAACTTCTAATGGTATGTGCTTGTTTTGTTTTCTTGTCTTTTTTTAGATGAAATCCAACCAGCTGAGAAACACCATGCATGTATTGGAAATTGTAATTCTGCAGAAAACAAGGATGCAAAAGAATAAAGAAGTCCTGATTTTATTTTTTGTTTTAAAATATAAAAACAGGAATACAATCCATTTGGTTGCTTTTCAAATTGAATGGCGAAGAATTATGTTTAAAATACTAAAAACATAAAATCACCAACCAGTGGTGATTCCTCCTTGAATGCCCCTCCTTATGCACCCAGAAAATGTAGGTATGTATCCAAACAGATTTTAACTTCTTTTTTTGGCAGTCAGTGCTTGTTTTTCTGTCTTTGTATCTGGATGTTCATGCTTTTTTAAGAAAGAAAATAAAGGTTTCCAAAATTTAAAGCTGGGTTCTAAAAAATTTACAATACGCTCAGTGTAGAATAATCCAGTTCACATTTGTGGTACTATGGATTTTGAACAAAAGAGGAGCAAATGCAAAAAAAAAAAAAAAAACCCTGCTTTTTAGGAACTTCAAATCAGATGCTAACTTTAGTGTCATTAGTCAGCCATACTGCACTGCCATGTTTTCTTATAATATCCAATTTATTTTACTGAACCTCACAATGGGTCATCACTTTGGCCCAGCAGACAAATACTTTTTTTTAAAGTGCTTACATTGCCCCATCATCCACCTCGTACTGCACCCTGGGTGGTGAGCCATATTCAGCCCATATAAAAAAAAACACCAATGTGGTTATGTTTTTTTCACTGTTTGCCACCCTCAGCATCTCGCCCATCTATAGCAAATAATGTGGTTCATCCCCTGACGTCACTGCCCATATATGACAGGGTGAGGTGGACTGACATTGTTTAAACCATGGATACATTTTAAACACTTCTTCTCATACATATTTAATGAAATTTAAGTTGTTTATTTTAATTGTTTATATTCATCTATATTTGTTTTGAAGTGAAAAATAATAAGGAAAAGTGATCAGAAAAAATATTACCTTCTACAATCACAGTTCGTAATAGTTGAAGAATTTGTTGGCAGTCTGGGAATATAACAAACTGGTCACTTTTCGTTTGTCTATCTCGGTTTTTTCCTTGCTTGTTTCCTATTATATTTACCAGAACATGCTCCTACCATAACAGATATTTTCCAGTTATAAAATTGAGATATGTATAAGATAGAGGTGCTCAGAATATAAACCTTATCTTCTGCAGCTGGAGTCACTCGGTGACCTGGTTTTCGCTGTCGTAAAGCGCGGTTACAATATTTCCGGGAGGCAGTGAAAGCAGCACCAGCAGTGCAGCACTGGTGTGTTTTATTTTCGGACCTGCTCTGGGATGTTTGTTTCTGAGAGGCATGTATCATGTAAAAAGAAGAAACTAACGGACTTAGCTGGTTATTTTACGAAAAAGCAAGCAGAGAGAAGAAATTTAACTGGGAGTTTTGGAAGGAAAGAAGTTGGCGAATTCGGTACGTATACACTTTACTGACATGCTTTTTCCAAACTCATCTAACTAAAAACTTGTTTTTCTTAAACAAAACGGTGTATTGTGTTCACTTTCAGCAGTTTTGTCCTATTGTTGAACACTGACATTCCGTTCTCTTTTTTTCTACCTTATTTTTGTTTCAACTCGTTAACATGCGTTAAATACCCAGATCATCAATGTTTAAAGTTAGTAACTGACTTCTTAAAGTCTTAAAGTTACGGAAATAACTGAAAAAGATCCAAATGAATCGGTTTGGCGTTGTGGATTTCTTAAAAACCTTTATTGCATTCCTCGTTATGATGATGATGAATCCCTCCTTTGTGGCTACTTTACTTGAAGTCAGACGTTCTGCTCCATGTAATTTTACAGCCTCCAAGCTGTATGGTAGCAGTGCGCTGGAGTTTCTGTCAGATAAGTTCTGTTTGTCTTTCTGAGAAAACACTTTCACTTAAATGGACTTTGGACAGATGCTGCAGCGTGTTTTTTTCTGATTTCCCCCCCACTTTGTTACATAGAAGTACAGAATAACCTGAATCATCCTCCCCTGCATCCCATTCCTCCCCCATGGTGCACACACTCTCCCACTGCAAACCTAATTGTTATTGCAAATGAGCACCCCAGTGAGACAGTCAGGTTTTAAATGCAAGCTTCCTTATAGGTCAATAACTCTCCCCAACCAGCAGCTGAAAAAGAATGATGGCAAAAATCGATCAATTAGTGCTGAAAAGTTCCATGTTGTGCTTCTTTGACCTCATTTGACCTCTTGCACAATGACGTCTCAACATCATTTCTTTTATATGTTGCCTGAACAGAGCATTTGAATAGGTGGTCCAGACAGGAAGCTGCACAAGTATGGAAGCAAATCGTTACCATATTTCAAATGAAAAAGCATTTTCAGAAATGCTTTTTCATTTTAAGAATGTGGCTGCATTGTTTGACTCATAAATGAAATTAGTTATCAATAATCCTATTTGCATTTTAATTTTCTTCTTCAAGACTGCTCATTCTTTCACTTAATTAAAATGAAAAAGAAAAAGACATTTGAAATTTATTTTTCAAAATGTACCCCAGCAAATAGATACCAAAATTCAATTTGAAATGTAAAATTTGAAAATGAAAAAGCATTTCCAGAAATGCTTTTCCATTTTAAGAATGCGGCTGCATTATTTGACCCATAAATGAAATTAGTAATCAATCTTCCTATTTGCATTTGCATTTTCTTCTTCAAGACTGCTCATTCCTTCACTAAATTCACATTTTATGCCATAATCAAAAAGAAAACAAAGCAGACATTGCTTTTTTGTTTTCGTGGTCTGCCCGCAAAGTACTGCCCAGAACTCGAAAACGAAAAAGCATTCCGAGCTGCGGTCGCAGCAGAGTGACGTCAGCAGCCGCTCTTCCTCAGCTCCCTGCTGACCGAGCTACCCAACTTGTTCGGTGGGAGGCGCTGTGCACGTCTGCATTGCATTACATTGCAAACGTGCCGAGAAATTGATTGAATTGCAGCAGGGCCGAGCTCAATTTATGGCAGTGACAGGCAGAACTGGTAGTTCCGCCACAGCTCCACCCACAGCTTGCCGCACAGTGGCACGGGATTCCGCTAGGATGCCAGAAGGTGCCAGACCAATGCGGTTGCCGCTGTTTTTGTGGAAGCTGATGCTGATTATTGGGAAACGGGATGTCATTATTGTTATAGCCTGTTACCTTTAAATAATGATTTCATTATTGATTATTATTTAATAAACAGCCTTAGACCCATAACATAAGGTGATTGTATTTACTTGACATGGAAAATAAATAGCACTATGTGTATGTGTGACGTGTTGAAAGGATGACGATTTATTGCACAAACAGCCGGTTTATTATAGAGCATGAGCGGCTATTCTGAATCGTCACTCAGAAAAATATAAATAAATGCTTAAAAACACCCTGGATGTCCCAGGCCATGAGGATGCCACAAGGATGCCACAGCCTGCCACCGGAACTACCAGTTCTGCCTGCCAATGCCACAAATTCAGCTCGGCCCTGCTGCAATTCAGTCAATTTCTCGGCACATTTGCAATGTAATGCAATGCAGACGTGCACAGTGCCTCCCACCAAACAAGATGGGTAGCTCGGTGAGCAGGGAGCTGAGGAAGAGCGGCTGCTGACGTCACTCTTCTGCGCCCGCAGCTCGGAAAACTTTTTCGTTTTCGAGTTCTGGGCAGTACTTTGCGGGCAGACCACGAAAACGAAAAAGCAATGTCTGCTTTGTTTTCTTTTTGATTATGGCATAAAATGTGCAGTCATGAAGAAGAAAAAGCAAATGCAAATAGGATGATTGATTACTAATTTTATTTATGGGTCAAATAACGCAGCCACATTCTTAAAATGAAAAAGCATTTCTGGAAATGCTTTTTCATTTTCAAATTTTACATTTCAAATTGAATTCTGGTATCTATTTGCTGGGGCATATTTTGAAAAATAAATCTCAAATGTCTTTTTCTTTTTCATTTTAATTAAGTGAAGGAATGAGCAGTCTTGAAGAAGATAATGCAAATGCAAATAGGATTATTGATTACTAATTTCATTTATGAGTCAAACAATGCAGCCACATTCTCAAAATGAAAAAGCATTTCTGAAATGGTTTTTCATTTGAAATATGGTAACGATTTGCTTCCATACACAAGTGTGTCTTGGATCTCAGTGCTGGCCGTTGGTTCCTTCTTCCACTGCGCTGGAAGGCTGTAGCTGTGATAAAATCACCAGAGTTGCAGAATGTGAGGGCAGTTTCTTCTATGGAGACCTTATAATTTTAAAACCTTGCAACAGAGCCTTTTCTAAGCCTCGTTCTTTGTCCTGATGTTTGGTGCTGAGGGACAGCTGCAGCAGACCTTTTTTACAACCTGCAGCTAGGGCTGCTCTGCAAGGTTTATAGGCGGACATTAGACATAAATTAAAGAACAATTTAGTGGTGTTTTGTTTTTGTTTTTTTTAAGTACAGCAAAAAAACACAAAAAAGCAGCTGGATATTGTACTGCAAGATTTCACAAAACGCAATGTTAGAAAGAAGATGATTACTGCTAATTCTGCTTTGTGTGCATTTGGGTTGATAGCATCACAAAAGGCACATGAATTGAGCTGATTTGCTGGAATTTGCAAACAATATAGTGGAAGAGCAATTTTTGACTGATTTCAATATGGATTTTGAGTCCCAGTTCTCAAACGTTTTGCTACAGCCAAACGGATTGTGTTAGTAAGAATGTTTTGAAGGAGGAAGTTGATTAAAAACAGACAAATAGAGAGGAACAAACAAGAAAAACACCAAAGGACATGCTGAAAAGTTGAGTTGCCTTATGCCTTGTGTGATGTCACAGGAAGTATGTGCGTGCAGAAGCTCATTTTTTGGAGGATAGATTTTGTTCTCATTAAATAATGGCAACAAAATATCAAAACAAACAGAAAAACTGACCATGACATTTTGTTGTGTAGGCAGCAGAAAAGTCTGTAAAAGTAGCTTTAAACACAGCCTGCCATTATTGTGTTTATCTGAAAGAAGCATGCAAGTGCTATGTGTCATTTTACATGCCTTACACTCTGAAGAACCAGCGTTGTTTCTGCCTTTCATGAAGTAGTTTTGTGCATTCAAATGTGGTGTAACGTACCTTTAAACGAGGACACTGGAGTTCTATTTGAAGACGTGTTGTCTAATTTTACCGAGCAGTCCTGTCCTCACCCCTGTCCAAACTCTGCAGGGCATTAATGGAGTGCCTCTTGCCTTCTGAATGTCTGCCGCTCAGAACTTTAAGAAGTTTAAAAACTTCACTGGTCACTTGCTCACAGAGATGGCCCTTTCCAACCTCACATGCCAGGTATGCACATTGTGTTTATTGGATATTTTTGTAAGAGGAGAGGAAAGTGCAATTTTTCCTTATTCACAGCAGTGGGAAACAATTATTCTCCCATTAAAGGCTATTTCGGCTGTTGAAATATATGTGCACCATATGGCCTGTATGCCCCCTGGCTGTTCATTTGGCTCGATCACTTCTTGCTGGCGTGTTTAGAAATGCAGTGGATGAAAATAAGAGGTTTGTTATGCGTCTGTGTGAGGGTTGGACCCAGGTCTTTTGTCTAGTTGGTGGATTTATTTGAGATGAAGAGTGGCCTTCAGGGCGTATTGTTTTCTCAAGAGAATGAAAAGCTGTTGGTCTCTTAAAGCCTGCATGTCAGAGGACAAACTGCAGGAGTAATGTGGGAAAAGAGGGCAATTGCTGAAAAAGCTTTTAGACGGGGTAACAAAGGGGTCATGCAAAATAAACACCCCAACAGTTCCATCCCAGTTTGTTTCTCAGACCTCTGAAAAGTCCCCTGCCCAGGTTAGCTATTTATTTGCTGGTAACAAAAACATCTGTCCTGACTGATGGTGTCAGAGAAATCCAACCCACAGTATGTGATTGTCTCAAGATGCTCTAGGACTTATGTCATATTCTCAGTGCCCCATAAGCCTTGCTAGGGCATCATGATGCAGTAGGTGTCCCGCTGAGAGAGAAGAGCATGTGAAACTGTTGGATCCATTTGTAAATTTGAATTGAAAATTTTGAAAATTCAGTAAGATTTCATTGAAAAGTAGGTTTTAAACGGAAATACCCAATCATCGGAGACACTGAATCAACAGGTTAACGGTCACAGAGGCAGCTGGATGCAGCGAAATTCATGGGAAATGATGGATTTATTGTGATAGATATCATCATCATAATATTCAACAATAGCACTGTAATCACAGGATTTTCTACTTTCATGAAGTATTATACTAGATTGTAACCCTACATGGTAAAGCCTGTGCTTAAAAAATCTAATGAAAATGAAGTGGAAAAAAAAAAGACTTAAAAAAACTGCTTCATGCCAAATTAGCTCTTTGGGCATGTTGGTACTAATGTTATATTTTGTCACTCCAACTATGTTAACTTTGTTTTTTATATAGATTTGACAGTAGTAATGGAATCAGAGTTTTGGCTTTATGACAGGCTACTAGTGTCGAAAGATCAAAATTAAATTTTTATGTTGTGTAGTCATTTATGTTTCATTCCTTAAGTCTTGGACCCGCCTGCAAGATGTTCAGACAGCCTGCAGAACCTTTGTTCAAGACCACTTTTAAATATCACTAGAAGGAGTCATTTATTGGATGCAACATAAAAGAAATAAGAAAGTACTCCCTTGCATAGGACTTTATTTATCCCATGTACTGGCAACTTGTCCAGGGTTTAGCCTGCCTCTTGTCTAGTGACTGCAGGAGATGGCACTAGCCCCCTTGCGACTCTGCACATATTATGTGGTTACAGTAAATGGATGGGTGTATTAACCATATTTTTAGTTTTTGTTTGTTAGACCTTTATAGAAAAGGGGCAAGAAGAAAGCCATTGTTGATAGGAATCTGTAATAGTTCCAGTTTGCATTTTCTCATGAGGCATATAAAGAACACAGCAAACCTATTATAGAATGCTTTGGGGATGCCCTTCTTCAACAGGGACAGAGGAGCTAGTCAGATTGGATGACGGAAAATTGAAGGAGTTAAATGCAAGGCAACACTTGTAGAAAATCTGATAGAAGCTGCAAAGCATTTGCTAGTGAGGCACAGGGTCACCTTCAGCAGGACAACAACCATAAACATACAGCATGAACTACAATGGAATGCCTTAGATCAAAGTATATTCCTGTGTTAAAATGGCCTAGCCAAAGCCCAAACCTAAAATGTGAAAACTGATGTTCAGACTCGCCCACCCAATCTGACTGAGCTTGAGCGATAATGCAAAAATTAATAGGCAAAACTTTTTTATTGACGTGCAAAGCTGCAAAGTATTGACTCTGGGGGACTTAATACAAATGCACACAAATTGGAAACTATGTATCTTTCCCTTTTACTATTATGCTTTACTTGGTGTTGGTCTGTCACATAAAATCTCAATAAAACATACTGGTGTTTACAACTGTAAAATGACCAAATGTTGAGAGTTTTAAGGTGTCTGAAGAAGAGTTTTTACCTGGTTTTGGTCACATCGTTGTTTTTTTGTCTGTGTACCTTCCCGGAGAGACAGAGAAAATTACATATCTGAGTACGAGGAGAAGTGGTCTTTTCCTCAGTAGACATGTTTGCTGCTCTCACTTCTGTTACAACCTACATTGGCTGTGGTAACATCTCCAGATGATCATTATGATCCATAGGACTTTTTCCTATCGTATGTTAAGTTGATGATCTTGGCTTAAGAGAAATGCTCTTGTATGTTTTGCTTGAGAGATGCTTGTAATGTGCCGTGACGACCCTGTTTCTGCTTGATCTGCTTGAGTGACCAATCTCGGCTAGCATCTTTCCCCCACAATCATCTGTTTATTTTGTCTAAAAGGTACAATTCAGTCCTCAATTCCTAGATCTCTGTAAAGACTATCAGCTAGTCTGAAAAAATTATCCTTTGCCCTTCCTCTTGTTTGAAACCATCAGACTGGCTTTTGTGGCATCTGTCTTTAATGAGGGAACAAGTTGAAAATTCCCATGCGGGCAGGTTCATGCCTTGGGTAATGCAGTCCTCAGCTGTAGGAACCAAAAGCTGTCCATTTGTGTGAAATGGTATTTAGTTCAGACACAGGTGGTCAGCCTGGCATAAATGCATGGCTGTATGTTGTGTTTACTTTAGGTTTTGAGATTTTGGCCCTACCTTCTACCTTGGAAAACAAGCATTTAAAATCGGCAACTGGTAACCTAAGATTTAGACTTTTTTCTGAAAGTTGTACTCATTGTCTTGTAAGGCAATTAAAAATGGTTTAAATGTCACTGATTAGTAGTGTTCCCTAGAGCCTTTGATAAGCTTGAAAAAGAGTTTGGACACCCAGACTTTTGTGGTGTTTCTAGGAGTCCATTATTCCCAGTCTACTCTGTCATTGACCAAAGACAGATTAGCATAGTTCTGGTCTGGTCATTAGGCCAGGCCAGCTAAGAGGTCAATGTAGGTGGGATTATCAAGGTTTTCGTTAGGTCACCGTGATAAGTTCAAAGCCAAACTTTCAGTCGCTCTCCTGCATTTTTCACAAACCAACCAAGGTTTTAAAAATGAATTGAGCTTGGTCAAAAGCTTTGCTCTTAAGGCTTAACATATGAAGAAATACTGAGGGTATAAAAAGTTATAACTTTAAACCCGCAACAATTTTACATCACACCGGCCATTTTATAGAAATATCAGAAAAAGTGTTTTTAACAGGTTCTTAGGCCGTTTAGGTTTTTTTTTCATACTAACAAGAAAGAAAAAAGTAGCTAATTGGAAACGGTGTCACTGGCTTAAAGACAATTATAAATAAATACCAATCATAACATGGTATGATAACAACTTGAAACTATGATGTTATTGATGTTCCATGATATAAGGGAAACATGCAATGGCAATAATATTTTTGAATAAAGATTTTTTGTTATTCAATTTCATTTAATCCACATTTGTTCAGTTTTTATGCGGGTATTTTTACTCATTTTTGTATCAATAGGATGCAAACAAAACAAAACTGATACACACTGGTAAAAATCCTGCTGTACAATCTTTGACTTTTTAAATTAAGAATCTAACGTGGGTGCAATTATCTACCTGTCTTAGGCAGAATTTTTATTTTGAAAGAATTGTAAGAAAATTTTGAGCTTAAATCTGTGGTCTATTGTTCAGGGTGATAGGCACACTCACAGCCATTTTAGCTCTCTTAAGGCAACTGGCAACCTCTGAAAGTTTCTAGGAAAATTGTGCAGTGTGATAAAGCCTTTGACAGTATTAAAAACGTACCCATATCTCCCCCCACCCTGCCAAAAATCCCAAATGGCCCAAAAGACATTTGAATCTGGGAAGAATTTCCTGGATGAAATGCTGATACTCTTTACCCTTCATTAACAAAGAAATGTATGGAAAATAAAATTGCTGTTCTGAAAATGATGGATAGAAATAAACAAAAAAGAGACAATAATAAGAAACAGATACAGAAAAAAACATAAATATTTAAAGAAACAGAAAAAAAAAAAAAAATTGTCAAACTAAGCCAATAAATACCTTGCTGTTCATTCGTTGTTAGACTGATATCTCTGTCATATCTCTCTGATGGGATTGTGGTATATTGTCGCCAAAGTGGCTGAAGAAGGGCAGCAGACTGATGTCCAGTGTAGCAGGTGGTTTATTTACAAAAAGAACAACCACAAATATGTACAAAAATGACTTAAACCTGAAAGTGACAAAATAAACATAACTATACTCAAACCAACCAAAATTAACATCACGTGCACACAGCTACACTGACCTGGTCCTCCCTCCTTAACTTCTTTCCTGATCTGCTTAAATACCTTCATGCCCTTCCAAACACAATTAACTGAAATGGAATCTTCCATCTTGGAGGTATATTCCAACATAAGAAATAATGTCAAATCACTGAATCTACTTCTATCTAGCAACAACCCTGTGTATACGGTGTAACAATTATATCCTAACTCTAACACTTCAAAACTAATAAACAAAACCCCAAAGTTAACTTAACACTTTAACAGTTTCTTCTCCCCTCTTCACCTGGTACCTCCTGTGACATCACTTCCCTGAAACCTCCAAATACAGGAGATTAGGCCGCACCTCCTCCTTTAGTTCCTTGAACACAGGTAAGTGGTAAAATCACTAGCTGGAACTAGGCAAATGGAGTTCATCCATTTTACCACAGGGATTTTAATGCAGCAACAATTTGTGCAGTTTGGCATCCTTTCAGCGTCTGGTGTGACAGGAGTCCCCATCAGAATCACAGTGTGATATGTTTAAGCCATGTCAGAAATCTCACAGTGTGTGCTACACATGACTGTCCTCAGGTTTTATTTTTGGATTTGTGGTGTAACAAATAATAATAGTTTCAGTGGGCAGAGTTTGCAAGATCTGCCTTAGTCCGAGCTGCAGCTAGAGGGATCTTTGACTGAATCCATAATCCTAATGTCCACATGCATCTCTGTGACTTATATCCTTGCATTCCTGCACATCTTAATTGGTGAACATTTTGGCAGTGGGCTTTGCCTGGCCCCGGCTGGACTCAGCTGGCCTGGCCATCAGCTCGGCACAGTGGCCAGCAGATGCAACGGGAACAATGCACATCTTAATCCCTGAAGAATTCCTGCTCTCCTCAATTCTGTCTGGCTCAAGAATGTGGCATCCGAAAAGGCCTTGTGGCTCACGGGGAATCGCAAAGGGACAAGTTCTCATGCAATACGTTAATTTGCTGTAAGGAGGCTAAAAGGGGAAGTTGTGGCAGCTCAGTGGCTCCAGAGGGATAGCTCATATCTGAGGGGCTACAATCTGGCATAAGGGATTAGAGAATACTTTCCTCATGAGGTGAACCTGCAATCTCACTAGACCAGGGGTCTGCGACTTCAATAATCCAAAGGGACATTTTTGCCCTAAATCCGCCTAATTAAAACAGAAAAATAACAACTTGTAATTTCTGATTAATATCTACTACAGGAAATATGGTTTAATTTTGTAAAGAACCACCATTTTACTTCTATTTTTGGGTTTTTAAAAAAGGAAAAACATTAGCAAAATAAGGAGGGATACATTTTCTACATTGGGATGTAAAAAAACATATATCCAACTTAATGACAAGGAAAAATAGATTAAAAAAAATATTACTGGTACTTTTAATGTCATTTTGTTGTGGAAAGTCAAATTGAAAAACCGCTAAACCTGCTTGTGTAATGATATTAATATCTAGAAACATAAAGTGGTTCTTTATCATTTTTAGCCAATTTTTAGGGATTATTGCGAAATGGCCAAAGAGCCACTTGCGGTTGCACACTCCTGCTTTAGATGACTGGGACAGGTTCTAATGTTGCTTGAATTTAATCTACCAAAACAAGCTTAAGTGATGAGGTTTATTTGTTTATTCTTTAGCAGTAGGTAGCATAATTTCATTTGATCTCTAATGACTTTGCAATATTATATTAAAGGCTGTTTCTGAGCCAAATAAAGGTTCTGTTGTTCAAGCAACACTTACTTTGCAGCTGCTAAATCCCTTGGTTTTTAATTTGAAGTCACAATTGGACTAACTCCTGATGCTACACACTGATTAGCATTCGCTCATATCAGCATTTCCTTTACTTACCTTCACCACAACCTCACTATGCATTAAACAGTGACGAGCCGTGGTGGAATGGGAAGAATTTCTCTTTTATACAAGACCACAGTGTACTGTGTACAATCCGGAGAGAAGAAGAGTCCTTTGAGAAAATAATTATGTTCTAGAAAACCCAGCAGAGTGACAATGATAAACATTGTTGCTCTGTATTTACCGTACACCCTGGAATGAAGTGTCTGGATCATGTCTGAATATTTGTGTTTTCTTTTGTCAACTCCAGAGGCCTGCGTGCAATGCCAGAGGATTCCCATTCTGCTTTCCACCAGGGCCCAATGGGGGAAGGTAAGATCAGGGGAACATTATTTGTTCTGACACACACTGCCTTGCAAGAGCAGTGCATTTTGACAGGTTATAACCACACATGTCAATATATTTTATTGCAAATTTATTTGAGAGAACCACCTTTTACTACAATTACACCTGCATGTATATTGAGACGTGTCTCTGCCAGCTTTACACATCTGCTTATAAGAGTTTTATACTCACAGTTAATAGTTGTATGTCACACCTCGGTAGATACTAAGCTTTCCAAGTACCACTATACTGAGAGGTTTTAAAACAGTATTGCAGCAGGACTTGGGACATTTTTTGTTTGCTGCGTCATCTTAGTTGTGGTGCACTTCTTATGTTTTGTATCTCATTAAGTTTTTTACATAAACAGTGCTACATAGCCTCCTTTGTTGAACATGTTGCTGTGGTTTTTAAAGGCCCATAATGCAGAGAAATACATCGTTATTAGCTTGCATTGGTTTTTAAACTTGGAACTGAAACACATAAAAATTGGGTTTCTGGTCCCCAGGTCCAAGTTCTGACCTTGAATACAAAAGCAATACCCTGTAAAGACTTTATATTTACCTAATGATTACTAAGATTTTTTCTGAGTACCACTAAAGGTAACCCAGGTACCACCAGTGGCTTGTCTACCCCACTTTATTAACTAGAGATTAAACCGTGCCATTTTTGCTCTGGTTATATGTTTAGGTATGTTTTATGTTAAGGTTCATCTGGTGGACAGCCTCACTGTCTCTGCTGAAAGCATTCTCACAGCATGATGCTGCCACCACCATGCTTGCAAACACACTATTTATTATGCGATTAAATAGCAATACAGTTGGACTTTACTAATTAGTTGAATAATGTGAACACGTTCAAGGGGTATGAATACTTTTGCTTGGCACTGTACGAACTTGTATTCCACAGATTGACCATTTTTATGATAAGGGCTTTTGATTGATGGTTGCTTTACAATATCTGGTTCCCTTAGGACAGTTTGTTAACTCTAAAGACCTTCTGCAGCAGATGTGAAGGGGAAAAAATGATGGAAATAGAAGAAAAGAGGAAATGTAGAGGCTTTAAGAGGCAGACTGAAAGAGTAATGAACTCCCCTCCTACACTCCCTGCTGGCAGAGAGGCTCTTTGTGTGGCTGTATGGAGCTCAGCCAACCTCCCCTCATACAACTGTAACCCCCTGAACATGAGCACATAGACCCAGAACATGTCAGAATCCCCGACAGCCATGCTGGTTTGTGTAACCAGTGGTGTTGACCTTGTATGCTGGGGGTCGCTCAGATTACATATTATTTGAGAGTTTATAATCTCAGTCGCAGAGCTGCTGCTTTGACACAGGATTGCTTTGTATCTGCTTGCCTGCTCTGTCCTTCAACCCACTATCTCCTCCTCTTCTTGCCTCTGCTGCACTCATTTGGCACTGGACTTCCACTTTGGCTGAAGAGTACCAGTGCGTCAATGCTGCTTTTTGTTCCCCCCACGCCTGTCCATTTGGTTCAGCTGTAGCCAGAGGAGGCTTTTTGGCAAGAGGAGACGTGTGGCGCCCTCATGCAAATTTTGTCTCCTCAATTTCCTCAAAAGGCAGCTTAACCAAATACATTTCTTTTAGAGCTTGTGCGCTTGACAAAGACAAAGAGCTCCCCTGCAGCTCAAATCTTTTCTAAAAACCTGTTGCTGATAAAGTGTGTCCAACCTTGCTCCTTGCAGTGATGGATTGATGGTAATTAAGGCGCAGAGCTGTTAGCAATGTGCTGTCTAGATTAGGTGATGATTGGATGTAGTTTACAGGGGTGAGGACTGCATAAAAAAGCCCCCTGTCTGAGCGTGGTCACCATCCAGCTGCAGACCCTACAAATAAAACGAGGCTGTCGGTTGAATAATGGTGGCTCTACCAAGCAATAACTGACCTGAGGCTGCATGAAAAAGCACTCTCAAAGATAAGGCTCCATTCTGACCTACTTAACCCCAAACAGGAATGTAGCTGCGTGTGCAGAACGTACAGCTTTAAAGGGGTTCTGGGGGTGGACTGATGGATCATCTCCATTCACAGCAGCTTTTCCAGACCAGTGGACATTGGATTGCGGACATAGATAGATGTTGGCAGGGATGGCTGCGTCTCACCAAGTGGGCTAGTTAAGGGGGCTTCATTACCTGGAACTTTTCTTCAACTAATTGACTGTAGCATTGATCACATGCTTCTTCGGGTGAAAATTCAACGAACCCTGTTAAGGAAGAATGAAGTCTTTGTAATCATTCACAACACCTTGTGAAAGTATAGACACCCCTTAAACATGTTTATATTTTGTTATAGTACAAACACATTATTCTATTGAAAGTTGAAAGTTGAAAGTCTTTTACAGCCTGAACCTGTTTTTCTTCTAGGATTGCCATGTATTTAGCTTCATCCAGCTTCATCCATTAACCAGTCTGACCAACTTCCATGAACAGCATCCTCCTAGCATGACAGCAAAGCCTTGCTTTTGCTGCTTTTCCATAATGGCCAGATGTGTGCGGAGCATGACTAATAGTTGTTCCATCAACAGAATGTTCCATCTGAGCTGTGAATCTCAGCAGCTCCTCCAGAGATAACACGGGCATCTTGGCTCTCCCAGGGATATGTGTCTTGGTAAATCTGCAGTTGTTCCATGCTCATTTTATTTTCAGATGGTGTATTGAATATTGCCCTGTGAGACATTTAAAGGTTTAGATATTGTTTTATAACCTAACTCCAATGTAAACATCTCCACAGCTTTATCCCTGACTTGTCTGGTATGTTCCTTGGTCTTCATGAAGCTGTTTATCTACTGATGTGCTCTAGCAACCCTCGGAGACATTCACAAAACAGCCGTTTTAAATTAAGATTAAATTACACACGCCCATTTTAATAATTAAGACTAATAAAGGCAGTTGTTGGCACTGGATTATATTCAGTTATCAGAGTAAAAGGGCAGTATACAAATGTAAGCCACATTTTCACATGTTTGTTGTACAAAAATGAATGAAAGCCATGCACCATTTTGCTTACACTTCACGATTATGCACTCCATGCACTGGAGTGGCTCTGGGGAAAAATGTGTGACCCTTCAACAGAGGCTAAAATCCTCGACACAGATGTCACAGGTTCGCATCCCGGCCATTTGAACTTTGCTGTATGTCTTCCTGTCTCTCTCCACCGCCTTTTCCTGATGGTCAACTTACAAAATAAGGGCCACTAGTTCCACAACAATAAAACAAAAATTTATATTACGCACTCCTTTCTGTTGGTCTATTATATAAATTCATAATCACTGAAGTTTATTAACATAAGAAAAATTAAAACCATTTTATAAGGTAATAACGCTTTTTCTAAGTCTATTTTATGTCCAGGCGACCATCGTAATTTAAATTTATAACCCATCACATTCCCTTCATTTCATGTCATTGTATGGCCCAGAACCCTAAACTCCTTACAAAAGACATGATTACAATGTATTTTATTATTTTACAGACTTTAACAGTAACTTCCTTTTAATAGAGATCTTCCAGTGGATTACCCACATTAGTTACAGGCTATCTCTACTTTGGTTGTTGCTGATCAAAGGCCTCCCTGCAAGGCACTTGAAAGCTTCCTCTGCACCACAATCATTTCACATTTTGTAACAATCCTGTCTGTGGAACACTCTACGGAAAAGTACTATGCCATAATAATACCACAGTCATTTTAGAGTGTTGCATTAATTAATGCTGTTTCCTAGAGCAAGATGCAGTGCTGTTCACTTGGCTGTTATAGACTATAGAGAAAATTTTACAAAAAGCTAAAAAGCATAAGAAAAACCCTTTCCCATCCTGTATAACTGCATGTGATAAACAGTGGGATAAGTTAGTGTTAAGCTAATGAACTGGTCCTGTATTAGCCTTCACATTTCACACAGCGGACTGAGCTGAGAGGTACTAATGGTTCAGCCGACTGGGGGCAGACTGACAAATTGGTGGTAATGTTTACAGTGTACTCCGTGCCTCAGAAGTGTGTATTGTCCAAAGGAAATAGGAGTTTTCAGCAGATCGAGCCCAGCTTACAGCGAGCGAGTGCCTGAAGAGATTCTGGAGGGGATGAAGGCAGAGGGATATTGTTGATGGAGGAGTCTGTAAAGTGGATCATCACATGCCTATGCTCTGAGGTCAGCTGGCACGACCGGATCCTTTAAGAGGCAGAGGTTGAGAAGGAGGAGTTTTATAGGATTAGATTTGACCTTTTTGAGGAGTTTGTCCCACTGGAACAATGGGAAATCTGCAATTTTATTTACCCCGTTTTGCTGTTTTAATTTGTTTCTAACAGCATTTTCCAGAAAAATCTAAAACTGAAAAACTCCTTTTAACAGCTGTCATGAATTCGTTAAATTTAAGAAAAGACCCATTTATTTTTTCTTCTGAGCTGCAGAATTCCCCTAAAAGTTCCCAAAACGTTTCAACCTTGACTGTCAGCGAGGAATGCAGATTCAGCTTGCATCTGTGTGTGCAGTCACCGTATGTTGTCCTCAAACGGTTTATGTACAGACCAGTAGGCTAATCATTAACACAGCATTAAAAGCCCTTTGTGAGGTCAAACACAGCTGTACATCAACCATCTGGTACATATGAAAAACAGCCTAATAACAAAAAACTCTTGAAGTGAGCAGGATTCCGTCGAGGAATAACAAACCAGTCCAGGCCTTAGGATTCAGTTTCTGATCACCAGGGTTCAGACCCATGCTGTTGGATAATGGTCCGTGAAGGCTGAAGGCCTAATCTCCGGAGGCACCATTTATGCTTACGACTCACACCCTCCTGACGGGAGACTATTCAGGAGTTCTTTTCTAAGGACCTCAGACCGGCTCCTTGTCCTCCTTTTCATCTGGAGAAAAATGTAGACCACTGAGCAACAGTCCAGTCCTTTTTTCTCCTCCTATTTCTCCTTAGCCCAATTAAGATGCTTCCTACATTTTCTGTGACTCAGGAGGAGCATCCTAGTTACATCCAGCTGCAGTCCTCACCTCTCAAAGTTTTAGTTTTCCCTGCTGCTTTTGTACGTATTTCTGTCACATTTTGTCCTTCCACTCAGTTTTCCAATATAATGCTTTAATGCTGCACTGTGTGAACAGAGATCTTCTTTTTGTGTCTTACCTTAGCTCGTGGATAGTGCCAATAAATACTTGCTCGGCAGCTGCCTAGTCCGCAGTCTTTCAACATGATTGTGTAGACCATAACATAACATTCCTGCTATAAAACATCCATTTTTGTTGTTTTATGTAACTTAATTCTGTGAAGCTAAATTTTGATCTTCATTGCCTTTAATTATCAGCTTTAACAGGAATGGGTACTTATAAAACAATTAACCACTCTGTATGTGATGAATGTATATAATTTGAGATTCACTTTGAGAATGTATCTCAAATAAATTCACCTTATGGTAATGGGCATGCACTTGCATAAAGTAAAAAAGCTGTAAAGATGACAAAATGTGCTTTAGACATTTAAATTCACTACTCTTCAGACTTTATTTTTGTTTAGATAAATCCTCAAGTGCCAAGTTGAAATAATTAATTTTGAAGTACCAGGGAACTTGGAAATAAAAATCATTATCTTTCAAGATGATTAACACCAGTCATGCAGCAGCAGGTGTCTCGGGGAAATATCACATGGTGACTTTAGTTGTGATTCTCCCTCTATAGGTTCAGATTCATCATCTTTTGAATCATGAGTCAGGATGAATCAAGCAGGAAGGGCTGAGCAAAGGTTGACTATTTCGCATGCAGGAACATGTTTTTCCACTGGGATCGTCCATCCACAGTGTTGTCTTTATTACATACCAACAATGCTTGTTTTTTAGTTGTTCAACTAAAAATGAAGGAGAATGATAACAGATCTATTGTAAGCTGGTATCTGTTATGTAATATGTGGGTTTATTTGGAAGAAGGCTTTCATTTTTCAAATGCCAAAATTACCCTTTTAGTTCTCAGATAGAAATTTGCATGTTGAACATAGATGCAGACTGTGTTGTTCCTGTTTCTGCATCTTATTTGCTTAGAAAACAATGGGTTGTGTAGCTCAGCATGTAGAAGTTTTGAGGTTACCAGCTGTTATCAAGAGCGACAGCTCAAGTTCTGACTAAGTTCAGTTGAACTAGTCGTGAAGGTGTGTCTCTGTAGGAGACTGCTTTCTTCAACCGAGAGATGACACATTCATCATCCTGTCATATTAAATTGACTCATTCAAGTTTAGGAAACTGGATTTGTCGTTGGAAAAAAGTGATTTCGAAACCTTTGTAATATGGTCCTTCACTTTGCTCGCTTCATTGGAAGAATATCATCGCCTTAAAAAAAGGTATGAAAGTACTGCTCTGTTGAAACCTGTAAGAATGTCTTAAAGAAGATGCTGTTAACATACTGTGCTGTGAAAAAGGGGCTCACAGATTTCTTCTGTTTTGGGTTTCAGTTGTGACACTTAAATGTTTCAGATCGACAAACAAATTTTATTATAAGACAAACACGACGATTAAATTTTTTTCTTTCTTCAGGACCAGGTTGACTTGCCATAATTAATAAAACCATAAATTCTCGTCTCTAGCAGAAGATCCTCAAGGAGAAAATCTGCCCATATGTTTGTAGCCTTAAGCTCAAGCACACTTGGTTATGCAGCAGGAAAAGGATCTAAAGCACTAATAAATCCACCACTGAATGTTTTTAAAGCGATAAAATTAAGGTTTGGAAGTGTCCTAGTTGAAGTCCAGTCTTAAATCTGACTGAGATTATGTAGAATGACATCAAACAGGCCATTCATGCCAGAAAACCCTCCAACATGGCTGAACTCAAACAAATCATTGTTGTTTTTAAAAAGAGGGTCAAATTTTATGTTGATAGCAGTTGTTGCCACAAAGGTTGGAACAAATAGTTATTAGATTTAGGGGCAATTACTAAAATAAAATAAAATAAAATAATAATAAAATTTGCTTGATCATGTGACACATGGCAAATACGACAATTAGAAAACTGCAAGAGCACAAATACTTTTTCACATTAGCAAAGAATATTATCTGTTGATACATGGAATATTTCATTTTTCTGGGACTTGTGCTGTAATCTTGAAAAGACTTTAGTATCACCCTAGTTTATGTTTTCAAAGTTAGTCCCTATCAAAAAACAGATGTTACACATTATACCACAGAGAAAAAGTTCTTTAAAGCTTCCCATCCTCTAAGGCACATGGAGATGACGATTTCCAGTGTCAGACGAAGCAACATTTTGTTTGCCTTATGCGTGTATTTTGCATGGTCATCTGCATAGAGGCTGGTTTGCAAGATCCAATCAGAAAAAGCAAGTCGTGTCATCTCAGTGTTGTGCAACTAACAGCTGCAAGCTGCGGCCTATCGTTATGTTGGGTAATGTGTTAAACTTCAGCTGCTGACAAGACTCTGGAGACACATTGATATATGCCAGATCAAGTCACTGGGGGTTATTGCAAGAACTTATTATTGTTTCTTTGGAGTGTCTGTCATTAACAAAGAATGCAGAGGCAGCTTTTAAGCGAGCTGAAGAATTTCTTAAATAAAAGAATTCTTTGTCTCTGTTTAACCAATGACTTCATTTAGAGATCATCCATGTTGTTCGTGTAACAATTGCCTTTTTGGAACAAAAAAGTTAATAACCAGGTGTTGGAGTGTTTCTATTCATCTCTGAGTCTGTCCGATAAGGCTTTGCTTGGTATGCATATAACTATGATGTCAAACTCAGACACATTTATGAACTGTCTGTGCTGTTAACTGAAAGATAAGCCCAGGCTGAAAGAAAAACAAGTGCAGACCTAACACTACTAGGCCTAGACTGATTAGTTACTGAGCCCCTCTGCTCTCAGTTATGGAAAAAAAGACCCATCCATCAGTTTTCCGTACCTGGTTTGTCACAGTGGAGCCTATCTCAGCGTAAGTGGATCAAAGGCAAGGAAAAACAGAGTCTTCTAGACACACTCGATTCACATTAGTTCATTAAATATTAAAAATCAAATGATTGATTGACAGTTATAATCTTATGCAGACGAAGTGAATTCACGTGTGTTCCTGGGGAGGTCTGAGAGTCTAAAAGAGAAGGGAGGTGTGCGGGGGGCCATTCCTAAAACACCTTTGTCTGTAAATGTTAACCATGCCCCGGCAGTCACAAAGTGGAATTTAAGGAATTACAATTAGAGGTCGGACGTTTTTTTTCTGGAATTTCAACTATTATGCTTCTAAAATTAGCTCATTTTGCACCACTGATGGCTTAAAGTCTAAGTAAGGTTCAAAAGCAATCTGATCAGTACAGTAAAATGTTCAAATATGATGCAAGCTCTTATCCTTGACTTGGCTAATAGTTATACTTTTATTTTTTTTGCTTTTGTTTGTCACACTAACCTATTGTATAGCTTTTTTTCCCTTTTTAATAAATTAAATCACCATCTAAAAATTGCTTTTTGTATTTACTCAGGTTATCTTCTTATTATAGTAACATTTGTTTCATTATCGCCAACATTTAACAAAGACAAAAAAGTGAAAAGCTGAGGGAATCTGTAAGGGGGCAAATACTTTTTCACACCACTGTATATGTGGGTTGCCATCTATCCTGTGTGCTTTGGTGTGGGTAAATGTTTTATGAAATAGCTGCATATGAATTTATAAAACATAATATTATGATCTTCAAATGCTCTCCTGTTCACATACTGTATTTTAATTTGATTTTCAATGAGGCTTCTCTCATTTACATACATTTTTGTTTATTTTAAGCAAAATGAGTCTGAAATTTGTTAGTAAAGTGACTCATTAGTTGTTTTTAAATTGCACCCTCTCTCAAAGCAATATGAGGATTGCGTTAATGTTTAATGCAATCCCAATTCTGTTTGTAAAAGAACCATAAGTTTATTTATTCCTACCTCCTTTCTTCCTTATCAGTTAATAAAAAATAATCAGTTGTCCTATTATTAGAGTACATCAGTCTTATTAAATACCTCATATGTACATGTAAACATGTACGCACATATAGACTTTCATTCACATTTACTTATACCTACCTACTCATATCATCAAAATAAATAATTTGCAAAAATCATGATTCTCCTAAAAAAGTTGCCACTCATGTATGTGCCTATTTGAATGTGTTCATACTGGAATTATCAATATTTTACAAATATCTTGTTCTGTAAAAGTAAAAACAGAAACTATATCAAAGACACTTCTAAAAATCTGTATGTTGACTGCCATATCCAGCATCTAATTCAGTTGAAAACATGATTTTGTAAGGCTGGTTTTCCTGCTGTTATTTCAGAAGGGAGGAAAAGGAGAAATTGCTTCTTGGAAAGAACATGATGTTGCGTTCATTTATTGATCTAAAGACTGTTTATACCATAAAGGTTCCAAAAACAAACTAACAAAAGAGAGCAAAGAAAACTGGAGCATAGAATCTATGAGATGACTATCAGAAAAACAAAGAGCTGTACAAAAGTACAGCGTAGTTGTAATTTCATGAGTATATGTCTTCCAAAGGGCTTTGGTTGGCACCACGCTGCTCCCAGCTCTTCACATCTTGCAGCAAGGTGGCACAGTAACAAGAATGCTCTTTGCCACTGTGGCTGCAGATCCCTCAGAAATTAGTTCTAAATGTCTCCACATGTGAAACTGTACCAAGCAATAAAAAAACATACTTCACAGTGTGGAAGTATTTTATTCACTGTATTGTTTATTGTTTAGTGCATTAAAAACCCTGTAGAAAGGGAAGTCACAGAGGATGCTCTGTGGATGACCTCATGTTTTTTTATCCAAAGCAACAGGCAGACTGGAAATGCTTTGCACAGAACCGGGCATTCAGCTCTTCCAAGATAACCAGGTCATTTGCATTCCTTTGCGCAGCTTGTTTTTACACGGGCAGTGCTTGGTCCACCACCAAACATGCGGTTTATGTGGTATCAGCTGCAGATAATTCCTGCCTGTGGAGCCTGTATCTGAAGTGGTCAATCAAAGCCGCAGCAGAGGTTGAGCTTCTCCTTAACTCAAGGGTGTGCTCCAGTTATAGATAAGTCAGGAGTGTGTTCTTGCACCTCCACCGCTATACATGACATGCATGGTGACTCAAGTCATGCAAAGACAATGCAGTTATTCTTTGCAGTGGTATGTGAGTGCATGAATATGGTTTTTAGACCATCGTTAGATTAGGATGTCCTGTTCCTCTTACTGTTTTTAACTTGGCAGAGTTTGCAGCTTTATTATAGAGTAACATTTGGTGGGAGGAAGCGATGGAAAGAGGAAGCAACATTCACATGCCAGAGTCAGCCAACCTCTAAACCAAAAGTAAAGACAAAGCACATCAATATAAGCAGATGCTTTGTCTTAACTCATATCTGTGTAGGGAGTGTAGAAACTCACTGCTACACTCCCTTTACTCCACGAGCCATGTGATTTGTCACAGAGCATAAATGGTCTTCTTTAATGGTTGGCTTCTGCTTGCCAACTCATCCATTTCACCCAGAGAGGTTGTGCATGGGAACTGCGCTGCTGGGAAGCTTTGGTGTTGACTGCGGAGCAAGTACTCCACTGTGAACAACTTGAGCTCAATACTGACTCATGGAAAAGATTAAGTATGCCAAGAGGTGTATGTGTGTGAATCTTCATGAAGTGAAAGGAAGTCAGTGTTCTCATGTATGGTTCTTCATCCAGCTACATATGAAGCTGATGTCAAGTCGTGATAAACCTTAGACTGTGGCCATTTTTCTCTCTTTCAAACTAAATGGAAAATAAAATATTTCAAGATCTGTGTACACGAAAGAACTCGAGATGGCAAACTTGTTTCATTTATATCAACAACATAAACTTTGTTTGACAGTTGTGGCCAGCTGACCCAAAGATGCACAAACGACGGTTGCTTTATGCTGAAAGCTTGTCAGCGCTTGAGTGTAGTAAAATAGTTTGCTACATCTGCAAGGCATTACTCGCATTTCAGTGATTAGCTTAATGGTGGTTTGTGCCACATAGATTTTTATTTATGAGTCTGAACTTAAATGAACAAAGCTCCACTTCTTTAACTTGCTAGAATGGTTTGGCCTCTTTGCCCTTTAAGGAAGTGTGGATCCCTGCACATTGGCTGCTCAATGCTCCATTCTCACACTGCTATGATTTCATATATTTAGGAAATGCTTCTAAGGAAAACTCCCCATCTGGCCAGGAAGTGTGTGAAACACAATACGGGTTCAATTTCTCTTAAATTCAGACATAGTTCTATAAAGACATATAAACAACACTCTGCTTAGCCTATTTTCTTTAACTCTCATCAGTTTCCCCTGGTCTGTTTATCCAAGCTTCAGCCTTCAGTAGTCAGGAGAACAAGAGGAAACGGCTGGGTTTTCCATAGACTGTACAGTGTGGCAATTAGGTCATGTCAGTAATGATTTGTGACAGCCCTTTTACTGTAAAACACGGCTCCTTGTTTCAGCCTGGGAATAGACACACAAAGCTCTTAGAGTCTTGGATATGTTTTCAATGTAAACTCAAAAACTTTATTGGATATATTGTTTTATTGTCATGGGTGCCTGAGTGCAGCTTGAGCGGTGCAGCATTTTATTGAGGGCCATTCGCATTATCCAATCATGAGATCTGATTGGATTTTTGTGATTTCTAATCTCTAGTTTTTGTAAAGCTTTGACTCACTAATGCTATTTGTGGTTAACTCAGATTTCCAAACAGCTTTCAGAATTGTTTTTTTCAAACCTTCTTACCTTCCTTAGCAGTTATTACAGAGCAACTTTTCAGTAGTACAATCAGCCTTCCTGGTATCTACTGAGGTTGGCTACAGGTGAATTTGTTCCTTCTCCAGTTTGACAAAACATCCCCAAGGTGGGTGCAGGTTAATGTCCTTCTTTCGTACCCAAAAAAGTCTCTTAGGAAATGGCCAAAACTGCTGGAGTACAAAATACTAAAGACGCAAAATGACATAGTAGCCTAAATGCAAAATTGAAATTTCTTCATATAAATTATGGAGAAAATAGCTTCTTACATCTCTTTGCTGCCCTGACTTCTTTTTATACACCTTACTGAAACAAAAACTAGCTAACTTTATAGTGTTCCTCTCACAGTAGTAACTTCAACACCTCAGAGTGTTGTTGTCCGCACGACCCGGTTATATTTGATGTGTTCGCTGATTGAGTTTCAAAGCTGCTAGTCAGATAAAAATCAGCTGATTCACGTCACTAGGTGAAAAGCAACTTTGTTTCCACTGTGCCCTCCAAAAATATTGGTACCACTGGTGAAGATGTGTAAAAAGCCTTAGAAATAGATGTCTTTTTTATAGGAGCATAATCTTAGTAAAATCTGACCTTTATTTTAAACATATTTTCAGGGAAGAAAACAAATTTTAGAAGCTAAACCTTTTAATTGGTGTATCAATTCTGTGTGGGATGGGATGTCATGTTAAAAAATAAAACCTAGTTAAAATCACTCATTGACACCTCTAACAATTTATATAAGGTGAAACCGAAGCATATTTTAATGTACACTATTCTTAAGTTAGTTTAATTAGCAACTGACACAAAGCCCCATTTCTGTTTGTCACCATTGAAATTGGAAAGACAAGAGAACATGCCATTTAAGTTGGCAGGATGTGTCTTGATCTTTGTATGTTTGGAAATGGCTACAAGAAAAATAATTGCTCACCTCAAGCTGCCCTTGTCTGCAATCAGTGCAAATATTTTAAGCATTTAAAACAACTGAAACTGTGACAAACTAGGTTGGATGAGGACTTAGGTTTATTTTGCCACCATGCGCTATCATGAGAATGATAAAGAAGGTGAAAAAGTACCAAAATATCATTTGTTGGAGACCTGAAGAAAACGGTTTATTTTAAGGCTTTTGTACACATCTTTACCAGGGGTGCCATTACAAGTGGAAGACACTGTAAATGTGACCAAATCCGTGTCTTGCTCCTTTAATCCAATAATTATTCCTTTGTCTTTTGTTCTGCCTGCAGGGTTTTTTTTTCTGTTTACCTTTCCCAAATATTGACACCTACCTTCTGTGTTGTTCCCAGAATCTACTCAGTTGTCCTCACCCCTCTCCACCTGCAACCATGTCAAGGATATCGTAGATTTGGGCCCAGACTATTGCAGCCAGGTATGTGTGGAGCCACTGGACGGAGAGGGCGTACGTCCCGTGAGCCTGGTGTCCACCTTGTCCTCTGGTTCATCCGCTGATAGTCAAAGCCTTTTTGGAAGTACGGCAGCCCTTCCTTTCTCCGCCACAACTCCCGCACCAAACGAGGAAGACATAGACCTGGAACTGAGCCCAGCAGAAGGCACCAACAGGCAAGCTGGAAATCAGAGTCCTCACCTCAGAGGTTCTGGTGCTGGCTGGCGGAGGCATCTGGAGGCCTTTGTGATCAACAACCAGCGGAACAAAAAAGCCCCTACCGGCAGATTGGTGAGGTGTAAATTACCTCACATGACCACCTCGCCTGTTGTCACTGACACGATGGCGCCTAACCCAAAGCTAACCTATGTGGACCGTGTTGTCATGGAGATCATTGAGACAGAGCGCATGTATGTCAAAGACCTGAGCAGCATCGTGGAGGTGGGTCATTATGTTTATACTGTGCATACCTAATATCAGTTACGCTTATTCATGCTAAGCCTGTCTTTTGTAGGTTCTAACACATGTTCTTCTAGGATTGCTCTATATTTAACTCCATCCATCTTCCCATCAACTCTAACCAACTTGGCTGTCCGTGCTTAAAAAGAAAGCATCCCACAGCACATTGCTGCCACCACCATGTTTCAGAGTGGGGATGGTGTGTTCAGGGTGACGTGCAGTGTGAGTTTACTGCCATATATAGAGTTTAGCATGTAACCCCAGTTAAATTTTGGGTTAATCTGGCCACAGCACTTTCTTCCACATGTTTGCAGTGTTCTCTACTTGAGGGAAACTGCAAACAAAGCTTATAACTGCTTTCTTCCTTAAAGGCCAGATTTCTGCATTACTAATAGTTGTCATGTCAGCAGATTCTCCCACCTGAACTGTGAATTTCTGTACTCTGTGTAGAGTCACTCTCCTTGTCTGGGCTGTCAATTTAACTTGATGGCTATTACTTGCTAGGTCCGTAGTTGTGCCATACTTTTGTCATTTTCAGATGATGCATTGTACAGTGCTCCATGAGATGCTAAAAGTTTGGGATATTGATTTTTAACCTAACGCTGCTTTAAAGTTCTCCTTAACTTCATTCCAGAGATATCTGCTGTATATGGTCTTCATAATGCTGTTTGGTCACTAATGTCTTCCAACAACCCTCTGAGGCCTCCACAGGGGGGAGAGCACAAATGTCTGCCACTCATATTTGGCTATGAATGATTTAGATTTCATAATGATGTACAACTTTGTGTTAGTCTGTTACTTGAAATGCCATTAAATTCAAGGATAATATCAGGTCTTCAGGTTTTATTTGGACAAATGTGAAAAGGTATGAATACTTTTGCAAGGGACCGTATTCATGTTGTCGATGCAGCATTTTATACTACAGCCAACAAACTAGTCTGTCTTTTGTTTGTTTTGACCCAGATTGGCACTTGGCTGTGACATAGTGTCTGAAGTCAGTAGAAGTTATATATTAAAGTTGAAAAGCCCAACACCAATGCAGAGAGATTCCACTGAGTCTCCTGAAGGGAATAATGTCTCCTGTGTTCCAGGCAGCTGTTTGTGAATTAAAAGTGTTTTGGAACCTCTGATGGATTTTTCTTTTTCATTTAAGGCCCGGAATGATTTTTCCCTCTTTCTAAACAGATCAGCCAGTGGACAAAAATGTATGCCAGACATCTGGCCGATGTTTTCTCTTTGTTTACAGGTTGTCTTGTTTGTAAAGAAGAAACCTGACGAGCAGTTTATGATCTGGATGTGCTCTCTTGCAGAAACACATTTACAGTGCAGTGAAAGTTTACAATCTGTGTAGCATGGGCTTATGGATCTAGCGCTCATATTTTGGTTGAAACCGGGAGTCCTAGAGCAGACATCATCAGCCACTAGGTTTCTGTTCTTTGTTTGAGATGGTAAAAATCTCCTTTGAAAGGTGAGAAGAGTAAGAAATGGGGCAGTGATGATCTTACAACTCTATAATCACTTTTTCTACTTTTGTATTCTCTGCTAATTGCTTCCAGAAAAGAAAGCTCCCTTTCCACTGGTCTTTACTTTTCTTTTCAGGATCATTACAATGTCTGAAGACGGTAATGGCTTTAACATGTGAGGCATTTCTGAGACTGAACGGCAGTAAAAGAGCCTGCACCCCTCCTCACCTTGTCTCAGACGGTACTGGCGTCTAACATTTGCTTTGAGAGCGTGTGCTGCCCTGGATCCAGTTTAAGTAATGGCCTGTTCCTGACAGACACTTCCAGGATTTGTAACTGTTTTAGCTGACAGCAGCGGCAGCCTGGTCTGGTCTGGTCTTGGTCATACAGGCCTCTGGTGCAAGCTCCTGCCTCGCCTGAACTCTGCGGCTCTCCCGGCCAACACAAACACCCCCATCTATCCACCAGCTGAAGAAATAACATAGATGAAACGAGTGCAATTGGGATTTCCATAGGCTCAAGTGTGGGAACACGCCTGGGCACAAATGAAGCCTCTGTCCTTTTATGATTACAGTCTGGCTTCAATCATTTTGATTCCATGCAGCTAATTTCACGCCCAGCCTTGGATCTGACAGAAACATGTGAAATCTCTCCTCTCCGTTTGGCAATGCGTTTTTCTTTTTGTTTTTTTTTATGAAGCCAAATCAGAGCTTCCACTGGATGCTGACACTGAACTCATGAGCAGCTGTTTGGCATGTTGATGTGTGTGTAAGATCCACTTTATCAGTCCGACCTTTCTCTGTGGGATCCAGATTGAAAAGGCAGCTGGTTGACCCCAGCTGAGTCCACTTGCTGGAATTCGTCCCCAATAACTGGGGACACACCCAGAGTAATCATTTTGGTTGCTGGTGTGTAGAAAGACAGGGCTGCTCCTTTTTTGCTCTGTGGGATGTTAAACTCTTACAAAATGATTTATATCACCCATATCAGTATAACAGCCCCAAAACAACCCTCCCGGTTCTGTAATAAAGAACAGCTTGTTACACCAGACGATACAAGACTTTAAATTTCATGGCACGCTAAAGGTCACGTGTTTAGTGTAAGACAAGGGTGGATTTTCCTTTTTTTTAATACACTACTCACAAAAACGTAAGGACATGTGGTTTTAGGGTGAAATCTATGGTAAAACATAAATAGTTGACGCTACAGTCATATATCATGAATGTAGGGCATCTAAGTAGAAGCATGCAATGGTGATTTCCTCATCTCAAACAATTTATTGAAACAATAGCAAACAACAGTAGTAGATAAACAACAACATAAAATGTCATTGTCTCAATAACGTGTCATGTGACCTTGAGCTTCAATTACAGCTTGAGAATGACGTCTCATGCTGTTCACAAGTCAACTTAATGTCTGCTGAGGCATGGCACCCCACTCTTCTTGAGGAGTGACCCTCAGGTCATTGAGGTTCTGAGGTACAGAGCAGTGAGCCTCCAGATCCTCAGCTGATCATCAGCTTATTGAAGACCAATGGGATTTAGGTCTGGAGAAAGTGTGGGCCACTCCTTTCAAGGTACCTAAGTGTCCAGCAGCTGTTCCCTAATGATGCGACCTCGATGAGCTGGAGCACTGTTGCCCATGAAAATGAAACTAGGCCTGTTTTGTTCAGGCAGGGGCACAATGAAGCCAGTGGTCATCATAAAACATCCTGTTTAAAGCCTCGCAGTGGCAAGGTACTGTTGATCAATTGTTATGTGTCATCTTGGTCTCATAATGTCAAAATGTGAACAGCATGATGAGTACTGTTTACAGAAAATGTAATGGATCAAACGCCTTTTTTTTTGTGGTCAATCTGACAGAGAGAGGTATCCCAATCGTTGTGGTTTTTAGTATAACAATGACCATCAGTGGGCTCTAGATGGACAAAATGTCTACTTTTAAGGCTAGGCTTAAAACTTTCCTTTTTGATAAAGCTTATATTTAGAGTGGCTTAGGTTATCCTGAGCTATCTCTGTAGTTATGCTGCTATAAGCTTAGGCTGCTGGAGGACATAACGACCACTTTCACTCTCGCTACATTCTCACACTACTCTCTAATTCTGCATTATTTGCTGTTATTTCAGCTTTTAACTTTATGTCGTCTCTCTTTTCTCCTCCTAGAAGCTACACCTGGCCTGACTCTGTGTCTACCAGTGACACCTTTCTGGAGAGGGGCATCATCCAAGCTTCTGCTGGCAACAACTTAATGCTCACCCTCTTCAGATGATCCACATGGCCCTGTCTTTCAGTGTTTAACCCTTTCTCTCTCCTAGACATGGAAATTGACTGAGCTTTTACTGTGACTAACTATGTGCTCTCTTTCAGACTCTAACCTTGAAAACTGGCTCAGAGTTTATCTGTTCTTTCTTTCTAGATGAAACGACTAAAGGAGCTACATCCATTAACATTTACTTTTCCTTCCCATAGAAAGTACTCCTGGATCAGTGCTTCTGTGTTCTTTTTGTGTTTCTGCTCTGTTCTCTCAAACCCCCAGTCGGTCGTGGCAGATGGCCGCTCATACTGAGCCTGGTTCTGGTTCTGCTGGAGGTTTCTTCCTGTTAAAAGGGAGTTTTTCCTCTCCACTGTCTCTACATGCTCATCTGGGAGGAGTGAATGCTACAAGTCACTGACTGGATGCAATCTGCTGGGTTTCCTTAGACAGAAAACGTTTTATCCAATTTGAATAAATAACTAACTCTGACTGCACTGTTCAATAGTTAGGATTAATTGGAATGTATGAACCTGACTTTTGTGAAGTGCCTTGAGACAACATGTGTTGTGAATTGGCGCTATATAAATAAACTGAATTGAATTGAATTGAATGGATCAAACACCTGTTGTGAATTTTGCCTTTAAGCTGAACCGTTGGACATGTGTATTCAAACGTTTAGAGAAGGTCACACTAATTAACCTGTAAAGGTTATGGTGCATTTTAGGTTTACCCTGACATTTTACCTGAAAGCATAATATCTCTAACTTGTTGTGAGTAGTGTATATTGGAGACTTGTTTGCTGCAGCCCATTTATTAATGCGATGCCTGTGAACGGTTAGTTTGTTTGCTGCTCTCTGTTTGGGAGGCTGTGTGTGTGTGAGCAAGGTGTTTACTTGTGTACTCTTTATTTAGCGGGTGCGTATTTGTTTGACCTCCCCTTTAACCCAATCCTTTACCTTTTTTGGTGATGTTTGCATGCTACTTGAGTGTGTCATTTTACCAAAAAGAAAAAAGGGGGATCACAGATGTTGGCATGCTTTGGCTGGGGCATTTTTAGCTATTTTTATCTACTTCTTAATAAACCCTGGATTTCCAGAGGGAGATGGGTTTTTTAAAGGAAAATAGTCTGTGCTAAAGTCCTCTCTTCTTGTTGCTAACTATCTATCTTACTAGTGCATTGAATAAATGTTTAAAAGCCTAAGAGGTTTGTTAGAGAACATTATTGAAGAAAGAGCATCATAAACACCAAGGAACACAGCAGACAGGTTAGGGAGATGGTTAAAGCTAATTTAGGTTATAAAACAATATCCTGTGTTTTGAAGCTGGGGAGAGAATTAATCACTGTAGCAGTAAAGAGGTTCATGGTTACTCTGGAGGAGCTGTGAAGGCCCAAACCACAGGTGGGAGAATCTGTTGACATGCCAAATAATAGTCGTGAACTCCGCAAATCTCTTTAGAGAAGAGTAGCAAGACAAAAGTGAATATTTAAAGAATGCTGTTAGAAATTTGTCCCACATCATCTAAGCAGACTGAGCCTAAGTTTGGCCTGCTTGCAAAACACTATTTGTGACAGAAAACCTAACACTGCTCCTCACTTTAATCGCACCATCACTTTTGTGAAACAAGGTGATGGCAGCATCATGGTGCAGGGAAGATTTTCTCCAGTAGGGACAGGAAAGCTAGTAAGAGTTTGGGGGGTAGATGAATGGAGCTAAATACAGGGAAGCCATGAAAGAAAATCCGTTAGACTTGAGATTGGCAAGCTGGTGGAGCTTTACCTTGCAGCAGTAAAAACAATCCTAAACATACAGCAATAGTTACAATAGAATAGTTTGGATCAAAGCTTAGAAAATAATCTTTCAACCATGCCATTAAAATGTGTCAAATAATGGTTCTTTAAGGAAACCAAAACCTTCTATTTTCTTCTTCCCCTTTATTTTTTTTTTATGTAAACGAAATTGTGGTACATACCCCTAAAATTGCAACAGCTAGATAAGACAAGCTTGATGAAGACAGAGCTTGCCCAAGGCATAAACAAGACCCAGCTTGAGGTCTAGGTCAGCAGGGGTCTCAAGAAAATTATTAAAAGTGATTAAATACGTAAATTATATAGCAACATTTGCAGATAAAAATCACAAATATCTACACAAAAGAGTATAAACATTAAAACATGATTATATTAAAACATTTTAAAAATAAAAAGTAAATTAAACTATACAAATAATTGAAAACTAAAAATTAAATTGTGGTTATTATTTAATAATTGACTAACAGTCTTACTGTAAGGAAATGGTTGCAAATTAACCAGCAGGAAATTGCTTAGAGTCACTTTGTTTTGATCAAGGATCATAATTTATCATATTTTTACTGTCCTAAACAAGGGTTAGAATACAGAGGCCACAGATAGTTATACGCAATTAAATTATATTATACCTGAGACTGGATCATTTGTATGAGCATTAGTCTCCATAGTTGATAAAAAAAAACTCAACTGCAAAGAAAAATAAACTGATATGCTGGTTCAAGTATTTGGGTATATTTATAGGTACAAAATGGAAGTATAGATACGTACTGGCAAAGGGGCAAATCGACCCAGAGCCCTCAGAACTTGTTTTGTTTTTAGTCACGTTTATCAAGCATGACCCAGCTTTTAAATGTAAGCCATTATTTAAAAACAATTGTGTTTACAATTTCTAACTACTCTAAATTATTATAACATCTACATTTCTTCAAGATCTAAAAGAACTGAAGTGTCATCTGTCTAAAAATGTATAGAAATATATTTAGCTTGATATTTATCTTAGTGGAGCCGTGATGCAGCTGTTTGTAAATACATTTTACTAGGTGATTTTCTTTAAGAGCTTGCAAGCACAATAAATTAAACCTGCCTCCAAATGCTGTAAACTGGACATGACGGCAGTAGCTAGAAAGTAATTCAGAGAAATAACCCAATCTCAATTTATTTGCAGCTTCCACAATCTAAATCTTTATCCCATGGACGCTTCCTTTTAATATATTGGAAAAAATTGATTAATGTGATTGTCAAACAGTCAATTTATTTAATCCCTTATTAACTGACTAGATATGCACAACATGCATACTGTGAAACCAGGTGGGACCCCCCAAATTAAACTCTTCTCAGGGCCCCATTCAACTTTGGACCTGCTCTGCATGTAGAAAAACGTCAGTGTCTGTAGTTACCTGCTCCCACTGCTGGTAGGAATCTGAAATGCCTGTGTGATATTTCACCACTGACTTTGAATCATTACTCAATCTCTTTACTTCCCCCCCCCCCCAGGACTATTTGGCACACATTATCGATATGGGAAATCTCCCAATTGGGCATGAGCAAGTGATGGCCTTATTTGGAAATATAGAAGACATCTATGAATTCAACAGGTAATTAATCATCCTTCCAAATGCTAACAAACATATAATATTCACAATAATTCTTCTTTTGTTTTGGGTAAAAATATGCACGGCCACATATTATTGTTAATTAAGTATTGTTTAGACTCGTGGTAGAGCAGCAGAGACTCTGGTCAGTTATTGGTGATGTTACAGTCCTGTGCAGATTACGTGGTTAAGGACTGTGTAGGACGATAGGATGTAGTTGTATTATGCTGCAGATGACGCTTGTTTATTTCTACTCATAACTTGTTGAGAAGAAACCTCTTGTCCAAGGAAAGACTGTGGTAAACGGGTGAAAGCAGGTTGTTGAAGCTAGTTTTACGTTTCATCTCATGTCTGTGTTGCTTAATGTGTTGCGCAACGCTGCCAAAGCACACAGTTCTTTCCTCAGAATGATGAGCCTTTATTTTAATGCCAAGGCTGTCAGAGAGATTAAATTGAGCTCTTCTACTCTTTTTTTTATTGGTTTCTGTGAAGAAAACTTATATCAGCAGGTGAATACGTGTATTTACTTTAGAATTGCAACAAAGCTTGTGTGTAGGAGGCTACTCAAAGGGAAACCAGAGTTTTCTGTATGCAGTACTCTGTCCAGGGCCATGCAGAGTACAAGTTGTCCTCCATTAGCCATCAGAATGTTTTAAGTGTTTTTAAAAAATACAAACAATGCAAACATGTTTTATCCAGGAATATTTCTGTGCTACACCAACATCTGCTGTAAATTTAGTAGACTAAGCTATCAGTCTCTATGAACAAATAACATAGTTTATATAATAAATGTCAACATCAACACTGTACCTGGTTTCAAGTGCATCTGCTGCTCACTAAAAAGCACATGCTGCCACCTGCTGGTTATTTTACTAATAGTAAAAATATCTCACCCATGCACCCATGGGCGTTGTAGTGGGTATTATGACATAGAACATGATTCAGACACATGTTGAAAATGTATGGCTCTGGTTTTGTCAAAAAAAAGGAAAAACCAGTGTTCTTGAAGGACGGTGATGTAAAGAGGCTTAAAGGCTTATAGTTTATGTCACCAAGTAACAGCAAATAACTCTGGACCTTTAGAGCAGAGATGGGAACAGATGTAACATTTAAAATGGGTTTTATTCCCAATGAAATGTACAAAATATTTTCAAAATGATTATCCTTGTCCAAACCCATCAAATGATTGATATAAGAGAATATTACAGTTCCAGCTTCAACTCTAATCATGACATTTTTCGTTAAATTGATTCATTTCAGTGAACTGCTTCAATGTTTGGACATGTGTGAGAACGACCCTGTGGCTATTGCTCACTGCTTTGTTAATAAGGTGAGTAAAACCTTCTAAAAACTAAAGCCGTATTAAATTGATCAAATAAATGCAGTAATGCCTGACTTGTGTTTCCCCCCAGAGTGAATATTTTGAAATCTACACTAAATACTGCAACAATTATCCTAAGTAAGTATCTTGAACTTTCGAAAAACTTTTTTTTTTTTTTTTGTTGCTTGCAACTTTCTTCAACGAGATCATAAATGCCATTCTTTGCTGCCCTCAGCTCTGTAGCAACACTGACTGACTCCATGAGGAATAAAACTTTGGCAAAGTTCTTCAGGGATCGGCAGGCTGCTCTGAAACGCTCTCTCCCTTTGGGTTCTTACCTTCTGAAGCCAGTTCAGAGAATCCTCAAGTATCACCTACTCCTGCAGGTAATGGGCGTCCTCACTGATTCTTTTATTTTAAACTTGTAACAAGGCATCTGGTTTAGAGTAGTTTTATTTCAAACCACCTAATGCACGCTATGCAATGCCATCAAGTGACAAATAGCCTTTTATGCAAATTAAAAGCAAAAAAGTAATAACTAAATCTCAACAATAATTGTTTAGTACATTGTCATAAACTACAATTACAGTCTTTGATGTCTCCTAAAGGAAATTGCCAAGCACTATGACAAAGACGAAGACGGCTATGAGGTTATTCAGGAGGCGATAGACACCATGACAGGTGTGGCCTGTTACATCAACGACATGAAGAGGAAACATGAGCACGCTGTCAGAGTCCAGGTTAGATCATATAGCTCACATGCAACAAAAAAAAGATAATCTGAGCTTTGTTGTTGTTTTTTTTTTTTTGCACAAGTGGTCAATTAGTATTACTTGTGGCAGACATGAAAATCAGATTTAAAATATTTCATGCTTGCAGAACATGGCTAAAGCTTTCTGTTTAAAGTTTTGCTTTTTTACATAAGGAGATCCAGTCTCTTCTGATCAACTGGAAGGGTGCTGACCTGACCACCTACGGAGAGCTGGTGCTGGAGGGCACCTTTCCTGTGCTCAGAGCGAAGAACACGCGCACACTCTTCCTATTCGAAAAGATGCTCCTCATTACCAAGAAAAGAGGGGAACACTACGTCTACAAGATCCATATCTCGGTATGATTATTGACCAGTTTATTGTGATAAGTAGGGGAACAAATGACTAAAACTGACATGAATGTAACAAGAAATCAGAAAAACATCTTGTTTGGAGTGAACCATAAGACAAGACTATACTTATCATTTCTTGTCACAGTGTTCCACCCTGATGCTGCTCGACAGTGCCAAGGATCCCCTTCTCTTCAGCGTTATCCATTTCAAGCGTCCCAAGCAACCCCATACGGTGCAGGTAACAGCAACAAAACTTTTAGGTTAATTCTTTAAAAACTGGGAAATATAAAGGATTTTGTTAATGGCAGTATGCAAGAGTCAAATCAGTGTGCGTCAAATACAATACATTCTTTTATCATTCGCATATCTAAGACAATTAACTCAATTTGAAAAATTATTACAATGAAATTTAATACAAACAGAGTTTAAAAATTAAAAGAGACAATGTTGGGCATTTAAGGAACACTTGGAGCCTTTAATATCTTTGATTTCTAAACAAAAAAGCTCTTTGGAGCTTTTTCAAATTACGTTACAAAGACCACCAGTTGCACCGCTCTGTGGAGACGAGTGACGTGTTGCAGTCATTAAAGCAACCGAGTAAAAAGCTTTTTACATTTACTGTTTGCAGTTAAATTGACAGTACTGTGCAAACCTTTTAGGCAGGTTTGAGAAAATGCTGTAAACAAAGATGCTTTCAGAAATATAAATGATTGTTTTTTTTTTTATGAATTTACAAAATGGGTGAACCCAAACATACAGCCAAAGTCATTAAGAACTATCTTCAGCGTAAAGAAGAACAAGACAGAGCCTGGATCTCAACATCATGGAGTGTGTCTGGGATGACATGAAGAGACAGAAGGATGTGAGAAAGCCTCCATCCACAGAAGATTTGTGGTTAGTTCTCCAAGATGTTTGAAACAACCTACCAGCCGTGTTCCTTCAAAAACTGTGTGCAAGTTTACCTAGAAGAATTGATGCTGTTTTAAAGGGAAAGAGGGGTCACACCAAATATTGATTTGATTTAGATTTCTCTTTTGCTCATTCACTGCATTTTGTTGATTGATGAAAATAAATGATTAACACTTCCATTTTTGCAAACATTCTTTGTTTACAGCATTTTTTCACAGTACTGTATGTACCCAAGACATACATGTGAAAATTCGCACAAGAGTTTCCTGCATTTCTGTAGTTGTAAAGCTTATTTCATTATTTCAATAAATAAATATCGAAATAACAGAAAATACATTTTAATGTTGTTTTATATTGAGATAATTACCTTTTGTGTTTTTTTTTAAAAGAAAATACATCCATTTAAAAAATAAAAAGGCACAATTTCATTCCTTTTTCTGCCCTTTTAGATCCTTTTACTTCTTGACTTTAAATTGGACCCGAGGTTCTAAAACTGAGTTTGGTGTAGATACTGAACAGATAATTGAAATTCCTGTTATTTTTGAAATTTGTAGAATGAAGTTTTCACTGATCACAAACTGTGATCGAGGATGTGTATTTAATCTAACATTATCCATTCTAAACATTAAAGATTTGATATGATTGAATTTGTTACAAACAGTGAAACAGCCCTTTAGCACAATGCAGAATCAGAAGCCAGCATTAGCAATGTATGGTTTCATGTGTTTTTTGGGGGTTGGAGAGAAAAAACAACTTGGCAAATATTTTGTTCTCTGTCATTTAAAACCAGCTGAAAAATACAAATACTGTGAACAGCAAGGTTAAACTCTGACAACTCTCTACTGTATCAACGTGCATTGGTCAGATGAGACTAAGATGGAGCTTCTTTGGAACAAACTGCAAACTGTAAAAGAATCAATATATTAAAAAAAGGCACTTCAAGTCCACTGGTGGAAGATCTATTATGCTGTGGGACTGTATCCCTTGCTAAGACCCTGGGAACCTTGTTAAAGTGCATCATATAATGAACTCTTTAAAATAGAAGGACATTTTCAATACAAATCTAGTGTAAACTGCAAATTGGTCATCAGTGGTTCATTTAGCAGGATCATGATCACAGAAACGGTTCATGAACCACAAGATAAGCCTCTTTCTGTGGACTCATTCCCATAGAAAGCTATAAACTATCTAGAGAGATAGTGCAAATGGAAATGATCAAAGATCCCTCTTTCTGTAAGATCCAACCTTGTAAACTCATCATAGAGGCTGACATTCTGTGTCGTCGGTAAATGGCGGTCGTATTAACAACAGACGTGCAAGTGGGCACTGGGGATTTTATAAAAACTAATTATTTTCTATTATTCCCCCTCTGTGTTTTCAGACAAAGTCTGTCGAAGAGAAGCGTCTGTGGGCCCATCACATTAAGAGGCTCATCCTTGAGAATCACAACACCATCTTACCACAGAAGGTAAACGTTGTCCTTCCACAGAGCATTTCTTTCCCATCGATGTCAGAACAGTCTTTAATTTGTCCCTTCTGTCTTTGAAGGCAAGAGACGCCACTGTGGACAACTCTAACTGTAAGTGGTTCTAATGGAGCATCTCTAGTTAAGTCTGGGACCGTTTAACCGTTGCCACAGCAACCACAGATGCAGCTAAAAAGAGAGAGTGGTTGCTCATGTCCTGTGAAGAATATAGAAATGTTCATTTTCCAAGATCTCTTGGCTTATAACCAGCCCATCCATGTGGAGAAAATAGCTTTTTGTAATTGCAGCTATGAGTGTAATGACGTGTCCTTCCGTTGCTCAGTTTCTGGGAAGTACCAGTATAGTCCGGAGAGGATGATGAAAGCAGAGTGCTGCCAGAGTGACAGCTTCCATCTCGGAGGACGAAATGGGAGGAGAAAATCTGGTATATTTATTTCTAACCATCTTACGATACATCACACAGAAAAATAACTGATTATATGCACACCTCTTTTAAGTTTACTAAAGGTTTTATACATTTATTCTTTCAGAACCAGCTAAACAAATCATAAAGAGCACAAACGGTGGGTATCTTATGAGTTTTTGTTTTAATATTAGTAGACATTAAGAAGGATTTTGACAGCCAGGTCCATGAACACTGCTTTAGTTTCATCCACATCGTGGCTGTGGTCTTGTTATACATCAGCTCCCAGCCACCAAGGTTATTTTGTTAAATAAGAGCTGCTGTTCACATCTCCATTGAACCTCTGCTTTGTTCTCCTTCAAAGACACCTGGAAAACATTTCAATGAGCACGCGCACACCCTCCCCCTTCATCTCGCCAATAATGAAGTTAATAATATGCGTCTTCGGTTGAGGCCTTTTGTCACACACAAGCTCTTTTCGGTACTCAAATTGGGCCCCGCCCGTCAGATCTGTGCGTCTTCCTGTTTCATTGATTGGTCATTAGAGCAGAAAACATCTGTATTCTTGCTCCCTGTCCAGAACAGTTTCTCCAGACGATGTAATGAACAAGCCATTTTCATGTCAAACCTTCTCATCAGGGTAAGGAACTGGTTCATCACTTCCTGGCTAATTGCATCATGTCCAATTAAAGCCTCAAAGAACATGATGCTACTTATCGTTATTTACCTAATCACACGGCCTCCCTTGAGTCTGAATCAGACTAACGGCTGCCTGGATGTGGAAGCAGAGATTGTCTTCTTATCCCTACATGCATTTAAAATCCAGGATATTTTTGGAATATGATATCTGACCTGTTATTGATGTTCTTGTTTGTTTTTTTCTCCCGGTGCCTTTGTCTCCATCTTTGTTCACTGTGCAGCTGGTTTGAAGGTAAGTTAAGGTAATCCAAATTGGGCTTTTGCAAAGCCTTGATAAACTTTTGCAATATGTAGCAATGCACTTTACTGAGGTTACTCAAACTCAACACCAACACTTGATATATAAAGTGTACACACCCTGTTAAAGTCCCAGGTTTTCAAAATGTTAAAAAATGAGACCATATTTAATTACTTTAAAACATTTTTCACCTTTAATGTCACATATCTCCTATACAATCAAACTGGAAAAGAAATCTGTTAAGAGGAAGAAAATGATAAATACTTAGAATGGATACAAAAACACTTTATTGAAGCACCCTTTGATGCAGGTTTAGCATTTAGTACTCTTGAGTTCACACATGCTACCAGTGATAGCTAATCAGATAACTTTGATATTGCAGTTTTTTATTGTCAGTTGAATTCAACAGGATTTATGCCACGTTAAATGTAAATAAGGTTTTAAAATGACTTATAATGGTCTCATTCTTTTGACATCACAAACTGGCATTTTAACAGGGATTCGTATTCTTTCATATCATTTCACAATTGCAATTGTGAAAAATGAAAAATCCAAGCTTAGACCTCCCAGAGCATACTGTCTTTTCATAGCCTGCAGAAATCACATTTCATCCCCTGCTGATAGACAGCACATCTTACTATTTACAGTCACAAGATGGCTCTAGCACAAGCTTTGCAATAACAAACCACTTGTCTATGACTTCACGCTACAGCATGCAGACAGTGAAGGCACACTGCTGGGGGATAGGAGCTCCATGCAGCCCGCTACTAGTGTCAGCACACTGACCTGCACTCTAGGTGAGCCCCAGGGCGAGAGGCCGTGTTTGGAGGATCTGAGGAGCTCTCTGGAGCAGCTAAATGGAGCTGACAGTTACTCTTCACCCAGAGAGACAGAGGTGGGGCTGCAGCAGGACAAAGCAATAGAGGAGGAGGAGGGGGAAAGTTGCAAGGAGGATGTGCTGATGGGAGACGACCAGGTAGCCGACTTTGCCAGCTCGGTGCTGGCAGCCATCTCCTGCTGGCATTATAGAACCAGGGCTTTGCTTTCTACTCATTTCACAACGGTGAGGGTTTCTGCCACCCACGGGCTTCCCATTTCCTGCTCTCTCCCAATGGCTCACTAAAACTGATACGTCCCTCTGTCTCCCACACTGACTCTCATTCTCATCCTTCTTTTTCCTCCTTTATAATTAAAATCAACTTAACACCACATTGTCTAATCTGAATACTTCAGTATTGGGTTTAAATCATCCCTGTTTGCATTTCATTTTCTTTCTAATCTCTTTTTCTAATTTGTACAGCATGTGTGTCCCATCTGTGTTGATGCTGCATTTATAAACTCTATTGCTGCATGACTTGCATTGTTTAGACCCTGTTTGCATTTGCATGGCAACGAATATCTTAATATGCTCTGTTAAATGTTGTTTGACTTCAAAGGTTAATGTTGGCATCTGATTAAACACAATTAGAATAGCAGAGAGCTTCTCTCTTTGAAAATCACATTACTGAATATTTTACCTCTGATTTTTTCTTTGTTTGGGGTTAATTGTTTTGGGAATAGGAAAGAACGTTAAGACTTTTCTTTTGTTATAGATTTTGCAATATTGTGTGATATTTATGTATTAATGATATTCAGAAACCAATCAGTTTCATATTCTATCAAAATCAGTCTGTAGGATTAATTCTATACCTTTTAAATGGAGCAATCTCTGAATATTTCTGTATATTACTCAGAACTTAGTATTTATTTAGATTGAGAAAAATAAAATCAAGACTTTAGCTAAAGCAAAGTCAACAAGCACCAGAAATCACTGATTAATAAATAATTATTAATAAAATGTATTATCAATCAGCCTAAATTCTACTCTACATGGATCAACAAAGCCAAAGAAACACACAGAGAGATACTAAACTTACAATAATTAAAAGGTCAGTTTTAGCTTTTTTAAGTCAAGAGTCGAGGAAGGGATGTCTGGCCACACGAAAATGACTTGAATTCTTGTTAAATGTTTTGCTGATGTATTAATCAATAAATCGAACTTTGTTTGTGTAGCACCTTTCATTGTTGAGCAGCACAAAGTTCTTTAAAGGACATAAACAGGACCCAACCCACTAAAACAGACAAACCAAACCTTTTAAGAACATCTCCAAAGACGTTAAAACACAGAAGAACCTAAATCTGAGAGGTGTGATACAGTCAGGTTCCATCCACAATAGGTGTGGAGAGAAAGCTGTTAATTTTGTCCTCTGTATAATAGAAATTATTTAAAAATATATTTTAGTATAACATTTTTAATTATATATTTATAAATATTTCAAAACCCCTTGAAAAAGTAGGACAAATGAGTCAATAATATTCAGATATTGTAATAAAACAAAAATATAGATAAGTGCATTTGCCAAAATGGCCTAAACAATAGCTGATTATAGAGAGCAGATAAAATAATCCAAAAACAAAAGGTGCCTAAAAATATCAATTAGACCAGAATGTTCTGGGCAGCTTGTACAGTGTAATATCTTTGATAATTAACAACTGCTGAGAACATTAACAGGTTTGTAAACAAAAGGGTCTAAAAGTAAATTCTGAAATGAACAGTATACTTAAAAACTAGTTGGTGGTTCCTCTTTCTGGTTTTTAGCAGTGTTGCAGTTGAATTTTGAAGTAGCTTTAATTGTGAAATGTTTTTCAGTTCATAAAATCTCATTTTTGTTATGAATTCATTCTATTAAGAAATCTTCATCATTAGAAATCTAAGTGGATGAAACTTTACTTTAATTTTTATCTCGCCGAGCTTTACGAATGGTTGAACTGTAGGGAACTGTTAGTCATCCATTCCTTGATATCTAGCATACAGTTATAAAGCTTGCAAACCTGCTGACGTTGACTGAAAAGATTTTTGGCATAATGCTGTGCTTTGTCCCCTTTTCAGGATGATCAGAATGAGGATACTGCTGAGCTACAAGCTGCGCTGATAGAGGAGGCTGAAAACTGCAGAGGGGAGGAAAACAACAGGGAAATGTCTGTGAAACAAACTCTCAGCGCTAAGGTGCTCGCAAAAGCCCCATATTACATTTATGCCTGCATCCTTTTAACCTAGTTTCCACCCGCATATCTGAGGCCACATTTAACACATATTCACTCTATTCAAGCATGTCCCCACAGTTGTTACTGAGCCCATTTTAAAACACTTTCACTATTTTCATTGTTATTTTTTTGCATAAAATGCTAGGTAATTCAATACTACATTAGATTTAAAAATTGAATTCCTACCAAATTGATGCCCTTTGCTATGAGCACAGCTGAATCATCCCTACATGCTGTAGATTTATTGTGCTGGAAATTAAAGCGCTACATGGAAAGTGTTACACTATGGTCAGCACTCCCGTTCTGCAGCTTCTGCATCTGAGCTGAGTGAAACGTATCTATGGCAAACAGCTGCGAGCTGCAGTTTCTTTTCCATTTTTTTGCTTTTTTACAATTTGCAGGCGATGATCAAGCAACACCTGGACACAGACTTAAAATAGCAGGAGTCTAGGGTGACAGGAGACTCAGTCTAACTAGCCAAGGATAAATTAAACTGTCCCAGAAGAGCCAAATGAGGCAGACTGTGAAATGGCCTTGCAACACGTTTTTAGTCCCAAATCTTACCCACAGACACACAGTGTCTTGTAAAAGTATGCATACGTCTTGAACTTGTTCACATTTTGTTTCTTTACAACCAAAAATGTATTTTAGTGGGATTGATGGACCAACACAAAGTAGTGCATAAATGTGAAGTGGAGAGGAACATAATAAATGGTTTCTATTTATTTATTTTTGACAAATAAAAGTCTGAAAAGTGTGCAGTGCAAATGTTGTCAACCCTGTTGAGGCAATGCCTTGCAGAATCACCTTTTATTGGAATTGCAGCTGCAAGTCTTTTAGTGTGGTTCTTTACTAGGTTTGCACATCTAGAAAAATATATTTTTGGCAATTCTCTTCAAAAATAGTTAAACTCCGTTTGAATAGATTATGGCTGTTATCATGAATGATTAAATGGACCATTTCAAGACATGGATATGTTTTGATATAAACTATTATGTTAGCTCTGGCTGTATGTTTAGTTTTGCTCTCCTGCTAGAAAGTGCCCCATCCATCTTCCCATCAACTATGATCAGCTTTTCCATCCTTGCTGAAGAAAAGCAGCCCCACAACGTGATTCTACCACCACATGTTTCCCTATCGGAATGGTGTATTCAATGTTACATGCAGTGTCAGTATTCATCCACTCATAACATTTGTTGTGTAGAGCTGAAAGTTACATTTGAGGTCTCATGTAGTCAGAGCCCCTTCTTCTGCATGTTTGCTGTGTCCCCTTCGTGGCCCGTGGCAAACTTCAAGCAGGACTTCTAATGGCTTTCTTTTAACAAAAACCTTCGTTTTGCCACTCTTGCATAAAAGTCAGATTTGGGGAATAACTTGGCAACAATTTGGGACTAACAGTTGGACCGGCCAGAATATTCTCCAACCCAAGAAAAGGATTCCTGTAAGCTCCTCCGCAGCTACCATGGACATCCTCCCTGTTTTTTTATTAATCGTACTCAGTTGCGCATATCTCTAAATCAGATTATGCTATTTTTATTAAATGTAAAGTATTTCTTCCTATTTATCCTTACTGTACTGCCTCTTATTTCTTATCTAATTATATTTTTACCTTTGTCTGAATTTTATAATCAAACCCTATTCAAAGCTTCTCTACAACTTCATTCCTGGCCTGTCTTCTGTGTTTTTGGTATTCATGAAGAACAGCGTTATTTAAACGCTGATTAAATTACAAACACTTTCCAAAAACAATTGATTGCACTGGATTTTATTTAGGGGTATCAGTAAAGGGGACAGAATCCAAATGCATTCAATAGTTTTCTGATAGTTTTATTTGTAGAAAAATAAAACAACATGGTCCTTCCACTTTGCAATCAGGTGCTTCTTTGTGTTGGTCTGTCACATAAAATCCCAGTAAAATACATTGACGTTTGTAATTGTGACATAAATTGAAGTAGTTCACTGTGCACTGTACTATACTTAATAAAAAACAAGAGAGTAATAAAATAATAGAAATGCAGCTTTAATGCTTTAAATTAAACAGCTTTAAAATGAACTATTAAGGTAATGGGGCATGCATAGTGCTTGTCATAAAAATGTGCATTTTCTAATTAGATAATACTGTTATCTTTTTAGGTTGATGTGCAGGAGCTGTGTCACCTAGACCATTTACCACAAGAAGAACCAATCAACTACTTGGAGGTGAATAACTCCCACTGTTTTGAGTCTACAAAGTCCTCCTCTGAGCCTGAAACTGAGACTCCAGAATCTTTGGATGCCTCCAGAGAAACTGGAGGAGATGAAGAGGGAGAGAGCGACTCTTCTGGTCTTCAGATGGAGGAGATGAGTGTACTGATGAACGGGGAGCTGTCAGAGGAGGAAGAGGAGATGCTTTCAGATAATAAAAGCATTTTGCCTTCCTCCATGTTGGATCGGGCTGGTGTGATAACCGATCACTTCATCAGCAGTTTGTCTCAGCGGAGCGGTCTGGTTTCTGAGGTCCTGAGTTCACCACATTTAGATAAAGACTCCATTCAAAGCCTCTCAGCCTATGTAGACATGGGGAAACAGACGCAGAAACCGTTGAATAGCTCTTCACCAGAGCAACAGACCACGTCCAAGGCCGACCTGTCAGGTCCCAAGCCTGATCTGACCGAAGGAGAACACAGGTCCACTCTCTCCAAAAAGGATCGCCTCCTCATTCATAAAATCAGACAATACTACGACCATGCCGAACATCAAGATGCTAACTTCAGCCTCAAGCGCAGGGAGAGTCTGTCTTACATCCCTGCTGGCCTGGTGAGAAACCTGAGTCGACAGCTGAATGATATTCCAAAGGAGAAGGTTGGTCCGGTCTACAGGAAAGGCCTCTCGAGAAACAGACCCACTTCTTGGTCCGTGTTTGACCTCCCTGAAATAGAAAAGAGTAAAAAAAGTGAACCTCAAAGTTCAGTAGATACCAATTTTCGATCTAATAGCATCACCGAAGCATTTACTGCAGAAGAGTTTAGGTCCTCATCAGAAATGCTGAAGGTTTGGGAATTGATGGAAACTGAGGAGGAGATCCAGGAGGTGAAGCAGGTTGCAAAAGAGAACGTTGACAGCCAAATAGTGGAAATCAGCTTAGACACTTCAGAGATTAAAAGCAGTAATCAACCACCAGTTATAGTAGAAGAGCCTGAAACAAGCACTGCTACACATACATGCCATGTGTCATCACCTACCACCAGTTCTCCCACACCGGAGCGGGATTCTGCTCAAGGCTTGAAACCCTGTATGTCGCTGTCATTTCAAGAGAACGACAACTTCCACCCCAGCCATTTACCCAAGAGCATTAGCTTCCAAACCACCATAGATGAAGATCAGATCCTGCAGGACATGGGAAAGATGAAAAACAAGGTGTTCCACCTGGCTCGCCAGTACAGCCAGCGCATTAAAAATAACAGGCCAACAGTGTGGCAGAGGAGTCGACAAACTTCAAACCTGGAAGATGTAACTGTTGTTCACAAGGACAAGCTCCGAAAAAAAGGTAAACAGAACATCATCGATTTGACACGTTTACAGTACCTTCAGAAGTATTCGTCCATCTCGAACGTCCTCACATTTTGTCATGATATGACCGCAAAGTCAAACTTAAGTGTTTGATGACATTTTTATCACATTTTTATGGCAGAGACCAACAGCAAAATGGTATTTTATTACAAACACATAAAGTGTGGTGTGAATTTATATTCACCCACCTGACTCAATGCTTCTCTAACAGCGTCCCATCTCTACAGGTTTGTTTGCCCATTCGCCTTTGCAAAATACCTTAACCTCAGTCAAATTAAATCAAGAGCATAAATTTTCATGTCCTGCCATCAATTTTAAATAGTAGCTCTGGATGAATGTTTTGGTTTATTCTCCTGATGAAGCTCTGATCCTGTGATTAGCTGCTTTCACCTTCCTGGTACCTTTATCACCTTTCTTGTCCTTGCAGAAGAAAAGCATTCCTACAGCATGAAGCTGCCACTCCCATGTTTTACCATACAGATGGTGTCTTTTTATTTTATTTTTTATTTTGTTTTCATCTGAACAGAGCATTCTCCCATGTTTGCTGTCTCTCCTACATGGCTTTTGGAAAACTGTAAATGAGACTTCTTATGGCTGCTTAATGATGCTACTTGTTTATTAATGTTCTCTAACAAACCTCTAAGACCTTCACAGAAGGAGAAAGTAGTTGCTTTTGTGACAAAATGTGAAAAGGTTCGAGGGGAATGAATAATTTTCCAAAGCACTTCATTTCTAATGCAGCAACCTGTGTCTTTTGTCTGTGTTTTCATGCAGGTAAACCTAACCTGAGGTTACCCATTAATTCTTGTGATCAGGAAGTCATCCATGAGGTTTGTTCTCCAAGTCTGGACCAAACACCAGCTTCTCCAGCAGACTCACAGGGTACTGTAACCTCCCCACACAGCCCTCAGTCTGAAACCTTCCACTGGCCACACGTCCATGAGCTGCGTTCAAAATACACGGACATCTCCCACTCTGTAAAAACTCACTGCATCTGCACAGAACCAGATGGCATAAAGGCTAGCTGCACCTCTCATAAGTACAGAAGCTCCTCAGATCTCCATATAGCTTCAACAGACTGCTGTCAGAAGTGTCTTAAGGTAGAGGACTGGCCTCAGCAAAAGAAGCGCTCCCTGCTGTCCAGGTGGAGCTCCTTAGACCACATGCTTGGGTCTGTCACTCTGCATGAAGTACAGAACCTTCAGGAATCTGCACGAACTTGTTCCCTGTGTGACAGAATCCAAGATGAGAACAGGCTCTTACAAGATGTTCATAACAGCATAAAGCCACTGAGTTCTGGGAAGTCCTCAGAAAGTAACCTTGTGAAGAGTTTACGGGAGAAGTTCCAGAGCTTAAGCACAAGCTAAACTACATGTGCACTGTGTACACTAAACATAAATCTGGAAGTTATATGATGCTTTCAATATTTGTTCTGCAAATTTCTTCCTCAAAAACTCTGTGCATGAGGTTTCTTGTATAGGGGACAAGGTGCAATAATCACGGCACCAGTTTTACATAAAAGAGATGGTATGAGCATGCCGTCTTTAAAACAATATGATGCACATTTTAACTGGATTTGCCTGCACGTTACAGTTATGTGTCTATATATGGATATATATAGATATATATATATATCTGTATATACAGTCCCCTGTATCAAAAAAGTGATATTTCTTATTACAAACTGTTGGCTGCTATAGTCATTATTATTAACTCTGCAAACTGTCAGCGGAGAGTTTCAGGTGGCAACGGCTAAGGGCGCTTGATTGTCAGTAAAGTCTCTGTTCAGACACCAAAGATGGTTACATTTTAACCTTTGATGCACAAGGACAGCAAAAAATTCTTCCACATTTCCTGAGCTGCTTGTAAAACAGTCGTGCACATCACTGGAGGGTTTTTTTTTATCAGCAAGTTGTATATTTTCATGAAAATTATTTATATGTCTGTATATCGGGATGGCGTTGACCATGTGTAAAACCCAGACTCTCAGAAACACGTTTTTTGTTATGCACAGTTGCCTGTATTTTCAATAAAAACAGAAATGCTAAGGCTGCAATGGTATTTCTCTTTGTCAATAAAAGACAGAAACACGGTATTCTTCTTTGCAGGGCCATCACAAGGTTGCAAAGTTTAATGTGTGGTTCACAAGCACGGTGTGCATGAAATGTTACCCCAGCTCAGACAAAGCAGCGGAAGTTATTAAATTAGCTTTAGAAAATGTTTTTTCTAACCTCAATTGTAAAAGGTATTTTTTAGTGTGTTAACACCTGATGCATTTGTAAACCTGCCCGAATTTAAGTGCTCTTGGAGTGAAGACTTTAAGCATAGGCACATTTTGCTTATATCACAGGAAGGCTCTGCCTCTGTGTTAGTAGTTAAAAAATTAACATTTTTGTTTTAATAGATCCTTCACTCATATATTTCGAATTTTAATCTCTGCAAAATTTGGATAATTATTGCTCACAGCTAATAAAAACCCAGAATTCACTTGTGGGTTCTGTTCAACTTGACAGTTGTCCAGCACACAGTTTCTGACGCCCTGCACGTCACAAGGATGGCAAGCCAGAAAAGGTCATCCATAAAGAAGCTGGCTGTGTGGAGTACTGGATCCAAGCATACAGGTCCTTCTCAAAAAATTAGCATATTGTGATAAAGTTCATTATTTTCTATAATGTAATGATGAAAATTTAACATTCATATATTTTAGATTCATTGCACACTAACTGAAATATTTCAGGTCTTTTATTGTCTTAATACGGATGATTTTGGCATACAGCTCATGAAAACCCAAAATTCCTATCTCACAAAATTAGCATATTTCATCCGACCAATAAAAGAAAACTGTTTTTAATACAAAAAAACGTCAACCTTCAAATAATCATGTACAGTTATGCACTCAATACTTGGTCGGGAATCCTTTTGCAGAAATGACTGCTTCAATGCGGCGTGGCATGGAGGCAATCAGCCTGTGGCACTGCTGAGGTCTTATGGAGGCCCAGGATGCTTCGATAGCGGCCTTTAGCTCATCCAGAGTGTTGGGTCTTGAGTCTCTCAACGTTCTCTTCACAATATCCCACAGATTCTCTATGGGGTTCAGGTCAGGAGAGTTGGCAGGCCAATTGAGCCCAGTGATACCATGGTCAGTAAACCATTTACCAGTGGTTTTGGCACTGTGAGCAGGTGCCAGGTCGTGCTGAAAAATGAAATCTTCATCTCCATAAAGCTTTTCAGCAGATGGAAGCATGAAGTGCTCCAAAATCTCCTGATAGCTAGCTGCATTGACCCTGCCCTTGATAAAACACAGTGGACCAACACCAGCAGCTGACACGGCACCCCAGACCATCACTGACTGTGGGTACTTGACACTGGACTTCTGGCATTTTGGCATTTCCTTCTCCCCAGTCTTCCTCCAGACTCTGGCACCTTGATTTCCGAATGACATGCAGAATTTGCTTTCATCCGAAAAAAGTACTTTGGACCACTGAGCAACAGTCCAGTGCTGCTTCTCTGTAGCCCAGGTCAGGCGCTTCTGCCGCTGTTTCTGGTTCAAAAGTGGCTTGACCTGGGGAATGCGGCACCTGTAGCCCATTTCCTGCACACGCCTGTGCACGGTGGCTCTGGATGTTTCTACTCCAGACTCAGTCCACTGCTTCCGCAGGTCCCCAAGGTCTGGAATCGGCCCTTCTCCACAATCTTCCTCAGGGTCCGGTCACCTGTGCAGCGTTTTCTGCCACACTTTTTCCTTCCCACAGACTTCCCACTGAGGTGCCTTGATACAGCACTCTGGGAACAGCCTATTCGTTCAGAAATGTCTTTCTGTGTCTTACCCTCTTGCTTGAGGGTGTCAATAGTGGCCTTCTGGACAGCAGTCAGGTCGGCAGTCTTACCCATGATTGGGGTTTTGAGTGATGAACCAGGCTGGGAGTTTTAAAGGCCTCAGGAATCTTTTGCAGGTGTTTAGAGTTAACTCGTTGATTCAGATGATGAGGTTCATAGCTCATTTAGAGACCCTTTTAATGATATGCTAATTTTGTGAGATAGGAATTTTGGGTTTTCATGAGCTGTATGCCAAAATCATCCGTATTAAGACAATAAAAGACCTGAAATATTTCAGTTAGTGTGCAATGAATCTAAAATATATGAATGTTAAATTTTCATCATGACATTATGGAAAATAATGAACTTTATCACAATATGCTAATTTTTTGAGAAGGACCTGTATTTATAGAAAGTTAAGTGGAAGGAGAAGCTGTTGTTGAAAAAGTTGCCGGAGGAGGGGTGAAGAGGCACAGAATCCAAGTTGCTTGAGTTCCAGTGTGAGGTTTTGGCACTTGGATTTGGCACCTTTGTCTTCCTGAACACCCCAGGAGGACCACAAGCTGATCACCTCCATGTCACGATGCACTGATGCAGTAATTCATGAAACCTCTACAATAGGTCAAAGGTTTCATTTGTTTAATTGATAACTTGGGCCTTATATCCAATAGCCATGTAGGAAGATACATATTTAAATATTAGATTTTTCCTTTATTTCTTTCTAAAATTCACCCTATTTGTCAAGATGCATGTTTAAAACATATTCTGCATTTTACGTTGGTGATACAGGGACATTTATCTCTCTAAACTACCTCTCCCATGAGGGTGATGCTTAAGAACTTCAGTGTTTTATTTGCCTGTCTGAAATATTTGTAAGTTGCAAATTCTACTTTTCGTGGAAACTTTAGGACATTCCTGCAGTCTTTCTCTCTGTTGTTTGAATTTGCTATTATTAGTTTTCAAAACGCTTCACAAATGCTTCAGGAAGATCTGAACCGCGCATTGTCGTTATGGAGTTGGTTACTTTTTCTTTCCTAAAGAAGCTCAGAGCTCAATGAAGTCTGATCTTTAGGAATACCTGAAGTTTATATTTTTTTTCTTAGGTTCTTTTTTTTGTGTTAAATCTAACATTTTGATTACATGTAATTATTTAAGTACACAGAAATATAAATAAAACTAATCAACAACTCATTTACACACACGCACTTGAAAAAAAATGCCTCAAAAAATTTCCCACCCAGTACGCTCTTCCCCAGGATCAATAGTTGGTGGTAAGTTATAAACTTTATTGTAGACAGATTGCTTGGGTAATCATTGTCAGCAGAGAGAAAAAGTCTGCAAATGTTCAGCTGGTAATTTGTGTCTATGTAGCTGGTATGTTTTTTATGGTGTGAATGCAAATTGAATGATTTACCTTTTATCAAAAAGCAAAAAGTTTGGATGGGAATTTTATTATTTTATTTTATTTTTAAGAGTGCCAGTCAGAAGCTAACTCATAACCAGCATGCATTTCATTTTGGTTTGGTATTTTTATGATGTGCAAGTTTATTGTATTTAAAAAAACAGAATTTGGTGGACAAGTTTGAATTTATTGGGGATTTTCTCTAATCCAAAGAGGATCAAAATGGATACAAGCTCAAATGTGTACATACACCCACTCTTATGTTTGATTTCATCTCCCTTAGCAAGTTACAGAGAGCTCACACAAATTTTGTACCCGCAGATATTTGACACCCTCTATATCAGTAAATGGTTGAGTTTATGTAAGTTGATCAGTTTCCTGTCATAGATGCTGCTTTTAATCATACTACAGATAATACTACACCCTTTAATCAAAACTTTTTGACAGGTGACCTTTGACCTTTAAAGGGGGTTATGGGGGACTAAGAACAGATGTGGGATGATATGAATAGAACAAGCCCAAATATGGAAATATCTGAAATCTTATGGCGTCAGCACCAATTAAAATAGAGGGTGTGTTTAAGGGTGTTAATACATCTAAAAAAATACATGCAGTCTTTATACTTTAAAGGTATGCTTAACTTAATGCAGGCCTGTCACATGAAATCCTAATAAAATGAACTGTGTAACCTGACAGAATTTTAAGTTAATTTTGCTTTTCCAGCAGGACCTATTTGCTGAATATATGAGCCAGTTTAAATCAGTTCAAAATAGAAAGACCTAAAAGTAAATAAAGTAAATAAAGATTGTGCTTCCCTACCGCGATAGAATGAGCAAACCTTCCACTTCTGCATCAACAGACTGACTGACTGACAATCTGCACCAACCACTTGTAAAGAGCTGGGGAAAAAGCAGGAGAAAGAGGTAAGACAAATATGAAATTAACAGAAACTTTACAAACCCTCAGTATACTGTTTCCAAGTTATAAACTGACTCTAGTGAAGATGTCTTTGTTTGGAATCATGAGAGACTCCATTTTGGGAAACGAATGATAATTTTAGTTACCTTTAACTGTCCAAAAACATTTTGTTTTTCAACTTAGAGCAAAAGTTATCAAGGGTTTTAGAGAAAAAAACAAAAACAAACCTCAACATTCAACTTCATCTGTCTGATTCAGCCACCATACTGTGTGTGTGTGTGTGTGTGTGTTTGTGTGTGTGTGTGTGTGTGTGTGTGTGTGTGTGTGTGTGTGTGTGTGTGTTTGTGTGTGTGTGTGTGTGTGTGTGACACAGGCAATAAAGTGATTTGAGCTCTCCCTACCCCTCCAAAGTGTCAAGACAGAGGTTCATGAACAGGTGAGGGTCTGGTGCATGTCAAAGGTCACTGGTTTCTCACCGGTAATACATGCTTCTAAAATGAAATTGTTGATTTGGGATATAGGGAATGTTTATACAGACAGCTTCCTATGTCAGAGCTAAGTGAGTTATGTACACCTTCAGTACAATCCTTTAGGAATCTTGGACAATCCGCAAGAAAACAGCTAAATGAATATGTAATTCGGTAATTGGGCCTCTTCTGCATTTCAGGTATAAATGAGGTTGATTCAGGACTTCCAGAGGCCTGAACCTTAGAGCAATCAGCTGTTCACCGATCAAGTTCACTTCCGTTGTCTGGATAAAAAAGGCTTTAGATGAAATCAGATTCTTAATTTCGAGCCACAGTCCTTCCAGAGCACACAGGTTGATCCATTTTTTTTTTAATGCAGTCGATCAGCTGGGCTGTGTCTCTGGTCCTCCCTTCTTCGTGTTGTTTGTTGGTCTTCAAAAGGTTCTCTGTCATCCCCTAGCCGGCTCTCGTCACTCCTAGTCATCCCACAGTTCTCTCCCTAATCTGCTCAGTCTTAAACTTTACACAGTATTACACATTCCACTCTCAGCTTTCTGCATTTACTTTTAGACACACTAATAAAACCATCACTTCATTATTTTTATTCATACATCACAACTGATCAATATTATATCTGTTTCATATATAGCTGATTGAGAATTTCTAAACCTTAATGTTTTTTTTCATTTTAATTATCAGTTCTCAATCATATTTCAATCATGTGTTTTAACTTGATAATCAAAGATTACTCATTTTATTTAATACTTGTAGAAAATGGAAAATCATCATACATCATTTCCTTGGTTACACTTGTTGTTTATACTTCTGTAAAAGATAAGACAGTTAATATGTGGCTCCACACAGGCCTCTCCAGTCTCTCAGTCCCAGAATATGAGAATATGTTTGTTTCACTCTACTGCTTCAACTGTGTATTTTAATAATTGTTGCATGGATTACACAAAAGGATATTTATTGTAATTTGTATGGATTTAACTGTGAGCAGTTAATGAATGTTGCATGGATTACATGAAAAGATCTCACCTTATTTTGACAACAGCTGTATAAATATGAGCATATGTAACAACAGGAAGGGTTGTAGCAGATAATGAAATATATTAAAAAATTAAGTCACTGAGAGAAAAGTATATGTAGGACAACATGAATACTGCAAGTATCTGTAGCAGCTGGATGAGTTGTAACAGAGTTCACAGTGACCACGTAAAGTGACTAGTGTATGAATGGGAGGAGGGATTATTGGGAATTTATCAATCTTATGATGTCTGGGATGAAGCTATTGCTGAATCTGGTTGTTCTGCATGTGCAGCTGCTGAACGTTTTACCAGAAGGCAACAGGGAGAAAAGTCTGTGATGGGGGTGGGTGGAAACTTTTGTAAAGGTCCGAGTCCTGGTCAGACAAGTTGAGATTGGTCATGATCCAAGAACGTCTAAAAAATTGTGTGGGCTCTGAGTCAGGTCAATTTGAATAATTGTAACACAACCTTTGGTCTATAAAGATTAAAGACCTCCCAACAGGTCTCACAATAAGGTAAAAGTGAACATCCACCAGTTTCATCATTTCTTGTCTAACATATTTTTTCTTAAACAAGTCAACAACACTTTTACACTAACTTCCTTTAGAGTTGATAACACCACATATTGTTTATGTCCATCAGTTGTTTCCTGTATTAGGATGAAAAGGTGGTCAAATAGTTTAGGCGAAAGGTTAATTTAGTAGATTAATTATTTGTAAAAGTGAAAGGCATGACTTTTGTTAAATTCAACCTGTTAATAACCACAGAAAACTCTCTAATACTAAATTGTTTTATTAGACCTACAACCAAAGATGTACTTACAACCAAATCCTACCCACTTTTTGGAACTTAACCTGTGAAGAAAAACACAAATGTTTCCCTACCTGCAGCCTGAACTTGTGTGATACCTTATAAATCCAAAGGATGCCATTAAGAAAGTTTCTGTTAAAGACAAGAGTTCAGCAGAGACAAAGTCTTATCTCCATTGCCTTTTTCATATACTAGTACTATTACTGAAAAGCTACGTTTTAAAATAGCTCCCATTCTTTGTTACTAATTTAGTTTGGGAAACCCATATTTCTAGTCTTTTACAGACATCTGCATTTATTTTCCAGTTGTCTCTCATTCCAAAGACTCACAAAAGTCTTTCCTTAGATAAAAGCGGTTCTCAGTAGGACAGTACTATTACAGATCTAACAGTTTACCAGAGAAATAAAGTCATCCAAGGGAATGACTAAGGTGGGTTTTGACAACATCGGTTTACCATGTAGATAATTCAATTCAATTCAGTTTTATTTATATAGCGTCAATTCACAACACATGTTTTCTCAAGGCACTTTGCAACAGTCAGGTACATACAGGGGTTGGACAATGAAACTGAAACACCTGTCATTTTAGTGTGGGAGGTTTCATGGCTAAATTGGACCAGCCTGGTAGCCAGTCTTCATTGATTCCACATTGCACCAGTAAGAGCAGAGTGTGAAGGTTCAATTAGCAGGGTAAGAGCACAGTTTTGCTCAAAATATTGAAATGCACACAACATTATGGGTGACATACCAGAGTTCAAAAGAGGACAAATTGTTGGTGCACGTCTTGCTGGCGCATCTGTGACCAAGACAGCAAGTCTTTGTGATGTATCAAGAGCCACAGTATCCAGGGTAATGTCAGCATACCACCAAGAAGGACGAACCACATCCAACAGGATTAACTGTGGACGCAAGAGGAAGCTGTCTGAAAGGGATGTTCGGGTGCTAACCCGGATTGTATCCAAAAAACATAAAACCACGGCTGCCCAAATCACGGCAGAATTAAATGTGCACCTCAACTCTCCTGTTTCCACCAGAACTGTTCATCGGGAGCTCCACAGGGTCAATATACACGGCCGGGCTGCTATAGTCAAACCTTTGGTTACTCATCCCAATGCCAAACGTCGGTTTCAATGGTGCAAGGAGCGCAAATCTTGGGCTGTGGACAATGTGAAACATGTATTGTTCTCTGATGAGTCCACCTTTACTGTTTTCCCCACATTCAGGAGAGTTACGGTGTGGAGAAGCCCCAAAGAATTCAATTCAATTAAATTCAAAGATACTTTATTGATCCCCGAGGAGAAATTAGAAAACATCATGACACAAGACAATGGGGGGACGGGTCACCGAGGCTTTGCTGCCCACTCACAGGCGCTGCCCTTGCTAGATGAGAAAAGAGGCCATATTAGGTAAGTAGAGGGAAAAAAAATCATATTTCACACTTTATCCTTAGCAGGATACAGTTTGGGATTGCAAAAAACCTCAGCACAAAGAAGCAACAAGTTTACAAAAGAACATCATGCCGGGAACGGTGAAGGGGGTGTGAGGAGTGCAAATGTTTATCTTGAGCATGTGTGTGTGTGTGCAAGTAAGTCCATGAAGCACTGTCACAGAGGCCATTGTCCTTGATGGTTCGTTGGAATGTACATCAACCGGCCACAAAGTTCTGAGCAGGTCCACCCAGACTGTTGCATGCCCAGAGTGAAGCATGGGGGTGGATCAGTGATGGTTTGGGCTGCCATATCATGGCATTCCTTTGACCCAATACTTGTGCTAGATGGACGCGTCACTGCCAAGGACTACCGAACCATTCTTGAGGACCATGTGCATCCAATGGTTCAAACATTGTATCCTGAAGGCGGTGCCGTGTATCAGGATGACAATGCACCAATACACACAGCAAGACTGGTGAAAGATTGGTTTGATGAACATGAAAGTGAAGTTGAACATCTCCCATGGCCTGCACAGTCACCAGATCTAAATATTATTGAGCCACTTTGGGGTGTTTTGGAGGAGCGAGTCAGGAAACGTTTTCCTCCACCAGTATCACGTAGTGACCTGGCCACTATCCTGCAAGAAGAATGGCTTAAAATCCCTCTGACCACTGTGCAGGACTTGTATATGTCATTCCCAAGACGAATTGACGCTGTATTGGACGCAAAAGGAGGCCCTACACCATACTAATAAATTATTGTGGTCTAAAACCAGGTGTTTCAGTTTCATTGTCCAACCCCTGTACATTCCAATTAATCCTAACAATTGAACAGTGCAGTCAGAGTTAGTTATTTATTCAAATTGGATAAAACGTTTTTCTGTCTAAGGAAACCCAGCAGATTGCATCCAGTCAGTGACTTGCAGCATTCACTCCTCCTGGATGAGCATGTAGAGACAGTGGACAGTCACTAGCGATGACTTTGCAGCAATCCCTCATACTGAGCATGCATGTAGTGACAGTGGAGAGGAAAAACTCCCTTTTAACAGGAAGAAACCTCCAACAGAACCAGGCTCAGTGTGAGCGGCCATCTGCCACAACCGACTGGGGGTTTGAGAGAACAGAGCAGAGACACAAAGAGAACAAAGAAGCACTGATCCAAGAGTCCTTTCTATGGGAAGGAAAAGTAAATGTTAATGGATGTAGCTCCTTTAGTCGTTTCACCTAGAAAGAAAGAACAGATCAACTCTGAGCCAGTCTGATAGTAAATAATTACAATAGTCCAGGCTTGAAGTAACAAATGCATGGACTAGTTTTTCAGTGTCACTCCTGGACAGGATATTTCTAATTTTGGCAATGTTCCGGAGGTGAAAGAAGGAAATCCTAGAAACCTGTTTAATATGGGATTTAAATGACATGTCCTGGTCAAAAATAACACCAAGGTTTTTTACTGTATTATAGGAGGTCAATTTAATGCCATCCAGGTTAAGTGATTGACTAAGCAGTTTCTTTTTTAAAGACTCTGGTCCAAAGATGACAAATTCTGTCTTGTCTGAATTTAGAAGCAAAACATTTAAAGTCATCTAAGTTTTTATATCTTCAAGACATGCTTGTAGTCCATCTAACTGGTTGGGTTCACCAGGATTTATGGATAATTAAAGCTGAGTATCATCAGCGTAACAGTGGAAATTTATCCTATGCTGCCTGATAATTTGACCTATTGGAAGCATATATATAGTAAAGAGAATTGGCCCAAGTACTGAACCCTGTGGTACTCCACAATTAACCCTGGAGTTTAAAGATGATTTATCATTTACATGAACAAACTGGAATCTGTCAGACAGATAAGATTTAAACCAGCCTAGCGCTGTTCCCCTGATCCCTACAGCATATTCCAGCCTTTTTAAGAGAATATTATGGTCGACTGTATCAACTGCAGCACTGAGATCTAACAAGACCAGTACAGACACAAGTCCATTATCTGAGGCCATAAGAATATCATTATAGACTTTCAGCAGAGCTGTTTCAGTGCTATAATGAGCTCTGAAACCTGACTGAAACTCTTCAAACAGGTCATTGCTGTGTAAATGCTCACACATTTGATTAGCAACTATTTTCTCAAGAATTTTAGATAAGAATGGAAGATTGGATATAGGTCTGTAATTTTTCAAGTCATCTCGATTCAGCGAGGGTTTCTTAAGTAAAGGTTTAATTACTACCCTCACCTATGGCCATGAACTTTGGGTCATGACCGAAAGAACGAGATCCCGGATACAAGCGGCTGAAATGAGCTTCCTCCGTAGGGTGGCCGGGCACTCCCTTAGAGATAAGGTGAGGAGCTCGGAGTAGAGCCACTGCTCCTCCACATCGAGAGGAGCCAGTTGAGGTGGCTCGGGCATCTATACCGGATGACTCCTGGACGCCTTCCTTGGGAGGTGTTCCATGCACGTCCCACCGGGAAGAGGCCCAGGGGACGGCCCAGGACACGCTGGAGGGACTATGTCTCTCGGATGGCCTGGGAACGCCTTGGGCTCCCCCTGGAGGAGCTGGAGGAGGTGTCTGGAGAGAGGGACGTCTGGGCGTCTCTGCTGAGTCTGCTGCCCCCGCGACCCGGTCCCGGATAAGCGGAAGACGACGAGTACGAGTACGAGGTTTAATTACAACTAACTTAAAAGCCTGTGGTACATATCCATTTACTAAAGATAGATTAATCATATCTAAAATGGGGCTGGTAATCAGAGGGAACACTTCCTTAAATAATTTGATTGGGATTGGGTCCAACATACAAGTTGAAGGTTTAGATGAAGCTAATATTTCTGATAACTCAGGAAACTCCACAGGATCAAAACAGTCCAAACACAAATCAGGTTCTGCAGTTATTTCCAATGTTGTCTCACTTGCTGAGGATGTTATGTCTTTCCACACATTGCCATATGGTAGCCAATATAATAAACATTTTTTACCAATCACTTTTTAAACGCAGTACAGATTTCATTTTCTTCCTGTGCAATTTTTTAAAATGTCATTGTTCTTGTAAGAAATGTTCCAAGACCTGCTACTTTAGTAACTCTGTTAGACCTGCACTTCAGTCACCTACATTATCATTTATAGTTTTTACTTTACAGGGTATTTTCTACAAATGTTTGGGAAACACAAGTCACATCAGGTAACCATACAGACGTTATTTTAATTAGATATACATTATTTAAACAATTTCATATCATGTCTGTAGGGAATGTTGTCATGAATATGACTGGTTTATAAGGTCTTGTTAGTTTACATTAATATTTAGAAACCAAGTCTGTTGAGTTAAGTCATCTTAATCCTGGGAGCAGCACCCGTCCATTACTGAACTGCTAACTTTGTCATTCTTCCTAAGTATCGCCAGCACCATCCAAAAAATGTTTTGTCATCTTATTTCAGCAAAATGCCACCACCAAAGAAAAGGTTTAAACAGCAGGACTTTGTTTTCTTAAAAAGAGTGACGTCAGAGCGTAACGGTTACACGTCACAAGGTCAACACCTAATCATCCTTGGCTTTTTTACATGTCTGACATTATATTAGAATTTATGTGCAATAATGTCTCATCAGGAGGATGAAAGTACATAAGTAGTGAGGCAGTTGAAGCAATAAAAGGTGGAGATACAGAGGAAGCTGGAGTGAGATGTTAAATGATTAGTGATAAAAAATATGATTAGAGCCAGGGGCAGCTTCAGGGTCGGGGGTAAGGTTTAAAAATCACATTATTAATAGAATAGATCCAGAAAGGAGAACAGGATGTCAGGATGATTTTTTTAAAGATCATTTTTTATCATTATTTTTTTATTTCCACAGTAATATAAAGGTTTGGGTTAGAATATAAGGTTATCAGCTGCACTAGAACTCCCCACAAGTGTTCTGCACATTTACATGATGAAATGCTGCTCCATAGTAACCGACAGGTGGATCTTTTCCCCCCATTTAATTTTAAATTGTGCCACCTTTATGCTGAGGAGCCGTACCTTAGACATGCATCTCTGAAGCTATTCTGTACGTTTAGGAGCAGCAGTGCAGCAGCACAACCAGAAAAAGAGGATGGTGCAAGGCTGGAGGTAATTTCGGGTGATGTTTTGCTATTAACAGATTAGACTGGATGAACCTAAACACATCTGCAAATCAGTTGTTAAAACTCTTTATGTAGCAGAAAAGCCTCAACAGATGCTGCTTTTTTTTAATCTTTTGTAAGTATAAACCTGATACTGTATATTACCATTTGTCATAATGCCATGCAGGGACATCAAGGGTTTGAGGCATTTCTGACCAATAAAACATCTTAATTTATGGATCTGTAAGGTTTCCAATATGTGTTCCCTTAATGTTTAACTCGTTCCTACACCCTTGACTGTAACAGTTTCTAAAATAATCCCCTAGCTGTTTTAAACATCTTGAATACTATGTTTTTAGTACATGTTTATTTTATATATATAATATGAGTTTGCTGTAAAGTCAGGCAAACATTAAGCATTAAGCTAAAGATGTTTTTTTCTTTTTTTTTTCTTTTTTTTTTTACAAATAAACCACAATTTATGAATTGGCTATCCATTTCATCTTTGTTATCAATCCTAAACTTACGGCCGGTTGTCTTCTGAGCTAAATCCTGCAAGTAAAACGAGTAGAAAGTGGCAGCTCAACTCTCCGGTCACAAATACTGACTCCTGTAATAGACAAGACAACGTCAAAGACCGACAAGATGTGTTTGACAATCTTGATCTGAATTTTATCTCTGTTTCTTAGGAAGGGTTCGGTGCACTTTTTATTTTTAATCACAAATACACAGCATTCCACAGAGAAAGTTTTTGCACCCCTTCAACCTGATGTAGCAGAGCAGCAAACACTGATTTCAAGGATTTCATGTTTCTAGTGAGAAATTTACATCACATTAACTAAAGTGACCCAAGTGGTGGATGCAGTTAAATGATTGTAAACATGTAAACATCACTGAAGGATTTATGGCACAGGACTGAACGCTACAATCTGCTCCTGTTTTTTAAACAATCCAGGAAAAAGTCTTCTCAACATAAATGTATTCAAGAGTTAAAGGTTTACTCAGAATATCATTTAACTGCATCCACCACTCAGAGCCCACATGACTTTTTAGACGTTCTTGGATCATGACCAATCTTAACTTGTCTGGCCAGGACTCGGACCTTTACAAAAGTTTCCACCCACCCCCATCACAGACTTTTCTCCCTGTTGCCTTCTGGTAAAACGTTCAGCAGCTGCACATGCAGAACAACCAGATTCAGCAATAGCTTCATCCCAGACATCATAAGATTGATAAATTCCCAATAATCCCTCCTCCCATTCATACACTAGTCACTTTACGTGGTCACTGTGAACTCTGTTACAACTCATCCAGCTGCTACAGATACTTGCAGTATTCATGTTGTCCTACATATACTTTTCTCTCAGTGACTTAATTTTTTAATATATTTCATTATCTGCTACAACCCTTCCTGTTGTTACATATGCTCATATTTATACAGCTGTTGTCAAAATAAGGTGAGATCTTTTCATGTAATCCATGCAACATTCATTAACTGCTCACAGTTAAATCCATACAAATTACAATAAATATCCTTTTGTGTAATCCATGCAACAATTATTAAAATACACAGTTGAAGCAGTAGAGTGAAACAAACATATTCTCATATTCTGGGACTGAGAGACTGGAGAGGCCTGTGTGGAGCCACATATTAACTGTCTTATCTTTTACAGAAGTATAAACAACAAGTGTAACCAAGGAAATGATGTATGATGATTTTCCATTTTCTACAAGTATTAAATAGAACGAGTAATCTTTGATTATCAAGTTAAAACACATGATTGAAATATGATTGAGAACTGATAATTAAAATGAAAAAAAACATTAAGGTTTAGAAATTCTCAATCAGCTATATATGAAACAGATATAATATTGATCAGTTGTGATGTATGAATAAAAATAATGAAGTGATGGTTTTATTAGTGTGTCTAAAAGTAAATGCAGAAAGCTGAGAGTGGAATGTGTAATACTGTGTAATGTTTAAGACTGAGCAGATTAGGGAGAGAACTGTAGGATGACTAGGAGTGACGAGAGCCGGCTAGGGGATGACAGCGAACCTTTTGAAGCCCAACAAACAACACGAAGAAGGGAGGACCAGAGACACAGCCCAGCTGATCGACTGCATTAAAAAAAAAAAGGATCATCCCGTGTGCCCTGGAAGGACTGTGGCTCGAAATTAAGAATCTGATTTCATCTACGGCCTTTTTATCCAGACAACAGAAGTGAACTTGATCGGTGAACAGCTGATTGCTCTAAGGTTCAGGACGTCCTGAATCAACCTCATTTATACCTGAAATGCAGAAGAGGCCCAATTACCGAATTACATATTCATTTAGCTGTTTTCTAGCGGATTGTTCAAGATTCCTAAAGGATTGCACTGAAGGTGTACATAACTCACTTAGCTCTGACATAGGAAGCTGTCTGTATAAACATTCCCTATATCCCAAATCAACAATTTCATTTTAGAAGCATGTATTACCGGTGAGAAACCAGTGACCTTTGACATGCACCAGACCCTCACCTGTTCATGAACCTCTGTCTTGACACTTTGGAGGGGTAGGGAGAGCTCAAATCACTTTATTGCCTGTGTCACACACACACACACACACACACACACAAACACACACACACACACACACACACACACACACACAGTATGGTGGCTGAATCAGACGGATGAAGTTGAATGTTGAGGTTTGTTTTTGTTTTTTTCTCTAAAACCCTTGATAACTTTTGCTCTAAGTTGAAAAACAAAATGTTTTTGGACAGTTAAAGGTAACTAAAATTATCATTCCTTTCCCAAAATGGAGTCTCTCATGATTCCAAACAAAGACATCTTCACTAGAGTCAGTTTATAACTTGGAAACAGTATACTGAGGGTTTGTAAAGTTTCTGTTAATTTCATATTTGTCTTACCTCTTTCTCCTGCTTTTCCCCCAGCTCTTTACAAGTGGTTGGTGCAGATTGTCAGTCAGTCAGTCTGTTGATGCAGAAGTGGAAGGTTTGCTCATTCTATCGCGGTAGGGAAGCACAATCTTTATTTACTTTTAGGTCTTTCTATTTTGAACTGATTTAAACTGGCTCATATATTCAGCAAATAGGTCCTGCTGGAAAAGCAAAATGAACTTACAATTCTGTCAGGTTACACAGTTCATTTTATTAGGATTTCATGTGACAGGCCTGCATTAAGTTAAGCATACCTTTAAAGTATAAAGACTGCATGTATTTTTTTAGATGTATTAACACCCTTAAACACACCCTCTGTTTTAATTGGTTTCATTCATGGGTTCACTCATAACGCCCCTTAAACACAACCCTCTATTTTAAATAGTGCTGACGTCATAAAATTTCAGATATTTCCATATTTTGGCTTGTTCTATTCATATCATCCTACACCTGTTGCCACCTGTTTTTAGTCCCCCATGACCTCCCTTAAGGTCAAAGGTCACCTGTCAAAACGTTTTGATTAAAGGGTGTAGTATTATCTCTCATACTTTACACATTTTCAGTAGGATTTGAGGTTGGAGCCATTCTAGAAGCTTTATGATAGCCTGGTATCCATCCCCAAACCAGCTTCAACATCTGGATGGGATCATTGTTCCACTGGAACACCCAGCTGTGTGAAGGTTTCACTTATCTGACCAGAACTGTCATTCGAAAATGAAAAGTAATTGTCCAGGATGCACAAGAACAATGCAGGACCCACCAAGGCTTGTGTCAGTCAGAAACCAGAAGATCCAGGAACACCATTGTCCCTGTCTGGGGAGAAGTGAGTTTTACATCTAAGAGTGAGAGGGTGCCAACCAAGAAAGAAGCCCCAAGATCAAAACCTTCCAGTTCAACTAAAATTTAAACACTATGAACTTTCAAGCATGGTGTTGGTGGCATCGCCACATAAAGTGGATGGAACAATGAAGGAGCACTTTATCCAAATTCTTTAACTTCATCTCAAATCAACAGATGGATGGTTCAAACTTGGACAAACTTGAGTGTTTCACCAGGGCAATTATCCCAAATACAGATCAAACTAACATTTAGCTTCTGGAATGGCCTTGATCCAGCTCTATGAAAATGTAAGAAACTAGCCAATTTAAAGAAGTTTTACTTAGAAAAACTGTCAAACATCCAGCCAGAATTGTGCCAGAAGTTTGTTCTCTGAAACCTGCTAAGGAACAGTTATCCAATTAAAAATGAGTGCATATTTGAGCCTGTATTTATAATCTAAACCCTCTGTGGATTAAAGAACAACTTGTACATCAAATTCTTTAATAGTCGGCGCAGTTTTTTGTGTAATAATATTCTGGCATGGTCATATTTGCGTCTCAGTTTAGTTCACCAGGCCTGAAGAGTACTGTGGTTAAAAATCCGTGTGAAGGCAGCAATAAAACCCATTGACTAACACCGGAAATAAACAGCACTATTTAGTAAAAATAAAAGCGCCCCCTGAAGAGGGCTTTCTCTTATTGTGAAAGCTGCCTCTCCGTCTGTAATTTCTGACTTAATGTGTGATTTTTCTCCAAAAGAGGGGACGGAGCTCAGGACGCGCACTCAAAAAGCAGATGCCTCACCTGCAGCAGGTCTGCTCCGGGCGCTGAACTGTTTTACTCTCCGTTTCTACTTCCATCCTCTGAGACTGGCAGTAAATAGAAAAAGACACCATCATCTCTGCTATTTTAGATGAAGAATGGGCTGCGCGATTTCAGGTCTGGCAACAAAAACTGAGTTTTCTCAGACGGACCGAGAGGATGCTGCAGCTGCTGCGCATCCCAGCGAGGAGCAGATTCAGATGATCAAGGATTCCTGGAAAGTTATTAGAGACGATATAGCCAAAGTTGGGATTATTATGTTTGTCAGGTAAGATAGGTTCAGACCATTTCTGCTCTAACTGGATGCCTTTTTTTCAGTTTTATAATAGTTAAAAAAAGATGAGATCATGATGCAAACACGCTGAATCCCCTGCACAATACATTAAAAATTTGGTTTAAAACAAAAAGTATCAATGATTTGAAAAAAATGATAGACTAAGTTTTACTAGTCGTGTCCCAACAGACAAAGCCAGGGGAGAAAATAATGTTTTCTTCAGTGACATGCTGTGCTTTTTAACATCAGGCAGGTTCTTGCATATACGGCCCAGGACCAGCCTTCCCTTACACGATACGACAATAACAGATCAAACAGGTTGAATGGTTGCAAGCCTCTATTAAAAAATGCACATTCAAATTGAATTTAATCAGAGGCTTGTGGTCATGTCTACTTGTGATAATTCTATAGATATATCTGCAAAAGGAGGCAGAGCTGCGCATGGCTGCGCTTTCAGAGAGTCAGAGACCTCTCTAATTACTCTCCCTAAACCTGCTTACTCATCTACAGGGGTTGGACAATGAAACTGAAACACCTGGTTTTAGACCACAATAATTTATTATTATGGTGTAGGGCCTCCTTTTGCGGCCAATACAGTGTCAATTCGTCTTGGGAATGACATATACAAGTCCTGCACAGTGGTCAGAGGGATTTTAAACTCAATTCAATTCAATTCAGTTTTATTTATATAGCGCCAATTCACAACACATGTTGTCTCAAGGCACTTCACAACAGTCAGGTACATACATTCCAATACAAACCATTCTTCTTGCAGGATAGTGGCCAGGTCACTACGTGATACTGGTGGAGGAAAACGTTTCCTGACTCGCTCCTCCAAAACACCCCAAAGTGGCTCAATAATATTTAGATCTGGTGACTGTGCAGGCCATGGGAGATGTTCAACTTCACTTTCATGTTCATCAAACCAATCTTTCACCAGTCTTGCTGTGTGTATTGGTGCATTGTCATCCTGATACTCGGCACCGCCTTCAGGATACAATGTTTGATCCATTGGATGCACATGGTCCTCAAGAATGGTTCGGCAGTCCTTGGCAGTGATGCGCCCATCTAGCACAAGTATTGGGCCAAAGGAATGCCATGATATGGCAGCCCAAACCATCACTGATCCACCCCCATGCTTCATTCTGGGCATGCAACAGTCTGGGTGGTACGCTTCTTTGGGGCTTCTCCACACCGTAACTCTCCCAGATGTGTGGAAAACAGTAAAGGTGGACTCATCAGAGAACAATACATGTTTCACATTGTCCACAGCCCACGATTTGCGCTCCTTGCACCATTGAAACCGCCGTTTGGCATTGGCATGAGTGACCAAAGGTTTGGCTATAGCAGCCCGGCCGTGTATATTGACTCTGTAGAGCTCCCGACGGACAGTTCTGGTGGAAACAGGAGAGTTGAGGTGCACATTTAATTCTGCCGTGATTTGGGCAGCTGTGGTTTTATGTTTTTTGGATACAATCCGGGTTAGCACCCGAACATCCCTTTCAAACAGCTTCCTCTTGCGTCCACAGTTAATCCTGTTGGATGTGGTTCGTCCTTCTTGGTGGTATGCTGACATTACCCTGGATACCGTGGCTCTTGATACATCACAAAGACTTGCTGTCTTGATCACAGATGCGCCAGCAAGACGTGCACCAACAATTTGTCCTCTTTTGAACTCTGGTATGTCACCCATAATGTTGTGTGCATTTCAATATTTTGAGCAAAACTGTGCTCTTACCCTGCTAATTGAACCTTCACACTCTGCTCTTACTGGTGCAATGTGCAATCAATGAAGACTGGCTACCAGGCTGGTCCAATTTAACCATGAAACCTCCCACACTAAAATGACAGATGTTTCAGTTTCATTGTCCAACCCCTGTATATATCAAACATTATGGTAACTTCAAGCATGTGTTTAACAGCGCTCATCATTTCAAACATTTGCAAATTTGTTCACTTCATATTCGACTTTGCATTATCAATGTGTAGCCACAAGGTGGACGTCTTGCAGCACCTTTTAAAACAGATGTTTGAACTTTTGTTTTCTATATTCTACTAATACTCTGCTATCTGAAAATGTGTTTATATGATTCTGATAAACAGCATGCATGAGAGGGAGTTATTCAGGTAGGAGATAAAAATGGGAAGGGACACAATTGTAAGACGTAGGTAACAAATGAGAGTATGAATTGGCAAAGGAGTGAAATCACCAGCAGCCGTTTATTGATGAAGCCCTTCTATTTCCGCTCATTATATGTAAATAGAAATCATAATATCAATGAATGAACCTTAAATTATGTTTTTAGGGGAGGATAGAATAAAAAAACGTCCTTCTTGTTCTCTTCTTTTATCGCTTACATCTTAACATCATTCCATGACATTACAGAGCTTCTGGTCTGCAATAGTGTTGGGTAATTATGAGAATTAGCCATCAGGAAAACTAATTTCTATCAGTTATGATGAGCATCCAGGAAAAAATTTTTAGCTCTCAGGCAGTTTGCAGGAAAAATAAAATCAAACCAAGGATGATAAGTGATAAACTGTCTCCCCATAGTGTAAAAAAAACACCAGATTTATAGTCAGTCATTTTCTACCACTTATTCCATAGTGGGTCACGGGGGAGCTGGTGCCTATCTCCAGCAGTCTATGGGCGAGAGGCGGGGTACACCCTGGACAGGTCACCAGTCCATCACAGGGCAACACACAAACAACCAAGCACACACTCATTCACCTAAGGTCAATTTAGAGTGACCAATTAACCTAACAGGCATGTCTTTGGACTGTGGGAGGAAGCCGGAGTACCCAGTGAGAACCCATGCATGCACGGGGAGAACATGCAAACTCCATGCAGAAAGACCCCAGGCTGGGAATTGAACCCAGGACCTTCTTGCTGCAAGGCAACAGTGCTACCAACTGCACCACCGTGCAGCCTTAGATTTATAGTTTTCAGATAATAGATGAAGCTCACAGCCAATCCAGGGTCACAACACTGGATCTCAGCAGCAAACGGTTATCGTCATTTTGTATCTTTTTACCTGCCAAAGAATGTTCCACTCTTACGTAATTAAAAAATGAGCAAACAGCAGATCAAAATGGTTGTGAATAATACATAATTGGCTGAATGCGAAGCCAATTAAAATCCCACTTGAGCTATTTGGGGGAGCAACATTGTCTGCTTATGTTGTGAGAGCATGCGCACTCTTGTCCACTAGATGAACAAACAATAGTGGAAAATAACAAGAGCCCTACATGCTGCCGGTTTGCTGAGAGAGGAAGCAGTTTTATTCCCCACCTTATTCAATCAGGAATTAAGGTCGGGGCCAGAAATATAACAGGAAAAGGTAATTGCTTTATCTTCACAGCATCACCGAGGGAATGACTTAAATATCAATGTTTAAAAGTTGTTGCTTATGAAACTATAAACAGAGATTAATTAAGTATAAAAATACAGAAATGATCTGAATCAGTCTAGCCAGCAGCTCTCTCGATTTATTTAGATTGATTTTAGTCATATTCATTGTCAATGTATTGTATTTCTATAGATCTTTATGCCTGTAAAAGAGAAAATGCCTGACAGAAGTATTCACACCCCTAAACTTGTTAGGACTTTATGTGACACATCCACATAAAACAGTGCACTATTGTGAAGTGAGTTGGTTTTTTATATTTATTTTTAAATAAAAATATGATAAATGAGGCACACAGTTGTTATAAGCTTCCTTTATTCAGAGACCCTTAAATAAAATCCAGTGCCAGCAAATTCTTTCAAAGGTCACCTAATTCATAAATACAGTCCACCTGGGTGTAATTTCATCTCGGCATTAATGCAGCTGTTCAAAAACAGTTACGAAACAATATCCAAAGTTTTGAATGTCCTTCAGAGTACTGTTTAACACCATTGTTTGAAAATAAAATGATTATGGCGCAACTGCTGACCTACCAAGAGATGGCTGTTCATCTTAACTGTCTACAGGACAACTATTACTGGGGTGGGCTATTGCTCAGTGGGAATCTTGCCATTGTAAAGTTGAGGGTTCTATTCCAGCTTCCCCTGCTGCTACCTGTCCTTGTGCCTGGCAAGGAACCAGTGGCTTACTGAGCTATGTTTTGGTATATAACTGTGTGAGTGTGGGTGAATGTGGGTCAGGTGTGATGTGCTTGGCTTTGGTCAGAAGCATTATTTAAATTCAGACAACTTACTATGCCCTGGTGCACTCCACAAATCCAGCCTTTATGGAAGGGTAGCAATAAAAAAATACTTGTTTAAAGAATGGCAAATAAGTTACAATTTTTGTTTGGCACAGGCCATGTAGGGGACACAGCAAACATGCAGAAGGTGGTTTTCTGGTTTCCCTCAAAATCCCTTTATGTGTGGTGGAAAACTAACATTGCACATCACCATGAACGCACCATCCACATGGTGAAACAAGGTGGTGGTAGCATCATATTTTGGAGATTCAAAGTATTGACCGAGGGATTTTTACAGATTTTTATTTGTAAAAAGTTGATTTAAATGCATCAAATTATCAAAACCTATGTCTCACTCCATAAATAACGTCCATATATAATTTTCTATATTAAAGAACAACCTTTCTCCCTTTTTAGCAGGATTGCTGGCTGTGCGAAATCACCTCCCTTCAATGGTGTTCATCTGTTTTGTTTTTTGTTTTTCCTCTGAAAAAATATTAGAAAAACATTTTGTTTACCAAATGAGACCTCAAATCTGGCTTTGAAAAACATATGGCTTAATACAGCAGAAGAAAACCATTAGAAAACGTTTTCTTCTGTGCATCAAACAGATGCACAGATCAGGGTTTTCTCTTAAAACTGGGTGTTGTCACTGTAAACGTATGCGTGCAGCTGAGTGACAGAAAACATGACCTCCAACAAGAGCGCTTGAAGCTGAAACATTTGGAAGAATCATAAAATGTCTTTAATGACGGTAACCTTGTCAACTGTGTCTAGAAATCTGGACCAAGGCCAAACAAAATGAAGATGGTGTAAGACATGGAAAATTCTTGAAGTATTGAGACAGAAAACTTGAAGCTTAAAAAGAAGCAAAAGGAGTGTAACACAAACAGGCTGTAATGGAAGATGGAGGTCGTGACCAAACTGTAAGCCACTGGCTGAAGGAAATGAGATTTAAACACTAAAATGTCAAATGTAAATCATGATAAACAGCCAAACAGGAGAAAATAAGATTAGAGTGAGCTGGATTGTTGGTTTGGTCCAGGTCAGATAAGGCACATGAAGATAATCGCCTGAAGAAAACAAGCATTTTCCCGTCATTAAATGTAAGAAGGCTGCATGTATAACTAGAAGACAAGATAAGGCCTTTCTCTGCATGTTGGCAGGTTGCAAATTTTCTTAATTTTCTTAATTAGATTACAATTATATGCCTTTTTGAATGACAATGCATGCCGTGACAGTGCAAAAAAAACACATCAATGTTAATTATAGAAAGTGTCATGAAAAAAAGACATGCCAGCTGAATGATACTTGTTGCAGGCTGTCAGGTTAAACTTTTTATAACAACTGTCTGCTAATAACATTCACACTGACTTATAAGCTGCTATGGAACTTGATTAATGAAGGATGTAAATTTTTTCATTAGTAAGGGGCATGCCTAATAGATGTCGAGCCATGATAAAACCAAATAAGGGAGAACAAATAACAGATTTTTTTCATTATGGTTCACTATTCCATTGTTTTTATCATCAGGCTTATCTAATAATAACAAATCATCATGTTTATCACAAAATCTGTGTTAAATTAAATATATTTTAAGAAGTATTTTTTAACTGAACTGAATATTTCAGTCCTGATTTTAAACAGCCGAATGAAGATCATTGAAAGTAGCCCATGTATAAGCACTGTACAGTTTTGGTTTGCATACTCCCGTTATCAGGATGAATGTTGGGCTTTTAATAAATTATTTGAAATGTTCTTTTTTAGAGTTGGACTATTTGAATGATTCTTAGAAATAAGAATTAGCTAAACACGATTGGATGTTGTGTGACTTAGAGCACGACTATTTCAGAGGCTTGATTTAAGCTTGCTTCATCTTGTCCAAAACTAGTTTTTTGATGTCTTTGGAACATCTGGTGTTGTTCAGATTCAACTGTCTGACTCAAGCTGTGACCCTCAGATGAAAGAAATTTGGTAACATTTGTAAGAGCACCCCAGGAATAACCATGGCTCAGGCTGGTCATCTGTAGAAGAAACTGTAGGACCAGTTTCACTGTCCACAGCGAAGCCAGTTTAACATCAACATGGAGGGAGAACGTATTGACTAAAAAATAAGCTGTTGCAAAATCAAGCTTGTTTGAATTTTTCAGCTGCTCACATAGCCAAATGCTTCCTGGAGGACAGCTTCATTGTCAGAGGAGACAAAGCTTGAGATATTTTACCACTGTGACAAGAATAATCCCTGAAAGAGTCAGGGTGAGGCTTTTAAAACCAAGAACGCTATGCCACGCATGGCAGCAGCAGTATCATGCTGAGGGTCCGTTTCACTGCCAGGCACACTTATGTATTGCACAAGGTACTTTTTTTAAACAAAATTCTTCAGCTCAAATCAATGGTAAGATGTAGGGTTGAAAGAATTAACAGGATTAACCGTGATTAATTGATTATTGAAATAATTGTCAACCAATTTTATATTCGATACATGCCATTTGCTAAAAGAACAACTCAAATTCAACTATATATATATTGCATTTAAGATGTAAAACCTTCTTTGTCGATAAATATGCTCTATCCAGAACTCCTCAAGTGGCATAGTTGCTTCACCTGGTTCAGAAATGGCTGCAGGAATCATCTGGCTTGCAGAACCTGATCCGTCCTTCATATCCTGTTACTGATTGCACCTGCTGATTGTTAAAATCGAAATGGAAGGCCGCTATGATAAAAATGAAAAATTAGACCAAGATCAGTGAAAAGAGAAAACTGAATCAGACGTCTTCTTAAAATGCCAGAGGAAGAAAAAATGGCTGATAGGTGAAGTCAAAATGATGAAGACAATAAATGTGTGTGTTTAGCTTCTGCATCGTGGATACAGGATTACACTGTGACTAATCCTAAAGGGTATCAATCTTCATGATGGGGTAAAGACTCGAGGGGGACATTTGTTTTGGTTTGGCCATGAATGTGACAGGCTGCCTCATGAGTGGCTCTCAGAGGCTCACGGATGGTTGCTTCTGCTGCTCTCGTTGTCTTGGTAACAGGTTGTTTGAGACCCATCCCGAGTGCAAGGATGTCTTCTTCCTGTTTCGAGACGTGCAAGACCTGGAGAGGCTGAGGACAAACCGGGATCTCCGAGCTCATGGCCTGCGGTGAGCTAGAGACGACCAACCCATACTCATATGTTCATATTCATACCCCCTAACCTTAAATTTTCTCTCATTACAGCCATAAACTCTAAGTTTTTTTATGTGTTAAATCAACACAAACGCAGCATAATTGGGATGTAAAAGGGGCAGGATACAGTGTTTCCAAATGTTTTTACTCATAAAAAAAGAAATGGGGGGCATTTCGATTGTATTTGCACATCTTTAAACTGAGAGTTGTTGCCTCTTCTTTTCAAACTATCTTAAGATCAGCCAGATTGAAGGGAGAACATCTGTGAAAATCAGTTTTCAAGTTGTGCCATACATTCTCAATTGGATTTAGCTCTGGACTTTGACTGGGCCATTCTAACCAAGGAATAATCTTTGATTTAAACCACGCCATTGTAGCTCTGTCTGTATGTTTAGGGCTGTTGTCCTGAAACTCTGCCCCAGTCTTAAGTCTTTTGCTGCCTTTCACAGGTTTTTTGCAGACAAGAAAAAGAACCCCAGAAGTTCACTCAGTCATCCTTTAATGTGCTGATAAAGAATAAGCAACCGACTGCTTCATTTTATTTGGTTTCTACCATTCACTCCCTTCAGTTTAAATGTGAAAACTCCCTTTTTCATAAGCAAGATCTTTAGTTTGTTTTCCCCTCCCAAGACACTAGACACATTTTCAGGCCACCTGAGGAAGGGTGATCACTTGAGTACAAATTCCCTCTGTGGGAATTTACAGCAGCATGGACTGAAACTAAGAGTTGACAGTATTCATACATCTGAGACTAAAACTCATCCATGTGTGTTTAATTGTTTTGGAGCAAGATTATTGCTCGTTTTAGTTTAGGGAAGTAAGAAGGCTTTAAACATCTGTCTACAGCACCTTGCTGAACTATTCATACTCCTTGAACTTTTTTTGTAGATCGTCAGATTACAACTACACAACTTTAATGAATTTTGTGATAGTGTGATAGACCAACACAAAGTAGCACATAACTGGGAAATTGTTTGTTTCAAAACCTGAAAACTGAGGTATACATCTGCATGCACCCCCATTTTATTTCAGATGTCCTTAAATAAAATCGAGTTGCCTTCAGACATTGGTTAATTAGTATGTAGTCAACGACTGAGTTATTTTAACTCAGATTAAATGCAGTTGTTCAGTGAAGGCCTCGGTTTGTTTGAGAACATTAGAGAACAAACAGCTTCATGAAGACCAAAGAACACAGCAGACCTGTGAAGCCTGATGCAGCCAAGAGGACCAAGGTAATTCTGGAGGAGATGCAGAGATCCACAGCTCAGGTGTGAGAATCTGTTCACAAATCCGACCTTTATGGAAAAGTACAAAGATTAAATCCATTGTTTACAGAAAGTCAAAAAAAGATTTATTTGCCACAAGCCCTGTAGTGGACACAGCAGCCATGTGGGAGGAGGTGCTCTGTTTAGATTTAGGCCAAAACTGACATGCAAAATGCTGTGTCTAGAAAATGGACCAAAAAACATCCTCACACATGATGGTGGCAATATCATGCTGAGGGGATGCGAAGTATTGACTGAGGGGGAATTTAAAGTAAATAGAGTCCACATTTTTCAGAATTTTATATGTAAAAAATGTAAAAAAAAAAAAAAGTGTCCTTTGCTGAAAGAAAGAAAAAAGTCCCATTTGCAGCTTGAAACAAACCGGATATGAGATACAGAACGTTTTTAGAGGAGACCAAATTTAAACTACATAGGAAGGATAACATTACACATCACGCCAAACATATCTTTCTGTTAGTGAAACAGGGTGGTGGCAGCATCATGCTGTTGGGAGGCTTTTCTTCAGCAGGGACGGAGAAGATAGTTAGAGTTGATTTGAAGAGAAAGTTGGCTTTTTGAAAACTATAAAGATAAACGTCCCAAGCCTTATTCTTGTACTCAGTGTTCATTTTTCCTTCCTTTTAAAAACTACAGAAGATAAAACCATGCTGTGCATATTACAGACAGAAGCAACTAGATAAGTGGCGGAGCAAAACATCTCAAGTGGTTTTATAATCTGAATGTTTCTCATCACTCCAAAACAGAGAGGGAGCGCTGAGGCAAAACAGCCAATTAAAATCTGAGGAGGTGAAGGTACAGGGGGTAGTGTGGCTTTTCAACAATCCACACACACATTGGAGGTATTTCACACCTCAGCGGGAAGCTTTCTGCTGGTAAATCTGGAGAGAAGACCAAACAGATGTGACTCAGGAAGAAAAGAGGAAGAACTGGACCTATCATTGCAGTTAATACAATGATAGGTCCTCCACAGTGATGGCAGATGTAAAACAAAAAACTAAAGGAAGCTGATTCTGTGGTGCTGTGTTGTCTTAGGAAGTAAAGTACTGTGCACGTAATCACTTTTTTCCTGTTTTTATAATTGGTAAAATTGCCAATCCTTTCAGCACATATCTGTTCGTTTTGTTGGTAGTGGCAGGATGCTTACGGATCAATAAAACTGAACCTCAGCCCCCTCAATCTCTCAGGGTGATGTCCTTTATTGAGAAGACTGTGGCCAGGCTGGATCAGCCAGAGAGACTGGAAGCTCTGGCTGTGGAGCTGGGAAAAAGCCATTATCACTATAATGCGGCTCCTAAATATTACAATGTAAGACCCTCCAATGATCACAGCAACCAGATGAAGTGACAAAAACTGAATGTATTCATTTAAATAATGTCCACAGTCAAATCAGTTTCTGGCATGGTTGTTTTTATTTTTCAGTATGTTGGAGCAGAGTTCATCTGTGCTGTGCAGCCTATCCTGAAGGAGAAGTGGACCACCGAGTTGGAGGAGGCTTGGAAGGTAAATTAAACAAATTTACTGAATGAATGTGCAATTAGGACTTTAATTTCACAATACAAAGTCAGTAAATCAGAATAATTAATGGTTTAGACTTTTTCTTATCCTATTGACTCCTTAGACATTTCTGGGTGTTCTATTTTATCGTTGCAGAACTTTGGCTGTGTTGATAAAAACAGCATAAAATTTGGGTTATTTTACTCTTTTTTTCATATGCCATTTTAACAAATAGAGCAGTCTTTGTCCCTTCTGCAGTTTTTGTGTCATGGGCGCCTATTCAAGATAAATTGTATGAATACACAGTTTTTTTCATCTTTTCCTTAACTTTTTGGTGTTAAAATGCCTTGAAAATATAATAAATAATTGTTTTCCACGGGTTGTAGGTATTTGTCCGTGTACTGTAAATCTACAAGAAAAAAACATATGAAACAGGAAAAAACAGCTACTTTTTCATGACTTTTTAACGACTTTGCAAAAAAAATAAAAACTGCTCAAAATAAGCATTGCTGCCAATTATCCAAACCTTCACGCTCGGATAATGAACCCCCAAAACAAATAAAAAATAACAAGGTTATTTCCATAAGGTTATTATTGGGTTATTTAATTATTGCTAAAACTGTATTTAAGGAGTTTGAATTTCAAAAACTGAATATTTGCTGTGTGAAGTGAAGACGGAAGTTAAAAAGCATTCCTAAAATATATTGATTCATAATATTTGTATGACAAAACTTTAAAAGAGCATTTTCTGTTTCCAAGGAACACAAAAAAGGGAATCCCAAAGGTTGAAACCCAGAATATGAAAATAATAACATCTAAACAATAAGGCAGTATTTTAAATAAAAACTTTATTTCTACTTTATTATATTTTAAAAATAATGACTATCTATTAAAGTAGATACATTTTGAAAATAAATGATCTGTCAAAAAAATTTTCTTTTTTAAGTAAATGTTTAGATTCTCATAGTATTGTGTCAAACCTAACTTGTTTCTGTTTAATTAATTCAGTATTAAATGAAATAAATATCTTATTACTTCATCTAAAAGTAACTTACATGCTGTTGTACTTTTGGTCTGCCAGGCTGTTTGCTTCAGCAAAAAATTTTCATTACTTTCAAATAATATGTAATCATTTTTAAGTAGATTCTCATTATTAAGACTCTGGGGAATAAACTGAATTTAGATTACAGCATAATTATTTTAAATTGTAATTTTTCTGTGTGGCCCCTCAAACAGGAACAGCTAATTCTCATGGGTGCATTCATTTCCTTCAGCCACAATGCCTCTATTGTATGAAATCTCCTCACAGCAACATGTAACGTGTCAAATTGGAGGTTAATTGCTGTAAAAATCTGCATCTGACTGAACTCATCCCAGCAGAAATAACAGGGCACGGTTTTACGACTTCATGTTGTGTTGCTGTAAGATTTGAATCGTCTCAAAGTGCTTGAAAATAACCCCCAGCAGGTGCATCCATTTAGGATTACCTTGGTGTCTATGCATAGATTTCTGGAAAAATATCTCAGGGCTAAAAACATTAGCCTACTGTCTTATTTATTCATAGTTCTTTATCAAATAGCATCTACAGACAACTTTGATTCTATTGTCCCAACTATGTGTCAATATATTTAAACCATGTTCAGCCAACCTGTGGGGAAAAACATTAATACGCTTCAGAAACCATACCACCAGACCTTAAAAAACCAATGTAGTTCAGTAATTGAGCCAAAAAGTTATTTAGCTTAATACAAATGATTATGGCTTACAGTTAATGATCTAGAATTCGGTTTCTGAATATTTGTATATAATATTAGACCAGTGGAAAAAAAAGAGGCTTTTTAATAAAGAAATATTGTGTTATGGTGAACTGCCAACTTGCCAATTCTCCAGCAGACATTAACACTTTCCACAACTAGGTTAAGAGGCAAAACAAACTGAAGAAGCTGAATGTTTAGAGTGCTGCATATTAGCATGTCAACAGGGAAGTTTAGTGGAAGGACAAATGGTGCATAAGCCACAAGAATAACCACAGCCTTGAGAGGATTGAGAAGCAAAGCCCATTAAAGAGATTCACAACATTTGGACCATAGTTAGTGCTTCAAGAACCACCACACAGGTTTATCCAGGACATGGAACTGTTGCATACCTTGGTTTAAGCCTCTTCTGAACCAGATAAAACCTCAGACATCTTACCTGGGCTAGGGAGCAAAGGACTGAACTGTTGCTCAGTGGTCCAAAGTCCTTTTTAGAGATTAAAGTTAATTTTGCAATTCATTTGTCCCCGAGTCTGGGAAAGGATTGAAAGCACAGAATCCAAGTTGAGTGAGGTCCAGTATGACGTTTCCACTAGTGATGGTTTGGGGAGCCATGTCATCTGCTGGTGTTGGTCCATTGTTTTGTCAAATCCAAAGTCAGGAAACCAGGAAATGTTAGAATACTTCATGCTTACCTATGCTGACAACCTTTAGGGAGATGCTGATTTAATTTTCCAGCCAGATTTGGGACCTACCCAAACTTTTAAAGCTACAAGAACGTGGTTCGGTGACTATGCCATCACTTTGCTTGATTGGTCAGCAAACTCGCCTAACCTAAACCGCTTAGAGAACCTATAGAGAATCTTTAAAAGGACGATAGACACCAGAATCAAAGATTCAAACAAGCTGAAGGCTGCTCTTAAAACAACCTGGGCATCCTGAGCAGTAGTAATAGATGTAAAAGGAGCCCAGACCAAGTATTCAGTGCACATACCATACATAACATGGGCATACGAGGAAGGCATTTGTGTTTTAAATACCCTTTTGTTGCCTTTATGCCATTTATTTAAAAAAAACATTTTTTTAATTAACAAATAACACTTTAAATAAATCTGAGTATAAATAATCACCTATAAGCATTTCAATTACCTATTTACTTTTCATGTCTGACAATTTTTTATGAAACATTTAAAATATGTCTTACAGGCACAGATTTCACTGCTGGAACAGACATTTTCTTCACCTACAGAAATGCTAACCCACATTACTTTACTTTTTTACTCTGATTCAGATTATGTTCCAGTACCTAACCAGCCTGATGAAGCAGGGATATCAGGAAGAGAGCGCCCGACAGCGTAACCTTGCAGCGTCACCAAAGGACAGACTGGATAAGAACACAGCTCTATGAGATCATCTGTCTCTAAACAACTACAGACTGGTTTTACAAACAAAGCACAGAAATGTGTACATGTATACAAGTTTCTTTTTTCTATACGGTTCATGTCCAGTAGTTATGTCCCATTTTATCAGAAAGAACTGCAATCATTTGAGATTAACAAAACTTTATTTCTGAACTTAAATTCTGATGCCTTGATTGAAGAACATGAAGGAACAATACAAAACCTTTTTGATAGGTACAGCATAGTCTGACCATGTAAATAGAAAGGGGGACAATTGTTAGTGATTGTACAGAAATGAAACCTAGACATAAATTATGCTGAACAATCACAAATTGATTTAGCTCTATTCCCATACAACCACTTTCAAACTATGAAAAAAGGAACGATTTACCTAAATTAAAAATGCCAACCCTGCACAACATAAATAAGGATTAACAAGCTAAATCAAAGGCTGGTAAGCACTGGACTGTGTGGGATTGGCCCCCGGAGAAGCAGGGCTTTCCCCAACTTTTAAAAGGTTCAGATTCAATTAATGGTCACATGCTCCATATTGTACAAGAAAATTAAAATCCTCAGGTTTTGTTCTTAATCACCGGATGGCACTTAACAGTCAGGGATAATGCATCACCATGTAAACGACGGCATCATATCTACACAGTCACCAGGAGGATGATTCTGAATTTTTCAGGCGAGCAGGAAGAGAGCCTAGTGGGGCTGGAGATCACATCATCACAAGGTGCCCCATCCCTTTTCCTCAAACTGAAATGGAAAGTTCAGATATCCACTGTTTTCATAAAGAGTCTATCGCTCATTGTGTGGCTTTGGTTTTCTTGCTCTTGCTTTTCTTATCTTTCTTCTTAAGACCATCTATGTGAGCTCTTAGGAGGTTGGAGTATGCCTGGAAAGAACACAATACAGTTGCAGATGGATGAATGATTAAAGATGTGCTGTTAGAACGAAGACTGGGTCTTTTGTCCACAATGGCTTAGTTAAAAAAACACATGGTAAGCTCAACGTACCATCTGAAACTTGATTACTTCTTTGGTGCTGACCTAAAATTATAGGAGCACACAATTCAGCATAAGATTATTGTGCAAAAATATTAATCCAATCCAACAGAAAAACAGGTTAAAAGAGGCAGCTCACCACTGTGCTTATTTTCTTCTTGCCATCAGATGCTCTGAGGAGACACTTGTTATCAGCAGGTTCAAATGACTCCGGGTGCCCTTTTTTAGGCACTGGTTTAGTTCTACCGTCATCTAAAAGAATAAAGTAAATTTAATTCTAGGTGTTTAGAGGTCAAAGGTTGTAAATTAAATATCCGTTTGTGATTTAGGTCAAACGCCACAACTTACACTTCTTTAGTGTGATGACGACACTCCCTGACGTTCGGCACTTCTGAAACAGCCGAGTGAGCTCTGTGAGAAACTAAAGACAGAACAGTTGGAGGTTTTTGCTTTAATTCTTATATGTAACAAGTGTAAACAAAAAGAGTCAGTTAAGAAGAATGATATGCTATATTGCAACACAGATTAATAAGGGGTGCCGGTCATTTTGCCCCTAATGAGTCTGACCATTTAATACCTGACCTTCAAGTATGAAAAGGAGTTTTCATCAGTGGGATGTTTTTACTGTAATTTTCTATAATCTCCTCAAATATAATGCAAGTACATAAAGTAAATATCTTCCCACAAAATCAATGAAGAGATTTGTGTATTTCTTTGACGGTTTATCCCCCTAATGCATGATCACAGTGATAGTGATGCACTGCAGGACTGCAGGATGTTTAACGGAAGCATAGAAGCAATGTCAGCAGTGTGGTCGTTTTTTTTAACGGTGTTGAAAGGGTAGTGAGATATTGATGATATATAATATCAGTAAATATCGATTATTGGCCATAACAGCAACATTAATGTCGGATATCGATATCTGCCTGAATTTTGATATCGGTACATCCCTACTATATTGGTATGAAATTTTAACATGCAGGTACAAACTGGTGAATTTACCCAGATTCTACATAATTAAAGCCTTTTCAAGACAGTTCTATTAATCTGTTTGCTAATAGTGCATTGTTTTTAATTTTAATGAAATAATCCTAAAGTAAGTGAATTAAAATTGTATTAAATTGTGGTCCATCTGGGACTCCACGGGATGCTACACTTCAGTTTCAGTAAGAAAATAAATTGCTAAATTACAATTATTGATATAAATTATTACTTAACTTGCAAAATACTGGATTTTCATTTAGGGTCGTCTTGATTCATTTTTAATAAATTTAAACTACTGGAAAAAACTGGACAAATGCCAAAACCAGCTTGTTTTGAAGAAAGACCACAAATATAAAGGCAGGTATATCAACTATTTGTGTCCAAGGATTAATTTTTTCTCCAGTTTTAGTTTTTGCATTTAACAAAACTCATCATTTAAGATTTTGTTTGAGTAAAACTGGTTGCAATGCTGACAAATGGTACATACATCAAGAAATAATGCAGATTCACCTTGTATGCCTTAGTTGAATCTTTTAATATAAGAAGTAAAAAGATTGGGAAAACAGTCCAGATCATTTATTGAGATATACGCCTACGGGGTAGAAATGTCTAAATTTGTTACAACTCTGAGTTTTATCAAACATACATCCAGGAATCCAGCTTAGTAATTACCGGTAAGCCACAACGAGAGTGTTAATAGCCTTTACAATGTCAGAATGGGAATATTTGACGTTATTTAAAGTCTCAACCAGCTTCAATCAGTCGTTAGCAGGCTGGGTAGTAACTCTAGCTACTAAACGTTGAGAGAATAAACAGCTAAAGGAGACAGTATCTGCATTTAACCGGAAATTCACACGAACAGAAAAATACAGTTCAGTAATTCTATTTCATGATCTTACCGAATCATTTTCGAGTAACACCATAATTTCGACCTCTTGTTGCTGAAAAGCTAGCTTTCTCACTGTGAAGAGGCACACGTACTACAAGCTGGAGCTCCGCCCTGCGCCATCATTGCGAGGCCCCCCACATAACAACACTGCCACCTACTGTCATGGAGGGGGATAACATAACACTCACCGAACGCTGCCCTCTACAGGTCAGCTCCGGTTAGTTTACACTCATTTTGTTGTAAAAAGAAAAAAACAAAACAAAACAAATACCCATTTTGCATGTTGCTCTATTTGCGTCCATATTTGAGGTCATAAAGATTTTGTTGAAAAATATATAAAACTTATCCTAAATGTTTATGTACCAATAAATAAATAAGTCGTTTTTTTATATTATAAAAATTAGAGTTTTTATGAGTAAAGCTAAACAGTTTTTTAATATTAGGATCTAACTAGACAATTTCTGTTTGAATTTTAATTATGCCTGTCATTTAACACCATAATGCCTTTTTCATTGCTAGTTTACATTCAAAATACATCAGTTTATGCTTTAAGGCCTTTAGGTATCTTGAAACTACTTTAACTAATGAACCATAAAAAGTCAAGACTTTTTAGTGGCATGAGCCTTATTTTGAAAGGTCAACAGAATTACAGTTTTAATGTCTTATTTTGCTCAATTTCTAACCTAGATTAGCAATATAAGCTATGAAAATTGAGTATCTAAATAAAAAAAGTTGAATTACTAAATCTGTTGATCGCTGGTGTAGGCCCATAAGTAATTTTAACCTACCTTAGTAATTGTCTAATTTGCATAAGGTAACATTTTTGATACTGACTCTGACAGCTTTACTTTTACACCCAAATTAACTCCTGGCTAATCTCTGGTGTAGCACCTTTTAGAATAATACAACCTAGGACCTGTAGATGCTCCCCAAGGACAGAAGAAATATTTTCTCCCTTCAGGTAGCAAGAACGAAGATCTTCCTCATGAGAACATTTCACACTTCACAGGAACTTGAGTGCAGAACTCTTGGAAAATCTGTATAAGCCTCTCCCACTGCAGCATTAGACTGTGTAGAAACCACACCCACTTTACCTTTCTGGCCAAATACACAACAGATATTGGATGCCACACAACAAAGGTTTTGGCCAGAATATATGTGAAGGACAAGTTGCAAAAAATCCCAAACAGGGCTACAAGAACATAATATAACTGTATTCTTGCAGGACTGGGATAGAGAACAAATGTCTCTGTTGATGCAGAGGTTTCAGAGTATGTACAGGACATAGCATCTAACACAAAGTGTTTTATTTTGAAAAGCTTTATTTTGGAATCCCACAATAATTCATAGTTGCTTTCTGGTGTAGAAATCTGAATCCATCTCTAGTTATAATCTCTCCCTTTAATAGAGAGTCTCTAATTATGGGGAATATCTGTCAACTTTATTTTGAAAGGCCATCAGACACCCTGTGTCAACAACTGATAAATTGTTTATTTAAAAGTCTAACAGCTGAATAAGACAGTGTATTATACATTATATTCATATATCGTACATTCAAAGAAGCAATGCTGAAAAAAATACATATAGAAATGTATGAGGAACTAACATAATCTCAGCCTAAACCATCAATTATAAAATTATGAAAATTTCATAAGATGCTAACACTAAATATAAAAAAAAAAAGCAAAATCACTGCTATAAGGGAAATGTTGCAATGACAGCAAAATAAATTATTCATAGATGTTTGACAAGAACTTTAGTCATCTTGGTGATAATGCACAGTCTGGGTTGTGTCCAAGATCGCTGAGGTGCACAGCAAATTCTGAGTGCCAGTCTCTGTCGAATATTTCCTTCAGCTGGTGGTGCAGGGTCCTATTGTTCCATGCAGAGTGAGGAATGTTCTGAGAAAACACCAGACTCACTCCAGCTGTGGTCAGAAAGTAGTCGCCTGCCCAGTTGGAGGTACCTAGATTGGAAAACAATGTTATCTGGTCAATGATTAATTCAGTTTACCTTCAAAAATCAGGCAACACCAAATATAAAGCCACTCATTACCTTAAACCTATCAGTTGAAATTAATATGACCTTACCTATGTATGCAACTTTATCAGTCACCATATATTTATTATGGTTGACTCTGGTGTATGGAATGTCAGACTGATTTCCCACTGGGACGATGTACAGTTTCTGAAAAACAAAACAGCAAAAAAACAGATGACTTTTAGGAGAACTTTACAGCACTGTGAAGAAGTGTCTGCTAACTCTCAGATTTCTGTTTACGCTTTTCAGAAAACACAAAATGCAGTTTTAATGATAATTTGATTTATTCTGGGGAACAAAAGCAAACCTACCAAAAGTAACTGAAACCTCATGACCAGTTGTGCCATCCTTGGCGGCAGCAACTGCTTTCAAGTTTTTAAGAAATCTGGCCATTAATTTTTAATATTGTTGTAAAGGAATTTTTGGCTCTGCCTCCTTTGCAGAAATATTTTAATTCAGCCACATTGGAGGATTTTCCAGCGTTAACAACATATTCAAGGTCATGCCGCATCATCTCAATTTTATTAAAGTCTTTTGCTTTTAACTAGGCTGGTACAAAACCTTAATTTTTGGGGCATTCAGAAGTGGACCTACTGGTGTGCTTTGGATCAATAGCCCCTTTTCCATTGCCTGTAGAAAGCCCCAGGCTTTTTTAAAGCCCAGGTCGCATTTTGATACAAATTTACCCAGGCAATTTTACTTTCCAGGGGCTTTACTTTCACAGGTAAATGTTCCTGGTCTGGAGTAGGTCTTTTCAACTTTCCCTGGGCTTTGTTAAAAGGGAGGGGTTGTGTGCAGTAAGCCATGGTACCAGCAACTTCAGTAATGACAGTATTGTAACCCAAAACAATCACACTACCACCACCATGTTTAAATGTTGGTATGATGCTTGTTTTCTGAAATGTTGAGTTAGTTTTACACCTGATGAAACAGGACACACATCTTCACACAAGTTCCACTTCTGACATCAGTCAACAGAATATTTTCCCCACAAGTCTTGGTGTCATCAATTCGTTTTTTGGTAAATTCGAGATGGGAAATTGTGTTGCTTTTGGTCAGCAGTGGAAACTATCTTAGGGATGCCATTTTGCCCAGTTTCATTACTGAATCATGAACTAGGACCATAACTAAGGCAAGCGAGGCCTGCAGAGCTTTAGATGTTCTGGATTCCTCCTGGGTGAATCGTGGATCCGCTCTTGGAGTAATTCTGGCCGGCCAATCCTGTGAAGGTCCACCACTGCGTTTCCTCCATTTGTGGAGGGGCAAACATAATTTCACAGCACAGTACCACACAGGTGTGAAGGAGCTACATTGCCTCACTATTGTCTCACTATTTGAATGCTGATGTGATGGAGAGGGTAGTCCATTGAAGCCAAAGACTGAAGAAAGGGCAACATGGCTGGATCCGAGTCACGCCCGCAGCTGATCAGCATCCTGATCTTCACCTTCCTTTCAAACGCAGCCATCTTGATCGCGTCCTCGATGAACGGCCAGTATCTGGAAGGACTTCAGAGTGAGGAAATCAAAGAGAACCAGCACATTTTAAACAGAAAAACAACTGTATTTTGGGCTCACTTGTAAGGCTTTTCAAAACGAGTGGTGGGGAAATACTCCATGATGGCTACATCAACAAATTTCTCAGCCCCTGAGATGGAGGACAGAATCGCCTCCAAGTCCTGAGTCCTTGATGGAGGACAAAAGGATGGTGGAGAACCCTGGGATAACACAAACATATTAAACAAAAATTACACTTCAATCACCTGACTCTCTTTAGTTTAGTGGCTAAAACCCAGCTCCCCCACACTTCTGGATTGTACTGTTCATTGTTCTTGAAAATGCACAACTGAAAGAAATTAAACTTGGGCAACTCACAGCAATATAAAGGCTGCTGGAAATGTTATCCTCTTTCACCAGCAGAGGGTGCTGTTTATTGATGTTAGTGAAGTATTCTGCAGGCCAGGGCTGTGGCAGGGAGCTGTTGGGCTGCCCCATCACCCAGTACGACTGGAAGATCTTATGGAGGTCTTTTGCTAGACTGGAGCAGTTGTAGACCACCACCCCCAGTTCTTTTACCTGCAGGTAAAGTGGGAATTTATGTAGGAAGTAATTAACATTTAAAAAATATAAACTTTAGAAACGACTCTGAGTATGGTTTCACCTGTGTCAGAGCCCGCCAGTCCATGTTGGCACTTCCAATAAACACATGCTTCATGTCAACAATCCAGAACTTGGTGTGGAGGACGCCTTTTGTCAGGCGACCAAACTCTACTCTCCTCACCTGAACTCCTGCAGACAAACACCATCAAAGCAGTTTACCACACTATTATCAGCATTTACAGTAAGTATTTCAAGAAAAAGATTAACTAACAAACCTTTTTGTTTTAGGATCTTTAGATCTGTGGAGTTTGTTTTGACTGTGGGAACACTGGTTACCACTTGGACAGATATGTTCCTGGAGGGCAGTTCCCCAAGTCTTTGTAGGATGTCCCTTCCCTTTGTCCACAAAAAAAAAATAAAATAAAATAAAACATTTCACAAATGAGGTAAAGATGTTTTCTGAATTTCAGATATTTCTGAGTTAAGAACTCACAGGGACATCAGTGGTGGAGTTAACATTGATATCTTCCCCTGTTAAAGTCCAATAAAATGAGACCACTTCCACTCTGTGTGATGCGATGGAGATAAGATCTTTCCAGACTTGCTCCAGAGGGATCCCAAAAGTTGCATTGTCATTATATTTTAAATATAGAGGAATGCTTTCCACAAGGGCCATGCTGCAGGATATAGCAAATTAAGCATATTAATGAAAATCATTACACTCCTTTATGACTCAGCTGAATTCTGTGTGATAGACCAACACAAAGTATTGCATACTTGGAAAGTGAAAAATGAAAATGATGCACCGTCTGAAAAGTGTTTACTTTTACAAAACAATTTGTGGCACTAGTGGCCTTTATTTTGTAAGCTGACCAACAGGAAATGATGAGGAAAGACAGCACTGATTAATCAGTCATCCGATAATGGAAATTGTATGGCACAACTGCAAACCAGTCAAGACCTGTCCACCTCTACTGGTAGGCTAGGCTTCAAGGGCAGTCATATTCTGCAGCACTTTAAAATCTTCCAAAAAAAACTGGCCTTTATGGAAGAATGACAACAAGAAAGCCGTTGTTGAGGCAGGGTGGTTGGTGTCAGTATCATGCTTTAGGAAAGCTGCAGAGATCCACGGCTAGTGGTCTGGTCAGAGAACCGGCTGACAGCTCAACTTATTTTTGTCCATCCAGAAACTGACCACACTTATTTAATCCGTGCCGGGTTGGAGAGTTGGGGTTTCTTTCTATAGTGAAGTCTGGCCTTTATGGAAGACATGATGAAGAAGGTGCTCTGGTCAGATGAGACCAAAATTAAACTTTAGCCATCTAAACGCATTTTAACTTGTTTCAGTGCATCTGACTGAAAACACCATCCCCTCAGTGAATCATGGTGGTGGCAGCATTAGGCTGTGGAAATGCTTTTCACCATCAGGCTGCTAGCTGGTTGGAGTTGATGGAAAGATGAAACCAATGGTGCACTCCATTAACCTCGGAAGTCGGAGTTTATGTTATCTCTGAGTTATAGTGTTCCAGCTTCCTGCTTGTTTTAATTCGTACTGCTAGCAACTGTCTTAAAACAATGACAACACTGTTCCACGTAGTATTTAATGCATATAGTGTTGAAACATCTGCAGTAAACACTGCAAAGTGGTACATTTATGACTAAATATCACATAACTAAGAACTGCTAGAAAAAAACTGTCAAAGTTAGAACCTTTTACTACTATTGATGTGAGTAGCAGCTATCTTGAATGCGGAAGTCGAGTGTAGTCGTGTTGCCCCAACTTTTCAATTTGTATTTCGGACGTTCCAGTTGAAATTTCCTATTCAGGTCAGAAATTCTGACTTCCGTGTACAAATGGAATGCACCATAAATACAGGGAGATACTGGAAGAAAACCCGTTACAAACTGTAAAATATTGAGCACTCAAAGGTTCATCTTCCAGCAGGACAACACCTAAACATGCAGCATGAGCTACAATGGAATGGTTTAAATCAAATGTACATGTTGGAATGATCCAGATTGAATTTACTAGATCATTCTAATGGGCGACTATTTTAGTCTGTAGATGCGGTTTGTAGAGATGTTATTGCAAAAGTTGAAAGGTGGTTCTACAAAATATTGACTGAGGAAAGCTGATAATAAACACATGCCACACTTTTCAGTTTTCAAAGTGTAAAAATGTGAAAACTCTGCATAATTTTGCTTCCACTACTTTTTAATGAAGTTTCACATCAAATCCAAATAGATTCATAAAAGCTTATTCTAACATGATGAAAATGAAAATAGTTCAAGACAGTATGCAATGCTCTAATGTGAAAGTTTTTAATGAGATTATTACCTGCACTGGTCAGTGAGGTTGAACTCACCAGTATACCCAGGAAGAGTCTCATGATTTTTAGGAGCCTTTGGTCTCTCCAACACAGCGAGGGCAAGAATAATGCCGAGCACAGTCAGACAGCCCAAAATCACAGCTAATGTCACACAGCTGGTCCTCCTCTGGCAATGTAGGCAGGATACGGTTTTCAGTGAAGAAAACGATGATCTCACAAAGCAGAATAAATACTTTGGAGCCAACCTACCCCTTTGTTTGAAACATAATTGTCATGAAGGCTGCTGTACATCGAAGTCATCTTTCCTTTGAATCACGGCGTGTTTTTTGAAGATCAGAAGGTAAGATTTAAACAGGTTTTGTCAATGATAAAGTTAAAGCAGTACAAACTCACCAGTTAACAGACCCAGCGTGGTTTTCTCCCTTCAGCTCTGAGCCGAACTGAGTATCTCTGTTCTTTAATATAACTAAGCACAGTTCCTGTTTTTACTTTCATTTCAGCTTTACAGACATGTGTTTGGCTCAGCAGTAGCAGAGTGTTGTAAGGAAATACGACACAAAATAAAAATAAAAAAGAAACAAGAAAGATTTGCCGATTACATTTATTTGAAAAAAAAAAAAAAATCAATCATTTAATAACTTATACGAACAATAACATCAAAAACGACCAGCAAATCATAACCCAATCATCTAGGGTGGGAAAAAGAAACTGAATTTGAAACATAAGATTCACTTTCTCTGTAACTCTTGGGGAAAAAGGGAATTCCTCTCCATAAAGAAGCAGCAGCAGCAGCAGATATCGAAACCCAACAATAAATGTTTCTTTTGCTTGAATTTGTAAACAACTCTTCAACTGGCTCTCACGCAGCTGTACAGCACTTATAGGTTCTTCCCAGTTACAATCACCAGCACAATCTGCATTGATAAGAGGAAAACAAAAGCTTTCCTTGCTGTAAGTTAACCCTCTTAAAATGCTTAGAATAATAACTTGAAAACATTCTACATTAGTGCAAAAGGGCAAAATTAAGAGGTAATTTTTAGGATGTACGGATATATTCAGACAAACAACAGTGAATCAAACAGACTGGGGGAATAATGAACCTCTAACCACAGAGCTCGGATGGAAAATCAAATGGAGAAAGAAAAAATTGCAACTTTTCCTGATCGTCTTTGGCCAAATCTTTCTTTCAACTCTGCTTTTAAAGGGAAAGATCATAAAAAGTTTCAACGCCACCTTTTTCCCCTAAAAGCAGGAATGCTTAAAAAGCCGTTTTTATAATAACCGCTTGCTTTGTTCAGCAAGGTGGTTTAACTGGAATGGAGTAAGCTCCTTCCATTCAGACTGCACATTCCTGAAGGATATCCATCCTCGGTTGAAAGAAACAGCTCCTGCATAAAGAGACGATAACCTAAGAAAAAACACACCTTGTTGCCTTGAAGCAGCTGTGTAAAACATTCAACAATCTGACACAGGAAGCTATAAAGTTACTGCTGTGTTCTTCACAAAACAACTTATAAATAGCTTTTACATTCTTCTTTTACATTAAATGTAGTCTGAGAAAATACAAAAACACTGGAAAAATATACATTTAAAGAGAAATGTAATGCAGTTCTGAGGACACCAGTCTACTAATATCTGAAGGTTTTATTAAAAAAATAATTTGCAGCTAAACATAAATTTATAGATTTCCCTGAGATGATTATACTCAGGCTGGTTCTCAATTAACTACAGAGATACATGTTTTTAAAAATCAGATATAAAAGTTATTTTATTGGCAAATAAAGAGAACAATGTGCAACACAGAATCAAGTATAATAATATGAGGTGAGATTTACTGAAATGTCACGATACTTCCTTAAATCACTACCTCATGCAGATGCCTCCCAAAAAAACTACAAGTGAAAACATTGTAAGTTCACCGTAGCTTTTTAAATCCAGTTTCACTTCCTCTCAGTCTGGTTTCACTTGCACACAGCTGCTTCTGAACAGACGCAGCTGAGGTCGTAAACCTGTGTTTCAGTGCATGTTGGACCTCAGACTAAATATCCCTCTCGGACGTCGTCTGGCGTCACGGCAGCCCTCCTGACGCTCTCACTGGGCCTTGGCCCGCCGCCGCGTTTGGAGACGGAGTGGACCGTCCTCCAGTCTCGAGACGAGGAAGTTCTGGAAGGTTGAACTTCAGAGGAAGAAGAGGAGGCAGCAGCAGGAGGTGAAGTCTTAGTAGCTCCACATGTACCACTGGGGTCCATGGCTGCATTAATAACTGATATAACAAATAAATTAATAAATAAATATAAGATTTTTGTATTTAAAATTCTAAAGATTTAAGAAGTTGATTTAAGTCACTCACCCTCAAGCTGGACCTGAACCCTTCGAAGTTCTTTCAAAATAGATGCCATTTCCTGAAATACAGACATCTGATTAAGTGAACACTGAAACAACAAGAATGAGCTTGATTGTAAATAACAATAAAAATAAAACACTAACCTTGCCGGAAAGTTTGCCAACAGTAACGTCACTGTCAGAATTAATTCTGGCCTCAATGTCCTCCCAGATATCCAACTTATCCTGGAACAGAACCCTAAATAATGACAAGGGCTCTGGTCAAAAAGCTGCCGTCTGTATTTATGTGACCAAAATATTGTTGCATTAGTGTGGACTGTAGTAAAGTGTACTAGATTTTACATTTAGGCTTGATTATGGTATGAAAAATATTCAGTGCCAGTGAAAAATGTACATGTATTTATTGGCATTAATGTCAATCATTTTCCTGATGCAACCTCTCAGGTAAAAAATCTGAGGTAAACTTGAGAAATATTGAACCCACTTCAACCCACTCAATAATCCAATACCTCTGACATTAAAACTTAGCATGATGGGACCACCTCCATGCCTGACAGAAGGCAGTGTTTTAAATGTCTTAAAGCCAAACCATCTTGCGTCCATTGTCACCAAAGACCTCAATCAGCCTCATCTAAAAAAAAACTACATCTTTTTGCAGAACCTATTTGGCTGCAAACAGCTGTCAAGCTTGGTGGAGTCTGTTTTGGAGCAGTCCTGTCACCAAACTGGAGACAGAGACACTGGTGCTGCAGTAGCTTCCAGTTTATGATGAAGGCTTGGTGGTTCTTTAACAATTTATTTTCATCCAAGGATAACATTTTGGGTCAGATGATTAAAACGTGGACAGATTTGTACTTTCCATCATGCCAACGATCTCAAACAGACATAGTTTGAGATCAGTGAAGCACGTTTAACGTAGGAGAGAGCTAACCAAAAAAAGAAGCTTCAGCTCCAAATTCAACACTTTCAAGTTCGTGAGAAATCCACAGCTGCTAACATGGGCAGGCTAAATGTCGTCTGAAGAAACATCTTATGATCAGATGAAAAATATAAAGTAATTTGGCAAAAAAGACAAAAGGAGTATTGGGGGCATCAAGTAGAGACTTTCAAATGTAAGAAAACTGTACCAGCTGGCATGGTGGTGGTAGCATCATGCTGAGGGTCAGTTTCACTGCTAGGTGTACAGGTGCAAATAAATATTAGAGAGGGTGGCAGGCATATATATATTTTTAAATCTACAATAACTTATGCATCCAATTCTTGTATGACTGTTGTATTCTCATTACACTCTGAAAAAAAAAAAAAAGAATCATTCAAATACATCCTTTAAGTCCTACAATTAATGGCATTCATTCCCAAGGTGAGTGTATGCATATCATTCATGTTTGCTGTGCAGAAATCTAACAAAGAAAAACTGTTTAATTTACTTGACATCTACCCAGAAGATCAGGGCCCGTATTCACAAAGATTCTCAAGTCCTCTCAGACAGCTCCTATCTCAGCCTAGAAATTCCTATCTTAGTGAGGTGTGGTTGACCCTGTTGCTAGGTGTGATGCCCTCTTCTAAGAGCTTCTAAGTGATTGCTTTTTAATAGAAACAAGAAAATGTGCTCCTAGTAATCAATGGAGAGAAATTAACTGACGATAGCATTTAGACTGGATTCAGAAATATGTAAATCATGATAAAACTTGGCAAGATTAAATTAATTGTCACAGCATCAAAATGTTTAAACATAGCTTATGTACCTTTACTTATTATGTTTACTCGTCATGCTGGTCATTTTCATACTGCATTTATGTCATATTAATTTAATACTAATATTAAAACTTACTGTGTTCTCCTTCTTGCATAGTGAGATTTAGCTTGGTAAAATGACCAAAACAAAATGAGGAAGACAAAAAAAGGCAGAGAAAACCGAACTGAACAGGACAAGAGACAGCTGGTGGAGAAGAGTGGAGTGGAGTTTGGTCCTGGGATCACAGTGAGAACAAACAGGCATTCCCTGCAGATCAATGCGTCGTTCCCTCTGTTTTCAGCACCAGCCTGAAATGTGAGCAGCTCTGGTACCTGCTGCAATCAGAAGCTAGAGAGGAGGTAGCAGCAGACCAGAGAACTTCTCCACAGACGTTGTAGATGACCATTTAGGCTTAGGCTGCTGACACCATCACGTACAATATAGCAAATACTTATTCACCTCATTTACATCCTCCTTCTATGTATTTAGTGCTTAGATTATTGTACTGTTTCTTGTCCAGAGTTTTTTATTTATTTTTTTCAAGTTTTTCCAAATTTATTTTTTGAAAGCCTTTTCAAAAAATTAAATATTTTAATAATTGTGTACGGTTTTGTTTGTAATTTTGTTCACTTTTTAATTCATTTCAGTTATTTATTATTGTTACTATTATTTATTTATCTTTCCTAATATTACAAGAGGTTGACCTTTAACCTGTCCAGTATTTAATTTCCCCCTAAGGGGATGAGAAGCTTAATCTTATCTCTATGTTAATGATTGTATGATTGTTATATAAGTTGATGTGTTCATTTACTCGACTATTAAGGCAGTGGATCCCTGTGCGGTCGAGCCGGTAGCATTTTATTAATTCACTGTTATTCATTGTACAGATAAGATCTCTCCTTTCTCTTGGTCTTCCCGCCATCTTCTCTGCTTAAGGCACTCAAGAAATTCGAAGATTTTACTTAGAATGACATCACTACTACTACTTTTAGTCTGAGGATTTTTTGTGAATATGGGCGCTGGTCTCTCTGATCCAAGTCCCATACAGTCAGTCTGTAGGCTGATTAACTTATTTTAATTAAATAAGATCAGATGCTCAGTGCAATGTAGCTGAATATGATTACTGAAGTTCAAATCAGATTAAGCATGCAGGGGGGTTTCTTTTCTTCAAAACTCACTTAATCTTCTCAGCAAGTTGCTCTGTGTTTTCTCTGATGGCTGCCGTGACTTGATACATGGGATTCAAGATGAAACCTTCCACATTAGCCTACAGAGAAAGAAAACAGCAGTTATAATTTAAAACAAGGGTTCTAAAAACAGAAGATGAAGGCAGCTCATCGTGTCAAACCTCTTTTCTGTTTTGAGCTGAATGCCTGGAGCTCTGGTCGCCTGATCTCGGGTCAGAGTCTCTTTTTGGTGCAGGACTTTGTGGGACTCTGTGGTTTACCTCAGGCTCTGAGACGTAAGGGACCTTCTGGAACGCAATAAGAGTTCAGAAGTTAGGTCTCAGAGGTTAGACGGGTCCGGCAGACTAAAACTGGTATGCCCATTCAGCAACAGTGATTTGGATTTTGCAATCTTAAATAAGAATTTTAAGAGTTAACCAACGACACCAGATGTTATGGATGCACCAATACATCACACAGTGGCCAAAATTGGCCAATTTTACTTTGACTGAGCAGCTGGTGGGAAAACCACTTTTTCTGGTTTTTGAACAGATCAATAAATAGCATGTTCATTGATGTTTTATTAAAACAAAGTTTACAAGTATATATTTTATAGATTTTAGTCCATGAAAAAATGAAACAAGTACTGAAGCCAGCAGGTCAGATCTGAAAGAAAACTAGAAATTGGTGCTGACGGCGCAACCTGATCGGTGCATCCCTATAAGATCTTAGACATTTAACTAAATTATATTCTTATGAAGAGTTATTGAATTCTGCTTTGCTTAACATAAAAAAACATCAACAAAAACATACAGTGGTCAGACCACATTAGTTGATTTATTTTTCCACGGTACTTTACAATCACCTCATATCTTACATGTGTATATGTCGTAGTCAAGGCAAGAAAGTGGAAGTAAAATGATAAAAAAATAAAATGTCCACATTTAAAAGGCTGGATGTACACATGTAAAAATATTCTTTTATTCACATTTTAAAGAAATTTGATAAAGTTATGAAAGCAAAAATGTTTATGTATATTTATACATTTGTAAAGTACAAACTGAATCGTGATGCAGTAGCAAGAGAGTGATAATTAAAAGGTGCTTTCCACTGCATCAGATTAAAGACTGGAATAAAACTTGCTGTTAATAATGCAGAAAGTTAAATATCAGTCAACCTGGGATGTACCTGTTCACTGTTCTCTGCTACAGGTGTTTGTGGATCACCGTCACCTGCTACATCATGGATCTCTCTGGCTAAGATAGCCAAGTCTTTGGCCAGATCTTGACTCAACCTTACAGTTAGAGAAAAAAGAAAACACAGAACTCATGTCAGGACACAGAAATAAATGGGCAAAAGTTCATTGTGTTTTTGAAGTCGAGCTGACCTTTCAGACGGTGGCAGAGATAAGATGTCTGAGATCAAGCTGCTATATATTTACAGTAGCCAAAGCAAATATGCTGTTTGTTATAAAATTCAAGAAATGTTGTACTTTCTGGTGCAAGATAACACTTCAAATTTTGTTTTTTATTTAATTGTCCTTAACCTGACTTGTAGAAGGGTCCTGATCTTTCCTTGTATAGCTCAATTTATTTCTGGTGCAGCTCCCATAAGTTCCATTATAAAAGGTATAATTTATTTTTGCTGTAAAACTAAACTGCATCCTGCACAGCTGCCAAGGCCAGCTGTTTTGTGTAAATATTGCCGTTTTACATCAAAATAGAGCATAGTTCTGTCCCCTGTTGTGTGCATGTTCAGCTCTGTAGTATGGGCCACCTACTGGTATCAAGGCATGCCTACAGTTCAGTAAGTTTTATTTATATAGCACCTTTCTCAGAGAGCAGTCGCAAAGTGCGTTACAGTAAGAAGACATCATTAAATACAATTACATGGACATTTAAAAATGCACTACAACAACATACAGTTGGTCATAGCAGCCCTGGGACCAGTGAAGCTGGAGTGCTTGTTTAAAAAAACAATGTCTTAAGTTTTAAAAGCATTGACAAGGTCCAGTGATCGTAAGTAAAAGTGGTAGTTCATCCCACAGTCTAGGTCCTACAACCTGGACGGATCTGTCTCCTCGGGTCCTAAGGAGTGCGAGGGACCATCAATAGATTGTGCTCGGAGGATCTCAGGCCACAAGCCGAAGCGAAAGGCTGAATCAAATCACAGATGTAGAAAGAGGCCTGAAAAATGCAGCGCTCTGAATGTCAACAACAGACATAATAGAGGGAACCAATGAGTTGACCTTTTAGGACAGGGGTAATGTGGGGCCCTCTGTTAGTGCTCATCAGGATCCTCGCAGCAGAGTTTTGTTATCAGCTGTGAACAAGCCAAATCGATTAATTACATGTAGAAGAAACGCCAGTGAAAGCTTGAGCCACTGCAATTTTCTTTGGACATATGAAGGATAAGCTTCGTTTTGAACAATTTAGGGAATCAATCTGCTTGTTATAAAGATGTACATTTTGAGTTTACAGAATATAAAAATAGAGGAAGAGAATATATTTATTTTACACTTTTTTGTAACAAGTAAATATTTAAATATACATAAAACACCTATTACTCATTCTGTAATGAAGGGGTGGGGAAACAGCTCTGTTATGATACATAAAGTGATGGAATAACTCTTGTATCCATGCACATTTATGAAGATATGGTTTATTTAACCTATTTGTTCTGTCTTTTATCTGCTCATATTATATACTTAATCTGTGTTTTAGTCCCTTGAATATTCAACTGTTTGACCCTGTTCAGAACTGGCATTAACATACTGATGTAAGTGGACATGAATAACAACCACCATTAACATTTGTCTTTAAAATCCATCCTGAGTGATTCAATCTCAGTTACTTGTTTCACATGCAAATAAACTTTGCTGAGCAATAAACAGGATATCAACATTTCTAGTGATTTTTCTGTAAAATCCCAAATATTTATTAATTGAACTATGGTATTACTCAGACATCAACTCGGCTAAGATTCACCTGGGTCACATTTTGTAGAGTTAGTTTGGCTATAAACTCCTAATCAGCTTACTTAATGTAGCTGTACTGACAACATGAAAGATGTAAAAAAAAAAAAAAAAAATACACTAAAAACTTCTCTAACCCATAACACAATGCAATAAAACATCTCACTGCTTCTTGACAACACTTACCTGCTGTTTAAAATTAAAAGGAAGGTCGCTATTCTGAGATTATAATGTGAATGGTGAAAGCAGTAGCTCTAAAAGAGATCAAAATAAACCGCAAAATCCCATAAACATTCTATAAAAACCTTTAATTGAGAGAGAACATCGTTTTTTTTAAATTAAGGAGAACTGTCCTTCAGTGTGTCCTAATAAGAATGGATTCAGTCAGCTAAACTAGCTGCAGAAACAAGTATCCCAGAACATTTCAACATTATTAGCCTTTTCTGAGTTTATAGCTGCTGGCACATGATTGGATCACTCAGGACTGGTGCCAGGTGTGAATGCAATCTTAGCATGTTTTTGAGAGTTTGTTGCATCAACTCTCTCGACCAAAAAATAGTATCCAACAGTGGACTTAATTTTGAAGATTTGCAGCAGTTTGGCTGCTTTGTGACATTTCTTACCGGGCAATCTCAGCACTGTGGGTGGACCAGTTGTGGAACGCTTCTCCTTCACGGTTCTCCTCATCAGAGTTTCTGCTGCGGGGTTTTGGGTGCTGGGCGACCACTGGTTGAGGCCGGGCCTGACTGTGTGGAGTATGAGAAGCTGGGGAAGGTTGGGAGCGTTTGTGTTTAAGATTGCTCCAGTTTGATTCATACTCTTCATCTGAGGTAGAGGTATAGTCAGAACCCTTGTGTCGCCTCCTAGAGCCTCGTTGTGAGTTGGTTAGAGTTTTCCAAAACAAGTACAGAGAGGTGGGGAAAAGGAGAGAAATGAAAGTGCAGGGAAAGAATTCCTTTAGAAAACTCATCACCACGTATTTCAGAGAGGAGTCACCAAAACATTTCCCATAGCAAAAGACAGAGAAGACGCTGCGAAAGTCCTCATCTCCACATCTATGAATTTAGTGTTCTTATAAGCTTCCCTAATTGTCTATAACTAAATATCAGCACACAACGTCCACAGTTGCTAAAAACCAATAAGTGAAAACTCCTATAGGTCCCAAGAAACTTTTTATTTCATTTAGTTCAGAACGAGTATGGGAGCTTTTAGCATGGCTGCATATATTGAAAGCTGTATTAATTAGTTTTAAACAACTCTGTATGGGAACCCAAAGCAGATGAGAAAAAAGTGTTTTGTGAATACTGTGCAGTTAGTGTTTTAGATGTTAGTAAAATGCCCAAATCAGCTCCCATCATAAATGGCTTTTAACAAGCACAATTCACAAAAAAATACCACAAATGAACAAACTGGGTTGCTCCACATTTTTAATGTAATATTGTCCAGACCAATGGTTGTGTAGTTGCTAGTTATTTTTAGCCCAAGGTATAAATATAACATATAACAATGTATGGAAGATAATTTATTTCTACATTTCTATTTATTTCTTCTTTATTTCTACTGGATGGATATAAGAAATGATGGATAAATGGACGAATTGATAGATTGTGGGTGAGGTTGGTGGACTGACGGATCTTTTAAAAAATTAGGGAATAATGTCTAAATACAAATATTTTTAGATTTTCCATTGTGTTTTTTCCATACTTCTCCAGAGCCAGAATGAAGTATTAAAAGGTGTAATTTTCTAAATCTGAGACTTTATTCTACTTTGATTCAAGACAAAACGCCTCCAATCTTTTAGTTTAAAAGGACAATATACGAGTATAATCCACTTACTTGCTGTGCTGCTGGTATATTTGGCACTGCCTGAGCGTGAGCGAGAAAATGGCATTTTGTTGAGCGCTGACTTCTGTGGCCTTTCCACAGGTTTGGTTCCTGGAGTAGAAATCCGTTGATTGGAGCTGCTGCTCGGATCTATGCTGCGGCTGGAAAAGCTTGTGCTCTTGCCCGTCCACTGTGGGGTGGAAGAAGCTTCTGTGTCACTGGGTGTATTGAATGAGCCGGTACGCTTTCGAGGCATGGCCAACATATCCAGTCTAGAGGGTTTCTTGGCTTCTTGGGGCTGCTTTGCAGCAGGGCTGTTCACCTCTTGGGCTAACCTATCAGTTTCTGTACCCTCATTGTCTGAGGACTCTCCCAGGCGAGCCCGTCGGAGCATGGAGGCCCTTGTGGGTCTTGGGGCTGATAAGCTGTTGGCACGGCTTAACATTTGAGACACTCTGGAGGACTTGCCGTCCTCCTTCTGAAGAGGCAGGGTGTATTTTCTGTGGGTTTGGTTGCTGCCATTTTCCTGATCGGAGTACGGTAAGCTCTGAGGGTCGTCACTCAGGTCTGTAGAGCCAGACTTCCCCACACTACGTCTTAGTCCAACATGCCTCCTGAAGGGTTCTGCCTTGTTACCACCATTTGAACCACAAGAATGCAGCTTTTCAGTCTGGTTATTTACCCCTTGATTAATAGTGTCCGTAGTTCTCCTGTCTCTATGAGGGATACCAGCATATGTCTTCTTAATTAGAGTATGTGGTTTGGTCTTATTGCTGTGCTGGCTGACAGTGCTGGACGTATCCACATCAGAGTCCCCAGAAAGAGAGTCCATTATGGGGGATGGAGTAGTCACTAATGGCGTTGCTTGGAATTTGGCCTCCAGAACAGCAAGAACATCCTCTGTCTGTTTGAGGTAAGATTGAGTGTCCTGACTGCTGTTCCCCTGGAGAAACCCAGAGTCTGGGTCTCTTTGAACAGGCAGACTAGAGATGTTCGGCAGTCTGGCATTACTTGGCCTCTCTTTGGTGAAGCTCTCCTGTCTGATCAAAGAAGGTGCTGCTGCTTCTTTACCTTCTGGACTATCTGTCCTTTGGTTCAATATGGGAGCAGAAGCAGTGACCTTAATGCCAGAGCTCTGAATGCCCTTCTGCTTGGTCAGAGTGGCTGATGAGAAGATGCTAGATACAGACTTTCTCTCAGCCTTAGGAGTGCTGATTTTAAAGACTCCGTGCTGTGGTTTGGACTCCTCCTCTGACCCGATATAAAAAGACGTGGACTTAAAAGGAAGTCTGGAGTTGTCTTCATTTTGCTTCTCTTCTGCTTCGGATAGCTGTCTCCTACTCTGCTCTATAATGGACCCATCATCTGATTTGCTGGCATCGCTCAGGCTGTCAGGCTCTACATCATCCTGCACTGTTAACCTGTGAACACCATCATCAGGCTTGGGGGCTACTGAGGTAGTGTCCTCTATGTCGAATGTCATGTTTGGGTTATAATGAACATGGATGCTGGGAGTCAGAATGTCGCTGTTGTCCCTGTGCGGCACGGACTGAAGGATGCGTCGAGCCCTTGAACTTTCTGCATCCAAATTGTCTTGGCTGACTGCGTTCTTGTGGATGATAGTACCCCGTGCTGTATCGAACACAATCATTAAATATCATTCATATTCATCAGTGTGTCACATTATCATTTCAAATAGACTAATATCTCTTCAGGTGGCTTACCCCCTCCTGACGGCTCCATCTGGGAAGGCATGTCAAAGAGGCCAGACGAAGGCCCAGACTCTGTGTAGCTGTCCGCCAAACTGGCCCAGCAAGACATCCACTTAGGCGCCCCCTGTACCAAGGCACCTGCTGGCTGAACCTGTGTAAAAACACACAACTTATTCAACATCTTTAAAAACTGCAATGTTCGCAGTTAAAATAGCAGAGACTAGAAGAGAGTAATCTGTTAGATACGTAGTACACCGGCTACAAAAACAAGGGACTTAATTCTTAAAATCTGCTTAAATAGAGGGAAAAAATACCATAAGAGAAAAGTACCCAAAAGGCTTTAAGCAAAGAAAAAGTAATCAAGAGAGAGACACCTAGAGGAGAATGTGGATCAAAAAGCCAAACTAAGGCTTTATTGCATTTCAGACTTAGAGATGCACTGAGAAATGGCTAGTGACCGGAATCAGACAATTTTACTCTACTTTCTCTGAAGGGATCTAAAAATCGGACATTTTTTGATCAGGGAAAGCACCATAGCTAACCGCTTGGAGGTTGCGCTGACAACACTCCCTGATATAGCAGTTGAGACAGAGGAGCAAAATCAGTTATCGAAAATCAGCCACTAAATCTCTACCCAGTACGCTCTATTTAAAATGTTGATTAGATGTAATTATATCAAATGATTAGAATTTTCCAAACCCAGCAGAAGCAGAAGGGGTTACCTTTACCCCCTTTAGACCTTGTCCCTGCTCTGGAGCTGGAAAACCCTCATCACAGCTACTCCGCCTATACTCCTCCCTGCCCTGATCAATAACAGTCCTAAATGCTGAGGATGCTTCTGCTTCAGTCTGCTTCATTTGCTCTGGGCTCTCAACACCAAACACCTGTCAGGAACAAAGCATTGCAAGTGTGAAGAAGGTAAAGCTGCAAACGTTTGAGGCTCACACATGGCGGAATACAAGATGCATGCGAACAATAAAGAGAGAATATTTCAGTTCAAGCAACATGCGGAGAATTTTAGCCATGAAGATCTTTTCTGTGCCATGAAAGACACTTGCCTGGTCAATCTTGCTCCGTGCCTCTTCCAACTCCTTATCTTGAATATCTGCTTCAATGGTGTAAGTTCCTGCATCGCTTAGACTGTCGTCCTCCTCATTTCTGGGGCTCCTGACTTCCACAGTCTGAGTAGGTATGAAAGTGGTTTTTAGGGGAGCAGGTGGATGGATAGGGGAGGAGGTCTGAGGGTGGAGATGTCCAACAGGTGGAGGAGGGCTTGACTGCCTCTGCTCAGACTGTGTAACAGCCGCTGTCCGTCTTTGAGCTGCTTTAGGGGAATTGGAAGCATTTCTTTCCCTGCTGGAAGAAAACTTTTCTTTCTGTTTAAGTAATTCAGCATTAAATTCCTTTGTGATTTTGGACCTCCGACCGACGCTGCTAAAAGGTTTTACAGTGACAGATGATGAAGAGCGAGAGGAAAAGCTGGTGCTGAGCCGGTCTTCTGTCTTTTCCCTTCGTAGAGAGCCAGCTCTTTGAAATCCTGAAGTATCAGGCCCTTTCAGTGGAATAGTGTAACGCTGGGTTGGGGGAGTAATGGAGGATGAAGATGAGACATGTCTCTCTGTATTTGGGCTTGAGCTCTTTTTATCCTGCTGGACCCGGAGGTGTGGGGACTCAGGTGGGGTGGCAGTATGGGTGAAGGACTGAGAGTGCTTCTTTCTTGAGTTATCGTCAAAGAACTCAATGACAAAGGCTTGATTAGGTTCCGCCTTACTGTGACTGGAAAGAGACTGAGATTCTGGTGGAGAGGAAGACTCTGAACTTGGAGAGGTTACTGAGGTTTTAGGGGAACCGTGCAAAACGTCTTGAAGTTTGGATTGTGGGGGTTGATTTGCATTGTATACAGAATGCCCTGGTTCACTATAAGAGCCGTTCTCGTTGTAGTTTGCTGAAGAAAGACAGAAAAGTTTAAGCAAAACAGTAACTATGAAATTTTACCTTAAACAGAGATTATATAAAAGGACTCACCATTCCTTATTTTCAGATCTGATGAGTGACTGTTTGTGCTGTATATATTTTCACCCTGTGACGTTCTCCTTATCATGCTAGCGTTGCTTTGGACCAGCCAATCAGCTACTTTGCTTTCTGCTGATAACACCTCTGTAGGAGTGGAAGGGGTCTCTGGGGAGGTTTGCTTATGCTGCTGGCGAAAAGCAAACTTGGTCACATGGTCTTTAATCTTCAATTTACCTGGAGTGCATTCATCAAATTCGATGGTGAAGGAGGCATGGCTTTGGACCACAGGAGGCGTGGATGTGGAGGGGATGAACTGAGTGGAATCTGAGGTATCCTTTGTTGGCACCTCGTGAACATGTGAGTCTGGACTTTTCGCAGGTTTCTGCTGGAATTCCTTTGTTGGGATCTCAAAGTAGCTGGGCTCACGATGGTAGGAGAATGTGGACTTGACCTGAGTGTCTGACTGAGAACGGTGGACCTCGTATCTTGGTACATCTTTGGCAGGCTCTGGTACAATAAAGGGGGAAAAAAACAACAGTAAATACTGACATGTCAGGAATTATAAATCTGCCTATGTTAGTAAGAGAAACTGAGAGGAAAACACTAAATTAAGTGCAGAAATGCACTGAGACATTGTCTGTTGACTTCTTTCCAATAATTTCAAGCTTGGTAGGCCCTGATCGGTGTTCTACGAAAGTCCTGAAAGGCAAGTGAGAAAAAACTCTGAGAGGTTTCTTTTTTTTCCCCAAAGTGTTTGTTCTTGTCATACTTCGTTCTGCCACTAGAGGCACTGCAGTAAAGCCTCCAGTCTTGTTCAAATGGATAGTCAAGGGGCTGGTTTTCAAGAATCAATTTGACATTTTTATTTTATTATTTTATTTTACTTTAAAACAATCTTATTTAGAACAGTAAAATAAAATACAATAAAGGCACATGAACTGCATTTGTTGGCAACGCTATGTTGTACCAGTGCAACAAAGAATCAACTACAAGGGTGATCATGGACATTTGTAGGACAAGGGAAAATTTGCCCACCAAGACTGCTTTTCCCTAGGACAAAGACTGTATCTTCCAAAAGGCTTTAAAACTTGAAAACAACTTGTCACAATAAATTATAGAGGGGTATAATTAATCACCAGGGAAAATTTAATCCTTTATGTAATATGTAATATACACTGCTCAAAAAACATAAAGGGAAGATTTAAACAACACAATATAACTCCAAGTAAATCAAACTTCTGTGAAATCAAACTGTCCACATAGGAAGCAACACTGATTGACAATCAATTTCACATTCTGTTGTTCAAATGGAAAAGACAACAGGGGGAAATCTTTGGCGATTAGCAAGACACTCAATAAAGGAGTGGTTCTGCAAGTGGAGACCACAGACCACTTCTCAGTACCTATGCTTTCTGGATGATGTTTTGGTCACTTTTGAATGTTGGTGGTGCTTTCACACTCGTGGTAGCATGAGACGGACTCTACAACCCACACAAGTGGCTCAGGTAGTGCAGCTCATCCAGGATGGCACATCAATGCGAGCTGTGGCAAGAAGGTTTGCTGTGTCTGTCAGCGTAGTGTCCAGAGCCTGGAGGCGCTACCAGGAGACAGTTCAGTACACCAGGAGACGTGGAGGAGGTCATAGGAGGTCAACAACCCAGCAGCAGGACCGCTACCTCCACCTTTGTGCAAGGAGAAACAGGAGGAGCACTGCCAGAGCCCTGCAAAATGACCTCCAGCAGGCCACAAATGTGCATGTGTCTGCACAAACGGTTAGAAATAGACTCCATGAGGATGGTATGAGGGCCCGACGTCCACAAATGGGGGTTGTGCTCACAGCCCAACACCGTGCAGGACGCTTGGCATTTGCCAGAGAACACCAGGATTGGCAAATTCGCCACTGGTGCCCTGTGCTCTTCACAGATGAAAGCAGGTTCACACTGAGCACATGTGACAGACATGACAGAGTCTGGAGACACCGTGGAGAGCGATCTGCTGCCTGCAACATCCTTCAGCATGACCGGTTTGGCAGTGGGTCAGTAATGGTGTGGGGTGGCATTTCTTTGGAAGGCGCACGGCTCTCCATGTGCTCGCCAGAGGAAGCCTGACTGCCATTAGGTACAGAGATGAGATCCTCAGACCCCTTGTGAGACCATATGCTGGTGCGGTTGACCCTGGGTTCCTCCTAATGCAGGACAATGCTAGACCTCATGTGGCTGGAGTGTGTCAGCAGTTCCTGCAAGATGAAGACATTGAAGCTATGGACTGGCCCGCCCGTTCCCCAGACCAGAATCCGATTGAGCACATCTGGAACCTCATGTTTCACTCCATCCAGCAACGTCACGTTGCATCACAGACTGTCCAGAAGTTGGTGGATGCTTTAGTCCAGGTCTGGGAGGAGATCCCTCAGGAGACCATCCATCGTCTCATCAGGAGCATGTCCAGGCGTTGTGGGGAGGTCATACAGGCACATGGAGGCCACACACAATACTGAGCCTCATTTTGACTTGTTTTAAGGACATTACATCAAAGTTGGATCAGCCTGTAGTGTGTTTTTCCACTTTAATTTTGTGTGTGACTCCAAATCCAGGCCTCCATTGATTAATACATTTGATTTCCATTGATGATTTTTGTGTGATTTTGTTGTCAGCACATTCAACTTTGTACAGAGCAAAGTATTCAATGAGAATATTTCATTCATTCAGATCTAGGATGTGTTTTTTTTAGCAGTGTGTGTGCACACACACAACTCTCTAAAAGTTAAGGGCATTTGGCTTTCAGGTGAAACTTATGAACTTCACACTTTAGGCGACTGGCTCAGTAGGAAGAGTAGTCGTCTTGCAATCGGAAGGTTGTGGGTTCGACTCCAGCTTCCTCCTGCTGTATGTTGATGTGCCCCTGGGCAAGGCACTTAACCTCAAGTTGCCTACTGATCTGCGTATCGGTGTATGAATGTGTGAGCGTTAGTGAGTGCGATTGGGTGAATGTGGCTCTAGCGTAAAGCGCTTTGAGCGGCCTGTATGACTGGAAAGGCGCTATATAAATTCAGTCCATTTATCATTTACACTACAATGATATTAAATCATGAAAGTAGGGCATTTAAGTAGAAGCATGCAATGATTTCCTCATCTGAAATTATTGAAACAAAAGCAAACAACAGTGGTGGGTAAACCACAACAGAAAACATCAGTTTCTTGGTAATGTGTCATGTGACCCCGAGCATTAATTAAAGCCTGACAAAGACGTCTCATGCTGTTCACAAGTCTACTTATTGTCTGCTGGAGGTATGGCACCCCTCTTCATGGAGGGTGGCCCTCAGGTCTTTCAGGTTCTGGGGTACAGAGTAACGAGATCCAGATCCTAAGGTCTGGAGAAAGTTCAGGCCACTCCATTCTAGGGAACCCCAGTCTCCATCATCCGTTCCCTAATGATGCGACCTTGATGAGCTGGAGCATTGTCGTTCATGAAGATGAAATTAGGCCCGTATTGCTCATGCAGGCCCACAATGACTGGATTAATGATGTTATTCAAGTAGTATGGGCTTGTCATTGTACTACTCACTGGCGACGTACTGTGGATCAATTGTTAGCTGTCAATGCTGATTGAACTCGTAAATTTATTGGTCGATTCATAGATCAAACACCCATTGTGAATTTTGCTGTTAATCTGCTTGTTACAGAACAGGAATATTGTGCAAAAAGTACTGAAGCACTGAACTGTTGGACGTGTATTCAAAAGTTTAGAGGTCAACTGTAAAGGTTATGGTGCATTTTAGGTTCATCCTGAAATTTCATCCCGAAAGCCGAATACCCCAACTTTGTTTTGGCATTGTGGGTACAAATGCACATAGAAATAATGTTTATAGCATTATAGCAACAATGTCATTTATTTAAAAAAAGTTTACAAAAACAATACATTATTCACCATAAAATCAACCTAACAAAGGTTAAACTTTGAAAGAAGATGAGGAGACAGTAAAGTGGAGAGGCTAAACTTTCATAAACACAAAACAGTTCAATACATTACTGTGCTTGCTGCTCTGTTTAACCATAGCACACTAAGTCATTCAGAGTCTCAGGCTCAAGCTGTGTTTTCATGTACGCCTTGAGAGTGATAGTTACATGAGAGTCAAGCTAATCAAACAGACATGTGACTTCCTGATAGAAGAGACAGTGTCCCTCAAAATAAGAGTTGCACGACAACAACATGCATATCAATTCGATAATCTGTAATTATCAATCACAAATCCTCATCTTTCCCATAGACTAACTATTAACATCAAACAGGTAGAGGTAAAATGACCTCTCGAGATCAGGCTGCACTCCGCAGGCTAAGAGAGCTCCAACCATCGCTGAGGCCTCCCATCTGATGTGCTCCTGTTTGTTGAGCCTATGCGTCTTCCAAACCACCCTAGTAAATTTAAAAGCAGGCTCATTTTTGAAGGACTGACTTCGTATATGGCTTTTTAAGATCCAACTTCTAGTCCAAAAACATCTCAAAACACTTTTTAGAGCCAGACTTATAGTACTATTAACAAAATATAACTTCCTGCACTCACCTTCAGCGTAGCTGCTTGCGCCACCCTTTTATGGACAGAAAAGGGCATTACAAAAATACGCACTTAGAGAAATGAGACAACAAAATATTTTTTTCACTTGTCTTTTAGTGCTTAAGATAAAAAAAAAACTAGAAATATAAACCAAGATTTTGTTTTTCCCCCCATGTTAATTGGGCCAACAAAAACAGGTTATTTTCCCAATGGGTTTTATGGAGCTGTTGTCAGTAAAATATAAATAGAAACACATATATAAATAATTTAAGGATTCATATTTTAAGTCTTGCATGCTTATTATAGCCAGTTCTTGGACGCCTGTGGCTTTACTCCAGCGCCTCTAGTGGCAGAACGAAATATTACAAAAACAAATACTCTAACTTGCCTTTCAGGGAACAAGTGTTCCCTTAAAAAAAAAAAAAAAAAAAGCCTAGATTTTTTTTAAACTTGGCTTTCGGGCTTCTCTAGCGTTCAGTTGGTCGAAGCTGGAGTAGACCTGGAGTAGAGGTCAGCAGATACCAGAAAGGGGTCAGGATACCAGCAAATTGCTGTTTTATTGTTTCAAGCTTTCAAACTCTGCCATGACACATCCTTGATTTGCAAACATTTACCAAGTTCAGGTAAGGGTCTAAATTCTCTAGGGAATACACATGGAGACGGACACAGTTACTAATCTCACTCACAAATATGAGTTGCTTTAAACTGTTTAAGCCATCTCGGCAATCATTTAACTTTGTTTTAACAAAATAGTAAAACACTGTTTGTAGAGATGCAACAAACAGGCTTTTCCCAGCAAACATCGATTTGTTTTTTAGGTTTCAGGTGCTGACCAAAAATGGGGGAAATTCTTTATTCTGATATAGCCGACTCATTTTCCAACTCTCCGTTTCTGACTGTTTCACTTTTTTCGGGCATCTGGACGATCTTGCATCACAATACTTTCACTTAAAATATGAGGTAGATTATTGTAGATTAAAAACAGATCATCTAAATCACATGGTATAACCAGGAAATACAAAAATTTGTTTGGCATTTGGTCCAGTTTAAGTTTTAGCAATAAAAGGATCTAAATGTGAGAAAAAAGTTAAATGGAACCTTTCATTGAAATTAGTGTACATGTTTTCTACATCTAAACAGAAATCAACATTAAAAAAAACATTTTTTTAGCAACTCCGATAGTAAATAATAAAAAAAAAAGTCTTTAAACTTTTTTTTTTTACACTCAATTTTATTTTTACATACATATCCAGTCTTGTAAAATATTCCAATCATATTCCTTACCTTAACAGATTGCATAAACAGTAACAAATAATTCAGATTTGTTAGAACCTGAACAACAGCGCACCAATCCAAGCCTAATAGGGAAAAATAGGCCGGCTGCGCGTTTTGGCGCAGTTCCAAATATTAATAATGATTGACTTCTCATGGCAGGAAGATTAGCAATTCATATTTTGAAAGCTTTTATTAAAGCTGTTGATTATATTTTAAGAGAAATCCAAATCGGCTGAACTTGAAAGATCAAAGCTTTACAAAAGTCACAGAAGTCTGGTCTCTAAATAAAAGACAAGAAACCTTTAACTTATAATTCAACCTAAACCAAACAATGTAATTGCCATGTAACTGTTAAACAATGAATCAAATGCCAGATGTTCCAGCTGTTAATGTGAGAAAACATCAACCAGTTGGTCTTATTTCCTTGCTGGATGTTGCCAAATATCACTTCAGGAGCTCAGAGTCCACAGTGGGGAAGCTGAGCTGTAATCCATTTTACTCTGGGCGGCACAAGGGAAATAATGACCCTTCCTGGCCCCTTCTGCAGATTAAAGGGCCATAATCCATCACGAGGCCAGCAGGCGGTCGGTGCCCATTGGTGTGGCAAACCCTCCCAAACTGTCAGTCAGCAACCTGCTTGAGGCTTAAAACCATCAATCTGTCCATGACAGGCACAGAGCATCACATAGCAAAGCTAAAAACTCCCGTCATTACAGGTTAGGAGCTAGCTCACAGCTGTGGGAATACAGTATATATAGCGGATCTCAAAAGTGTGCATAAACTGAAAATATCAGGTTGTGATGTAAAACTGTGGCAGCACAAATTGTTTCTACCTTAAATGAGACATTTAACCTAATTCAACTAAAAAAAAAAAAAAAAAAAAAGAAATATCGTCACATTCCCTGAAAAGTTATTTTTTAGGAGATACCATCAGCAATAAAATGTTATAAATAAAACGGCTGCAATTTTAGCATTCAGTCTTCTTGAATTTATACCTACCCTCGACTATAGAGAATATGATTAAACTTATTATCAGTACTTGGACAAAAAGAGCGGGATATTTCTTCCACAATTAATTAAAACACCAGAGAGGCCACAGAAAGGCCAACAGCAACACTGACGGAGCTGCTAGAGCTTCGAGTCTAGTATTCTTAATGGTTCTGGACTAAGAAGTCATTCCTTATACTGAAAACATCTATGTCTGGCTAAAATCTCCCTAAACCCTGTGGGAAACTGGTATGATCTGACGAAACCAAGCTTAAGCTTTGAACCACAATTCCAAAAAGGCATATTTGGCACAAAATAACACAGTGTTTCTCCAAAAGAACACAATAACCACATTAAAACCTGGTGGACCAGGTGCACCCCTTTGGCAGCTACATTATTGTGCTTCTTAAATCATCTTTTATTTTTTTTTCCCCTCATATATTAGTTTATTTTTCTGTTGAATTCGACTGAACATATGCTATATCATAGAATCATGTTTTACTTTGCCAAAACAACTGGTATTTAAACAGTGGTGTGTACAGTTCTACGTCCACTGTACAAACATAAAATGCATTATCTGACCTGAAGTGTCATCCTCTGGCATTTTTCCACCTCTGTTCTGCTTTGTGCTATCTTGCTCCTCATCTTCACCCCACCAGGATGGTTGACCGTACAGAGGAGTAGGCTTGGATTTTGGAGAATCTGTGGGAGCTAGCAGACGAACATGAAATTTAGGAAAAATAAAAACATCAAGCATATCATGTACTCAGGCAAAGAAAAGGTAGACAGGAGAATAGGGGAAAATAGGGGTTCCCTTTTAATGTGAGAGAAAACAAAAAACTAAACTGCCTCTGTTTTGAAATGCAACAAGAACCTGTTGAACTCAGTTTCCTGGAGCATTTAAGTTTTGTTACACATTCTCTTGACTTGGAGGGGTTAAATGGTTTTACCAGCTGTAATCATGCAAACCACCGAATTTAATCCATCTCATGAGATGACAAAGTAGTAAATCATAATCTTCAATGAAAAAAAACAATACTATACAGGATACAAAACAAGGTATATTAAGGCCTCTTGCAGACACAGACACCAATATCTGCAGTGTATACTCCTCCTACAACTGCAATACAAAGAAGAGTTTTCCTGCTCTGCTTTAGTCAGACTAGCCATATATGCTGGCATGGTGCCACTCACATTCCAGCAAGCCATTAATGAATTAATTCAATAATCTAACGGCTTTTCTGCTTGATAAATAAGACAAAACAAGCTGTTTGGGGGCCTTAATATGGTTCCACAAACACAGGCTTCAGAAACACTTTACCACTGTTGCCTTGGACACATGCAATAAGACGCAAACACAGTGACAAGAGAAGAACAGGGGCATGTTACCAATTCCTTTCCACTTACTCAATCCTCTCACTTTAGCTCAGGAAAACATTCACAAGCACAGAGAGGTGCCCTCTGCTGAGTTATGCTATGGTTGTTAAAGAATTCATGAAAAAAGCACATCTTTAAACACCTATCAAACATAAAGCAAATATATTTTTCATGTGCATATCCGTACTTTCTTGGACTCAAATTTCCAGAGATCTCAGTTCTTTTCACACCACTTTTTAAAAAGTATTTATACAAAACTTCCCCATGAATTCTTGGCAAAAATATTTCTACAGTGGCCACACTCTAAATAAAGAACCTACAAAAATCAGAGAGCGGACAGGGAGGAAGGAAACACAAACGGACTTATACGGATAGACGGACGGACAGATGGGTGGACAAATGGACAGAATGGCAGATGGAAGAGACAAACAGCTGGATGGATGGATGGATGGATAAAAGAACAGACAGACGGATGGGCAAAGATAGTCAGATGATTGGATGGATGCAGGCATATATTTTATATCATTGGACAGGCAATAAAGTCTGGAAAAAATATCTGTACTCTATTTTTGTTCTCTATACTTATCTAGACTTGGAAAATACCTAAAACACCTACTTCTACAGAGAGCATCAGTACCCTGAAAAGGACACATAGCCTTAAACCTCACTTTCTTTTCTGTGTTTGTTGTGTACAGTAGTAACAATATGAACAAATACCTAAAAAGTATTGCACATTAATTTTTGTAAACAATGTTTCCCTAAAATGTGTTTCATCGGAGCATGCTTAGGAAATTTTAAACTCTCTCTCAAACCATAAACTGCCCCAGACCATTATGAGGTAAAGCAGGCTTGACTGAACCACTAACAGTGTAGAGCTGGAGTGTCAAGCCCTGCAAGGTTTGGATCCCCTCCACATCCTGCAAGGAAACAGGAGTACGAGCATGCTGAAGAGAAAATGAAATTGCTCTTTTAGTAGTCAAGAAAGCCAGATTAACACCTTCAATCCAGAGTAGGGCAAAAGTTGTTGGGATGTAGGGTAACTTCATCTGAAGAGAATGTGTTTGCATAAAGTCAACAGAGATATGAAAAGCGGGTTTCATACTGAAGAGGCTTCTCTAAATACGCTTCCATGCAAACAAACTGCTTATGAACAAAGGTAGGTTTAAATTACTGCTGCAACTTTAGCTTTAGTTTCTCAGGCAGGCAGTAAAACATCATCCTTATCTAGTTGTGGCAGTACACAGAGAAAGGCCTCGAAGGTTGGTTTGGTTATCTATATTTGGAGAGCTAGCTCACAACAGCAAAGTACACAGCTGCTTTAACTGCAGTCTGTCACTGCATAGAGACCAACAAACATGGCAATGGTGAAAACATTCATAGAGTTTGCAATGACTGTGACTGAAGTCACTGTGTTGGCTATAATCAATCCAACCAAACGCACAAAAACTGCTGCAGTTCCATTCAGGAGCATGAGGCTACAGTAGAAAAAGTCCTATTTTAAACATTAGTGGAAGTTTTTCCCATCAGAGTCAGAGGGCGAATTATGGAGCAGAAAGCTCTGTGCTGCTAAATAAACCGCAACTGCAATATTTTAGTCAGTGTGAATGAGTTTTATTCACAATGTGCTTCCACTGAGCAGACATTTGTATCACTGTTCCATTGATGCCTTCACTGTAAAAGTGGATTAAATTAGTAAATCTAAGAGCAGAACGTGAGATATTTTAAATATAGGCATAAACCTGCAGGTCGTCCACAACACGAAGAAAGCATCATCTCTATTGGCTCCCCACTTCTTGTTAGCATTCAGGCATGTCTCACAGAGATAAGACTGCTTGTCCTTAACTCCTACCTCACTTATCCTGCCAGCGCCGGGATCTCAAGATCGATTCCTTTGCAGACAACAGAATTGTCGCTTCGGCCTCTATATTCACATGCCGCCCTAATCTCATACCAGGGGAACTCTTAATAAAACAAGCCTGCAATGCTCTATCAGGGGATCTATAACCAAAGTTGATCGGCACACAGAGGCTCGCCAGACTTCCTCTTTCCTTGTGTGAGAACAGGATATTCAAATCCATATAAGATAGAACTGTTCTACTGAAGCAATAACACATGGGTTTAAATGCTCATATCTAAAAGCAAACTGATTCTGCGAACATATATCTGCTGTGTTGTTTACCTGTGAGTAACTGGGCCTTACGCTCAGCCTTTTCCTGCAGTTTGACATTGGAAACAGGGTCCTTGCTCTTTTCTGAGCTCTGGAGCTGCTGTTTTTCCGTCGAATTGGCTTCCATGGATTTTGCACTGGACTGGCTTTTGTACTTCTCATGATGCAAAGAGAGACAACAGGCAGGCAGGATATGAGAAACCTCTTGCTAACAATCAGGACAAATGTAAACTGTTCTTTTACACGTAGGGAAGGATATCCAACAAGAACTTGCTCAACTTAAACTACGACAATGTTTTATCTTTAACCTTTTTAGAACCAAGTGAATAAATCCAGAATTTTCATCAGAGCACTCATAAAAAGGGACAGAAAAGGGACAGGAAGTTCAGTATTACTTACATCCAGCACTTCCTTTGGGACCTTGTGTTGACTCTTCTCCAAGATATACACATGGACATGTACAGAACAAGTTAAAGTACTCAAATTTATATCTGTGCAACAGTTTATAAACTAGATAAGCATTGCAGATGCAACCAAAAGGCAAACTTCATACTTGTGGCCAAATGTAGTTTGGTCTCACAAGATGTGAGCTAATGTGTAGTTTTCCCATCCTCTGAACTTGTTTTAAGGCCACAACCAGCTATTTTACACTCACCTGCCACTTTATTAGGTACACAGATCTGGTGACTGTGGAGGCCATTTGAGTACAGTGAACTCGTCATCATGTTCAAGAAACCAGTCTGAGATGATTCGTGCTTTATGACATGGCGCGTTATCCTGCTGGAAGTAACCATCAGAAGATGGGTACACTGTGGTCATAAAGGGACGGACATGGTCAGCAACAATACTCAGGTAGGCTGTGGCGTTGACACGATGTTCAATTGGTACTAAGGGGCCCAAAGTGTGCCAAGAAAATATATATATGGTTGTAACAAGTGGTTATTTGAGTTACTGTTGCCTTTCTATCAGTTCGAACCAGTCTGGCCATTCTCCTCTGACCTCTGGCATCAACAAGGCATTTGCGCCCACAGAACTGCAGCTCACTGGATATTTTCTCTTTTGCGGACCATTCTCTGTAAACCCTAAAGATGATAGTGCGTGGAAATCCCAGTAGATCAGCAGTTTCTGAAATACTGAGACCAGCCTGTCTGGCACCAACAACCATACTACGTTCAAAGTCATTTAAATCAACTTTCTTCTCCATTCTGATGCTCGGTTTGAACTGCAGCAGATCATCTTGACCATGTCTACATGCCTAAATGCATTGAGTTGCTGCCATGTGATTGGCTGATTAGTCATCATGTCATCATCATTGTCATTATTATTAAACCAGATACTTTTTTCGATTATTCTGGAAAAGTCCTCCCAAAATAAAAACATATACATAAAAATCACATGGAAGCCACTCAATGATATAGATGTCTAGATGTGGTGAAGATGACTCGCCGAAGTTAAAACAGGAGCATTAGAACGGGGACGTAAGTAAGGAGATTTAAGAGACTTGACATGGAAAACGACATGGTTGTTTGTGCCAAACAGGCTGGTTTGTGATTTTAAAATTTGCAATAAAAATGGCTCAAAAACAGAAAATATCCCATGAATGGAACATGCGACCCACTGCCAAACAGCAGCCAGCGCTTTGTTGAGAAACAGCTGCAACTTTTATGAAAAAAAATAAATAATTAAAGCTAATGAAAAAAAAAAAAAAAGACCATACTAAAATATTGATGTTGGCAAAATATAATAGTCGATTTCATAGATGACATTGATTGGTTTTGGCAGCCCTGACTGGATTATAATAATTAACTGGAGCTGTTCATTCTAGCTTATTATTGAGAAACACCTGAAACATGCAAGGTCATATACTGTGTTCTGAATTTCATTGACAAACATATCTAAATGCAAGCGTTCCTTCGTTTTTCTCAGCTAAATTTACCCACTCATGACTTTCCTGCTCTGAGGGTCAAAGGGCACTTAGACTTTTGGCCATAATCTAAAACTCCTGATTGGAAAATATATTTGCTCATACCAGCATGTGCAGCGAATCCTAAAATCAAACTCTAGCAGCTAAAGAGGAGAAAGATTGTCTAATAGTTATAAGGCACACCCAGTCAGAATTAAGCCAAGAGCAGCAGAGTCTGAGCCACCTATGAGTGAGATGAATGAAAAGGATATCATAACCGAAACGAATGACGTCCGACAGCTTCAGGTAGATGTATTCCTGGTCCGGGATCCTCAGGTCATTCACAAATGTCTGCAACACAAGATCAAGCCATTTTACAGCGCTTGCAAAAAAGATCATGAAAAATGATCTCTCCAACTTTCCACATTTCATGCCATTCCAACCATAGACTTTAATAACTTTTGTTGGGATTTAATGTGATAAACCAAGAAAGAGTAACACATAAATATGAAGTAGAACGAAAATTATACAGATTTCAAAACTCCAACAGAAAAATCTGAAAAGTATGAATTGTACATGTATTTAGCACCCTTAAAAGGGATATCACAAAAAAAATATCCACTGCAAACAATTGCCACAAGAAAAAGCCCTAAATAGAGTCCACTTTTGTGGCCTACATACAAAAACGATGTGGCAGAAAACTAACAATGCATCACCCTGAACGCACCATTCTTACAATGAAACATGGTGGTGGGAGCATCATGCTGTGGTGATGGAGGAATTGTTTGCAAGATGGATGGAGTGAAATACAAAGCCACATGCTGCAAAATGGGGAGGAGGTCCACCTTTCAGCATGACAACAACCCTAAACATACAACCAGAGCTACAATCGTTTAAATCTAATCATTTTCATGTTTTAGAAAGGACCAGTCAAAGTAAAGAACTAAATCTAATTATTAGTCTGAGGCAAGACTTCGACAATTTAAGTTCACAGATGCTCTCTATTAAACTGACCCGAGGAGGGAAACATTTCTATCCTTAAATGTGCAAAGCTGATAGTTTGTAACTGCAAACGCGTCGATAAGTGGTTCTACAAAGCATGGCCACCTGATTATGTGACATATTATAAAACTGGGGAGGAAAGTGGGGAAATAAATAGAACTAATCGGTTTTGTCAATGGCTTAAAAGGACAGGACGCCCTTTCTTGGTGCGGGAGATCCAGAGTTCGATCCTTGATAAAATATTATTTTTGTCTTTATGCAAGTTTATGCTGTTTTGGATATTTGCTCATTTAATAAGCTTCTTTAAAGAGTGTACAATTAGGATTAGCTGCGTGTGATCTCATGTTGCTTTAGCACCATTGGCCCAGCTCTAACCTGAATGTTTCAAGTCCGTGCACATTTGCTGTTGTACCTTACTTGATTTACAGTTTGTAAGAGAAGCGGGTATCTTATGCATGAGGTTAATTGGACTGAAGCACCTGAGAGGTGAAGAAAGGTGGGACTAAAATGGAGCAATTTCTGCCACTTGCTCCATTATTCAGCTGCCTCTTCTACAGTACAGAATATTGACACAGAGGGGTCGCCACATTTCCTGTTTTTAATTCATCAAAAATGTTTTAAAAAATGTATCACTTTTGTTTCACTTTTCTGTTATGAACAACTTTATTATAGTTACAGGTCCTTCTCAAAAAATTAGCATATTGTGATAAAGTTCATTATTTTCCATAATGTCATGATGAAAATTTAACATTCATATATTTTAGATTCATTGCACACTAACTGAAATATTTCAGGTCTTTTATTGTCTTAATATGGATGATTTTGGCATACAGCTCATGAAAACCCAAAATTCCTATCTCACAAAATTAGCATATCATTAAAAGGGTCTCTAAACGAGCTATGAACCTAATCATCTGAATCAACGAGTTAACTCTAAACACCTGCAAAAGATTCCTGAGGCCTTTAAAACTCCCAGCCTGGTTCATCACTCAAAACCCCAATCATGGGTAAGACTGCTGACCTGACTGCTGTCCAGAAGGCCACTATTGACACCCTCAAGCAAGAGGGTAAGACACAGAAAGAAATTTCTGAACGAATAGGCTGTTCCCAGAGTGCTGTATCAAGGCACCTCAGTGGGAAGTCTGTGGGAAGGAAAAAGTGTGGCAGAAAACGCTGCACAACGAGAAGAAGTGACCGGACCCTGAGGAAGATTGTGGAGAAGGGCCGATTCCAGACATTGGGGGACCTGAGGAAGCAGTGGACTGAGTCTGGAGTAGAAACATCCAGAGCCACCGTGCACAGGCGTGTGCAGGAAATGGGCTACAGGTGCCGCATTCCCCAGGTCAAGCCACTTTTGAACCAGAAACAGCGGCAGAAGCGCCTGACCTGGGCTACAGAGAAGCAGCACTGGACTGTTGCTCAGTGGTCCAAAGTACTTTTTTCGGATGAAAGCAAATTCTGCATGTCATTCGGAAATCAAGGTGCCAGAGTCTGGAGGAAGACTGGGGAGAAGGAAATGCCAAAATGCTAGAAGTCCAGTGTCAAGTACCCACAGTCAGTGATGGTCTGGGGTGCCGTGTCAGCTGCTGGTGTTGGTCCACTGTGTTTTATCAAGGGCAGGGTCAATGCAGCTAGCTATCAGGAGATTTTGGAGCACTTCATGCTTCCATCTGCTGAAAAGCTTTATGGAGATGAAGATTTCATTTTTCAGCACGACCTGGCACCTGCTCACAGTGCCAAAACCACTGGTAAATGGTTTACTGACCATGGTATCACTGTGCTCAATTGGCCTGCCAACTCTCCTGACCTGAACCCCATAGAGAATCTGTGGGATATTGTGAAGAGAACGTTGAGAGACTCAAGACCCAACACTCTGGATGAGCTAAAGGCCGCTATCGAAGCATCCTGGGCCTCCATAAGACCTCAGCAGTGCCACAGGCTGATTGCCTCCATGCCACGCCGCATTGAAGCAGTCATTTCTGCCAAAGGATTCCCGACCAAGTATTGAGTGCATAACTGTACATGATTATTTGAAGGTTGACGTTTTTTGTATTAAAAACACTTTTCTTATTTTGGTCGGATGAAATATGCTAATTTTGTGAGATAGGAATTTTGGGTTTTCATGAGCTGTATGCCAAAATCATCCGTATTAAGACAATAAAAGACCTGAAATATTTCAGTTAGTGTGCAATGAATCTAAAATATATGAATGTTAAATTTTCATCATGACATTATAGAAAATAATGAACTTTATCACAATATGCTAATTTTTTGAGAAGGACCTGTATACATATTATACACAAACTAGTAATTACCCACATGTGGCAACTCATGGATAAACAGGCTAATTCCTGGTTCCATGCAATCTAGTCCTGAAAGTGTTTGTTCTAACTAAAACTAATCCACCAGCAGATGGGATTATATTATGCAACAGCAGCTGCAACACTGGTGAGGTAGAAATAAACACACCACTGACTGTTGGTTTTTCTTCTGGATTCCAGTGTTTCTGTTCAGATCACCAAATTTAGAGGAACAAGTAAAACATGGCACACAAAGAGCAGATCTTGTTCCGTGACTAAATGAAGGTAATCCTTGCCGGACTTCAGTTACCGGTGTCCACACTGTTCTGCTCTGATTCGTTTTGGCTACAGTTACTAGGATCACAGAAACACTCAGTGAAAACAATGACCAGTTTCTCTCAGTGCCCAACTCTAGATCTCAGTGGGATAATGGTGCAGTGAAGTATCAACACAGCAGTAATGGGAGAAGGTCACAGCGTTACAAACAATGGAGCCTGGCTCCAGGAGAAGCCAGGCTTCTGGTTTTCACAACCGTCCGAGGCATCCATGGTGCTTAGGATGGAGTAACTCACCCCATTCAAGCTGCCCAGGTCCTTCACCATGTGCTCATCTTTGTTTGGGTCATAGTTGATCACAGCATGCTGCTTGTCCACACTGCGAGACTGCATGACAAAAGCAAGAAACAAGTACAATTTAAATAAAAGCAGTTTCAAAACTGTGTAAAGCTCATTTTTAAATTAAAAACGGTCCAAACACGACATATTCAATCATAAAACTGTTTTTATTCAATTAATGATTCAAGAATTTCAAAAAGAAATCTCTATCTTCAAGTAAAAAAAAGTTGAAACCCAGTACTGAATGTAGTGGCCTCTGACAGTCAGCAGTGCATTGAAACAAATAAAAACGTTATTAAATAAGATCCCAGTATGGACACAGGAACACTTCGGATAAAAAAACGTTTGCGATCAAAGTTTGTCCCGAGATTATTTTATGTAAGTTAGAATGCAAAGAAATGGGATAAACACAATCAAGAAGCCCAGCAACCCTCTCTAGACTTGTTTAAAACTGACTCACATGAAGTAGAAACCTGTTTTGTGCTCTGAAATCATGGATACTGTAGTTTATACTGTAAGCGCACAACTGGAAAGTCAGCATAAATGATGGTACAGGACTGCAAATTGGCCAATGTGGACAAACCTCCAAGCTAGACAATAACACACAATGATTTAGACAGATTTTCGTAAAACATCTCCTGTTATACAGATGAAATGGATTTCATTGTCTTGCTTATTTTGGCGAGATTTAGCTCAAAACTAAATGTGGATGTTAAAGTTAAATGTTCAGCGCTAAATTAACTAAGCAGCTCAGAGATAGATCCACATCTTAAGAGGTCAAAGGACAAGGACATTAGTCATGCACTTTACAAACCTAGCTTTAATTTAAGAGGCAAGAATTAAGCCATCGTTGACTGACCTTTAACTGTCTGGTCTACATGCAAAATGTAAAGAGGGGTGGAAAACTAACACTCCACATCACCAACCCCATGGTAGTGGCAACATCATGCTGTGGGGATGCTATTTTCCAGCAGTTAGAAGGCACCTGGTTAAAGTTGATAGGAAGATGGATCAGGGCGATCCTGAAAGGTAAACCTGTTGGAAGCTGTAAAAGACCTGAGACTTGGGCTGAGGTTCACCTTACAGCAGGAGAACGATCCTAAACATACAACCAGAGCTACAATTAAATGGTCTGGATCAAAGCACATTCAGGTATTAAAATGGCCCAGTTAAAGCCAAGATCTAAATCCAATTGAGAACCTGTGGCAAAACTTGAAAACTAATTCTCACAGATGCTCTCTATCAAATCTGAGCGAGCTTGAGCATATTTGCAAAGAAAAATGAGCAAAGCCTTCTGTCTCTAGACAGAAAGGTGCAAAGCTGGTAGACACCTGATAAACACACAGCAGTGGTGCTGTCATGAAAACATTTGCACCATTTTGTGTTGGTCTGTCACAAAAAAAATATGTGACTGAAAATACTGGGAGACTTTCCTGCACTCTCAAGCTTCATAGCTTCTATATGTAACTTTAAAAAAATGTGAACTCGTCGTCATGTTCAAGAAACCAGTCTGAGATGGTTCATGCTTTATGACATGGCGCGTTATCCTGCTGGAAGTAACCATCAGAAGATGGGTACACTGTGGTCATAAAGGGATGGACATGATCAGCAACAATACTCAGGTAGGCTGTGGCGTTGACACTATGCTCAGCTGGTACTAAGGGGTCCAAAGTGTGCCAAGGAAATATCCCCCACACCATTACACCACCAGCCTGAACCGTTGATACAAGGCAGGATGGATCCATGCTTTCATGTTGTTGACGCCAAATTCTGACCCTACCATCCTAACGTCGCAGCAGAAATCGAGACCAGACAACGTTTTTCCAATCTTCTATTGTCCAATTTTGGTGAGCCTGTGTGAATTGTAGCCTCAGTTTCCTGTTCTTAGCTGACAGGAGTGGCACTTTGATGTGGTCTTCTGCTGCTGTAGCCCATCAGCCTCAAGATTCGACGTGTTGTGCGTTCAGAGATGCTCTTCTGCATGCCTTGGTTGTAACGAGTGGTTATTTGAGTTACTGTTGCCTTTCTATCAGCTCCAACCAGTCTGGCCATTCTCCTCCGATCTCTGGCATCAACAAGGCATTTGTGCCCACAGAACTGCAGCTCACTGCATATTTTCTCTTTTTTGGACCATTCTCTGTAAACCCTAGAGAAGGTAGTGCATGAAAATCCCAGCAGATCAGCAGTTTCTGAAATACTCAGACCAGTCCGTCTGGCACCAACAAACATGCCATGTTCAAAGTCACTTAAATCAACTTTCTTCCCCATTGTGATGCTCAGTTTGAACTGCAGCAGATCATCTTGACCATGTCTACATGCCTAAATGCATTGAGTTGCTGCCATGTGATTGGCTGATTAGAAATTTGCATTAACAAGCAGCTGGACAGGTGTACCTAATAAAGTGGCCGGTGAGTGCATGTACAAGTAATTGTTTTCAACTTGCAGTTTAGAGGCGAACTGCTAAAGATCACGCTTAGGCAAACAAGCGTTAGATAATGTACCACATTAACCTAAAGTTTGTCCTTATCTATCAAACTCTACTGTCACATTGAGCCACTCAACAGGGTAAAGACTTGCCACCTTTAATTTTACACAGACTGAACACATTGGTCTGACAGGGTGAGTCCTTTTCTGTGAGGGAGAGGCATCCTGGGCCTCTCTGTCACAGAAAAAGCAAACCCTTTGACTGACTGGCAAATTAATTTGCTTAATTAACCCTCTTGTCAAATGGACCATCGGCAATGTTTACATAAACTATTGTATAACAAGCCTTCACTGGGAACAACTGATCCGATGAGTCATGTTAGTGTTGGACCACTTGTTTGCTGAATATTGGACCATTTGCACGTTGCTGGACACCACCAGGTCTTCCGGCATCATCGGCCATTTTGTATCCCAGTATAGTCCGCTACTACAAATCCCAGCAGTCCCTGCGGCTGATATGACGGGGCGTCCCAAGTCTGACGTCACAGGAGACTATATAGGAAGGTGGCCCTTTAAGGGGGTGCTTTCAGCTTGTGACCAAGACGCGGTTACCTCGCAACTGGAGCATCACTCTGAAGAAGAAATCCCACGTGGACTTTCATTCATTCTCCCCGTTGGCCAACAAGAAAACTAAGCGAATTAAGCTTACAGTAATAAGAAGGCTTGTAAGTTTTCAACTTTACCGATCGAAGACGTGGGTTTAACACGTAACCAAAAAAACACAGAGTTTTCAAGGAGACGCAATTTTTCCTCCTTGTTTTTTTTGTTCCAGTCGACTAGTGACGGTCCGTCATATTTTTTCACCTTTCTGCCAAGGAGGCCACAAAGGACGAAAAACGGACTGCTTTGCTGAGTATCGGCAGACACGTAAAACTCTACAACCCCTTTCTCTCTCTCCCTCTGCTCAGAGGAGACATCAAGTAAAATCCATCCTTTTATTTTTATTTCTTTATTAGAAATAGCGTGGGCAGGATAGAGTAGGGTTTTAGTGTGATTTAGAGTCGCCATTTACAGTCTGATGTGCTCTAAACTGTGTGTGCATGCAACATTTTATTGAAACTTTTACTAGTGTTGGATATCTGAAAGCCGCTGTGCTTCCCAACAGTGTGCGTTTTGCTGTGTTGTTGTAACGCCTGAGAGCAAGCTCAGGTGTGGTAAAACTGAACTGCTATAATAACCTCATTTGTCTTCAACTTTACTGCTTATTAGTTGCTGCCAAACGTTTTACAACTCTTTGTGTTGCGCGGAACCCCCCCAGCGTTGGGGGATGTTTTATGGCTTACAGTAACTAAGCTACACTTTCTGGCGGGCCGCTCCCCAAAACTCCGTTCAACACCATATTCCTCTTATCATATTATCACTTGTTGCCATAACTGCTGGTTTGATTTTCATACACGCCCCAATGCTGTTTTGTTTTATTTTGTTTAGTTAGATATTTTTTTACCCTTCTGTGTAGAACTTTGCATGTTTGATTAGGTGAAGATTATTGAATCGGAGAGCGAGTTGTACCTGGGCTGTTGATTTAATAAATATTCACATAGATAAAGAGAAGGCGGTTATGTTTATTTTGTACAAGAGTGATTTGTCAGTCAAAATAAGGTAAAAAGTTCCCCACGTTTCGGTAGAAACGGTTGATTAAAAAGTGACATCTAGTAATAGTTAGCAACTATTACAAAGAATTTAATAATTGTAATTATCAAGGGCTTTAAGCCACAATTACAATCCCAGAGGACATCTCTGATTTTGAATTATAAATAAGGATTTTTAGTTAAGAAATTAATTTGGTCAAATTATGGTTTTCAATTATAATTATTGTTAAATATTAATTAATCAATAATCATAATCCCAACATTAGTGTTTGAAAGCTTTTAGGTGGATTGTAAATACTGCCCTGCTCACAATGGCAGGTTTATCATCTGCTGTACATCCTTGATTAGTTTAACATGACTAATTAACTGGTTCAAAGCTTCACTTTGCCCCCATTATCAGTATGTGAAAGTTTGAACTCTGAGAAATAATAAACCCATCGCTGAACTGGAGAGAAAGAGGTGTCAGGATTATTGTTAGAAAGGAATGGCCAGTCAGGTAGAGCTCACTTAAGGGGAATCTCCATTTTTTATGCTAAACAGGAATGTCGGGTTTCCGAAAAGCCACAGAAGAAGAGAAGAGATTTTATACTGTTTGGGCCACAAACTGCTTGCATCGAGTCAGTTTCAAATAAGAAGTAGAAAAGTTTGCATCAGTGGAGCCTGTAAGAGGCAAGCAACTTTTTAATCCAAGAAACGTCTGTGGTTAACAGGGCATTTCTTGGCTCAACACACCAAACAACCGTACAAACAACTGCCTCGGAGACAGCATTCCTCTTCTACAGCTCTAAATACAGATTGAGAGGGAAATTATGATGCGAAGACCACAAAGAAAGGGTGGAAAAAAAACAACACAGAGGAATGACATAGCTGCATTTCCAATGGGGAGTTTAGAACAGCCTGCCACTGGTGTTTCACTTATTTTGCAAGCAGCAGCTTTTTTAGAGTCACAAATTACTAAAGAGGACTCTATACAATTCTTAACCTTTTTACAGATTTAACACCAAACACCAACTTATTGCGTTAAGTTGAACGTTACTTCACACCAGCATCTTTGCCCACCTGCAACATCAGCTCACATTCTTCTCGGCCAACAAAGATCATTTCCCGGGGCAGCCGGTGGCGTGTGCCCGAGCTGCTGACCAGGAACCATGACGTCACACTCATGTCGGGGACACGTCTCAGGATCTTCTTGGCATCCTGGAAACAAGAAATACAACAGTTTTACATCCATCAATGTTCTATACTGGCTTTATCTCGAACCCATTTTACACATATTAAATGTTATAAGTCCAGAAAAGACATTAAAGAATTATTTTCCCACGATAAAGTTAAAGTTTTTCATCATAGCGTTTCTACAGTTTAAAGTTAATTAAATGATGTGCCAGAGAAGGTAATGAACAGTTTTCTTTGACTATTTGAATTGTAAAGTATCGCAGCACTGCCTCTTGATCACCTGCTACTGCACACTGCTGGTCAGCCAGCTTAACGCACATTTCTACACTTTTTCCTTGCTTAAGAGGAAGAAATCCAGCTGTTTGGAGAAATTTCCAGTCACCTATTAACTCTTGCTAAGGTAACTCTGTTTTGAAAGAAAATGTTTGCTAAAAGTTGTTAGACTGCCAACTGCAGGCTGGCTACTTGAGCAGATAGCCTGACTAATATACTAGCTAAAACTATCTTTGTATACTTGTCTTACTATAAAGAGCAGAAAAGCAAAAAGAAAAGATCATATTCTAAACAAAAAACATACCTTCGGTTGTATACATTTGCTTAAGTCCATATATCAAGTAAAATAACTAATATGTGAAATAGATAACATTCTTATAATTGACATATTACAGTCAGCAGATCTGCAGCTGCCGTTTTTGCTGCACTGTCCTGCAGGTTCTCTGATAGAGGTAGTTGTTTTGAAACCAGTAAAATAATTAAGGCATTAACAAAGAAACACCATCCTCATGCCTCTGGGAAAATGGTTTTAGCCTTTATCCTATTTTTTATTAAACTCAGAAAAAATGTGCATGAAATTACATGCTGTCGGTTGATGTATGTACAAACCATAAATGGTTTAAGTTTTTATGGATTTAACTAAGAGGAATAAAAATTAAGGGTATTGATCCTGCCTGCGAGCTGAACAAGAGAAACTTTCCCAATTTCAGTCTCTAATTGAATTATTTTATGCATCTCATTTTTATTTTTATTTTTAACCGACTGAAGCATCAAAGATTGCTGGATGAAAGTTTAATGAGAACACCTAAAGAGTTATTTAAAATTAAGGATTTTTTTGTGATTTCGGATCACATCTTTTTTTTCTTTTACATGTTTAAAGTAAATTGAGAACAGCCATTAGCCCAGAATTTCAGCTTTAAACTACAATAATTGTCCTTTTTTTTTTCAACCTACAAACACGTTTTTGGTATAATTTGAAACCAAATGATAACACTCTTTTAAATAAACTTTTTTATAACATACAAATTGAAAATCTAGCAAACATACAAACTATACCTGTAAGATTGGACTGGCCTTATTTTAATAGCACATGCATTTCTTCTATATTTTAAATATTGGGAAAATATTGGGTTTTTAATTTATGGTGAAATCCTGGAAGCCTTCCACAGAGTTTTTATTTTCTTTAAAAATCCAGCTTTGGTTTAGAGATTAATGCCAAATTAATCTAACCAATTATTGCCTGAGGATGTTACCATCTGAAATAATGTAATGTTTTTTGAAGGATAAACACCAACATGTAAAAAAAAGTTTCTGAAAATTAGTTTTAGCATGTTATCACCTAAACTCGCCTGTTTTCCATACGGGAGCGTCCGTCCAGGATTAGAGCTCTTTACTTCACGCCTTAGCTTACGTAATAAATCCAATAAAGCAACTAGTACCAGTCACTCAGGGGCAGACATAGTACAGACATTATTTGGGAAACTTGCAACATTTTAAAGTCAACACAATTCAGAGTGGGATTTAATTTAATCAACTAAGAGATATAAATACATAAAAACTTACAGCAAGCTAGGAAACATGTTGCAGATTGAAGAGTGGCATTCTTTGAACGCTAGCTAACAGCTTAAAGTGGAGACTTAACTTCCTGTAACATTACTAAAGTAAATATTGATGACAAAATTACACTTAAATATTTATATTCTATGCATTCTATCGTAAAAGACAACACGGTTGGTTGAACTGTCTCTGGCGGCTAGTGTTTGCTGCTGGCAGTGTTTAGCTAACGCTTGGCAGCCTCTTTAGAACGAAACAATGTTTCTCTCCAATGATTTGTTCCCAGCAGACTTACCTTAAACACCTTTTCTGTTTTACGCTTTAGTGAAGCCAGTGTTTTAACGTCCTGGTGTCAATGAAATTCGACGACCGACATGAACCCAACAGGTGACCCCGGTCAGGTAAATGTCTAACACACCCTCTTCCTCATTTTTGGGAATGACTACCGGGACCAAACTGTCCTCATAACGTCTCCGAGCCTCGAGTCCCGACACGGTGAAGACTAAAGTCCCATCAAACTGGTTTAATCTGAGAGGTGGGAGAAGGAAGAGGTCTCACTCTGCCTGAATTTCGAGCGCAGCAACGCGAGTAGCCACGCCCACGCCACTCATTTGTGGAAGAACATTTCCGGAAGCAGAAAGACGAAGAAAAAAAAACTGGCTTTTCATGAAAGTCATAAATATGAGATTCAGTGTCATATTTTCAAAGTCATAACTTTTAGGTTCAGCATCATATGATCTTCTAAGTCAAAATTATTTCATTCAAAATAATTATGAGTTCTGATGTCATGGATTTATTGATTCTACAATATAAAGTCATAAGGATGAGAATTAAAGTTACAATTTCAACTTTTAAAGTCATGATATTGAAATTCAGTCATATTTTGAATTTTAGTTATTATTTTAACATTCAAAGTCATGATTAGTCAATTTAAAGTCATAATTATGACATTTAAAGAGATAATTATGAAAATCAGACCCATAATTCTGAGATTTTAGCTTTCAACGTGTCATAATAATGAGATTCAGAGTCATAAGATTAAGATTAAAAGGTATAATTTCGACTTTTAAAGTCATATTTTAAAAATTCTAAGTAATAATAAAAGCCGTTAAAGTCACATTTATGAACTATAACAAGAGGCAGAAATGGGCTTTCGCTATTGTTAACAATGAGTGTAAATGAAATTTAAATTAAATGAATGTATAGTTTCAAGAAAATATCTAATTCAATATGTCTAATTAAAAGATTAATAATAAAATGAGAAATCATCCATGTAAAAAAAAATTTCAGTAAATTAATTTGTTTAAAAGTATTGAAAATAACAAATTGTGTTAATTTTTAAGTGCCCGTCTAAATCTTCCCAAAAATTTCATAATTTTTTTATATCTCAGATGAAAATGACAGTGACAAAAAAAATTAAACACAGGACGATTTCCAAGTAGCACAGCAAGAGAAAATAAAAACAAAAAATAAAAAAAAACTTAGAATAAGAAAACAAATCGAAAGACACGGAATTGTAAAGAGCAAATTTTTGTGATTTTATGGAAATGCTAGTTTAAAGTACTGGAAAATGTTGAGTATAATTTAAAACAATCTAAAAAAAAAATGTGAATCAGTAATTTCTTCAACGTGGCTGTAAAATAATTTTCAGAATAAAAAAAAAATCGTTGAACCGGTTAAATTCAGTCATCAAATCATGGTCTAAAATAACCAGAAATATGTCTGAAAATGTATTTGCTGTTACTTAAAATAAATTAAATAATCTGCTGGTTTCATGTAGCTCTGGATGGTGTTTTTCTCGTGGTGATTGATGGCCGCTAGATGGAGCTGTTGTCCTAATGAATGAAGTTATAAAGAGCCACCAGGAGCTCACAATGACTCAGTGCTTTGTTAGATTATATATTTCACTGTTCATTCTTCCCACTTAAATTAAATTTAAAAACCACCTTTAACCAATATACATGAGAATGTGTAAGAAATACATCTTCGTTTTGTTGGATATGCCAAGGAATTATAAATGAGCGTTTAAGTATGTGTGCAAATGAATTGTTGTTCTGCGAGACTTGTTCATATCAGTCCTGCTTTTGATGCAAAGAAGGGGCTTGCATATACCGAACTTGTCAAACCTGTTTTCTAATGCCTTATCTTGAACAAATAACTCTCCACCCACACAGTAAAACCTACTCTTATACAATTTCATCCGTTTCACTACGAGCAAGTGATCCTTTTATTTAAATATTTTCTTCAAAGTGCATATTTAGTTTAATGCATTTTAGTTTTTAATCTATTGCATTGCTTACCCTCGTGAAGCAGCAACCATCCTGCTGAGGTGTTCATGAAAGACACTGAACCAACTCCTGGTCAGTAACTGATCATGCACCTTCACTGCTGCAACATCAAGAACTTAACTGCAAAGCAGTCATTTACCAAAAGCAGAGTTTAATACACTTATGGTGAGTTAAATTGCATCAGTACCCTGCTATTTCTGACATATTCTTGGTTTTTTAAACTACAAAATGTTGGGTTTTTTTGCCTTTCTGCTTCCCAGCTGCTAATATAACGAGTACATAAATACTATTTATTGGTGTAAAAACAAAGGGGGAGGGGAATGAACATATCAGATCAAAGTAGGACACTTTAAGACATAAGGAATGCAGGCAACAACATACTAAGAGCTTTAACTGAAGGCTTGTCTACTAAAAAGGGACTTTAGTTGCTTTTTAAGAGAATCAGTACAAGCTGTGCAACTGTTGGTAGCACCCTAAGTCTCAGTGCTACCAACGAGAGCGATTGATCATCATTATTGGTATAAGGAGTGACAACAGCAACCTTTGACCTTAGGATCAAAGGGTCCAGGAGGAAGACTACACCTTGAGTAAGATTTCCAGTACCTCATCTAAATGTTTACAAGTCTTATATTCCTTTAGCAGTTTGCTATGATACAACCACAAATTGTAATGGATTTTATTGGAATCTTTACACGACCAACGTAAAGTTGTGCATAACTGGGAAGTTGAAGGAAAGTGATTACAAAGAAAATGCAGAAATGAAAAAATTTCAAACTTACCAAGACCTTGCTTTTCACCTCCACAAACAGGCCGCACCATCCGCATGGTGAATCATGGTGGAGGGAGTATAATGCCATGGGGTTGCTTTTTTTCAGAACAGACATGGAAGCTGGTTAGATTAGATCAGAATGTAAATGGAGGTAAATAAATCCTGGAAAAAAATCTTTTCACTGTTTCATTTTAGTTCTGCCTGTTGTTGTCCTGCTGGAAGTTGAGCCTCCACCCCACTTACAAGTTTTCTACAGTGTCCAACAGGTTTTCTCCTAGCATTTATTAGGCCCGAGCAGGAAAACTGCAAGGGCCTATTGTAGGATTTCTTTCTTTCTTTCTTTCTTTCTTTCTTTCTTTCTTTATGTCTTTCTTCCCTTGCGTCTTTGCGGGGCAATTTGGGGACTTTGCCATGCACAAAACCTCACCAGATTTTACCCAAAATTGTCCCCTGCGTGAAATTCTTGTTCCTTAATGTCGTTGTCAGTGGGCGTGGCCGAACGGCTCTACAGCGCCCCCTAAAGTGAGATAGTCCGAAAACGGCGTTCGCGCCCAAAGTGAAAAAATTAAATAACTTTCCCAAAGAAACGCCAAATCACACCAAAAGTTGGCATGAAGGAAGACCTTTGGGTTCCCGGAGATCCTATGGGGTCATATGCCGACATCATCAAAGCCACGCCCCCTGGGAACAGGAAGTCACTTTTTTTTACTTGGAAAGGTGGCTATCTACCTGTCTACATTCAATCCGCTTCAAACTGTGTCAGGTGACTGATAACTAGTGGGTCTAACTTAGTTTGAAGCACAGTGACTTTTCATAAAAGGGCGTGGTTGTGGTGGCGCGGCGAAGTTGGACGTCACGCCATGGCCATACGTTTGGCTCTAATTACCACATATATCAAATGATCTGCACCAAATTCAATGTGATTGATCCTAGTCCAGTCCCCAACAGAGATCTGATGACATATTTGGTGGGCGTGGTCTAATTCGTCCACAGCGCCCCGTAGAAAACTTTAAAAAATCAGCCCCAAGCCATGCTTTGACCGAGAAATCTGAAATTTGGTACACATATGTATCTTCTCAGGACCTACAAAAACGTCTCATGGAGCATTGGTCCAAACCCCACAGGAAGTCGGCTTTTTTGGATTGAAGTTGTTATTTTGACCCCGGATTTGCCCTTTCTTGCCTGCATATCTGAACAAACTCCTACAGCTTTTGACTTAGAGACTTGAAAATCTCTCAGTATAGTCTTGCTACATGAAAGTATGTGGGCGTGGCAAAGCCTCAAAATCTGAAACACAAAACTATTATAGTTTCTACAAGGAAAGTCACAGGGACATGAAACCTTCTGGGATTTATCCTTATGATGACTGGAACAATATTCAATATTCAACTGCTGACATCATTGAAGCCCCACCCCCTGACAACAGGAAGTGTAATGTTTCACTTAGTGTGGGCCATATTTCATCTCCTTCACCTAATCAACATGAAACTGTCTCCAATCACAGATAACACAATGGTCTAACTTGGTCTCCAGTTCTGACAAGTTTGGCTGGAGGGTGTGGCTGTGGCGGCGTGGCGAAGTCTGATGTCACGCCATGGCCATACGTTTGGCTCTAAATTACACATGCATGGTCCGATTTACTCCAAACTGAATATGGTTGATCTTTGTTAGCCCCTAGACAGCTCTATTGGATTACATTGGAGTTTGGATCAACAGCGCCCCCTAGGACATTACAAGTGCTCTATCTCCTTCATACATCATCAGATCCATTTGAAATTTAGTGTACATCATCATGGATCAATGCTGGACATGTTGACACAATCAATTGACGACATTATTTTAGCCGCGCCCACTAACTAACAAGTGAGTGCAGCTTCCATCGGGAAGGTTGTATTTTGGCCAAATTTGGAATATTTCTTGCCAGAGCAGAACTTAACATGACCAAAGTAAGTATGAAAGGTGGCTCGCAGCGCCACCTAGTGGGAATGTGTGGAATCGTGCGGCAGGCTCCTCGGTGGTGTGGAGGAGGCGGTGCCAGGCTCCTGCGGTGGCTATACAGGTCGAGCGGCGCTTGGCTGCGAGGGCCTTCAATGCTGCTGGCAGCTTTAATTTATTCATTATTATTTTATTTAACCAGGAAAAACTAATTGAAAAAATATCACTTACAAGTGCTTCCTGCATTTTTTAATTACTTAACCAACTGTAACCAGTGTCTCGGTCCCTGCTAAAGAAACGCATCTCCGCAGCATGATGCTGCCACCACCACATTTTACCGTCAGAATGGTGTGGCCATAATAATGTTTTCATTTTCTGACTTTACATATTTCTATTAGTGCTAAACAACTCATGCAAATATTTTCTTTGTACTTCACAATTATGCACTACAGTATGTTGGTCAATCACTTTCCCAATAAAATACACGACAGTGTTTGGTTGACAAAATGTGAAAAATAGTTAAGGAGCATGAGAACTTTTACATAGCCCTGTAGTGAGCAGCTTGTTAATTTTAGAACTGGATGCATTTGGCCTTTTCTGTTTATACCAGTTAAAATTATTTATTATGTACCATCTAAAGTCCTAAAGCTGACATTTTAAAACAGGTACAGTGTTATGGTCCAGAGGAGTCAAAATAAAACTATGAATAGTCAGACACACACAAAGTCAGACACCAGTGACTCAAAACGTCTTAATAAATTATTTAATTTCATGCAAACATACATGTAGAGTCCTGGCTTCCAGACTGGGTGTAAATGACCTTACACTCCAGCTGAGGTCTGTGCCAGAGCAACATCACAACTTTGTGCTGCATTCAGGACCAGTCCAGCTGAAGTTGGTGGGAAAGCTGTAATGTATGGCCGGTGAGTGTCACACTGGATCCAAACTCTGTGCCTCAGCTTGTAATGTTGCTGTGCATTGCAGCTGGCCTAAACAGCAGACTGTGAGCTCTGGTTGTCAACATCTGCTCCAGAGACTTTACCATCTGCCCGAGCCACCCCCCCAGGGAAATGGAGCATCTCTCCTTGTCTCAGACCAGCTGCAAAGCCCTAGACATGGACACGAACTGCCTCGCAGACACACTGTGTGTTGGAACACATGTCTCACACTTGGTCATGTTCACAGGAAGGTTTAGACAAGCTAAATTTCTGCATAGATTATTTTCTTGAGTTAAGTGGTAGAGTTCAGCCTCCCATTCCAGCTGCAACTGAGCCTTACAATGCATTTCAGCAAATTTAAATATTATCAAGTTATTTTCTTTTAGGAATTCAATTCACAAAGTGAAACTCACATTATATAGATCCATTACAACTCAGAGTGATATATTTCAGGCATTTATCTCTGGTAAACTCAGAAAATGTGAATATTACTCATTTAAAAAAACCTTTATGATGCAGAAATGTAATTCTACTGAAAGTACGTCTGTGCACACCAGATCTGTTGTCAATACTTGGTTGGAGCTCATTCTGCATGAATTACTGCACTTATAAAACGTGGCATGGAGATGTTTAGGAAACCCAGCTTGCTTTAATGGGGTCTCTTGACAATACTCGATAGAATCTCTTAAAGGGGAGTAAATCAAATGGGCTTACTGGCCAATCAAGCACATTGAAACTAAGCCTGTTGAGCAAGGTATTGGTACTTTTGGAAGCGCGGGCTCGTCAGCAGATGGAGGCATGAAACACTAACATTTCTTAGTAGACAGCCATATATACTTCAGATTTGAGGAAACACACTGGACCCAACAGGTGAGATGACTCCTCAATTCGTCACTGACTGTGAAAACTTCACACTGGACCTCAGGTAATTTTTGATTCTGTGTTTCTCCATTTAACATCCAACCTATGGGACCTTGCTTTTTAAGTGAAATGCAAACTTTACTTCCACCTAAAAATTAGATCTCGGACCACTGAACCGTCCAATCTTTATTTTTCTCCTTTGCCCAGGTAAGTGGCTTAAATGCAATTTCCCCCTTTACTCAAGCTTCTTTAGCAATGACCTCCTGCAGCTTACTCTCATTTTGGAGGTTGTGAATTACTGTCTTCCCCACCATTGTGTAGGCCAAAACAACATATTTCTTTATCATATAATACTTTTTTATTAAAGATGTATTCAAGATTTCTGAGAAACTGCATTCGGGGTTTTAATTATCTGTAAAAGAATAATCATAAAAATTATGAAAAAGAACCCTGAATATTTTTAACTGTGTATAAAGGAATAAATAACAAAAATATCTACTTAAAAAAGGAAAATAAATTATTTTGCCTCATATCTGTAAAATGGCATGACAAAGTGTTTCCACTACATACAACACCTGAAAACATGCATTGAAATTATGTTTTTGTTTTCACATTGCCCAAGATTTCATTAACATGTTTGTATGCCTTTCCTCTGGATTTCTGTGCCTGTAATCCCAAGAAAAACAACTCACTTAATTGATAAGACCTTTTATTTCACCAATTGAGAAGAAAGCATGTAAAAACAGTGTACAAAGTTTATATTATTTGTTTACTAAAGCTGGTTTCCTCGGCCTCAGGAATACAGGAGGGGCAGGTACAAAAAAAGTTGAAGTAAAAAATATAAAATGATTTTTTTCCACCCCTATTTTTTATTTTATTTTTTTTAGGAGGTGACAGCCAAGAGGGGAGTGTCCTTAGGAATAAGCAACAGACAGATTCAAAGAGTGAACAAGTTTGCAAACGAACAGAAAACAATATAAAAACCATTACATTCAACGATAATATGCACTTTTGAAAATGATTATCTGTCGTTCTAAAAAATATTGAAGTGCGTCCGGAAACTTCTGAAAGAAGTGCATCGCTTTAAGCCTCAGCAGAAGAAATGATTCAAACCAACACGTCTGGTTTCAATCGTATCACATGAATTCACCTTACAAAAAAGGTAACTAATTTAGTCCTTTACCAGCCATAAGTTATACATAGGGGGTTCCTAATACAATCATTTTTGGGCAACAAAGTGCATATCATTGGCACAGTGAAACTTCTTTTCATCCACATTGGTCTCATAAATAACTCAGCTCATAAGAGGGGCAGAAGTACCCCTTAAGAAGCAAATGAAAGATGACCGTTTTACCCTGAAGCTTAGTTTGCTTGCAAAGTATTCATAAAGAAGTGTATAATGTTGAAGTGACCTCACTGAGGCTGCAGCGTATGCACCAGGTGGATTAATACACCCAATAGTGTACTGTATGCAGAAGAAAAACCCAAAGGAGAGGAGTTTGAAAAATGAGCATCCAGGTGAAAAGGCACCAGGAAGTATAAGCACTTACTTCAGAAGACAGAGATGCTTTTTATTAGCCTGAACAGGAAACAGTGGGTCTGAGTGATGTGCAAACAATTTTTAAAAGAAATTGACTGAATGATCACTCATGCTCGAATTATTTGCATCATATTAAATTGTATTGCACTGCTTATTTATCAGACCCATCTTGGTGTGGAACAATAATACAACAGACCGGTTTCAGTTTTGCATCAAGGATAGATTAAAGCAAAGATGGCTTTTTAGTCTTAGGAGAATTAGGCATGTGTTACAGCACATCAGTATGCAGGAAGATTAACTTTTTTGATATGGTACATTCACTTTATGAGGCCCAAAAATGTCTGAAAAGACTCAAGAAACATGGATAAATCACTCAATCAACAAACAACACACTCTCTGCTTTACATGGTGTTTTTTGGTCCACAGCATGCCTAAAACCTATTTTAAATGGTTGATGTTTTATTCAATACAAACAACTCCTTTAAAAAGAAAAAGAACTTCACTGCATTATAGAAGTAGCCCAATTTGTGCATAGCTACATTTCCCCATTCATTATGGTGTATGGATGCCTGCTCTGTATACAGCATAACAACCAGGAAATGCAGGGATAGTGTTATCTCCATGGTCAGTCCACAAAGGCCACCAAGAAAAAGCGCGTTTATTTTTGTTTTTGTCTCGTGCTTCCTCCATCCTGTAAAACAACAACGGCTCGCAGACTGAGACATCCGACGGGGGGGCTTGTGCAGACAATGCGTGGGGAGGACGAGGCTGAGGAGGCTGGGGCCTTTTGAGAGTGCATTCGGATGGAGAGAGGAAATGACAGTGGGACCAGAGGAATGTTTGAGATTTGCATATTAGGCTGTCCCACTGGCAGAGTAGGAGAACTGTGGGAAGTGTGGTCGTCGCTCGCTGTCGAATGACTCCATACTGTCGTCTGGGGATAAAAAAGAAAACAAATCTGTTTGTTCTTGTAAAAATACAATCTCATAAATCATTAGGTGACAAGTTTTTCAAGCATTACAGTGCCTTGCAAAAATAAAAATTCAAATTTCTTTCACATTTCATTGTGTTGGTCCATTACATAAAACCCCAGTAGTGTACGTTTTTGGTCATAACACTAAGTTGTACACCCTTTACTCTGATGTTCCCCAAATAAAATCCAGCACAACATGTACCTTTAGAAATGATCTAATTAATGAACAGAATCCATTTGGGTGTAATTTAAGCTTGGTAAAAATCCAGCTGTTCTGTTAAGACTTCAGAGTTTTATTATTAGTGAACAAATAGCCTTATGATGACCAAGGAACACAACAGACAGGGTCAGGGATGAAGTTGTGGAGAAGTTTAAAGCAGAGTTAGGTTATAAAACAATATCCCAAGCTCTAAACATCTCGTGGAGGACTATTCACTCCATCAGAAAGTCAAAACAGTATGGCACAACTGCAAATCTACCAAGACATGGCAGCTCGCATAAAGCAGCAGGCGTCCAAGAAACCAAAAAGTATTTCTGGAGGAGCTACTGAGATACACTCTTCAGGTGGAATATTTCACAAATATGGCTTTTGTCAAAGAGGGGTATGAAAACCGTTGTTGAAGTAAAGCCATAAGAAGACCCATCTGTAGTTTTTCCACAAGCCAGGTAGGGGACACCGGGAATATGTGAAAACGGTGCTGTGGTCGGATGAAAAATTGAACTGTAAAACCACATAAAAAATCCCATATGTGGCGGAAAATTGAAACAATTTTCACAAAAACAATTCACTGAACACCCCCTTTGTTTTAGTTTATTAAATATATTCCCAATACAACACATTGACGTTTATGGTTGCAGTAATATTTAAAAAAATATAATAAGAGTTTGAATCAAACAAAACATACAACCAACCTGGGGGTAAAAAGGTTTAATTCAATTCATGTTTAATTTTCCCCTTGTCATTCTTTAAGCCACTGTCCCTCAACATAATCAGCTCACTGCTTCCTTTAATGGCTTTGAGAGGTTTGTTAAAATAGTGCTGCATGTCTGCGTGTCCAGAAGAGGGCACAGTTTCTCTAAGAAAGCTGGGTAAAGCTCTCTCTCTCATATTTAGAAAAAGCTATCATCGCCACCTTAAGTCTGCACACCTTAAATACCGCTAAAAATGATGTGAAAAAACAAACAACAACAAAAAAAAAAAAAACAGGGATGGCCTTCATGACAGATTGAACTGAATGAGTGGAACTGTTCATAGGTTGTGAGCAGAGTTGTTCACATGTGAAAGTGATGCTACCTTGTCCGGGTGGCGTAATGGTGATGGTTTGTCCTGTAAACTCTTCGTCGAAATATCTCGTATCCGTCTCTGAGGTAACTTGGGGCTTAAACGGCGGGACAAGCTGTTGGAGAGGAGGAGACACACTTGCATCAGCAGATAACAACTGTCTGTCAGTGTAGGAACAGTTGCCACTCTGACACTGTGAGTAGTTTCTAGGTGATCCTGGTTTATAGAAATCACAGCCAAAATGAATACTTTCCAGCCCCACCTTTTTTTCATAAACATCTTGCCAATTTATCCCAGCAAAGAACTTGTGCTGCATGATTTCCTTTGCATCATCAGGCCCTCCGCCTAACCTGGAATCACAAGAACACATAATTCCACATTTTTACATAAAGAAATAGTAAACATAAATAAAATCAAAAAAAGAGATTTGGCGCATGGCAGTAGATGCACTGACCTTTCCATTGGGTCCTTCTTAAGAAGACCAGAGAGCAAAGAGCGCTGCTCGGGGCCAAGAGTCCGAGGAAAACGGATTTCTTCCAAGAGGATGAGCTCAAACAGCTTTTCATGATCTTGGTTGTAGAAAGGCAGTCTGCCGCACATCATCTCATACATCACCACCCCCAGACCCCACCAGTCTACAGCGCGGCCATAGTCATTGTCTTCTAGGACCTTGGAAAGGGGAAAGATATTAAATGCAATGGTTAAGGTCTTAAATCAGAACAGCTGTACTTCTTGTTTTATTACATCTTAAAAATATAATATTTTAGAGCCATAGGTCTTTAAATGTCCCAAGTATGAAGCATAATTCATAATCTGGCTTTCTATTGCTCTTCAAAGCAGGTAAGTACATTTAAAAGCAGTTATTGACAGTAGCCACTCCTAGCAAACAAACAGAAAATTAGAACTATACAAAGATGATGGGAGGACATCTGGATCCATAGTCTTCTATGGACTTCAATATGATGAAGAAAGACCTTTTTAAAAGGGAATATGCAGAGTTCGTGTGTGACTTTGTGGCAACACAGAAAAAAGCTGGAGTGAGCACTTTTTGTGACATACATTATCTCCACAGAAAATATGGGAGGGCTTCATGCAAGTAAACAGATGAAGAAGATGGATTTCTTTTCAAGTTCCAAAAACACTCTCCGTTTCCTTTTTATTCTTTCCATCCAAAGATTACAAAACAATGGGAATCTTAGATTCAAGCGAAGGAACAGGCCAAAGCTGAGGGCAGAGGATACACAAGGTCCAAAGCTACAAGATAGCTTGAGCAAAGAGTCAACAGCCAGACCATGTGGGTGGCCATAGTTCTTGCTTCGGAGAATATAAGGTCATCAGTAAGACCTTCTTTTATCTTGGTTTTTTTTTACTATTTACGACTTCAGTACAAAACATCTGCAGGTATCAGAATTTCACAATAAATCAATAACTGCTTTCTCTAAAAAATCATTTTGCTCATTTAGCCACGTTAATCAGTTTTAGCTCGACTAATTTTTTTCCCCATGTCAAATGAGCGAGAGTTTTACAGCAGCTGCAGTCTGACTGCATATTAGTCGTTTACCTTCTCATCCATCCATGTGTAGCATTTGCTTGAAGTGGTGTCTTAGGCCCAAACAACAAACGTTTCTTTTTAAGCAACTTCCGCCTGCTGTTGGTGTTGCTTTGTTTTTTCATTTATGCTTTTTTAAATAAACATATTTCTGCATTTCGTCATGGAAATTAAAACATCTAACACGAGCTAAAATCCTAAATGCAATTGAAAAGGACAAATTGTGAAACTTTAATTTTATGTGCCCAACAGAGTATTGAGGGGAAAGTGGATGAAACACTTATACAATAAAAGTTCCTGATTCAATCAAGGAGTCTGTGTTTAGACATCCCAACCAGCCTGCAACAAAATCACCTACTCCCCCCTCTGGTCAGAAGATTTGAGGCAGCTCTAGCCAACACTGACTCACATCTCGCATTAGGAGCAAGTATAGAGTTTCCCCTGGAGCCTTGCATATTTAATCACCTCAAGCTCTTCTACATATACACAAACATATACAGATCAACAAGCAGCAGATCTATTAGTCTCTCACATGAAGATATGACAGCAAACAGCTCAGTTAACACAGCTGGAGTCACAAACAGAAAGATATTTAATCACATTCTATCAATAAAATGACTTTTTTGTGATATTTCCTAATGAGAAACTCCTCTGGTGCTGTGCTTAACAGCACAACCTGTTGCATGACTAATGCGCTGCAGAGTGGAGATGTTCCAGGGTGTCTGGGGACATGTACTGGATTCTACCTCACCAGGCGGATATTGAAGGTTATATCAAGACAACAAGCACAGTGTGTTCACCCACACCTTCAGCAGCATGATGCTATAAAACCTAATATTAGAAACTTAGATAAAAAGATGAGGGTGGATTAACAGAATCAGACATGGACACAAAGTGCACCGACCCAAAGAGAGGGCTGGTCCTGGAGAAACACAAGGGCTGAAGTGTCCGTACAAGGAACAAGACTGGTGGTGAGTGTGCATGCATGCAGCTTGCATGTCTGTGTGGGTCCTCAGTCTGGTCCTGCGGTGAGTGCTGAGCATCGAGGAGAAGGGCCAGGAGTGCAGGGGTAACGTGAAGCCGGTGTGGGGCTAAGATTACTGGGCCGTCTCTATTTCCAGCGCTGCTGTCGTGTGATTCACACCGTGCGACAGCTGGGCCCGCAGCTGCCCCATATATGTAGAAGAGCGCCACAGCTGTGAAGCTGCCAGGAGTGCAGGAGCCAAGCTCATTCCTCATGTACGTAACCAGGACTGCCTGCTTGCCTGCCTGCCTATTTGGGCCCCAGCCTTAAGCTAATGTTACACTGCCCCAAAAGAGCAGAGAGGGAGAGAGAGAGGAAGAGAGAAGAAGAAAGAAGGAGGATTAAAAAAAAACCCAACTTGCTGCTGAATCTTTGGAGCTACACTCCATACTGCTGTTTTTCATCCCACAATGTTTTACACTGACAGCCATTAATCTTTCAAGACGCCGAATACAGATCAGCGTTGGGGGCTAGATTAAACACGCCTGCATTTTTCTTTGTAGACCTTCCCTAACAGCCAATTCCCTCAGCCAAAAATTGTTTTCTTTCTGCAAGTGTTTAATACAACTGACTAAGTGAATTTGTCCAGCTCTGTACTCCGGAGACAAAGAGGTCCGCCTGTTGCAGACTGAGTCTTTCCTCCCTACCTCTCCCTTTTTTTCTCTGCAGCTCTGGGTGGAATATTCCCAGACATTACAGCATTCCTGTGCAGAACACACAACAAGGTCATTGTTTATTGCAGAAAAACCTGTAACACTGCCTGGCCCGCGCTCCATAGAGACGCTTAGCAGCGACCCAGTTACCATGGCGACGCCCCCTGATGTCTACCAGCGCTCCACTGGTGAGTTTGGAGCTATCAGAGTGGGCTTGGAGAAGCTTAAGATGAGGATAGAAAACCAGAAAGTGTACCTACCTCTTTAACTTATACTTAACACATAGTGAGATGTTGCAACCACAAACTTTAACGCATTTTATTGGCACATCATCACTGAAGTTAAAAGAAAAGAACACATGAAACATAAAATTTTCTTTTGGAAATCTTAAAAAGCGTGCCATGTGTTACTTTGTTAAACCACTTTTTGCCACAATTACAGCTGCAAGTACTTTGTGATACATCTCTACCAGCTTTCAAAATAGCTCAAAGTCAGTCAGATGGAACAGAGAGCTTAGTGGAACAGATTTACAAGCCTGATTACAGTCTTATTTAGATGTAATTATAGACTTTAACTAGGCCATTCTAAACGAATAAATATGTTCGATCTAAAGTATTCCATCGCAGTTGTGGTTGCTTGTTTTCTGTCATTTTCCTTCTGAGACGTGAACATCAGTCTCAAAACATTTGCAGCCTCCAACAGATCTTTCTGCCCTGGAATTTGATCCATCCACCTTCCCATTAACTCTGGGCAGGTTTCCTTTGCTAAAATGTATCCCCACAGCATGATGCTGCCACCACCAGGTTTTCATAGTGGGGATAGTGTGTTTTGGGCAATGTGTTGTATTAGGATTTCCAGCACACAGCATTTTGCATGTAATTTTAGCTCATTTTATGTTCCCATAAATCTATCTCCCAGCCAAAGATGCTGCGACAACCACATAGTGTGTTTTGCAATGTCAGTTGTCTTTAAAACGTGTGTATGCAAAAAAGATTTATGCTGGTCACATCTGACCACAGGAACATCTTGCAAGTTTGAGGGGTTTGATAAATGGACAGTACTTGTTCTTCTACAAAAAGGCCAGATTTGCTCTGTTAGTGGGACCTTTGCAGAACAGCTATATTTATACTGGGATTATATTGTGCAAAAAGGTATTTAACTGAGTGACTTCTGAAGACAACTGGTTTCAATGGGATTGATTTAGTGGTATCAAGGTGAAAGGCCCTGAACACAAATGCATGATGCACAATTTTTATTCGTAAAACATTTTGCCAACCATTTAATTTTTCCTTCCACTTCATTGTAATGCACTACTTTGTCTTAGTCTATTAAATAAAATCCTAATCTAATACAAAAAAGTCTGTGGTTCTAACATGACAAAATGTGAGAAAACCACAGGGGGCATGAATATTTTTACAAAGCACTGCATGTGTTCCTGAGGAGGACTGAAGCTTTGTGGGAATGTGTGCCCAGGTCAGGTGAAGCATCCCAAGCAGTGCCTCTTCTGGTGCCACATAACAGCTGTAACCCATGTGGTCTTTCTTTTCCTCGCTTTCCCAGAAGGAAGTTCACATTTCCTGAGGTCCTGCCAGCCCAACGCCTTCTCCTTGTCCTCCAAACACAACTGCAGTCTAAAAACAGCGGTGTCAACTGTGTCAACACGAACACCCTTCTTCCGGAAAGCATTTTTATGATCACAGGCTGGGAGAATCCAGCAACACGCTTCGAACACTCACAATACAACGTATCAAGTTACACCAACATCCAACACTTGTCATACCTGCACGCAACAGCGAGTAGCCACACCCCTCCAGAGAGAGCAAATACTGCACACTCATTAACTCAACTTCAGCTGGAGATTAGAGAGATATTTTGGGACAGCTGCTCCTTCCTTCATATGCTTCCTTTCCACTGATGTTTAAAAGGACTTGTATTTTGGTCGGAGGAGCGGAGGGCAATCAACAAATCCCCTTTGTGTTTTATGGGCAGCATTCATTTTTAGGATAAACACCGTACCACTTTATAAAGTACTTAGTATAAAACAACACAGAGAAAAAACAGAATTAAAGCTAGACAGAAGAAACAAAACCACGAGATACAACAGTGGATAATAAAGGAATACAAGAAATAGAACAAATAAAATCACAGATGAAGTTTCATACTTCCTTTCAATCCTTCAAGTCCCGAACAAATGAAAACACTAAAAGCCTTATGCCAGGTAAGGTAAGACAGCGAGATGGTTCATATGGATGAAACAGCTTTGAAAAAACAGGACAGCACCACTAAAATACTTGAAAACAATCAATCAATCTGAAATTTACCTGGAAGCCTCTGAAGCAAAGCTAAAACTGGAGGAATGTGCTCTCTCTTCCTTGTATCTTAACATTCAGGCTGCAGCATTTTTTACCTGGTGAAGGTGACCAAGGGAAGCCTTACTGTTCCCTAACAGGAATGCATTGCAGTAATCAAGTAGGGCAGTTTTAAAAACATGGATCACTGTTTCTAGTTTTTATTTTCCTAATAAAGCTGACTAGATTTTTGCCAGTCATCATAGCTGGAAAAAAGCAGGATTAGACCATAGTGTTAACATGGTTGCCAGTTTTAAATAAGCATCCATTTTACACCTAAATTTGTAATGAAGCATTTTTCAATACTGTGCCAAGGAGAAACGGTTGATGTCAGGGATCCTACTAATGTTTGGTTTGAAGAGCATCACTTCTCATTGGGGGCTGTAACAATGTATGTGCAGCTAGAAGCTTGCAATCAGTACATCCGGTACAGTGTGGCACCATCATGTTTACCTCAGGTGCGAGGTACTCTGGCGTCCCGCAGAAAGTTTTCATAGTGGCTCCGTCTTTGATACCTTCCTTACAGAGGCCAAAATCTGTGATCTTTATGTGTCCATCTTTGTCCAGCATGAGGTTTTCCAGCTGGAGAAGTATAAACAAAAAGAACACGTATAAACATTGATACACAGTAACTTTTTGTGGACCACATCCTGATTTATTAATAATTTATAAAAATTAAGTGATTAGGAAAACAAACTAAATTTGAAGGTCAAAAGTGCAACTAACCAATAATTAGCAAAAATAACCACTTATAAGAGTGAACTCAAATTACACTCATAAGTGCATTAAATAAATAAAAAAGACACTTATATTCAAATATAAAAAGAGTTATTAAATAAAACTTGAAATATGTGTTAAAATCTTACATAATTTTCAAAATATTTATGTAATTTCTTTTATATTTCCTCCGCTACAGTCAATCATGAAATAATTCACATGTCACTATTGCTCGTCAAATAGACCCTAAGATCTGACTGGTTAACATGCACAGCAATCACCCAATCAAAAGCAGACCGATCCCCATCAGTAGACGCTGTTAGGTAAGTCTAACACAAAAAATATTTCTAATACGCTAAAACACAGGGTTCTAAAATAATAATAAAAAACATTAATTATTATATATGACTTTAAGGTTTAAATATATTTTCAATTTTATTTACATAACAAAAAATTATTGGAACACTTTAATATTATATTACAGATACATTTATTTCTTTAATATTTTTCTATTTTTCTATTTATGACATATATAACTAATTATTTGTTGAATTGTGGCACTTTTGACACTTCAGTGTGTGAAACAAATTTTTATACCTTTTTTATTTCAGTGTTACTAATTGCTTGATTGGGAATGGATTAATCTCATTGGGTAATAAAAAAAGTCAACTTTTCTCCTTATTTTCCATTAGTAATTAGCAATCAGTTTGGTTAAATAGCTTTTTTTTTTAAACTGGAGGTTTATAGGTGAGAACGAAAATTAGCCAATCACAGCTTTTTTGACAGGTACAAAAAGAATGTGTTTTTTATATTCTCAGTTTTTTTATGTTTTTTTCCAGCTCCAGTGGCCTTTATTTTTCTCATTTTTAACAGTAAGCTGACAGAAAAGGGGTGAAGAGAGGGAGAACACATGCAGCAATGGTCGCCTGGCCCGGGAGTCGAACCTGGAACGACTGCGTCGAGGACTGAAGCCTCTGAATATGGGTCACACGGTTTACCCCTGGGCCACTACCACGCCCATATCCTCAGTTTTGCACATTAATTTGAAAACTGTAACATGTGAACTAGGGGATGTTTTGGATCAAACCTGGAAGGCAAACACTATGCTCAACCTGTATTGTGCCTCGCAAAAGTATTCAATGCTGTTCTGAAACATCAACATGCTTTGATCTAAAGCACCCCATTGCAGATCTGGCTCTGGGTCTTTGTCCCATCAACTCTGATGAGTTTTTCTGTCCCTAATAAAGAAAAGCAACAGCATGATGCTGCCACCACCATGTTTCATGATGTTTGGCATATCCAGGGCGTTAGTTTTCCTCCACACACAGTTTTGCGCTGCCAAAAAACCCTTTACAGAATAGCTGTATTATACTTAGATTAAATGACATACTTTATTTGACTGTCTTAACTAAATAAGTGACTTTTTATAGCAAGTAGTTGCACTGGATTTCATTTAGAAGTAAAAGAGTAAATTGGGTCTTAATACATATGCAAATCCCACTTTCAGATTTTTATTTGCAAAACATTTGAACACCCATGTATCATTTTCCTCCCACCTCACAACTACACATTACTTTGTTTGTCTATCACGAAAACATCCCAGTAAAATACACTGAAGTTTGAGGTTGCAACATAATACACAAAAAGATCAAGGGTCAAAGGTATTAATACTTTTGCAAGGAACTATACTTGATGACATCATGTAAAGGTAATCAGACCTACATCCCATATGGATGTGGATAATTTGGTGTCATGACTTGAGGTTGCACCCCCCTTATTGAGTGGCCCCCCCCCCCACCCCTCTCTCTTTCTGTTAAAGTCACCTAGCAGCTGTAGCTCACACGTGGCCAGCAGCGCCTGGCCAGAGTCAGCACATCCTCCAATCCTGCTACCCTGGCATTTTCAGGAGAACCCTCGCAGGCTGAGAGCCTGCCTCGTAAACCCAGGGGAAGGAAGGAGGGAGGGAGAGCTGTGCTGTGCTGACCTGGCTGGTATAGTTTTATCAGCTGGAAGAGGTATGGCTAGAGATGCCCACTGCAGCACTAATAGCATTCCTGAATCCAAACATCTCCATCAATAAGGCACAACTATAGCTGCAGTGATGGATGGTTATTCTTTCCTTTTTGTGAACCAAAACTGTTCAACTGCAGTGCCAATTTACAAAACAATATAAATTGCAAAGTGGAGAAACACCACATAATGGGCTCTGCATGTGTGCTATTAGAGGCAACTCGGGTTATTTCTGTCTCACTGCAGTAACGTACAGACCAGACTCTTCTCCAGCTGCAGTGATGTCTAGGGGCTGGTGTGAGAGAGGCAGATCAATAAGGCTTGCTCGCTGCCACAGTTCTGGATGAAGACAAACCCGATTCACAGAGCTTTGCAAAAGCATTCATACCCCTTGAACATTTAGGCATTGTGTCACATTATACCTACAAACTTTAATGCAGTTTATTGGGATCTGACATGATCAACACAAAATAGTGCATAATGTGAAGTGGAAGGAAAAGTCATACATACATAATTTTTACAAAAAATGTATGCTATACATACAAATTTGAGAAGTGTGGTGTGCATATCTAGTCAGCCTCTTTGGTCAATACTTTTCAGAAACACTTCACTGCATACAGCTCACTGTCTTTTGGGGTTCGTCTGTACTAGGGTGATTAATCAATTATTCAAATAATCTTCAACTAATTCAGTAATCAAATAATCATTAACTGAAGTATACAGAGTGGAAAACATGCCTTTTTCTGAAAGAATAACCCACTCAGAGCAGAAATTAGGACAAAACTGTACAAACAAAATGCAATTTGCATTTAAGATGAAAAGCCTTCATTGCCTGTAAATATGCTCCATCCAGAACTCCTAAAGTGACATTGCTTTAGCTTCACCTGGTTCAAATTATGTAAAAAATCTCCTAATCTCAATTAATCAAAAAAATAGTCAACAAATTAATAGATTATCAGGAAAATCATTAGTTGCAGCCCTTGCCTTCACCAGCATCGTGCATTTAGAGCAGATGGATCTCTACTCCAACATATCTGAATCACATGAATGACTCGTTACCAGGCCTCTGCAGAGCTGAATGACATGCTGATTTCAGTCATTTGACGTAGGCGTGTTGGAGAAGGTATGTATCAATAAGTTGATAGATGGTAGCTCTCAAAGACTGGACTTGAGGACCCCTAATCTAGAGGTTGACATTTTTGACCCAGTTAGATTAGATGGAAAGCACCTATAAACACAAATTCTTGAGGCTTACAACAATTCTTCGTTGCCTTTAGGTCTGGACTTTGACTGGGCCACTCTAACATATAAATGTGCTTTGATCTAAACCATTACATTGCAGCTCTGGCTGTGTGAAGGGTTGTTCAGGCCAAGCCTCAAGTCTTTTAAAGGATTTAGCTTTTCTTTCAGAAGGCCTGCCCACATCATAATGCTGCCACCACCAGTATGTATCACTGTGTGGACGGTGTGTTCAGGGTAATGTGTAGCGTCGGTTTTCCACCACACAGGGTGGGCTTGTGTCATACGTTTATTGAGAGTTCTGGGTTTTATTTAAACATTGCCCCTCCTTATTGCAACTCTTTCATAAAAGCCAGATTTGTGTAAAAGGCTAATAGTTGTCCTGTCAAAAGTTTCTTCCTCTTGAGGTGTGGATCTCTACACCTAAAGTTACAATGGGCCTGTTGCCAGCTTCCCCTTCTTATTAATTTCCTCTTTGCCCCGCCTGGCTGTTTAGGCCACGTCTTGGTAGGTTTGCAGCAGTACTACATACTTACCCCTTGAGATATAATATAATGGTTAGGATTAATTGGAATGTATGTACCTGACTTTTGTGAAGTGCCTTGAGACGACATGTGTTGTGAATTGGCGCTATATAAATAAAACTGAACTGAATTGAATATATTAAACAGCGCTCTGAACAGGTTTATTAAATGACCCTGCCAAGCTAAGCTAAGCTTCTCCACAACTTTAACCCTGGTCTCTCTGCTGGGTTTCTTGGTCTTTATGATGCAGTTTGTTAACTACTGTTCTTTACAAAAAATCCTGAGTGGTTTACAGAACAACTGCATTTACGCTGAGATTAAATTACTAACAAGTAGGGTCAAATAATTTTACTAATTGTTGTCTGAAGGCAAATGATTTGTACTAGAATAAAGGGGGCTGAATAAATATACAATTCTTTACATTTGTATAAGCAAAAACATTTAAAAACATATTTTTGTTCCACATTAATGTTCTACTTTGTGTTTGTCTATCACATAAAATACAGTGCATGGACATTTTTGGTGGCATTGTGAGAAAAAGAGAAAAAGTCCAAAATGGGCAAAGGAGAGCTCATATTTCCTTGATACCTTGAGATCTCTATAAACAACGTTTCTCTCAGCATGCAGGTAGTCCAGTGCTGACACTATCTCTGCACCGTAGAACCGAGCCCGTTCTTCTGAGAACACCCGGTCTCTTGACAGATGAAAGAATAGCTGAGGGATAAAACGGGTGATCAGTTCAGAGGACAAGGCAAAAAATCTACAAGTGAACAAAACAAAACAAACAAAAAAAGAAAAAAGCAAACAGTAAAAGTTTGGATGGTTTATAAAGCTTACCTCGCCACCGTTTGCGTACTCCATTACAAAACACAGGCGGTCATGTGTCTGGAAGGAGTATTTCAATCCCTGCAGAAGAAGAGTGTGTTTAAAGCAGAACTTTGTGCTTCCAGGTTTGCCAAAAGAAAGCTGCCCTTTAGACATTAAACATGCAATCATTGTTGCTTCATCTGTAACAACATTCTCAAAACAAAACACCTGAAGAGAAACAACCTGGAGAAAAAAGTAGAATACAGAGAATCCAGCAGGTTTAGTTGATGACAACCTTTATGCATCATTTATTGTCTTCAAAAGCTTCTCAAACCCATAAGAGATTTCTAAATTAAGGGATAATGATTTTTAAAAAGGCCAAAACAGTCTGCATTACTATAAAAAGTGGTAGTTTTTGTGTCTACAGCACCTTCAACCATTCCTTCTGAAATTGTTGCCCTTTTCTGCATGAATGGAGGCTTGAGTGAAAAAAAAGGTACCTAAAGATCTCTTTGGGTTAAAAAAGGGTTGGTTCAGATATACAGAAGGGCTTCTTACAGTCAAAAACGGATGCTTTGAATTCTGGAGGACTCTGTTCTCTGTGAGTGTGTGCGCCACTTCATCCTGCAAAAAAGAAAAGCACAAAGAGTGTTTGTCTAAGTCTTACAATAGCTAACTATTTAGGTATCAGTAATTGCTCCACTGAACTCCAAAATCTAAGTGTTTTTCACCCTTTCCTTCCAATTTGCAACCACTCACTTTTGCTACGATCACCTCCTTCTTTAGGATCTTCATGGCATAGTAGCGTCCTGTGGCCTTCTCCTTTACCAGGATAACTTTGCCAAAAGTGCCTTTTCCCAGGAGTTTGAGGTATTCAAAGTCGTGCATAGTCTAGAAGGCCAGAGCAGACAAAGTGGTATCGGGTTACAAACAGGAGAGTTAGCAAACTCGAACTAGCTCTGACACACAATCTGACTGACAACAACCCTAAAGCATTTTATGCACCATTTTACCCACTAAGCGATTTCCACCCCACTAATGGTTTGGCCAACATGTGTTTGGGTCTTGGTTAACCTCTGACCCTGAGGAGAATGTTGTGAATGGGTGTTTGTGTGTTTGGGGTATGGGGGGGTAATCCAATCTTGTGGCCTGGACACATGTTGGGGGGTGCAGCAGTGTTGTCTTGGGCAAAGCCACTCCTGGCTGATGTTTGGACAAGAGAGTTGGAGAGGGGAAGCGAAGCTGGAGTTGAGGGCGTCCAGCGAGGGAAGGGCATGTTGGAGGAAGGGAACCATGGCCAAATGAGGGATGAAGTGGGAAACAAAAGCTAGCATTGCTAGAGGGATGACTTCTGTTTCAGAGAGGGAAATGTGTGGATAAAAGGTGTACTCTGTACAGCTAAATTCTGTCCTCTTGCCACCAGAAACACGTTTTATTTGGATTATATACAACAGACGAACATTTAGTAGTGCATAATTGTGACATGCCAAGAAAATGTTTATAGTGCTCAATATTTCTAAAGGTTTTGAAAAGTGTAAATTATATTTATGTTCAGCCAATATTTTCCTGCAAAATACTGAAATATTTAACTGACATTTTTGCCCATTTTTATTTGCAAAATAGCTCAAGCTCAGTGAGATTGGATCGAGAGCTTCTGAAAAGCAACTGTCAAATTTTGCCACAGATTCTAAATTGGATTTAGGTCTGGACTTTGACTGGGCCATTCTAGCACATGAATACGCTTTGATGTCAACCATCTTGTTGTTTTAGTTGTATTTTTAGGGTCACTGTTCTACTGGAAGGTCAACCTCTGCCCCAGTCTCAAAATTGCAGCCTCCCAATAGCTTAAATACATAATACATAAAACAATTGTATTTATACTGAAATTAAATTAAAAACTGATTAAATCACGGAGGCCGACATTTTTCAAATTTGTTGTAAAACATTTGTCAAAACCATAAATGCTTTTTTCCTCCACTTAACAATTATGTACAATTTTGTGTTGGTCTATCAGGTAAAGTCTACAAAAGTTTGTGTTTACAGCACGATAAAATGTAAAAACACTTCGCAAGGGACTGTGTAACAGAGGGTATACGTGAATTACAGTACCGCTTTGTGTCTGGGTTTGGTCAGGTAGACCTCCAGGTCCATGGGTTCTGGAGAGGAGTCCATCATCTCCTCTTCTTGTTTAGAAAGGCTATCAGTCACTGCCTGGATGGCTTTGATCCATTCTTCCCTGAATTAGACAGAGGAATCAGAGATTAAGTTAGGTCATTTTCAAGCAGACCAAAGATGCAATTCTCTTCTTATCAACAGGAAGAAAATTTCACATGTGAGTTCAGCCAATCCCAGAGGACTTTGAATAAGTATGCAGGAATGAATTGATGCAGACATTTGTGTAGTTTCTACATGATTTAGAAAAAAACCTGTGCAGCTGTTTACTGAGAACAAATGCTTTCCATGTACACGGTTTGTGTTTTACAGGCTCCAAGAGCAAAAAGAGGAGTGCGTGCGCGCTTGTAGCTTGCCTTTCCTCGGGGGTCTCCACGTGGAAGGTGCGCTCGATGACAGTGGTCCACTGCAGGCAGCGGATGATAAATGTGTTGGGCTTGGGTCGTTCCGTCTTCATCAGCTGGCACTCTGACCAACAGCCAGGGAGAGAGCGGGGAGGGAGATGAAGAGAAGGGCCAGTGTTGTAGGGGAGCAGAGGGGAGAGACAGACCCACAGTTATAGCCATTTATCTTTATCGCCTCCCTCACAGACACTGTCAGCCAATTTGGAAAAGAACAGGTGCACTTTGGTGGAAGAGATTTGAAAGCTCCTTTAAAATGTGACTTGGTATATTTTTATTGTGAAGAACCTGAGTAGCAGCATATATGGTTCCTACACGTTTTTTTCCAGAACAAATTCTATACTTTTCCCACACTTAGCCTTCCAGAGTTCCCAGTTCGTTGTCCTCACCTTAATATGTAAAATACTAAAGTCTGCCAGAAAGGAAGGGAGGAAGAAAGGAAAGAACAAAGGAGGCCAAAAGAATGGAAAACAGGGGAGGACACAAGGGAGGGAGGTAAGATAGTAGGAAGGAAGGACAGGAAAGGAAGGGAAGGGAAGGGAAAGAAAGGAAGCAAGCAAGGAAGAAAGGTATTGAAAGAGTGCTGGACAGGAGGAAGGAAGGATGGACGGAGGAAGGAAGGAAGGGACGGAAGGATGGACGGACAGGCTAAGAAATGAAATTCCACACATTTCCACACCAAGTAGGAATCCTGTGAATAAATACACAAATGTAGTATTTTTAAAAAATATCTCATCATTTCTCTACATATTGTCCCAGCATACAGAGATCTTTATTTTCATGAACTCTTGTTAAATTGTTTTTCTTAGTCTAACAGTCGAAACTCTTAAAATTACAACATTTGCTGATTAAAAAAAAAATCTGCATACCTGATGCTTCTGCCAGAATTTAATAATACACTCATCACCACTTCCTTCATATATATTTGTTTCCCAGTTTTGGAGCAAATAATTGTTATGTAAGCAGTTTCCAAAAACAATTACTCACAATGGTCTCTAAACTGAAAGCACAAAGGCAGAGATTTCCATCTGCACCTTCTTCACATTAACATCTGTTCCCAAACGAAACATGTCAGCAAATATGTCAGGATGTGCCACAAATATGGCCCCTGTCTGATAGATGGAGGACTCCAAGTGGACCACCACTGAGATCCAACATGGCTCCATAAGGGTGAACGTGTGATCCAGCTGCAGCCACCCTGTCAGCAGCATGTGTCCTCTGCGATGGGGTCGCACTGGTGACAAGAAAAAAAAACCAAAAAAATCCCACAAATCCTCCCCGGATGGAGACAAGAGCCTCAGAGCGTAGCCCAGATAAATACTCGAGATCAGGCAGCTAATGGCCACGATAACTCAAGAGCGTCTGGGAGTAAACATTAAGTTAAACAAACAATGTGCTGTCTAATTGTTGTGTTCAGTCAACTGCGCGGCTAATCGCTGAGACTTTCTCTGATGGGAAGATGGAGTGTGCCGTGTTGCTCTGGGCATTTTTATCTTGTTTTTTGTCACAATACGAAATAGGAAGGATTGTGGAAGAAGCTCACAGAGGAGGAGGACGGCACCCAATGCATTAATGTCAGCTGCCAGACTTTACCATGTGTATTCTGGGGCAGAGTTTTCATTGCCTGCAAAGATGCTGCAGAGATGATACTGCAGCATCTACAGCAACCACCCCTCGCATTAACTGCAGCAAGGGCTGATTGATGATAAAATATGAACAAATGTGAATTTAACCTTTTATGCACCTGGCATGCCTGCTCTCAGGTTCTGCATGTTTTAGTACGTCACCACACACAGACTATTATATATATATATATATATATATATATATATATAAATAAAAGTAACTTTTGGTCCATCTATGCATTCCCAGCAATAGCCGGATGAACATGGATATCTTATTTTATTGTCATTTCAGATTGGCCATACTTGGCCCAGAAAACCATAATGCCCATAGGTTCAGTTTAAATTTAGCAAGAACAGAGATGTTGAAGGCTTGGCTTGTTTAAGCCATTTGAGCAACCTAAGCACTTTTCAATCATATTTCAACATCAATAAATCTTATCATCAAGGGGCAATACAGTAACCCCTACTATTCCAGCCTCATTGCGTGCAGAGCAGAACGAGACCGAGTGGATTGGAGCCGTGAAACCTAAATATCACCAGTGAAAAAGGGGCACAAGATATTAGAGCTCCTCTGCTTGAGGTGGATACAAGAACTGTCCCTGATGCAGTAAGTTTCTTAGCTTTTAAAATGAACTAAAATAAGGGTATGGAGCTTTTACATCATGTGAAAAAGCAGACAAAGAGTCTGACAGTAGAGCATATCCCACTCTTTCTGGTCTGAACAGAACTTAAGGAACCAAGATTAAAAGAAGGCGTAACGGGAAAGAAAGTTTGGGGACATGCACCAATGGCAGCAGTGATGCATCCATTAAAAGAATAGTCGGACAAAGAAACAGAGGTGCAAAGTAATTTTTTGGTGTGCAATAATTTTCGGTAGGCCCTTGTAAAGCACCAGGCAGTGATCTAAGAGTTTTACAGCAAGTAGCTCACAGCTATTAAGTTTATCAGCAACTCTTAATTCTTAACTCTTAAAAAATACTGTACATAGGCAGACATGTCTTGTTTAACTTTTTGTACCCAAGTGAAAGTAATGGATTGATGCAGACTGTCTGGAGAGTAGTAAGAGTGGAAGCTTTCAATTTACGTAGGTTAATTCATGGATTATTCCATTTTAAACATCATATGTGAAATGAACACATGTGAAATATTTGTCATGAAAAAGAATTATGAAAGTCAAGTCAAGTTTCTTAAGATGAAAAAGAGGCGATTTCTCTGAAGCCGATACTCACGTGCAACAGAGAAGTTATTTAAGGGGGTTTCCAGCTGGTCAACATCTTGTGGTTGTTCTTTGTAACCGATGAATGTACCGTCACTCTTCAGGAGAAAATACCTCGGCCTCCAGGTCTTGATGTATTCTCCTGATTTCAGGGAAACACAAAAACAAATGTTAGGTTACTGAGAAACCTTTGCTTTTAGATTCTCAGACCAATAATGGTTCTATTTGGTTTGTGGTTTTTATGATGTTAAGGTATGTGGCAACATTTTTTGTTCCTGTTCATTTACCACCTAGTGGAAAAATAAAATTATTACAGTGTTGCATTTTATTTTAACTAAAGTAAACACATTCTACAAGCATAATCTGGCAAACTAAATCTTGGAATTAAAGTTTAAAAAGGTGGCAGAGAAAATCATGAGAAATGATTCAGTGAACCTAAACTCTTGCATGTTTCCTTCAGTTTTATTTTGGACTTTAGAGTCAATTTCTGAAGCAAGTAATACAGTTTTGTACTTGAAAACCTAAAACAGGACAAGTGCTAGCCTAAAAAACAGGTGAATTATGCCCCCCCCTAATTTACACATTTTGCCTGAGGTCTAAATAAAATACTGACAGGGTTAGGTCACATTTCCACACAGAGTGTGGGATAACTGCTAGTCCAACCATGGTTTCACTCCTTTCATTATTTGTCTTTAATCAGGAAGTTCTCAGAGACAGAAAATCTTTTCCCCCAGGAAATGGGATCAAAACAACAGATTAAAATAAATAACAGAAACCTCTGAATGTAAATTTTAGATTAATAAAGAGACTTAAATACACACACTGCCTTGCTAAGTACTTATACGTTTTGGTCTTTTTTACATTTTGTCGTTTTACAACCAAAACCTTCAGTGTATTTGAGCCAAATTAATAGGTCCAGATAAAGTACTGCACTATTGCTATGTGAAAAGAAAATACATGTTTTTACAAATAATTGAAAATTAAAATCTGAAAATAGCCATTAGAGCTGCAAGTCTCAAATCTTTTGCAGCTTAAAAAAGGATTTTCCTCTAGGATATCCGTGATATTTTGGGAGATTAGTGATTGGCCGATACGTGTGAAACCGATCTTCTGACCTATTGTGAAATAAAGTAAAAAGAGATGGATAATTGTACACAGACCTCTACGCTTGGCTGTCAATACGCTTCTCTTACTTAGCAGAAAACACCAAACACACACCAATCTACTCTATATGAAAACACACAGAGGAGAGAATTTTATTTTCCCCTATTTGTATCATCTAGAATATCCTATGCCCTTTATTCTTAAATGACTAATTAGACTTATTTTAATTAAACTTCCCATTAAAATACATTTTTAGATAGCTGCCATAACCTGAAGCCACACAGGTCCATCCAACTCACGCAAGTTAAATCACACAAATGAATCTCTGAAGAATTCAATTTATTCTGGTGATGCTTCAGGAAATGTTGCGCCAGATGTTGTGCAGACGGAAGGGGGGGAAAAAAAGCCAACATACCATAACAAGGCAGTGGCACACGGAGGCGTGGAACTGGAATATTTATACTGGAAAACTGTAATTTATTTTTAATTACGGAGCCACATATTAACCCCCTGCAGAGCAGCACCAAGCTGTCCTTAATTGCCCCATTTCCTCTAACACAGAAGTGTGGGGTTTCTTTGTGTATGTGTGTTCAGAGATGTAGAAGATCTGTCAATATGAGCTTCTGTTGCCCTCACTCAAACAAACTTCTGATTGATAAAACTGGAAACAGATCAGTCAGTATAAAACAAACAGACACAAGTTGAGTGCTGATCCACAGAGAGGAATATATAATAAGCCAAACGTCTCTATATAGAAGTTTTTTGACCGGTAGATATGGTTTCTTTTCTTTTAATTTTCTTTTTTTTCCTCTCAGAGGCAAAAAAAAAAACAACCTTTCCAAAGAAAGTAATACTAGGGCATGTAGTGGTAGTGTGGGCGCTCAATTTACAGAGGCTAGAGTCCTCAAAGCCCTGGGTTTGATTCATGACTTTAAGACCTTTGCTGCACATCTTCCCAATTGCTCTCAATTTGTCCACTTCCTTTCTTTTTTAAGCACACTGCAAATATGTTAACATGTTCAGGCAGAACAAATAAAAAGAAAATTAGTAAGTCTAAACAGAAACATATTGGGAAAAACTTCAAAAGCCAATAGAACTGCTAATCAAGTACTGCAAATCTGTTCATCTTATTTTCTGCAGAGTAATTATAAATAAGCTTGTCTTTTCTTTACAGCATCTACCTCACAATTAAGGTAGATGCAATGCAAATACATTCTATTTGCATCATACCACAAATCTGCCAGATCAGTAATGTATAAATATGTACTTGGCTTCAAAGAAACAACACAGATAGTCTTTAAGATCACTCAGTTATAGCAGAATAGTGCTTTGAGGGATAGTAAACAACTTCTAAACAACTTAAAGCAAATATGAGCCAAGGAGTTAAAATCCAGAACCTGTTCAGTAGTAACGAAATGCCAAAATCTATGGCCAAAAAGAATGTTGAAGCCATTGTACAGGGTCTTGTTTTCCTCAGCTGGGCCCCAGCTGGTGACTTGCTCTCCCGACAGGTTTTGGCTGACCCATATTCCCCTGATATCCTCCATGCCAGCTAACATTGAGGACAGTATGTGCACAATGCAGAGGCAAGATAATGAGCCCTCTACCTGACACCTCTGACACAAGACGTGGGCTCTGTGTACATGCTCTTCTCGTCGGCACATAAAACAAAAAAAAGTAGCTTCAGTTGTGAAGTTTTTAGTCTGGAAGCAAGAACGCGTCACAAATCACTTCCAGACTGGGAAATATTCTTATGTACACATTCTGATGTGACGGGTAGAGACAGGTGTTTGACCACAGCTCTATGTGCTTGTGTGCAAATAGATTTGTTTATACACTGGCTCACAGGCAGAAAAAAGGCCCCTGTGTGAGTAGTAGATTACATCAACATGCATTTTGGAAGGTTGAGAGCATTTACTGCCAGCTCCGCTGACGCATCGCACCCACCGGAGAAGCGGCTTGGGTGGTACTATGTGACGCAGCAGCAACTCAAGGCTCGGCGAGTGTTGCATTTTGGAGAGACTGAGGTGGCCTTGATTGCATGGATGTCAAGGAGATGACAAAGCCAGCCCTGCGTTCTCACTATGTTGTCACTATGCTGAACTGTGATGTCAGGAGAGATGAGTTCATGTGGTCGGTTGGTGAAAACGCACAAAGAAGCAAACGAGTTTATTAAGGAACTTGACATTTGAGCTCTAAATGCTCCCAGAAATGAATGAAAAAGCAACTAAGACACAAAGCAGAAAGAAACTTCAATGATACCAGTGAGAAATTTAGGAAACTCCACATCTGCACAGCACATTTTCACCTTGTACACACTATGAGACAGCAGGACACTGCAACTTCCTTATGTGTGACCACAAAACCTGGTCACATGACAAACAGTGGAAGTAGCTATATCCGGCTGTCTGCGACTTTGTCTCCACAGTACTGCTGTGTGTTGCAGTGCAACACACACACATCCACCGCAGTCTCTGCTGAGAGCATAAACAACAAACATGACCCTTGGAAGCCTCCCATTTACACTCATTTGCCCTTCTACTTTTATTCATCTGTACTTTCCACGCATTTTTTGTAAGCGCTGACATGGCGAGAAAATGAAACTGACAGGTGGGCTTTTTGCATCTTTAACAGTTCACGTAAACAAGTTAGGGAGAGATTGCGGTTACAGACTCGCACTCAGCTAAAAACTGATGCAAAAAACTCTTGCAATATGACTGAGAGCAAGCATTGTTGTGGGTGTTTACTCAGGTCCACTGATTAAAACTGGGCCAACTCAAACAAAAAATTATGATATTCTCTATTTTTAAAATAAATCTTGCAGAATTGTTCACATTGCGCAAGAGTTTTAACACCCGCTTTTACAACCACAAACTTGTATGCGATATAAAGTAGGGCATAGTTGTTAAATGACAGGAAAAGGAAATGGGGTTTTCACCATTTTTGTTTTTTTACAAATAGTATGAAGACTGGGACGTGCATTCAGCAGTCAGTGGAAGAAGAGTGTCTGTCAACATCAATTTTCAAGTCTTCCCATAGATTCTCAACTGGATTTAGGTCTAGACTTGGACTGGGCCATTTCAACTGGTGAATATGTGATATAAACCATTCGATTCTGGTTGTTGTAGTACAACTGGAAAGTGAACCTCCAACCCTGTTCAAATAATTCTGCAATCTCCAATGGGTTTTCTTTCAGGATTGCTCTTTATCTTTACTTTCCTTCCCATTAACGCAGACCAACTTCCCTGTCTTGGCTAAAAACAACAACAACAAAAAAGACCTATTCTCACAGCGTGATGCTGCCACCACATTTCCTTGCCGGGATGCTGTTTGGTGTATGTTTGTTTTCTGCTGTTAATAGTGTTTTCCATGTAGGGCAAATAAGCAATTTTTTCATTATCTGAGCAGAACAACTCGTGTTTAAAATGTCTCTTACATGCTTAGGACAAACTATAGTCAGGACATTTTCTGGTTTTCCTTTAACAATGGCTTTTTTCCTCAACGCTCTTCCATTAAGGGCATACTAATAGATCTTCCATCTAAAGGCTCCAACAGAGTCAAGCGTACTGGACTCTGCGGACGTCTTTACGTATTCGAGGGGGACTCAAAGCGGATGTCTGCCGGACCCATCCGCACAAAGCTCAATTTCTACGTCCTCGTATGCGTACTGTGTCACAAACTGCTTGGTAGGAAAAGTCTTTTTATCGAACAGTTTTATATGTGACACTGCTCAAAGCAACCAGTTGCGAGAATGCACAGCGTTACTCCCATTATCTGGGCAACGCAGACAGGTTTGCGGTGGGTGCCATGGTGAAGAAACAGGGCTAGGCACCCAACTAGCTCATCAAACTATCAATTCGGAAGTATTCATGCGCAGTGCGCCAAACTCTGTGGGATCCTTAAAGTTTTTACCACCTGAATCGCAGATCTGCAGCTCCTCTAGAGTTACCATTGGCCTCTTGGCTGCTTCTCTGATTAATGTTCTCCTTGGCAGATACGTCAGTTTAGGTGGACCATGTTTTTGTCCTTTTACAGTTGTGGCATACACTATTTTCAGATGACTTCAACAGCGCTTCCTGAGATGCTCAAAGCTTAGCATATTTATAACCTAACTCTGCTTCAAACCTCTTCACAATCACTCTGCCATGTTCCTTGTTCTTTAACATACCTCTGACATCTTTACACAACAGCTGTATTTATATATTGAGATTAGATTAAACACAGGTTGATTAAGCATTGATCACTTAGGTCACTTTTAAAGTTGTTAGCATTGGATTTCATTAAGGGGTATCAGAGGGGCTGAATAAAAATAAATGCCACCCTGTACTTGTTTCAAGAAAAAGAAAGCCATGTATAGTTTTCTTCCAATTCACAATCATCAACTAAATTTGTTAGTCTATCGGGTAAAATTACAATGAAATACATAATGTTACAAAATTGTAAACACACTCAATACTTCTGCAGAGCACTGTAAGTTACTCATACCAATTTAAACTGGTGCAGTCTATTCAATGCTCTGCAGGGTAGACCCCAAATGCATTCTGAGAGAAGACACACAGCTGACAAGTACAGACCAAAAGTTTGGACACACCTCCTTCAAAGAGTTGTCTTTATTTTCATGACTATGAATATTGTAGCTTCACACTGAAGGCATCGAAACTATGAAATAACACATGTGGAATTATATACTGAACAAAAAAGTGTGAAACAACTGAAAATATGTCTTATATTCTAGGTTCTTCAACGTAGCCACCTTTTGCTTTGATTACTGCTCTGCACACTCTTTGCATTCTGTTGATGAGCTTCAAGGGGTAGTCACCTGAAATGGTTTTCACTTCACATGTGTCAGGTTTAATAAGTGGGATTTCAAGCCTTATAAATGGGGTTGGGAGCATCAGTTGTGTTGTGCAGGAGGTGTATACAGTACACAGCTGCTAGTCCTACTGAATAGACTGTTAGAATTTGTATTATGGCAAGAAAAAAGCAGCTAAGTAAAGAAAAACGAGTGGCCATCATTACTTAAAAAATGAAGGTCAGTCAGTCCGAACAATTGGGAAAACTTTGAAAGTGTCCCCAAGTGCAGTTGCAAAAACCATCAAGCGCTACAAAGAAACTGGCTCACATGAGGACCGCCCCAGGAAAGGAAGACCAAGAGTCACCTCTGCTGCGGATGATAAGTTCATCCGAGTCACCAGCCTCAGAAATCGCAGGTTAACAGCAGCTCAGATTAGAGAACGGGTCAATGCCACACAGAGTTCTAGCAGCAGACACATCTCTAGAACAACTGTTAAGAGGAGACTGTGTGAATCAGGCCTTCATGGTAAAATAGCTGCTAGGAAACCACTGCTGAGGACAGGCAACAAGCAGAAGAGACTTGTTTGGGCTAAAGAACACAAGGAATGGACATTAGACCAGTGGAAATCTGTGCTTTGGTCTGATGAGTCCAAGTTTGGGATCTTTGGTTCCAACCACCGTGTCTTTGTGCGGCGCAGAAGAGGTGAACGGATGGTCTCTACATGCCTGGTTCTCACTGTGAAGCATGGAGGAGGAGGTTTGATGGTGTGGGGGTGCTTTGCTGGTGACACTGTTGGGGATTTATTCAAAACTGAAGGCATACTGAACCAGCATGGCTACCACAGCATCTTGCAGCGGCATGCTATTCCATCCGGTTTGCGTTTAGTTGGACCATCATTTATTTTTCAACAGGACAATGACCCCAAACACAACTCCAGGCTGTGTAAGGGCTGTTTGACCAAGAAGGAGGGTGATTGGGTGCTGCGCCAGATGACCTGGCCTCCACAGTCACCGGACCTGAACCCAATCGAGATGGTTTGGGGTGAGCTGGACCGCAGAGTGAAGGCAAAAGGGCCAACAAGTGCTAAGCATCTCTGGGAACTCCTTCAAGACTGTTGGAAAACCATTTCAGGTGATGACCTCTTGAAGCTCATCAACAGAATGCCAAGAGTGTGCAGAGCAGTAATCAAAGCAAAAGGTGGCTACTTTGAAGAACCTAGAATATAAGACATTTTTCAGTTGTTTCACACTTTTTTGTTCAGTATATAATTCCACATGTGTTAATTCATAGTTGTGATGCCTTCAGTGTGAAGCTACAATATTCATAGTCATGAAAATAAAGAAAACTCTTTGGTGTGTCCAAACATTTGGTCTGTAGTGTTCGAGAGCATTGTACTTTTGAGTCAGTTCATCATCACTGTTCCAGTAAACGAAACCCCCTTTGATGTCAAACTGTTTTGCAAAACAGGAAATTGGATCACAGATACACTGACCACAACCTAGATAAGAAAAACTTTCAGCAAACGCCTGATCGAGACACACAAACACACGCATACACCACTATAATAGGAAATCCTTCGTGTTATCAGTGTCACAGAGTCAAAGCATTTCTACAGAAGCCTGACAGCAGCCATGTGGCTCAACTCAACTAAATTAGGGGAAGGACAGAAGTATAGAAAAAGTGTAAGTGATTTGACACGAGATGAGCGATGAGAGAACTGGAGGGGATGAAAAACTCTGTGCGAGGAGTTGTGCTGAATGGAGTGCTAGTGAGACAGATCACTGCATATGTTCCCCACATATGTAAGCCTGGAAGTAGAAGAAAGTGTGTATGAGCCATGTGCCCCGTGACTGTGTGTGTGCATGGGAGGAGCTGTCAGGGCCTGATAGAGTGTCTTTACATGACAAGCAGCTGCTGAGGGCTGGGATGCGTGCTGGGCAAAGTGGAAAATAATGAACAGAGAACCACTGCCAAACACAACAGAATTCATCTTTATTTGCCAACTGCTGCACGGCCCTGAATATGTGGACAGCTCCCACCAACTGCCACACCCTTTATCCCCTAAACACAAAACACACTCAAAAAAACAACAATGTGTACTTTTTTTTTGGGGGGGGACAAGTTTGGCCACAGCTATAAAAGGTCGAGCCTCACCCTGTTTGCCCGAGCTTGTGTTTATAAAAATCACCCCAGTCTAGGCATAGGCCGGCATGAGATTCTCACATAGGAAGACCTTTCAGTAAAAACAGGCAAGATTCAAAGCATTTAAGCAAAAAATAAAAATGTTAGACATAAAATAAAATGATTTTATTGAAAACAAAAAATACAAGATTTTTTTCTTCTATTAAAAAATAAAACAAATTGCTATTACAGTTACATTGATGACAGGCATAACATTTATTGATTGTTATTTCAGTACATGGACTTTGACACCCACTAAATATAGTAGTAGTTTTCAGGCGTTTATTTCACACAGCATATTATACCGGGTTTCCAGCTCTGACCATTATAGAAGTACACTATTTTGCTCTACGTATTGGGTAACCCCTCCAAATCATTTAGTTTAGGTGTTTCAATCACTTTTGTGGCCACACCTACGTAGAGCCAAGAGTGGGTCGCTCTCAGGAGCTCAGCAAATTCCAGTGCGGTACCATGGATGCTACCTGTGCAGTAAGTCCAGTTGTGACATTTTGGTGCCACAGAACATCCCACCTTCAACAGTTAATTCTATGACGAAGTGAACGCGACGGGGAACAACAGGAACTCAGAGAGCAGGGTTGGCAGATGCGGAGGTGCGTGACACAAAGAGCTCGCCAACTTTGTATAGATTAAGAGATTAAGCATTAAGGAGTTTTTTTCACTGGAACTAAGGCCCTGTTCACACTGCAGTCAAATGTGGCCCAAATCTGATTTTTTGGGGGTCAAGTGACCATGTCAGACTTTTTAGACTAAGTGTGAATGCTCATATCTGGCCCATATCTGACTTTTCCAAGTCACATTTGAGCCACATTCATATGTGGCCCTGAATACGACTTGTATCTGATCTTTTGGAATGTGACTCTAGTGGGAACGACCAAGGCGCATTAGATGTGACTTTGGCTACGTTCACACTGCAGGTCTAAATGCTCAATTCCAACTTTTTTGTGAAATTAGATTTTTTTGAGTGGACGTTCACATCTTTAAATATATATGACTTGTAGTGATCTCCTGTGTGAACTGCATTCATACAACTTAAGTGTCCCGCATGTGCAGTAGATGACGAAATGACGTCACATGTAGCGACCATGCTTAGTGTTTGCAGAAGTAAATATGGATGGAAATGTTGGACTGTATCTTGCGATTTTTAAGTTGTTTATTCAACCGGAGCCAGCACATTAACAACGCAATATTTCTATTGCAATATTTTATTTATTTTATTTTCCTTTGGCATTGGAGCCAGGAACGTCTATACCCCTGCTCGGCCATTTCTTGGGAAATGCTATCAAATATTGCCCAGTTCCAATAAGACCCATCGAGTTTGGCCTGAGTAGAGCTATCCTCCCAAATATTAATTAAATGAGAAACCTTGCTTTCTCTCCATTGACTGCTCTCTGCGTTATCGTTTGCCATGGTTGTTGTTTTTCTTCCTGCTTCCGCGTAGCAGGGCCCAGAAAAATGAAGTTTGTCAAGTATCAATAATTTAGAGGTCGGATGAATGTGACCTGGCCGTACAGACACAGGTCGTGCTTGAAAAGATCAGATACGTATTGGATTTAGGACCACATATCCAAGTGGTCTGGGTCGCATTTGAAAAAAAAAAATCGGATCTGTGTCGTTCAGACTGTCATGAAAAGTTTTCATACAGGTCACACAAAGGCAAAAAAATCAGATTTGGGTCACCTTAAGTTGCAGTGTGAACGGAGCCATAGACGTCATTTTCCATCGCGTTCGTCACAATATTGCGCCGCCCAGCAGGAAACAGTAGCAGTTAGCAAAACAGACGGGGAGCTAGAACAGAACTGCACAGTGGAGAGACGGCGAGACTCCAGAGCTTGTTAATAAACAGAGATTAAACTTTATTCAAGCCTAGTTGAAAGGCTCATAGGAACCATCTGGATGTGGGGCGTAGTTTGTATCATAAAATCCGTATACAACTGTTCAAACAGAGGACTTTAAAATGCTATTGAGGTAACCGAGCATGTGATGATCTGCCCCTGCAGTCCGATACACTGGATTGCATCAAGTCTTCTGCCTGTAGAGAGGTGCTGACATATATGATTAAAAGTTGCCCTCGACATGATAAAGTTCTGAATAAACTCGGTCTCTGTAAAGTTGTTAACATCCCTGCCCCACCATTGCTGGCTGTGTCTCTGCATCCGAACAGTTTGTTGTGGTGAACTGGCAGTCAGATCTCCCTAAAATGGAACAATAAAGAGTTTTACTCTCATTTATTCACATGTTTCCCACATAGCACCTGCTGACAATAAATGGCTTCTGTTATGCACTTAAACCATAACACCTATGTCTCCGTGTTTACTGTTGTGCTGCGCTTGACGATGCACGTATTGTTCTTATGCATATGTGGGTCACTTTGGAGCGTCACCATTTTCAAAATAATGTTAAAGACCACCAAAAAAAAAACAGATTCCTGAAAAAAAAAACAAAATCGGATTTGAGCATCAAGACCTGTAGTGTGAACGTAGCCAGTCTGATGCTTCTTACTCGGTGGGAACAGTTCGGGGATAGCCCCTTCAGTTCCAACATAACTGTGCACCAGTGAACAAAACAAGGTTTATAAGGACACGGATGACAGTATGGTGTGGAAGAACTTAACTGGTCTGCACAAAGCCCTTACCATCAAACTGGTAGAACACCTCTGGAGCCGAGTGTCAGTCAGGCCCTCATCCAACATCCATGTCTGACCTCACAATGGTCGGACATTCCATTAAACGCAGTTCTAAACCCTGTGGAAAGCTTTTCCAGAACCACTGAAGCTTTTGTAACTGCAAATGGTGGCCGACACCACGTTAAAGCCTTTTAATTAAACGCACGAGGTAATTAAAGCTGGTATGTGAGTAAAGGCATGTGGGCTAATCCTTCTGACGTTACGGCATATAAGTTGCCATTACCTGCCATTTAGTCAGTCTAGAGCTCAGTCTGTTACTTGACAGATGACCCTTGCTCGACAGTAGAAATCGACAAGACAAGGATACACATACTAAGATTTGTTAAGCTCCTTTTATTGGCATGCCAGAAAAAGTGCCAGAGGAACCAGAGTTTTCTCTAACTGTATAGAGCAAAGAATAATGCAGCGCCCACCCTCCCCCATCTGTTGCTGCGCCCTGCCAGTCAGCTGGCTTAAAGACGACTATAACCCAAACAAGAAGGTCAAAATCTCTTCAGAAAGGTTCCAGTCACGAAAAACACAGAAAGTCAAGGTTTGGAAACTAAAGGAGGAACACCCTTCATTATTGTTATTAAAGCTACTGTCGCTACCTTGTTGTATCTAGCCATGTATGCCTCAGTAGCAGGCACGTAGCATCAGTCTGCATGGGAGGAAGGGCGAGCGCTCCATTTACCCTATGCTCTGGTCACCCCAACATAACAAGCAACTTGTTAAAATGATTTTAAAATATAGGAACCCTATGTTGAAAATGTGTTGTGGTTTTGAAAGCCTAACATTTCAAAACCTCTGTGTCTTTATATCCGTAACTGGGCCATGTCTACTCTAACTAATTTTACAGATCTAAATTTTCACCTCAGACTTGGAAGAAAGCAGAACCTACAGTGAATTTTGCAAGTCTTTTACAACGTTAGGCTTAAGAGGCCTAAAGGGTGACAAGTAAAGGGGGATGGCTCATAGAATAATTGGTGAATAAAATGTGGAAATCTTCACACAGAAAAGGAAGAATGAAAGAGTGAGAGAGGTTAATGGCCGTTTCTGCAGAACATCCTGCTCTATCAGTCTCCATGTGACAACACGAATGTTGTGGTTGTTAGCTATTAATAAAACACATCATGCAGCTTTCATCAAGCAGCAACAATGTGTACAAACAGGTCTGACACACCTTCATGTAAAGTTGCAAAGAATCATTAAAGACGACTCGATAAACCATACCCTCATTCATGTTATAGGAGGGTAGATGATCTCTCACAGTAAAAGGTGGACGAGGTTTAGACAAAATGTGCCTCTCAGTGCCCAAACCCAGTGGTTGGACTTCCTGAGAGGGCTGCTGTTGGGTTTTGTCCCCCGTCTGGCCATTCATGGCTTGGGGATAAGGGGAAGGGAGCCAGTGGTAACTCCATGAACTGTGCATGTGTGTGTTTGAGTGGTGGGAATCGGATGAGAGGGGTGGAGGGAAAGGGTGAGGCGGAGGTTGAGGATTAGGGAATTAGAACTCCAAAGCGAGGGACGAGGGGGGGTGGGGGGGCTTTGCCTTTTGTTGGTTTTTCCTCAGCCGCCCCCGCTATCCCTTGGCCCTTTTCTGCCGGGTTCTGCCTGTAGGCTGCAGCTGCGGCCCGCCGCCCTGTGCCTTGCATGTTAATGAGCTTTGGGCTCCAGAGGAGAGTGGGCTCCCTGATGCAGGGGTCACCAATGAGCCCCAGCAACCACAATCTTGACTTCCACAATGAATTGGTCTAATCGGAAGGCATGTGGCTAAACTTCATGCTGTTCACAGACCTCTCTGGCCATTTGCTCTATTCACTGAAATAGACAGCATCAGGCCACTGAAAAACTATCCAGGTGTTTGGACACCTTCACCTTATGTTTCCTGACACTCATTTTTCTTTCTCCCATGCAGCGGCATGAAAGGGGACTCCAAAGTCTCAACTTTGAAAGCAACATCATCATGCAGAGTTGAAGGACCATCCTGGTCTGAAATCTAACCCTCTCACTGTCGCTAGGGCTGCTGCTACCCTAACAAGAAAAAAAAAGCTAGGGGGTTGGGGATGCGATGGCGGCTGCCCCTCTTTCTCACGCTCATAAGAAAGCACTCACTTCTTCTCCATGGTGAGTGACACCTGCTGATTACCATAGAGACACTGTGGGAAGTTCCCCCCGGCCACACAGGGCCCCAAGATTTGCCCCTTCTCCCTGGGTAAACAAGCAGCCCATGGATTAGTTAACTGGGTTACTGCATGGAAAACATATAAACACATATTATTTAGAGCAAAGTAGTGGCAATAAAGTCTCAAGGACTGATGTAAGATCTAATATGTAAAAAAGTTCAGAAAACCTTAGTGGAAAAAGGCACATTTCCACTATAGGAAGCTTTTTTAAGAACCAAGGTAATTTTCCCACCATGTATTTCCACTGCGATTACCAGGACAGAAATTTAGCCAAGAAAAATAAAAGGCCTGGTAGGGAAATAGTACCTTTTCAGTAAGCAGGAACCTCTGGATGGGTTTTTGTTAAGGGACAGTAAATTGGTTGACTTTTAACATTATAATTTTGGTTTAAAATAATTTAAAACCCATACTTTCTATTAACTTTAACCATAACAGGTTTTAAATTAGCAATCTGTTTACAGCTGGTATTAAGACATAAGTCCACGGTGGTGAAACCTTGACATTTCCGTGGAGTTTGTAGCGATTCTACATTTAAGATACAAAGTGTAAGCACTGTGATGCAATCATTGGGTATAGATATACTGCTGAAAACTACGGGTTTTATTTCCGTCTCCCACTCTTAGCTGCTGAGTAAGACCAAAGTTGACACCACTGCACTGGAAGGAGTTTACACTAATTGTCTGCTGAAGTAATGGACTTCTTTTGGAGTGTACAGTAACACTCACACAAAACAACCTGAGTAAATGCAAGTTACAGAAAAATAAATATTGTGCTAAAAACAAATGATTTCACAGTGAAAAGAAACCTTATGTGTTGCTTTTAAGCAGAGGTAAGACCAAGTCATTGTTTTGCACGTCACAAGTGAACGTCTTTCCGCTCAATTCTTGAGTCAGGTTCAAACACATACAAGTCCAAGTTCACGTCAAATCCTAAGTCTTAAACAAGTTTACCAAATACTTGATATGTTTTGGTAACCATTTACTATAAGTAAAAAAACATTGAGTTAAAAAATTTGCTTTTATTTTACAGAACAACCAGCAAAGTGCAACTGGCCTTCAAAAAGTTAAATCTTTGTTGACATATTTCACAGTAAATATTAACCCAGTACAAGAAGAAAATAAATTATACATTTTTCTCCTTCTCTTAACCTCCCGTTTTATAACACTGCCTTTAAAAATGTCATGTAGCTGTTTGTCTCGTCTAAATTCAATGTTATAGTAAAAATAGAAAAAGATACTTTCTGGAATATAGTTATTGAATTACCTACTTTATGAAGGAAAACACACAGGCCAACCTTTTCATTGGCTACCTATCATTTTAGAGTATGTTGTGTTGCAAACAAAACTGCATTTAAGTAACTTGGAAAAATATATAATTTTGGGGCTTCAGGTTTACAAATTTGCTGCTTTTTAATTTTACATTTAAACAATTTTTATGATTTTTGCATAACCTGGATGGAGACAAATCAGAATATTTAAAAAGATTTTTAAGCATCACTTTTTAAATGGATATACTTTCTGTTTAGACTTGAGCCTCTTGACTTGAGCATGGATTCAACTCCAGAAATGAAACAACTTAGCATCCCCCTGGTTTACCGGGTTTCTTCTCCTCCCTCGCTAAACTGGAGAGCAGTGCCAGTATCATGATTGATTTCCAAGACCGGGAACGTTTTGCTGCTTCGTAGCAGCTTCCGCTACGGGTCTGAACTGTCAATGGAGTCATTATGGCACCAACAGGGTGGTGGGATTGAAACTGAAGACAGAGAAGGGGGATGAGCACAGTGGGGTGGGCAAGGAATATGTGAACCAGGAAATATGAAGAACTAAGAATGGAAAAGAACAAGAGATCAGATAGTGGTGAAGAACAGTGGGGGAACAAAAACAGAGGGAGGGAAATGGTGATTACTAAAGAAAAAAAAAAAAAAAAAGAGAGCACTGCTGAGCACCACAGTTGGGGCCAGCATGCGGGTTCTACACAGAAAAGTAAGCACACAGCAGGCCTGTCATGAGAAGAGGCAAATTGGTGGAGGTGACCCCTCCTGCAGCCTCCTGGTTCCACCACCATCCCAGTTAGATTGCTTGACGACAGCTGCATCCCAGTAATTTACTTCTCTTCACCACATTTAGCAGCAAGACTGCTTCCCATTTCCCAGAGCAGGGGGTCTGCGCTGAAGGCCAGAAACCTGGCCTGCCAGAGTGCTGAGTTCCTGGTGAGACACCCTCTGCTACTAGACCCTGTCTACAGGGGCTGCTGTCCCTGATCAGTCAGTGCAGCTTCAAGTACTTTCATGTTCTCTGGATTGAGCAGGAGCACATAACTAAAAGTTAGTCTCAACTGTTGTAAAACCTTTAACAGATTTTAACAGGTTACACATAACATCCCTCTTGCCATCGCAGAATTGGAGCCTTGCAAACTTATTTATACCGCTTGACAGTTTCCACATTTTTCACATTACAACCAACAAACTTTAATGTATTTTAATGGAATTTAGTGTGATTAACTTACAAAAAGTAAGTTAATGCACATAGAGGTAAAGTGGAAAGAAATTGTGTTAAAGCTTCCATTGCAGCTCTGGCTCTGTGTTTAGTGTTCAGTCCTGCTGGAAGGTAAACTACTGCTCCAGTCTCAGATCTTTTAGAGAAACTAACCGGTTTTCTTCCAGGATATACCTCCATCAATCTTCCAAAGCAATTATGACCATCTTCCTTATTCCAGCTAAAGAAAAGCATCCCCACAGCGCAATGCTGCCACCACCATGTGTATTCATGCAGATTATATTTTTGGGGTTGATATGCAGTGTTCGTTTTCCACCTCATGTAATGTTTTGGATGTAGTCTAAATAAGTACAATAAGGGGTGTCATCTGACCAAACCACCTTGTTCCACATGTTTTGTGTGTCCTCTACACGGCCAAGGCAAATGCAAACATGAGTTCGAATGGCTTTGCTTTCATCAATGGCTATCTAACCAAGTGTAAGTTTAGAAAATGTTATTTGTGTGTGGCCTTTTCAGTTTTTCACAGATTTTAATATTTCATTATTCCTAGCATAATTTCTTATTTAATCTTTTCTTGTATTTTACCTACTTAAAAATACAAAAAACAAAACTAACAGGTATAGACAAATATAATATATAAAAATGCTAAGGATTTGTGAAGAGCAATCAACCTCCTGAGGTCTATATCTAAGCCTTGGATCTCTGCTTTTCCTTCAGAATTATCATCACATAAAACCCTCCTGGGGAAAAGAGAATAAATAAATAAATAAAAATCAGTATTTCAGTGTATCCAAACATAAAAGAACAACTAAATATAGATTCCTTATAGCACAATGTGTGACCATTGGTACATTTATTCTGGTTGTAAAAAAAAAATAGCGGCTTCGATAATGCGTTTAGCCTCTAAACCAGACCTATATTTTAAAACTACAGGTCCAGTTCAAACCCTAATAAAGCGGAAGTAGACTTTTATAATGAGCATGCATCTACCTATGGGTTCTGTCAGTAAATCAAAAATCAAAATGGTCAATGAGTTCAAAAAATTAAATCTGATTGTAAACGAAATCTCGTACTTGTACTCATCATCTTCCGCTTCATCTGGGACCGGGTTGCGGGGGCAGCAGACTCAGTAGAGACACCCAGACGTCCCTCTCCCCAGACTCCTCCTCCAGCTCCTCCGGGGGGAGCCTAAGGCATTCCCAGGCCAGCCTAGAGACATAGTCTCTCCAGCGTGTCCTGGGCCTCCTCCCTATGGGACGTGCCTGGAATGGAGGCATCCGGTATAGATGCCCGAGCCACCTCAACTGGCTCCTCTCGATATGGAGGAGCTGCGGCTCTACTCCGAGCTCCTCCTGGATGGCTGAGCTTCTCAGCCTATCTCTAAGAATTCTAATGAACATAATTTAAATATAAATGACTATAAAAAGTAACATTTTTCAGAAATAGTTCTAAATAACAAACTTGGACAAAGTGTCCCTGCATTTTCTATGATCCAGTTTCTTTTTTCCATACTTATCCAGTTTAGAAAATTCTAAAATCTGATGTAACATTTTAATTTAATGGGCTATGACTGGTTATTGGCCCCATCTGAAACTAAAACATCAGACTTGGTTTCGATCAGAGAAGGCGTCATCCCAAAGTGTTTCAGGTTCAAGTCAGAGAAAAAAGGCATACTATTAAAAGCTATTTAAAAAGGAAACAGCATTTTCCACAACACATTGAAACATGCGGTTCATTGTGGTTCATTCAGGCTGCAGGGGAGCGACAGAGGGCAAGACTTCCTCCAGATAACAGGAAGGCAGAACATGTCATTCTTTAATTTTTCAAGTTTTTAACTTAGGTATGGATTTGGAAATGTTGGCAGCACTTTGGACATTTCAGTTAAGGTAAAGATCATCATTCTGTCAGAAATGAGGATGGAGACTAGATTTGTTTTTAAATTCTAGTTGTGATATTAGAGACCCTAAGATTAAGTAGGAACCCCTTATGGAGCATATGCAATTTTGGGTTGATTGCAACAACTTTTAAGACCATTGAGAATAAGTTTATTATTTACAATTCATGTATACCTGTTTTTTACCTGTTCATCATCAATACCCGTTTTTAGAAAATCTCTTACCATCTAAAAGAATCATGTAACTAAATTTAGTGGAAAATTTCTCCATGGGTGTAATATTATTAGTTATGTGATTGTGTGTTTGTTCAGTGCAGCAGCGCATGGCCAATAACAGCCATAATGAGGGGATGTGTAGGAACCTGGCTGAGTCCAGCAATAAATCTGGCAGCAAGTCAAAGACCTGAAGTCTTGAAATAGTCAGCCTTGCAGTATCATGAGACATTCTTAATCAGGTAGGTATGTTCCTTTGAAGAGCATTTAATAGGAAAATAAACTGCTCACCTTTGCAGAGGTATTAAAAGATGAAAGTGAGAAATTGTTAAATGAATTCTTGCAGGTCTGTTCACCAGATGCACAAGATAGAAATATTCAGAAAATGAAAAAAAAACTATTTTTTATCCATTGTGTCTGATGATTCAGAATGCCCCCAACAGCCCTCCCTTTGCAGTCTCCTGGATGACCAACAAGGTTTTGCTTGGAGGAGCACATCATGGATGTCCTTCAGGCTCATGACCAGCAAAAGGGACCAATTAGCTGATGATCTCCAAACCAGACCACGAGAGTCTGTGTGGCACGTAGCACACATCCTCCATCAGCTCTCCTCATGCCGACTGGGTCACTGAGCAATGTTCTGGGAACATTACAAAGACGCTGCTTAACTTCTGCCTCTCTTATGCACCCCTTTATATTTTCCTCACCACCTCTACTGGTGTGTTCTCTGCCCTCCCTCCCCTCAAGAGTCGAAGCCAGCTGAGCGTGCTACCCAAAGCCAACAGTTGTTGTGGCCTTCGTTAGGCTAACGAGGGGGCCGGCTCTTTATACTTGTCAGGGAGCAAATGAGTCAAACAAACAAGGGCCACGGAAGACGAGAGGACAAGCAAGTGCTGTTCTGTCTAGCTTCACTGAGCTTTTGGCCGCAGCGCTTCACTGGAAACTAGGGAACCCACAATCTGCTGCTTTGATGTCTGATGATGCTCCAGCTTTGAAGGAAACTTTAGGGAAAAAAAAAAAAAAACGCTTCCAAGGAAAAATAACATGCTGCTCAGGCCACTAGAGGACATAGACACATTCAAAGTGTGTAGGTGCACACCTACAAAGTGGACACACAACTGGTTGTGATACTAATAAAGTTACTGTGTTTGTGGAAGGCTGTACTTGCAATGCATCCCATGCATAAGGATGCTGGGTGATGCCCTGTTGGTGCTGTTATTTTAAATACTTTTCTCTAAGTCGAGTCTCTGTATCAAACTTACATTATTACATTGAAGGTGCACTACTGCAGTGGATTATGAAATTTAATTATTATTATTTGCACTTAAATAAAACACATTCAACATTTATTTATTTTTTTTTACTGCTGTAGATCATTTCTAAAATTAATCAAAAAGGTATCATATTTACTGGAGAAAACATATGAATCAGAATCAGCTTTATTGGCCAACTTTGTGTGCACAAACGAGGGATTTGTCCTCGGTTTCCAAAGCTCACAGTGTACCAACGTAAACCATAAATATAAATATCCTTTATGTTCACAGAAAACTAGTTGAAATTGAATAACTTAATGTCAAATTTCTGAAAGAATCACACAGAAATGGTTCTTACAGGTTTCTGTCTAGAGATGTAGTTAACCCCTTTTAATCCCTGCGTTTACTATATAGTGGATTAAAACAGGGTTTGGAGGCTTTTCGTCTGCTTACTTTAAGCATTTGCAAAATTAAATTAAATCTGTACTTAGAAGCTTTGCCTTAATGTCTGAATGGTAGATGTGTTGCTAGGGTAATTTTACACATTTATTCAGTTTTATTTTTTTTTTCTTGAACAGACATTTAAAAACAATTAGATTTTCACATCTCTTCAACATTGTTTTAAAACAAAAAGGATAAAGACATGAACTTTAAAACCAGGAAAAATAGCTATGAAAAAAAACCACAAGTACTGGGAATCCTTGAGTGACTTGAATGACAAAAAAAATGCCCAAGGTAAAATCTAGAGAGGCAATAAAAGCAAAAACAAAACAAAAAAAGCTATTAAATTAAATCTGAGGATTTTTAGCTGCATGAGTCCTGACCAGTGATTAGTTTGTTAGAAACTAAATAATCCAAAATTGTATTAATCGGTGATTGCATCACAAGTAAGCCCTACTTGGTTGTGCAAGCAGTTCTTGCTTGCATGCATGTTCTAGCATTTGTTACATTTTTTCAACATATACTACATTGTGAGGATCCACGGCTCCATAAGAAGAAGTGCTGTTTAGGGCTTAGGGGTTAGGTTTAGGACTTTGGTGTGAATTAAATTTAGGCTGGGTTTAGAGTCGGCGTCAGGGTTGGGTCATATAAATAGATCAGAAATGAATGGAAGTCAATGCAAAGTCTCTGTAAAAATAGTACATTTTAATCTGAATAAGAAAGAATATTACATTTCTGAATAAACCCTAACCGAGAATCGTAAGTGAAAATAAGATGTCGGAGGTATTTTGAATATTGAAATTAGCCAATGTCATTTAAAAACTGTTCAGTATGTGAGAAATCTGCACAGTCTTTATTTTAATGTTACAAAAAACACTGGATACAAGCAAAAAAGAAATCCACTGTATCTCAATCATTTGCATTTAATAAGGACAAAAAAAAAAAAACACTTGCTGTCAACTCCATTTACTGGCTCTGACTGTCAAGAAACATTACCATTAACAGTAATTTTTGTACACTATCTTGGAGATAACATAATTTACTGGATTTACACTTACTGCAACACTTTTATATCGGATCACATTGGATAAAGTTTGCTCCTGAAACTCAAGTTTAGACCTCAGCTCTCAAGTCTTTACAGCACGTACAGCAGTACAGTCGTTACGGGACAAGTCTAATCTCTTTGTTTTGCAGCTTAAGGGAAAATTTAGTCCAAGTCGCAGACTCGAGTCACCATTTCTGCCACGCTCACAGCTGCATTGTAAAACATACCAGCCACAACAGCAGGTTTCTACAATCTGAGCACATTTCTTTGACACGAGGCTTAAAGCAGAAAGTATGAAGGTGTGTCCTTCAGAATGAGATCACCAAGTGCAGCCAGCTACAGCAAATGCTCAGAGCTCTTCAAGGCTGAGAATGTAGAGCTGTACACACACCCAAGCTCTGCAAAGTATGAAAATACTTGCTCCACTTTTTTATGGGAGCCTTGAAACAGTTTGCACATGCATGTTCAAGATGACTAATCAGAAAGGAATCAGAGTAATTGAACGGCATGGCTTTGTTTAGTTAACATGCTAGAGTGGATGTGCTTTGTGCCTGGGACTGACCCGCTGTGAAATCCAATCATCATGAAGAGAGAGTAACCGTGAACTATAGGGGGATAAGGAGGACACTGAGGCTGAGCTTGGTTTTGTGAAGTTATACAAGTAGAAGACTGCATGACCGGTTTTTATGTAACACACAAAATGTTGATGGAAATATGATGGTTTATCTTTTCTGAGACGCTTAATTGGTGTTTTGAGTGCACACATGGGAGTAATGAGCACGGTGAGGTTGTTCGAGCCGTTTATTATCACGCCTACACGGAGATGAGAATCACTTGGGTGGCACCGCCACAATAAACGCTCAAGCAAAGGTGCGGGACACCCGGCTGAGGTGACGGACAGCAAAGCGGGGCTGCTGCAGATTCACCTTCTGTGCAGTGGCTCTGGGGCAATGAGTGTATGACAGTGATGCGACACCAAAAGCCTTCCTGTCAGGAAGCGGCCGGACGTCCTCCAATCAAAACACGGAGGCTCGGGGTGACATTTCACAGGGCACAGCTGCTGGGCTGCGACAGCATGCCAGCTCACTATTCCTGACGGGTTGTTTGTTTAGCGCGTGTCATAAGTAGAGGGGTGTCACTGCACGAGTTATGTATGAATGTGTGTGTGTGTGTGTGGACGTGTCAGACAAACTTACTGTTCTCGTACCAGTCATAAGTTTTACCCTGGTTCTCTATAAAAATGTTCTGTTCCTATCAGCACTGGTGTAGGTGTGGAAAAATGGAAGTTTGCCAGTTTTGTGACTCAGACAAGACACAGGGAATGGAGCAAAAAAAGTAACATAAGTACACACAGCTAAAGACTTTATACTATTTTAGAAAGTGAAGTTCATTCTGTCTGCTCAGTTTTAATTCTTACCCAACAAACAAAACAGGGTTCCTACACATTTTTAACATTTAAACACTTGGCTCAGTCTTTTACATTCCCTTTAAAATATGAAAGAAAACTGGGAAAAACAAACTACAAAGAGTAACATGGAAAGAAAGAAGGAAGAGAAGAGAGGTGGACAATAATAGAAAGGACGAATAGATAAAAAGGACAAAAAGACGGAAGGGAAAGGCAATAGAGGATAGTCAGAGTGAAGGAAACATGAAGGACGTAAAAAAAGGACAACTTTTGGACAAAGGGATGGAAAATAAAGTCTCAAAATGCAAATATATCTTCATAGTCTTATTTATTTTTCCATACTTATCCATACCTGGAAAATAATCCCATACTGTTTCAGACTGTGCAAGAACTCAAGCTTCTTGTTCATTATGTAACAAAAGGATAACCGTAAACACAAGAATATTAAAATCTGAATCAACCGTTGAGTCGATCGGAGGACTATTAGAGAAGAAACATCAAGGTCAAAATGAGAAGAAAAAAAATATGCACCAAGAAGTAATTAAAAAAAATAAAAATCCTATTTCTCGGTCAGTAAAGGCACCATATGTAAGCACCATCAGACCTCACTGACAAACTATTCTATGGTATAGATTCTTTGAATGAGTGAAGACTTTAAAAGTTAACTCACAGGAAGCACAACCATGCAAGAAACCATTTTTTTTTTTTAAAAAGGAAGCTGTATCTTCTACTTTTCATTCAGGCTTTGAAATAACAAAACTTTTACCAGATATAAACTAAACACAGCCTTTTGAAAATCCCACAGTTAAGGATTATAGCTGCACAATATATCTAATCACATTGTCCATGTCAGCCACACTGCAATCGAAAGGAACAGTTTGGATGGTGTATTATGTAATAGGCAACCACATTTTAAGTGCCATGCATTAATGCTGTGCATTCAGATCATTTATTTGGGCTCGTTTGATGAACTTTTACCAACACTTAGCTAGATAGGTTTTATTGACCGTGATGCAAAAGCACAAGGAGAGTGGTGGGTGCATCACAGAGATGGAACACAATTAGAAATGCAACTTTTAGTGTCTTTCATTGAAATACAAAGTGCTGGAAACATTGTATAGTATTTAAACAATGCTGTAGATGTACTGTAAGTACTGTAGATTCTGAGCTGAGATATGCAACCAAATGTGAGCGTGCAAAGTTCTGAATGCAAAAAAATAAATAAATAAACATAAAAGGTTCAGCATTTATGTAAGATCTAAGCGAAGAGGTTCAAGGAAGAAAAAAAAATAAAGTTGCCCGTTTATAGATTTTCTCAATTACTTAGGGGTTATTTAACAGAGTACTCGACAACTAAGATATTCAGTACCTGACGTCCTAGAAAAACGGGCAATAACATTTTACAAACTGCACAAAAAAGAAAAAAAAAATATTATCAGATTTTATTTACTATTAACAATGCTTCGGATCAACTTTTTCCGCTGCCTTTCCTAAATCAAATTTTACAAGCAGCTGCTCAAAATGTACACACAGTTCAAACTCGATTCACTGCATCATTTGCATTTTCCCCCCAATCAATATAAATGTAAAAGAAACATGGTCAGAGTAATAATAAAAAAAGGGTTTTATGAACACCTAGGCCAAATAATTGAAACCGTACATATTAAAATCCTACTTTCAAGTAAAGAAAACAAAAACAATACAGTTTGGCAAAACATTTAGCAGTTATCCAGCAGAGATAAAGAAGCAGTAATTTGTTGAATATTAACACAACAGTGGCACGTCAATGCACTGCAAAGACGGGTTGTTTTGTAGGTCAAAATATTAACCTAAAATCTGCAGATCCTGCTTTAAAAAAATGATTGTGTGTCAGCTGGTGCTCATGTGTTTAGATGCTGTTTATGCCCTTTTTTATTGACTGATTACCGAGTAATAATTTTATAACTAACCAAATAAATAAAACATTTAACTTCAGTGTTACAGGTGTAAGACATCAAAGATTATGGCTTAGGCAAACCTATAATAGACTTTCTTAGAAGACAACACTTATTCAGACCTGGACTGGACCAGTCCCAGTCTTACATGAAGGAGAAAAAAAGCTGTGTCATGCTGAGGCTGAACCAAGACTTGAAGATATGGCAACATTACAGCAGCAATCTACTCCGTTCAAGTGACATGCTCCGATTACCTTATCCATTAAGTGCAAGTTTCCCTTCTTCCAGTAAATGTCTGCTTCTTTGGCTCTGAGCCCAGGAGGTTTGAATGGTTTTGGAAAAGTTTCTTATCCTATTTTACCCTGGGTGGTGATGGAGCGAGCTCTGTGAGGAAGCGGCAGTCGAAAGGCAGTTAGTTTGCACACATAAAGCTGCTCAAAGCCAGCAGGTATGTAAGGAATGCCTTTTCGTCCAAACAAGGGGAATCGCGCCTGACACAGAACCATGCCAAACACCACACAACACTGTCAGGGGAGAAACTCAAGGGCCCCTCTGGGGACTCTGCAACCAAAACTTACAATATTTTAAATTTTTAAATTGAGCTGCTTGCTCATTTAGAAAAAAAACAAAAAAAAACAAATGCAGCTGTGTAAAATTCACAACTACTAGTGTGAAAAAGGACCAGTTCCAATAAACATTTGAAGATCAAGTCTACTGAAACTACATTTAATGCTGAATGCAAACATTTCTTTAGTGTGCATCAACAAGGTGTTGAAAAATAAACAGCGACGACATTTTGTCGGACTCTGCCTGATTTTGTTCCACTCACATCCAAGCATTACAAGTGTTCTGATTGACACAAAGAGGCGATTGAGGTTCATATATTCATCGAGACACGGTTCTTACATTTACTCACAATATAATTTAGTTAGTAAATATCGTCATTGGAAACGGTCAAAATCAGTAATGACATGTCAAAGCTTCACAGAAACCAAAGATTGGTAATCCTCACATTTCTAAAGTTAAACTATTTCTATGGAATTGATCGGGGATAAAGTATAATAAAAATATGCTGTTGCGATATTGTGGAAATGTGCACAATGACTATATAGTATGTGATTAAACTTCATCTTCCAGCTTTAGCATTTCTATAACCAAGATCCATCTGAGCTTAACACATGAAGGTCAGGGAAACTCCATCCACCTGGAGGCAGAGTAAGAATGCATTTGCAATTGATCTGCGACAGCCTTAGAATGGGCGATGTATCAATATTAGACCTTGAAGTATTAGAACATGTAGGCTATCTGCTAAAGCAGAGAGATTATAGTGTTGTCTATACGACACATTTTAAGTAACGGAGATCTCTGTTCTTGCTCAGATGCTTGTATATAGTTAATAAACTAGCTTTACTGTTCTAGAGATTAAACTGTTGCTGGTTTTATTGTTTAACATGGCATACGTTTGATTATAATAAGTTTGACCATTTTAAAATAAAATTACCATTAAAGCCATATTCAGTGACGGTGCTTTTAAAACGTTTTTCTTTGTGATAAATAATCTCAGACGCAAGCTGAAGGCAATGAAAGAACAAGCAGGGATGCTTCAACCACCAAAGAGCACAAACTGTTAATTGTAGGTGTATTTTTTGTTTTATACAAAAACAAAACAAAAAAACAAGGTAGGTTTTGAAAAATGTCTACACTACATGGGGTAGGAAACAAGACAACTATTGTCGGCTCCAGCTGCCGGCAGATGTCTAACACCTAAAGTTAAAAGCAAGGTAAAGTTTAGACTTTACACCCTGCGTTGTATGGGGTGTCCAATGTGTTTCCCTGAGGCCATTTGTGGCCCTTGCAATGGTTTTGTGCAATATTTGGCCTGCCAGCACCAGTTATAAAACACAGATGGATACTTTTATTTCCTTTTTAAACCAAGATTTTCACAGATAAAAATCAAATCTTTTTATAATGAAAGATGTAACAAAATATTTGATTTTTATCAACTGTGTACTATTCCTTCATTTTGATTTCACACTGTTGATTACCACTCCCCAAGAAATATTTATATAAAAACAAAATGTTTGTGCCCCTAACCCCACAGTACTTAAAACTAGATAATTCTGGTCCTTGGCTAACAGACTGGACATGTCTGGGTCAGACAAAAGTGTTTAATAGTGTTGATATAGCAAAATCTCACAATGAGGACGTTGAGCATAAAATAAAGCATGCTAAACTTCAAATAGAATATTTTGAAACTGATGTAACAGCTTTTTAGTATCCTCTCTGCTTGTAAAACCCCAACAGTCTGAATGCTGGGTGGAGTGTGTTGGTTTCACACAGATATAATGTAATACAGAATGACTACTACTACTAGTAGTACTAGTACTACTTCTTCTTCAAGTCTTTAGTATGTCAATGTCTAGGGACATTCCAATTACTTAAAGATTGTTTTTCTTCCATTGCAATAACAAAGAAATGCTAAATATTTTTTGCCATATTGTCCAGTTTATAAAATCCTATCAAGTACTGCCTTCAAGCAACACATTTATACTGAAATTTGATATGCTGCGCAGCTTTAAATCTGTGTTTACCTCTTTTATGCAGCCATCCCTCTTTGATGATCACCACATTGTTCATATTGGTGGGCAAGATGGAGGATCCAGGTTTCCCACAGGGAGAGACACAACTTTGTTTCCTTCACTCAGCCCTGTGCAGGAGCCTGCTGATGGGATCCTGGGGTTAAGGGCCGCCTTCTCAATGCTGGTAACCTATTAGTTGAAGAAAAGTAAAAATTAGCCCTAAGTTGATGTGAAGGAAATTTTTTCCCATTTGTCTAAATTTTAACCCTCAGGCCAACAAAGCAGAGTGGAAGCGGTGTAACCGAGAGGATCCTCGTGCTTTATGGCCCAGTCAAAAGAGGACATAATACAGCAACAGTGGTGTCGTTTTAACAAGTGGAATCTGTAACATTTCAAGGTTCAAATAACTGCGTAGGACCATGTGTTTTGGCAATCAGGATGAAGTCTCCCGTATTGGAAAATTCCATGCTTTTCAGAACTAGCACTGCCATTCCTGATAGACCAGGAGATTTTCCCTGTACTTATGACCACAAGAGCTCTGAAAAAAAAGAATGACGTCAAATAATTCTCTCACAAGCCACACACATTTATAGACTGTCAACCTTATTTTGCTCTTGTATCAAGATTTATCTTTCAGCTTTTAGCAAACCAACGTTCACATTTTCCATCTGCTGTAATAACTTTCCTCAAAAGTTAATCTTGGATGCAATTGGTGGCAGATTTGACCCCAACGGCAACCTAATATTGTTAAAAAAAAGGAAGAATACCTGCAAAAAAAGTGATTAGAATCTTATTTAATATTATCTATCAAAACACTACAGCCTTATTAACAGTTGAGGGGTTTACAGTGAGGGGGAAGACCTGAAGGAAAACCTGCAATGAACATCAGTAAATGCATTGCTAAACTCAAATGGTCGCAACTCGCTGAAGTGCCTAATTATTGACCATCCATGTGCATTTGTGTGGTGACATAATGGAAAAAAATGAATTGAAGCAGTTTTCTAGTAGTATAATTTAGCTGATGGAAATGACAAGAACATTGAGGCTGCATTGCTCAACAGGAATCTATGTGGACCAGGGTCTCTGCAAGTTTCAGTACCTCTGACAAAATACCTAAAGGTAATTTTAAGATAATTGTTTAAATGCAAGACCTAATTAAATTACAAAAAAAACTATAGTAAATTAACTTCTTAGTAATAAATTGACTCATTAAATCCCTAGAATCTCAGACATACTACAAAAATCTGGATGTATATATTAATTTTTAAGTGCCTAAAATTGATAATGAAAATAAGGGCTTCCAAGATCCTGAAGAAACCCTACTAGGCACGATCATCTCCGTTGTTAGTCAGCAAGGTAAATGTACAGGGTACCAAGCACTACCGCAATGCATGAGCATCGAAAATGCAAGGGCTGCACTCAACATGAAAACGCATCTGGACTCACTGAATTATTTTTTATGATCAGCTCAAGATCTCATAACCTAAAGTACTCGAGATGCACCAGAAATTCAGCTATTTACTGGAAAAGTCTGTTTGGATACTCAAAAATCTTTTTTTCCCCGTAAGTGAATGTACCATACCAAAGTGCTATCAGGTTGCGGTAACAACGCACTTCAGTATGTCAGCCATTACTGAAGGAAGAAGATTCAAAGTTTTAGTATCAGTGGAGTATTAAATACTGAAGTCAGGAGAAGCAGTAACGTAAGAAGCCAATTATACAGAAACTGTATTTTCTATGAAATGTTGAAACATCTCATAGAAAATAAGCTTTTAGGAACTCTCGCAGAAAAGCTGTTTTAATACTAACCACGCTACTCACCATTTACCAATACAATATGCTAAAGTCAGTTAAAAATGTCAACTTCATAATTAATTTGCCTCGGTTTTAAACTACTGGTAAAACCAGAGATCAGAAATAAGCCACACAATTCTGATCGCCGCATCTCCATTAATAAATGAAAAGGTCAAAGCAGCTGCCATCCAATTCGTATCTTCAGATTTGAAACTTCACCAAATGGCCATTTCCCCTGCTTTTAAGAAATCCAAACTGTCAACGGCTTAAAATCAGAAATACTTAAAGTTGTCACATCTGAACTGGACTCTGACACTGAACAGATGTTTAAAGCAGTTTAAGAGTCTAGTAACATTTTTGTAGCTTTCATGCCTGATCTGTAGAGGTACATATGCTATAAAAACACAACAAGGAAATAGTCCTGTCTGTTTTCACAATTAGAAAAAAAATGGTTTACCAATCACAAGAATCTAATCAGTGGAGAACAATCTAGTTCCTGGTTAGACGTCCAAAATGCATGAAAAAACAAAAATCACATTTACAGAAATGTCTTCATGAGTGCACACGCAATATCAGCTTCTCCTGAGATCCAAAAGTATGACAGTCTACACAGTTTTGCAAGAACATTCATACTACTTGAACTTTTTTAACTTTTGTCAACGTGAACTTGTTCTATTGGGATTTTATGTAACAGTTACATACAAAATGTGTAATTGGAAAGTGGAAGGAAAAAGAAAATCCTAAAACTGTGGTGTGCATTTGTATTCAGGAGTGCAAAGCGGGTTTTTGTTTACAGGGTGATATGGGGTATCAGTTTTATTTTCCAGACGATGTAGCTTTAGAACTTCTCCACAACTTTTTTCTGACTTGTCTCATGTGGTTTTTGGTCTTCATGAAGGTGTTTTTTTTTACTAATGTTCGCCAACAAACATTTGAGGCCATTCACAGAACAGTTTGATTAATACTGAGGTTAATTTACATGCAGCTGGACTCTGTTTACTAAACAGGCGACTTCTGGTTGCACTAGTTTATTTAGGGGTATCGGATTAAAAAGGGGCTGAATACATATGTCTTTTCATTATACAACCTCTCAAAACAATTAATCTTTTTGCTTCAGCTTCACACTTATGTGCCACGCTATAACTACAACACTTGATACTCTGATCCATTTGGGTGTACTTTATATAATATAAAGGCTGGTCTGAATGCATGGCAGAAGGAAAACAATTATTATTTTCCCATGCTTGCATACACAAATGTCACAGAGAACACCAGGCAATTCCTGACCATTGACTAAAATCAATTTTTCTGCAGCTGCATCAGTGAAAGGCAATCAAAGGAAAGAGAGAAAGCTGCGTTTGACTGGCCTCGTTCAGTTTACTGGCGAGGCCAAACAACAGGAAGTGAATGTGACTATTGACAGACAAGTCATATCAGTACAGCCCAGGGCCTAACTACATCTGTTACAAAATGTGTGAACACCACTTTTTTTTTTTTTTGTGATTCTGCTCTCACTTGAGCCAAGTTAAGGTGGGTCTTTTTGCAACTCAAAACTAGGGATCCTTCGATCCTTCTGATCCTTTCGGCTTCAAGGCTGTCCTCTGTGATACAGGCATGCACATATTATATACACATTTGGATGCATCACTTTAACAAACTTGATCACACACACAGCACCACAACCTAAAAAGCAACACATGCACAAGGACTGGCTCTGGAGCCACAACAGAGGCCTGATGTTTTAATGGGACCGACCTGTTGCTACTGAAGCCTGTGTGCAAAAAGCTGGGCTGCTGCCAGTGCTGCAGCCAGCAGCCACTAAATGAACCCAGTACTCCGACAGCAGGTCATATGGTCCACAGGCCTCTGGGCCACCGGCTGCCTGGATGTCCTCATGTCAGAGCGGTTTTCAATCATTCATCTTTCTGGCTCCAGTTTCCTGAGGGTAGGACGGCGATGGGGGAGACACCCCATTCAATGCAAATCAGTGTCATGCAGGAAAAGATGCCCCACACCGAGCCTGTCAGTGGGCCAGACAGGACAGTCCCATGTGTTTTAGGCAGGAAGCAGAAAATCAGGCCGACATCACCACACTACTCCCGTCATCGCAGATCAATAGATACAAGTCTGTTTCTTCGCTGTTTTCTGGGTAAACGAGATGAGCCAGTGGCAGATTTGTTGCTACAAAAAGTTGAACATTACACTCAAATATCCAAAATAATTACAAGGAATTGAGAGGATCAAACAAACAATCTCACCTGCTAGTGAAACTTGCCCCTGAGGCGACACTTGTTTGTCTTCAATTTCCACAGTGAAACTGGTATTAATATGAACTACTAAACAGACCAAAGTTCCTCTTTCAGGTTCCCTGAAAATAGATCATTGATAATAACAATACTACAGTTACTGTAACCGAGCAACCCTAAAGGACAAGTAGACATGCTGACTTAATCCTGTGATGACTTGAAAAGCAAACCATTTAAGACTCGCATTAATGTATGTACTTTCACGCTGCTCAGACAAGCTGTAGTCCATTTCAAATAAGCAACATGCTCAAATCAAATGTAATAAGATGAGTAAATTTTTTTTAAAATAAAGCATTTTAAGCTGAAATGCTGCCCGCTTTAGTGAAACAAACTCTCGTGGCACAACTAGGTTTGCGTCCCAACTTTGTCTGCTTAAAGCGACAAAATTTCCAACAACATTCCTCAGATTCTGCATGCAACCAGTGGTACATTTGCGTCAACAGAGCTGCGAGGGGGACTGGGTGGGAGGTGACTGGTATTTTCTAAACAGAACACTAGAGAGCCAAGCAAGTCATTACGCCAGCTTGTTGCGTCTTCACCGGGTCACATGCCAGGCCCCCATTGCGTACAAACAAACGGTCAGACGTAGTCTCATGACCAGTAAAAACATTCTGACACTTGAAGGCATGAAGGGCACGGCATGCCTGGGGACAGTGATGTTCTGCAATCCTGGGAAATGGAGACACGTGGAGATCAGTGTTGAAAAGGTTTAAGACAAATCAAGTTTTAAACCTATATCAGATGTACAGTCAGACCTTTAAGCAAAAATCAATCAAACCCATTTTAGAAATAGTTTGTCACCTATACGACAAGGTGGTAAGGTCTGGGTTTTTTAGTGTTTGCTTTGATATTTTGTTGTAACTTATTTCATCAAGAGAAAATCCATCCTCCAAGAAAACAAGCTTCTGGTGACATCACATAAGGTATAATGCAACTAATCACATTTCTTGTGTGCATATCAACCTGTTTTCTTTCCCTTTATTTGCATTTTTCTAACCTAATTTCTCCTTTAAAAGGGTGTTTAATTGTGTTCTGAAATGCTGCAGCAAACGTTTGAGTGATATATAACACTGCATGGACTTCAGGAATATTAAGCAATAAAATTAAAGCAGTTTATTAAGAGGGTCGAGCAGACTAGATGGAAGAGATGCATCATGAGCGACTGCCACTGAAACTGATCACCAGACAGACGCCAATCCTACTACTTTATCCCAGCATGCATGCACCTGCAGTCCAGCCTAAACCATTACTGTTCTTCCAGTCAACACCAGGAGGAAGTAGGAAACCCCATCGCTCGACCTTCAGAAAGAAGTTCTTCAGGTAAGGTAAAGTAATCAAGTCTTCAGATTCCAGGCAGTACAACTGTACTGAAAACTCACAGAACTATTTAAAGTGATACATCTGGAGTTGGGCTTTTACTTATTTTATGAGTGCCAAATATCCACGGAAAACAGATCAGATGGAACTGAAGGAGGAAAATAAACAAATGCATATCAGTCACCGTGTACTTCAGCTTCGACCTCCACTGTAGCATCCATCATGGGTTGGGGGAATCAAACTCTGGTGTAAGGTTGAACGCCTTGCCACTAAAATGCTACTGGAAAGCTTGAGAATCTACACACCCAGTCAAAAGCTTGAACACACCTTCTGATTCAATGGTATGTCTTTATTTTTATTCCTACCTCAGGGAACTCCTTCAAGACTCATGGAAAACCGTTTCCGGTGACCACTCCTTGAAGCTCATCAAGAGAATGCCAAGAAAGTGCAAAGCAGTAATCAATGTAATAGAGGTCTATTTTGAAGAATCTAAAATATAAAAGATGTATTGAGTTATTTTGGTTTATTTTTTGCTACACATTTCCATACATTTTGCTTCATAGATTTGATGTCTTCAGTATGCATCTACAATGTAAGAAGTAATAAAGTAAAGAAAAGCCATGGAATGACATAAGGTATGTCCAAGTTTTTGATTGGTAGTGCCTGTGAGAATGTGTCAAAAGACACTTATCTGCTATAATGTCAACATCTCAGTCACTATGGGTGGTGCTCATTTCATCGTCTTCATCATTTGCAGTTATGCTCATTTTATATCCGATTTTTTTGGTTACTAAATGGTATTGTCTACCACAGAAATTTTTGTCCTGAGTATACATCGAGTCCAAGTACGCCCACAATTCTTATCTACATTGACAAACGATTATTTAAAGCAATTTTCTATATTTCACTCATGGTGTACAGTAAGTTTCATCTTTTAAGATATAAGTTTTTGGTCCAACAGCCACTGAATTACGTGCTTTATGTTTTTAAAGACAGCCATCTTCCGGAAACATGGAAAGGATTCAAGTAGCTTCAACCTTCTTAAAAATGTTGGGGTTTTTTCCTCATTAAAGTTTTTATTTGTTCTTACCCAATAGAAGAAATAAAATGGTTAAAAACGTTCTTTTTTTGTATTAGTTAAGTTTTGTGGCTCTAGAAAAATTTAATCTAGCAGGAGAGAAGGCAAAAACGACTCTCAAAGAATCAAAGTAAAATTAAGTATTAAGTTTACAGACAATGACACTGAATTAAAAAGTGAGATTTAAGTGTTTTGTGTGCCCATTTTTTACCATAATTCCTGAAAATACTTGACTCAATGGAAAGAGTAAAGTAATAAAACAGTTTAAATACAAAAATGGCTTGTTTACATGTGTGAAATGAAGTAGAAAGAGACAAATTGGTAATGCATGTGTACTAATTGGTGAGCCTTTAGATTATTTTACCTTTTGTGATGTCATCATTCCAAATAAACACAAAGTAGAATTTGTCTTTTATTTTCCCCTTACTGCATTTAAAACATAGGAAGTTAATACATTATTATCCAACTTTGTTTGTGTAGTCAACATAAACTTAATGGTTTAAAAAAAAAACAAAAAAAAAAACACCTCTGCATAATAACTTTAAACTTCAATCAACATGCTTTTCAACACGCTTACCCATTATTGCCAAACAAATAAACTCACTGTGATTTAGAGCAAATATGAATGACTGTCATTGCTGTAGGTGGTGTTGATAATGACAGTGAAGACATGAAAAACATGCATTATCTCATTGCACTGATTACTAGAGTGGAAAACTACTAAATAACACTGTTGTGGCCATTTTTCTCCCTTAAGACCTCCCTGAAGTCCTAAACTGTGGACCAAGCGAGTTAAAATGTCCCCATTTTGAGCCCCAAGGTGGGCTACTTTTATCTGCTGTTACTATGATAACAAAACAACAAACAAAGATTAAATGTTTGGCAATAAAGCAGATAAACAAATGCAGTGGTGGTTTTTAAATGAACTCCTTCCTCTTGTTGAACTCGTTTGTTTTTTGATTGTTCTCCCGGGCCATGAAGCTCCAGCACAAATAACTTTCCAGCAGAGGTGGACAGCTTCAAGCACAAGCAGATACTTTGGCGTGTTTGCGGAGGTCATTGTCAAAAACTGGGTGGTTTACATCTCGAAAAGGGACTTAAATCCTGGGTTATAATTCATTAAGTTGTATTTATATGCCGACTTTCTATGCGGAGCAGCTTCCTCGGTGAAAAAGAAACCGACAAAAGGTGGCTAACTGCAGGTTTGCTTTTTGCGACAGAAAGGGGCCTAGCGGGGCAGCTTGGGTAAGAATAACCGCATCTCATGTTAAGCACAATGGGGACCTACCCTGTTTTAGCTCTCGGCCTCTTGTAAACAACCATGCGAAGGAAAGGCGGATGTTTACCTGGACAGCAGCTCAACAGTGTGCCCGTCTCATTATACGTTGGTGTCTCGGCGGTGTTTTAAGTTGGTAAGTCCTTCAACAATGTGGACAGAAGTGCTCTCATTTACTCCGTTTCTCTTTGCCTTTCTTCCACTACACCTCCCAAAACGCGCTGTCTGCTGAGCCTCTGTGGCAGCCCGCCGTCTCCCGGGTCCTACCGCCCACCCGGTATTAGCCGCGCTCACTGGAGGAGCATCATCAAAAAAAAAACAAACAACATGACTCACTGGATGCTGTTGTCAGTTGTGTACAGCACTCATAACAATAGCAATACTTTATTGTCACTGCAGTTGCCCACGGGCTTCCAAGGCAAAATAAAATCCAACAATAACAATTATAAAAATCAGCAGCATGGCACTATTGTACTGTTACCTATGTGTTGTCATATTGCACTAATCAGACATCAGCTGTCAGTCATGGAGGCCATGGTACCCATGTATGCAAACTCCATGCAGCAAGGCCCCCACTGGGATTTGAAACTTCTTGCACTATCCAAGTATATTTTTGGAATGTAGAGTGGGGGAAAAAAAGTTTGTAAGGAAGTAGGGGCTCACTGATTGATTGGCCGGCCGATTAATCAGTGCACCCCTATCGGCCCCGATTTCCTTAACTTTGGGTGATTGGTGATCAACCGATACTTACATTTGAAACCGATTTTATCCATGGATCTTATCTACCTCCACAAAGGTCTGAAATTCATCCACAAGAGTTTTGGGGAACATTCATATTTACAAGGTATGGACAGGACTGCTGCTGGACTCACATTTCTTGTGTTTACCCACTCTTGAACCAGAGATGTCAAAAACATCTTACCTGAGCTAAGGAGAAAAGGGACTGGTCCAAAGTCTTCTTATCAGATGAAAATACATTTTCTATTTCATGTGGAAATCAAGGTTCCACAGTCTGGAGGAAGAGTGGAAGGACATAGAATCCAAATTGTTTGGGGTCCAGTTTAAAGTTTTCACAGTCAGTGATGTTTTGCAGAGCCATATCATCTGCTGGTGTTGGTTCACATGTCTTATCAAACCCAAAGTCAGAGCAGCCAGGACATTTTTGAATATATTTTATGTTTCCCTCTGCTGACAAGCTTTATGGAGATGCAAATTTCTTTAAAACCATACATTTTTCAGGATGGACTAAAACAAAATGTAAAACGTCAGTAGGTTAAAAATGATATGCACAGCGTTTAATTTACCCATAAGCTTGCACTAATCGTTAGATTAATGTCCCTTAGCAATATGCAGAGACACCTTTTTTGTAGCCATCAACAAGCCTCTGGGTGGAAATCTGAGTAGTCTAAGTAATCCAAACACACATAGGAACTGATTTTGGAATAGATAAAGCAAGCTAACATTAAGCTTTTGAAGTTTGATATACCTGAATCCCATTTGAGATTTGTGGACAGTATTAAAAAAAAAAAAAATATATATATATATATATATATATATATATATATATATATATATCAAAAAATTAAAACAAATTAGGAAAACAACCATTCTGAATCAATTCTTACATTTCTTGTAACAACAGTGATCAAATATCCAGCCATATGCAGGGTTTCTGTCTAGCTTGATGAGGAACATGTATCAAAACAATAAGGTGGTTGTATGAACATATTTGAGCCTGTATTTCCATTTTTTTACTTTGTGTGGATAAAAGAACTAAAGCACCTAATTGAGAACCTTGGAAAATAATGGTTTGAAATCATCATTAAAAGCTCCAGATTAATATGACATTGATGCTGATGAAGAATTTACATAAAAGTCTGACCAGCACTGTAAACCCATTAATAGTGGTCAAATTATTTAGCAACTGTCCAGAATTTCAATCTTCTCAGATATTGTAAAACAATATTCCATCCTTTGGTCATTTCTTGAATCTGTCATCCACTACTTTTGGTACTGTTTCCAATGAAAACATGGCCTTTGTGGTTGTGAAAACATGGCCAAGGTGCTAGACTGGACAGCTGTTATTAGTTGCACTCAACAAATCTGGCCTTAACAAAAGAGTGACAAGAGGTAAGCTGTTGTTGAGAGAAAACTAAATAAAAATCCTTTATAGAGTTTGTCATAAGCCACGTAGGGGATATAGCAATCATGTGGAAAGAAAATTATCTTCTGTCAGATGAGTCCTTAAATAAACTTTTTATCCTGCATGCAAAATGCTTTATGGTGGGAAATTAATGCTGTACACTTCACCTTCTAGCAGCACAAAGAGCTTAAACATACAATTTTGGAAAACTAACACTGCACATCTCCCTGAACACGTGGTAGCTGAAACGTGGTAGTGGCAGCATTATGCTGTGGGGATGCTTTTCTTCAGCAGTCAAAAGGAAGCTGATCATAGTTGATACAAGATGGATGGAAAAAAAATACAAAAAGGCTGCAAAAGACTTAAAATCTCAGCGGAGGTTCGCCTAGAAGGTCAGCAACCCTAAACATACTGCCAAATCTACAGAGGAAAAGATTAGACCTAAGCATTTTCATATGTTAGAATTGCCCAGTCATAGTTCAGACCTAAATGCAATTGAGGATATGTGGAAAGACTTGAAAACTGATGTTAACAGACGAGAGATTGTTCCACAAAGAACCGATTCATACACAGAAAAATGTTTTTGTAAAGAAAAACAACACATATTTTTTCTCTTCTTTACACTTCTTTACAATTATGTCCTACTTTTTGTCTATCAAATAATAAAATCTCCATTAGAAACAATGAATTTTGAAGTTGTTACAAAATGAGGGCGCTGCGGGATCACCCTGTCTCTCTATACAAGGTGATCCTTGTATAGAGAGACTCTGGCCCTCAACGCGGCTGTCTCCTGGAGCCACAGCGACCTGTGCTGCATGTCTTCCCCCTCTCTTCACCGCATTTCCTGTCTGCATACTTTCAAGAAAATGACTAAATTACGGCCACTAGTGCCACATAACAAATCTTTAAAAAATAACTAAATTGAAAAAGTTATATAGGTACCAATACCTTTTTTTTTTTTGCAAGGCACTGTAATTGGGTTTTAAACCTAACATGTGCATGCATAACTACATTGTTTGTCCTGAAATAGTTTTTGGAAGGAAACAAAAGTCATGTAGTCAGCTGGAACATCTCATCTCGAAGGAGCTCTATTATAAGGAGTCTTTTTTTAAAGAAGAAAACAGATGTGAAAATAATAAAGGAATGTATTTATTGAACTTATTACAGAACAATGATTTTAAAAGACTCTCCAGTCCAATCCCCTGATGACCCGGATTGCATTATTTTTGACGCAGTTTTTTCGACAGCCTCTAGTGATAAAAAGGCAACCAACACTTTAAAGGTGTTGTTTCTCTACGAGAATATGTTTTATCATTCACATGTTGTGATCTAGTGAAGGAGCAGAGGGATGACGGATCTTTACAAGTACTTTCAGTTGGTCCGCCCTACAGATGATATGGAGACAGCTGTGCACAAGTATTTTTGTGCACATGCCACTTTTCAGATTGTAATCCCACACAAACTCAGAGGATGTCTTGAAATCAGCTAAGGATTCAGTTGCTCGTGTTGGGGTTTACCCCAGTGGATAAGAGGGTCGCATCCCTGCGCCTTTTGGTCGGGATAGGTCTCTGACTGTCGGTTCGGCCTATGGGCTGAGCGGTAATGTGGAGTACCCGGCCTTCTTGGAGTCCCTGTCGGGGGTGCTGGATAGTGCCCCTCCCGGGGACTCCATTATTCTGCTGGGGGACTTCAATGCCCACGTGGGAAACAACAGTTCCAGGGGATGTTGGAGACATAGAATCCAAGTGGACCATGTTCTCCGCATCTATTATCGATGCTGCTGCCCGTAGCTGTGGCCCAAAGGTCTGCGGTGCCTGTCGTGGCGGCAATCCCCGAACCCGGTGGCGGACACTGGCAGTAAGGGATGCTGTCAAGCTGAAGAAGGAGTCCTATCGGGTGTGGATGGCTTGTGGGATTCCTGAGGCGGAAGATCAGCTCCTCCAAGTCCGAGGCCATGGTTCTCGACCGGAAAAGGGTGGCTTGTCCTCTTTAGGTTGGAGGGGAGTTCCTGCCTCAACTGGAGGAGTTCAAGTATCTTGGGGTCTTGTTCACGAGTGAGGGGAGAATGGAGCGGGAGATCGACAGACAGATCAGTGCGGCTGCCGCAGTAATGGGGACGCTGTGCCAATCTGTTGTGGTGAAGAGAGAGCTGTGCCAAAAACAAGGCTCTCGATTTACCGGTTGGTCTACGTTCCTACCCTCACCTATGGCCATGAACTTTGGGTCATGACTGACAGAACGAGATACAAGTGGCTGAAATGAGCTTCCTCCGTAGGGTGGCCGGGCTCTCCCTTAGAGATAGGGTGATGAGCTTGGCCATCCGGGAGGAGCTTGGAGTAGAGTTGCTGCTCCTCCATATCGAGAGGTGCCAGTTGAGGTGGCTTGGGCATCTATACCGGATGCCTCCTGGACGCCTTCCTCGGGAGGTGTTCCAGGCACGCCCCACTGGCAGGAGGCCCAGGGGGACGGCCCAGGACACTCTGGAGGTACTATGTCTCTCGGCTGGCCTGTGAACACCTTGGGCTTCCCCCGGAGGAGCTAGAGGAGGTGTCTGTGGAGAGGGAAGTCTGGGTGTCTCTACTGAGTCTGCTACCCCTGCAACCTGGTCCCGGATGAAGCGGAAGACGACGAGTACGAGTACATTGTCAAATGATTGTTAAGCTAAAGCAAGCAATTAATTACCCGATTTTACATCACCACTAGATCAATGGTTAAAACACTGTCTCAGTTTATCTCTATTTTTGGTATCTCAAAGATTATTCAGAGTGAATGAGGGACAAATTTCATATCAGAAATGTTTACATAGATAATGAAGCTGCTTCAGGTGAAACATGCCCAGTCCACTCCTTACCATCCAGAAAGTCTGGGAGCTATTGAAAGGTTTCATCAAACCCTAAAATCCTCGTGGCATGCTTTCTGTACAAAACTGGACGGATACTGGGAGAAAGGATCCCGTTTTACAGGGATGAAAGCTAATACTTTCTTTTCCTTCTTTATTTTCGGACACCCTCTGAGTTACCCCTTTAACGGAGCATGACATTGATGTGGGAGATTCTGAACCTGTTTGGCAGCATTTCTATCGCACTTCACTGAGAAACAGGAACAAATGAAATCTGAAATGAAGTACATGTTGGTCCTCCCTATGTTTGCTTGAACAAAAACCAAATCAGAACTTTCGACCTTGAACAGACATCTGTAAAGTTAATAAGGTCACAAAGACAGGTTCATTTCTGTTGCCATGTGTGGATGACGGTGTGGACAGGGTAGGCTCTGTGACATCTGTCAATAAATGTGATTTATTGGCAAGTGCCAATGGCTACTACAGACAATTCTGTAAGAACTATTCCACTGTACCTGCACCTCTTTCTAATCTTCTCAGCTGAGGTCAAGCTTGCGTGGAAGCTGGCTTGTTAGAAACCATTTGAGGAAGTAAAATATTTGATATTCTCTGCCTCTTTTCTAGCAGCTCCACACATTGATGAGACATTCAAACTACAGGTAGCTGTTCTGTTCTGTTCTGTTCTGTTGCAGGTGGAGTGGAACTTTCTGTCTGTTTTTTTTCCAGGAAGTTCAAAGCTTACAAAATTAACTACTTGACAGTGCACAATGAATCGTTGGCTTTAATATAGGCTCTACAACATTTTGAAATGTATGTAGGTGCAAGTAATACTATTGTAATACTGTATATATTGTAATACTATTTTAGTTTACACAGATCACAATCCCCTCACATTCCTTCATTCTCTTCAGAGTCCCAGGCAACGTCTTCTGGGATGGTGCCATTTTCAGCTATATAATCTGGCGCGCAACACAGATGGAGGGAGCGGGACAGAGACAGAGGGGTTTAATTCATCCCAAAGGTGTTGAAGAAGGTTGAGGTCAGGACTCTTTCTTCATAACAAACCTTATACACCTTCAGCTATGGAAGTGATTGTAACACCAGAATTAATGGATTTGGTGATGGGACCCAATACTTTGGGTAATATCGTGTATCTTTGCCTTGAAACACTCTCACTCAACATGTCAGTATTGGCTTGTTAAATTAATCTGATCTACTTTGACCATGACTGTATAAAGCTACTTTTCCATTTGTTCTGAAAACATCTCCTCAGTGCCCAGGTCACTATAGACAGCATGTGAGAGCCTACTACTGGGTCAGACAGGAGAGAAGACCAGATGAGGGAAAAGATGAACCTCAGCAATGTCAATGGGAAAGCCCAACAGAATTAATAAAGTCTGATTAACTTGGTTAAGATTCAGTTAGGATGATTTCATTCATTTTACTATTATGTGTTGTTGGGCTAGGATAGTTTGAACTCCCACCACATTTGTTACACTTTCCTTTGTAGACACCTGCAATTGGACAGAAAGTTCAGCTCATTCAACAAGATGCTTTTCTGTTTTGTTAGAACTGGGTTTAATTTTAGTTCTTTTGTGTTTTATCCAGGTAGCCCTGGAGGAAAAACAGTGTGAGTCATGTTTGTTAGAGCACAGCAAAAATGCACTGTTTTATCTAGAGGTGTATTAGACCTTTAGTGTGCATAAGTTTCGCCAACTAAGGTATTCTGTCAGACAGTCAACACGATATAGTAAATACCCTGACTAACAGCAGTAAGTTCTAAGTTCACTAGCAATAAGACAACAGAGGTTAGTCATTGCTACCAGCTCCTCTTCAAAACCAGGGATCCATTTTTACATTCCTAGATGCATGTTCAGAAGGAAAAGACAATCCAGCAACCAAGGAATGTAAAAAACAAAGATGGGAAAAAATGGGGTCAAATAAATCTGTTGGGGAAAACATACAACAGGAATATTAGGAGAGAAAATACATCTATGTTTAAGATTTAGCAGATCAAAAAATGTACCTTAAAAATAAATATATTGATATTGATGTTAGAAATATTTTTGCCTGGTAATAAATATGAAAGAGAAAAAGGGCTGGGAAAAATTATATCTAATAACATTAACATCTATCAAAAAAGAAAAAACAAAAAATTTAAATAACAAATAGCACAGAGATAAATTATAACAGCTAAAGATTTAAATATAAATATCCACATATATCCGATTTATGGATCAGTTTTTAAATAAATGACACATTAATTCATTTGTTAAACTATTTATTGTGCAACTAAATCATTTCAGCTATTTATTTATTTCTGTATTTATTCTTTATTATGGCAGGATTGGTTTCCCATAGTTGTCCAACTGTTTAAAAATGCAAAAAATCTCAGTTTTAACATTTTACATATATTTCAAAAATCTATTTTATTTTTTTATTTTATTGATTTCTAATGTTTCTAGGAGTTGTGTATTTTAATTACTTTACTTGCTGAAAATTCCTATTTCTACCTCTGAATTTCTAAAGATGCATTAATTAGATTTGGGTAGAACATAGTTAAGTTTAATCTGTGTTGAAGTAGAAGTAAAATAAAGACAAAGTTGAGCAGTAACTGTTAAATGACAGAAATTCAGCAACTGTCACTAGACTTCCTTCTGTGATGAAAAATGTATTGTCCAGCATGACGTCTCTCTCTGAGCCTCTTCTACTGTCATTTCCCCTTATTTTGTCACTTACTCTGTGATGTGTTGCTCACTGTTACCATGAGTCAGGTTAGCCTGGCTGTCCCTGGCATTTTACAAACAGAGCTCACCGAGGGGACCCCATACAGGTCCTTCTCAAAATATTAGCATATTGTGATACAGTTCATTATTTTCCATAATGTCATGATGAAAATTTAACATTCATATATTTTAGATTCATTGCACACTAACTGAAATATTTCAGGTCTTTTATTGTCTTAATACGGATGATTTTGGCATACAGCTCATGAAAACCCCAAATTCCTATCTCACAAAATTAGCATATTTCATCCGACCAATAAAAGAAAAGTGTTTTTAATACAAAAAACATCAACCTTCAAATAATCATGTACAGTTATGCACTCAATACTTGGTCAGGAATCCTTTTGCAGAAATGACTGCTTCAATGCGGCGTGGCATGGAGGCAATCAGCCTGTGACAATGCTGAGGTCTTATGGAGGCCCAGGATGCTTCGATAGCGGCCTTTAGCTCATCCAGAGTGTTGGGTCTTGAGTCTATCAACGTTCTCTTCACAATATCCCACAGATTCTCTATGGGATTCAGGTCAGGAGAGTTGGCAGGCCAATTGAGCACAGTGATACCATGGTCAGTAAACCATTTACCAGTGGTTTTGGCACTGTGAGCAGGTGAGCAGGTCGTGCTGAAAAATGAAATCTTCATCTCCATAAAGCTTTTCAGCAGATGGAAGCATGAAGTGCTCCAAAATCTCCTGATAGCTAGCTGCATTGACCCTGCCCTTGATAAAACACAGTGGACCAACACCAGCAGCTGACACGGCACCCCAGACCATCACTGACTGTGGGTACTTGACACTGGACTTCTGGCATTTTGGCATTTCCTTCTCCCCAGTCTTCCTCCAGACTCTGGCACCTTGATTTCCGAATGACATGCAGAATTTGCTTTCATCCGAAAAAAGTACTTTGGACCACTGAACAACAGTCCAGTGCTGCTTCTCTGTAGCCCAGGTCAGGCGCTTCTGCTGCTGTTTCTGGTTCAAAAGTGGCTTGACCTGGGGAATGCGGCACCTGTAGCCCATTTCCTGCACACGCCTGTGCACGGTGGCTCTGGATGTATCTACTCCAGACTCAGTCCACTGCTTCCGCAGGTCCCCCAAGGTCTGGAATCGGCCCTTCTCCACAATCTTCCTCAGGGTCCGGTCACCTCTTCTCGTTGTGCAGCGTTTTCTGCCACACTTTTTCCTTCCCACAGACTTCCCACTGAGGTGCCTTGATACAGCACTCTGGGAACAGCCTATTCCTTCAGAAATTTCTTTCTGTGTCTTACCCTCTTGCTTGAGGGTGTCAATAGTGGCCTTCTGGACAGCAGTCAGGTCGGCAGTCTTACCCATGATTGGGGTTTTGAGTGATGAACCAGGCTGGGAGTTTTAAAGGCCTCAGGAATCTTTTGCAGGTGTTTAGAGTTAACTCGTTGATTCAGATGATTAGGTTCATAGCTCGTTTAGAGACCCTTTTAATGATATGCTAATTTTGTGAGATAGGAATTTTGGGTTTTCATGAGCTGTATACCAAAATCATCCGTATTAAGATAATAAAAGACCTGAAATATTTCAGTTAGTGTGCAATGAATCTAAAATATATTAATGTTAAATTTTCATCATGACATTATGGAAAATAATGAACTTCATCACAATATGCTAATATTTTGAGAAGGACCTGTACATTTACCATTCCGATGTATCTGGCTTTTTGATAGGAGTGTCGTCTCATGCTGAAAAGGGTGTAAAATATTGCTTTTGTTTTAACAATTGAGAGATTGAGAGTGTGAACAATGAAACAGAACTGTGACAGAATTAAGCATATAACATGTAGAATCAGTGCAAAACAGTGATAATTTACTGAAGGCTACATTCATTTACGCCTCACACTTTGCACCATGAGCAAGAATCCAACTCATAATGTGTGTCATTTCGCAAGAATTGCAAGAGATACAGTATAGACAATGCTTTGTAAAGATTGTATCCACAAATCCAGCACTTTTTGACACATTTCAACTGCAAATATTAATGTATTTTATGGTCTGTGGATTCAGTAACAGTGAAACTGAATTTGGGGTTGTCTTTATCTGTCTGCCATAATCATCACAATTACAAGAAATAAAGGCTTAACATATTTCATTCTATGTGTAATGAATCCATATACTGTACAAGTTTCATTTTTTGAAATGAGTGACACAAAATATTGTACTTGTTCACAGCATGTCCATTTTTAGAGATGTACCTGTATGTCTATTAGAGATAGAAAAGTGCAATCAGAAGCTTTAATTCAGCCTAAAACAATGTTACAGACAGTACACTTTAGTGAAAACCCCTGGACTGGCTAACTTGGGTTTTGGAGACCTCTCTTATTTACTTTTCAAGGAGTATCCCTTTTCCTTTGTTCCTCTTTGTCCTTTCAGGACACCCAGCATTTAGCTTACTCCCCAGAGTAGAAAATTTACATATTTGGCTGGGAAGTTAAAACATATTAAAATGCATTGATCTAAATCATTCCACTCTGACTGTATTTTTAGGGTTGTTGTCCTGCTGGAAATTTAACCTACGGTCCAGTCTCAAATGTTTTGCATCAGACATTTTTTTCTGTGTTTAGCTCCATTAATCATCGTATGAAATATTACCAACTTCCTAGTGGGTGCTGAAGAAAAGCATTCCCACAGCATTGTGGTGCCACCACTGTGTTTTAAGTTGAGGGTCAACATTGCCTTGCGGAATTATTAAAAAAAAACGTCTTATAGATTTCTTCCAATAATGCATTTCTTCTTACATAGAGGTTACATGTATAAAGTGCACCAACAACACTACCAGTTCTTTTGTCAAGAGATTATCCCACCTGACTTATGAATCTCTCTAGCTCCTCCAGAGTTACCATGGGCCTCTTGGCTGATCTGTGAACAATGCTCGCCTTACCAATCTCACAAGTGGGAAACCATGTCTTGTTGGGTTTGAAGTTGTAAGATTATCTTGTCCCATTGGGATGGTGGATTGAACAAAGCTCCTCGAGATGTCCAAAGCTTGGGATAAAGTTTAATAATGTAATTCTTCTTTATGTTTTTTCACGACTTTTTCTTTTCTGTGTTCCTTGGTCTTCATTAGCTGACTTCTGAAGGTGGTCAGTTGCAACTGATTTTATTTATTAGTATTTGATTAAAAGAGCCTAATAAAAATGCACACTGCTCTTTTCAGGTTGTTATTCCTTCAAAAAAAAACATCCAAAACATGTAGCATTTTTCTTCACACTGTCCTGTGTTACCTTGTGTTGGTCTATCATTTAAATCCTAACAGATTCAATAAAGGTTTGAATACTTTTGCAAAGGTTCCACATGTAGAGATTTTGTGAAACAAAAATCAGCAGTGAACAGCTGCTACTACTCTAGTAGTTCAATATATTTAAGAGAGCGGAACTCTGTTAAATATATTGAACTTTTCTAAAAATATGAAAAAAGGGATTTTTTTTCTGAGGCACGAACCATGTTAGACTGACATCCACAGTTCAACCCATCGCCACCATAAGACTTTGGTGAAGTGGGGAGAGATGTGACTCAACTGTGCCTGGATGGCTGGCTGGCTGGTCGGGCTGCACTGGAATGCGGGGTCTTTTGTTTGTCTGGGAGAGGAGTGGGTCAGGGGGAGAATGCCATTGATGATTGCAGGGAGGAAGAATGAACCTCCAGGAAGTGTTCCCTGCTCCCCCCACTCTCGTTCTCTCTGTCTCGCTCTATCTTTTTTTTTTCCCCAGTCTGTGAGAACCTTCACCGTGCCGAGCCTCTCTCTGCTGAGGCCACGGTCCCCAGGCACAACCACTGCTTTGTTTTGCCATGTGAACACACACACCCCTCCTCTGCTGGGTGCCTATATTTGCCAGGGTATGAGAAACACGGGGCCAAGGCTCCCATTCTTATCCACATCGCTGCCCCTGGAAGGATGTGAGTGTGTCTCTGTGCATCGGTGCTGAATGATATATTGCATTTTTACATGCATCACACTTTTTTTTATCTTCGGGATTTCTTTTTTTCCATATCTTCCTGAAAGTTTAGTCTTTTTCTTAGTCTGCTGGTAACAGCCAGACTAAAAATGGAATAAGGTACTAAGTGGATAAGAATCTATCTGTGGCCCCTTCCAACCAGTGACTGCCGCCTACCGTCACATTTCTCACTCCCTTCTGTGTCAGGAGGAGCTGCAAATGGCTCTTTCAAAGCACACGACAGCTGGAACACGGGGCAAAGGTGACTGAAGCAGTTGGGGGAGCACAAGAAGGGCCACAGGGGGGAGGAAGGGAGGCAGAGGGGCCAAGAGATGAGCAGCTGCAACTTCAAGCCCCTGTTTCTTCACATTGTCACCGCCTATATTGCCTAAATGCATAAAGAGAAAACTCAGGGTGGTGTTTTATTCATTGCTTCTTAAAGGATTTTATAAAAGCTGTCTTTAGTAGAATAAATCTAGGTCAGAACCTGGACTAGTCTATTTTGATTTGGTGCCAGGGAATTTTTTGACACAAAACTACATCAGTGGATTTAGTCTCTAATAGTTCCCAACAGGCCACTGACCTGCTACGATGAAACAAGTGATTTACTCTTCTTTGATTGGTTCAGATACCACAGAGATCACTTCTCTGAGGCATAAAATAGTTTATTTCATCCAAAAGCAGATGTAAAACCACATGCAGCATTTTTGAGAACCTTGCTAAATTAATCAAATTTAAACTCTGACTTTTAAAGTTCAGACAGGTCCAAATACTTCTGAAAAGGAAAGAGCAAACAAGATGGAATTTCCAGAGCAAAGACAAAACTGACGCCTCAGTCGATCCATTTCAGACTTTTATGTTTTAATGTAAACAAAGGGACAATGTAGATGAATGAATATGGGTAGAATCTTTAAATGTGTCAGACTTGATCGATTGAGAATGAACAAGTAGTGCTCAGTATAGAGTTAAGAAAATGAATAAATACACATCCCAGCAGTCTTAACTAGTAAAATTTTAACAGTTTGGGCAATTTATTTAACATGATTTTGAATCCTGCATGATTCAGAACTCATATGAGCTTATGTGCATTTAATTACGTGTTTAAAACTCATTGTAGTGTCTACATACATGTGGAGGCTAAGTTTCATACAGTTATCTGGTAAATCATTATAATGAGACAGTGGTCCTAGACAGGAGCATAGTGGAACCCCTCAAGGTAGATAAATGTTATCCCAAAACACAAACATATTGCTTTCTATGTAATACATTTGATTTTCACCAAAGAATTGATAATTCAGCACAGAGATAAAAGATGTCTGCAGATTTGATTATATCAAATGTCTTTTAAGACCTTATAGAGATCTGCAATAGTAGCTTTTTCACATTTTGTCTGTTTAAAACCAAGAACCTCAATGTATAGTATTGAAATTGGATATCCTATGGAAAGTAGCACATAACTAATGTAGAAAAAACATTGTTTAATAATTGTTTTACAATTTAAAAAATTTGAAAAGTGTGGCATACATTTGTATTACCCCTGATTTGCCAGCTCAGGTGGAAGTACACACCTTGGTAGGTTACAGGTGTGCCGTTCTCTTTCCATTTTGGGACGATTGATTAAATAGTGATCAGTTTCTCTGCTTTAAGCAATGATGCAGCTGTATTTATACTGAGATTAAATTACACACTGGTGGACTAATGAAATGATTGCTAAAGGCAATTGGTTGCACTGGATTTTATTTAAGGTTATCAAAGTAAAACGGATTAAAAACATTTGAAAAGCGTACTATGTTCCTTGCACTTCACATTTATTTCTTTGCCGTTTACATGCTACGTGATAGTCACGTTTTAGGACACAGATGAGCTTTAAGCGGTTATCTGCGGTTGCTCGAGGTTCGTCACACCAAAGGGATTTATGACGCTGAAAGCCAGCCCTGTTCGTGGGACAGGAGTTTTAAAAAGACAGCAAATGTTCACTTCCCCTCCCCTCCTCCAGTGTAGTACTCTGACTGCTACTTGCTGCCGCTGTGTGAATTCACGGAGTAGTACAGAACTTATTGTGGCGGAGCGTTATCGCGAGACTTGTGCCATTATCAACCTGCTTTGACACACACACAGCAGCGCTGTGAGTGCAGCCTGCCTGCCTTCCCAGGGTCGGAACTGGAAGCCTCAAGAAACGGCAAGAAGGAGCGAACATCTGGCCGCACATCATGAGAGCACCCCGGAGCTTATAGAAGGGGAGGCAAAAGACGACGACGGGAGCGGTGATACGTGTAAGTAAAGGGAGGTGATGTTTTTGTGCCTTTAAAAACGGAGAATGCGAAAGTTAAAAAAAAAAAAAGAGTGGCCCCCTCCCTCTCCGCTTCGTTCAGCGCAGTTGGCTTTCTGCGTGTGAGTTCCTCCGCTGTTTAAAAGGCTCACACTTCGGACACGGAGCTCGGTTTTCTCCTCTTTTTTTTTTCTTCTTTGTAAAACTAAAGCGCACAAAATAAGAATGTTGCATTATGAAACCTAAGCGTGGAGGTTATTTTCTATAAATAATGTTTTATTCTCTTTAAACAAGTGCTCCCAGTTAAGCGCGTGTTTGATGAGTGTTCATCAATGCGTTGTTTAGGGATATTAAAAAGTTTAAAATACATTGTAACGCTGCAGCAGCTTTAAATACATACATTTTTTTTCTAAGTTGTTGGTCTTTTTTTGACTGTGTTGCCCAGCGTTAACATATGGCGTAAAGGGGAGCACAGCTGGAGATAGCGTTTCCATTGCGGTGATGTCAGAGCAGCTGACTCCACAGCTTGCAGTGTAATTAGCAGGCAGAGCAGCAGTTTACTCACTCTGCACCGCTCTTATTTTTTCAACCTCAGCCTCCTGGACGAGCTCTTTCACCTCCATCCCCTCTTGGTTGTTCCGTAAACAGATTTTTTTTATATATTAGGAGAAGCGCCGGCGCGTTTCGGAGGCGCAGAAATACCCATTTGGGAATTATTTGGAGGGGGATCCTTTCACTTCGAGAAGCAAAGGTAGGTTAGCGCAATAAAGAAACAGAAGTAATGCTTTCAAATGGATAAAGTAACTAATGTTGAATTTTGAAATCCAGAGCAGGCTCAAGGTATGAGCGAGCTAAGCTGATGTCCCCCCCCCACCCCAATCAGAATATACATTTACAAATTTTACGTTTATATAACAAAAAATATTTTGGGTTTGAAAGAACTGGCAAATGTGATTTGTACTATACATATACATATATTGTTGGCAATATGGCTTTTCGCTCACGCTGTAGCTGTGTCTGAGGGTGGCTCCAAACAAACATACTTTGACTTTAAGAAAACCTTAGTGTATGAAAACCGCAAGCAAAGACAGGTCAAATGTGGACTGTTTTAACTACAACGAGCACAGATTTGTCAAAAGGCAGTTTGTCTGTCAGTTGAATTTCTTTTATTTAATCAAGAACAGCCACAATTATTCCTACTTAAAACATGGTTCTATTAATAAAAGTGCAGTATTTTCTACAGCTGGACTGTCAGGGTTTTTTATGCCCAGATGAAATTGGGTTCGGGTTAGCGCTGCGTCAATCCATGCTCTCTACACCCAGAGAAAACTCCAGTCACTCCAATACTTTAACTGTCATCTTAATAAGATCTCATCAGAATTGTGTTATTCATATTTATCTAACAAACATAGCAAACTGGAATTCGGGCATCAGATCTAATTCTGCTCAGGGCCCCATATGATCTTGGTCCGGCTCTGTTTAAATCTTAGGAAGTGATCAGTGGCCATTCGTGCATTGATGTTGCCCTAGGCAAGTGACTTTTTTTGATTTGTTCTCCATGTGGCAAATAAATCAAGACAACATTTTTATATTTTTAAGAACACTTTTAAGAACAGTTTTGTTCATATAGAGTTCATAAATCAAACCATGTTTCAAAGAACGTTTAATCATTGTAGAATATTTTAGTTTAGAGGTTTCATAAATCTTAAAATTTGTTTAAAGAATCGCTGGTCGGCGTTGAATTATCCAGCTATGGTTTGATTACTCTACATTTTTAGATTTTGAACAAATGATAATCAAATGTAGTCCAGATTCCTTAAAAAAAAACAAACAAACCATAAAATACTCCCTTAACACCAAATTGGAAGCAGTAAATCAGATGCCAACTTCACTGAATAAGTGAATTAGCAAAGGCAATTTTTCTTTCACGCACTTGTGCCAACCCCCAGCGGAATGGCACCCTGAGTGGTGAGCAATATTACCAATATCAAAAACTACCACTGGATGTGAGCCTTTTGTTGATATTATAAAGTCATTTATTATCACAGGTTTTGCACTTTTAAGCTCATATTTTCTTTTCTTTAGGTCATTATGTGTTTGCCTCTAAAGCTGTGCTCTATGCCTTCTATGAACTCCTTGCTTGGTTTATCCACTATCCTGTTTTTCCATCAGGTTATGAAGGAAGAATGGAGTTCCCAGACCATAGCCGCCAGTTGCTGCAATGTCTGAGTCAGCAGCGTCACCAAGGCTTCCTCTGTGACTGCACTGTTCTCGTTGGGGAAGCTCGGTTCAAAGCGCACAGAGCTGTGTTAGCCTCCTGCAGCATGTACTTCCACCTCTTCTACAGGGACCAGCTGGACAAAAGGGACGTTGTGCATCTCAACAGTGACATTGTGACGGCCCCGGCTTTCAGTCTGCTCCTTGAATTTATGTATGAGGGGAAGCTGGAATTCAGCACCCTGCCTGTGGAGGATGTTCTGGCCGCAGCCAGCTACCTCCACATGTACGATATAGTAAAAGTGTGCAAAGGCAAACTTAAAGATAAGGAACTTTCCTCCCTGGATGAGAAGTTAGGGGAGGGTTTGGGGCTCGGCTGCCTGGACAGGGAGAATTCCTCTGATGGTGAGCTGCACTGTAAGCAGCTCATTCAGCGCCACTCTCAGGGGCTTCATAAGGCCCCCCCTGTGGAAGAGTTTGACACGGACAACAGTGAAGTCAGTCTGGCTGTCACAGATTGTGATAGGTCTGCGCCGAGCAGGCAGAAGGCGAACGGTCACTCTGTCAGGTCCCCGGACCTTGTAGGTGTCAATTATATGTCAGCGGAGGCCGAGACCTGCGTCCAAACAGCTGGAAAAACAAAAGCTGATGTCAGTAGCTCAACCGTATTGTCGTCCCAGAGGTCCCGGGCTTCAGATGACATGGACTGTGCGCTGGATTTGTCTTTCAAGCCTCTGTCTAGCAGAGATCTTTTACACCCCTCCTATGTCTCGGGACAGCTGGCCCTCGACAGCCAGCAGCAGGGCACTGAGCCACTTGTTAAAGACGAACACGACTTGCTGTCAGAGCAGGAGGACAGTGAGCCGATGAGCCCTGAGAGCCAGCGCTTTGGGAATAGTGCCAGGAGCTCAGTGGTGACAGGGTTCGCTGCCCTCTTCCCAGGCAACAACGGCGCTACAGCCGCCCTGCTCTCCCAGGAGGAGGACCTGATGGACGAGGAGGGGGAGACCTGTGGGAGGAGGGAGGGCGCCCCAGGCAGGGAGGTGGATGGGAGGGGCAGGCTGCTAGGGGACAGCGAGGAAGAGGAGGAGGATGACCTGGCCTCTTCAGACATCTCCACCTCCAGCGGGGTGCTCCTGCCCCCGGGGCAACAGGTGTGTGTGTGTCCCCTCTGCAGCAAAGTTTTCCCCAGCCCCCACGTGCTACAGCTGCACCTCAGCTCACACTTTCGCGAGAAGGACGGCGCCCGCTCCAAGCTGTCCCCGGACGGTTCCGTCCCCACATGCATGCAGTGCAACAAGACATTCTCGTGCATGTACACCCTTAAACGGCACGAGCGCACTCACTCCGGAGAGAAGCCTTTCACCTGCGCCCAGTGTGGCAAGAGCTTCCAGTACTCCCACAACTTGAGTCGGCACGCCGTGGTTCATACGCGTGAGAAGCCTCATGCTTGCAAGTGGTGCGAGCGACGCTTCACTCAGTCCGGGGACCTTTACCGCCACATCAGGAAGTTTCACTGTGGCCTTGTTAAAACTCTTGCCATTGGATAAAACACCTCTCACCAGTGCCATATAAGACAGAATGTCCTTTCATACACTGAATACTACTACTGAACCATTTTTGCTGTTCCTATACACAGTTTGTTAAAGACATATCTTGGGGCATATCTTAAGCTTATAAAGATGTAGCAACTTTCAAACTGGAGCTGCTTCTTGTGCTGGACTATGTCAGAGGCTGCTGAGATTATTGGATCTGTGTCACAGGGAGGACAACAAAACAGATGATGCACTTGATAGTTTCTGTCTTGTTTATTGTCAGTCTGTTGAGTTTATTTGATGAGCATATTTGCAGAAAAGTTAAAATCCTTTTGGCAATGAATAATGCTTACACACAATTGTGAGAGAGAAAGCGAAGAGGTTTGTTTGTGCGCGTGGGAGATCAGAACCGTCCGTGAGTAGCAATATATGATTTTGTTTTCTTTTTAAACGCCTACATTATTTTATTATTTATTTTGGGGCCGTTTTTAGCCTTTAAACTATCATGAAGCAGAAACACAATTGAAGTTTAACTATTGGATGTATGAATTTTTACTGTTTGTTTTTGGAAATTAAGTTTTTATGTTGTATGAAAAGAAGCAAGACCATCATATGTTTTCTTTTTCCTTTTTGATGGATTCCGATTCCAGCTCCTTTGGTTTGGAGCACATCTTGGTTCAATGTTTGTTTGTTTTTTTGTCATTATAAGGAATATGAAGCATTAAAGTAAAAAAAGGTTCATTGACAAATATAGTAGTCTAACATAAAATCAAGGAATTATAAGAATATCCCCAATTATGCATCAAAGCATATAGCCCTAACCTTATCTGTATTTGTTTTCTAAATTTAACTCAAAAAAGTGCACTAAAGCAAATGCTGTTAATAATCTATTTAAAGTCATAAAACCAGAACGTTTTTAATAAACAGGAAACAAAATCTCATTTCTTATCATTTCACCTGCTGATCCTCAGTCAGAACAGACTGTGGGAAATTTAGCCTCATTTAATCAATGGATGATTGGTTTCTTAATTACTAGTAATTTAAATCATCTTTAGCAAGATTCTCTGTATTACCTAGACATACGACTAGTCGTATTACGACTAGTTGATTACGAATCAGAGCAGATCAAGGGAAAATTGGCTGATTCTGGTCTCTGGCCGACTGATCAGTGCATCTCTAGTAAATCAGTGAGTAAACGTAATCCATCCATCAAAGATATTTTATTGGAAAATTTCCCTTTTTTTTTTTGCTATAAGCAAGATCATCTGCATAAAATAGTCGCATAAACAGTTAGTCTGGCATGTTTTCATATGCAAAAACCACGACAGAACAAAAATGGTGATAGTTCTTGGTTTATATTTAATAAATAGGGGGAAAACGGATTTTCTTCAGTATACGACCTGCTAATTACAGATCTGAAGAGGAATTGCCTGATTCCGATCTCTGACTGATTGATCAGTGCATTTCTAGAAAGTTATAAAAAAACTAACATCTGTAACACTGTTGCCTAATGAAATTCTTAATGGTTAACCTAGTGTACTTACTAAAATAACAGATGTTGCCATGCTTTTCATGATTTTTTGAACTGTTGAAGCCTTGGACAAATGTGGATTACCTTCAACATATCAAGTAATAAGTGCGTCTTTTTTTAAATAGATCCAGAAGCGTTACCAGTTACCGGAAAAAAAAAAGCAATATGTAATAAAATAACTAAATCTAGTTTGCGTTATTTGCGACTCATTTGGGTCAGATGCAGTCGGTGGCTGGTAAATGATCTTATTTCTTGGTATGGCAAAAGGTACACTGATGGCACAGAATTGAAATTAGAAGGTATCAAAGTTGTGTCATTCAGCTGCTTCTACTGATGTCTCTCCTTGTTTTGCACCGCTGTATGTGTCTAAGTTACTACTGATGAAGTCTTTGTCCATGTTGGGGCAGGAAATGGTTCTGTTTGTTCATGCATAGGTGCTGTTATGGATTCTTAACCGGGGAGTATCTCTAAAAGTTCATAATATTCATCTAATCTGTCCTGAAAAGACTTGATCAGAACTTATTTATTAGTTGGACTTGGTTCAGGGTTTACTTGTAGGTGTTTGTTTCAGTTTTTTTGCCTAGCGATCTTGGTACACATTAACTGGTGTTGGGTCTGTCTGTTTATTTTCTCTGCAAATCAACTTACTGTAATTGTATTTTAATATATATTGTTTGGAAAATCTGTCCAGAGTTTTCAAGATTTCTCACATGGAACACAGAGAAGCACTTGTTTTTAGCATGCATAACATTTCAACACTATTGTCTAGGCTGCTATTTCTTACTATTTGTGTATTTATTGTAAATATATATTATATTTATCAAATTGGTTTGTTTTTTCCCCATGTTACAGTGTGTGAGTTGACACATCTTTTTCAAGTTGTTTCCTTTTCCACGTTCATGAGTCTATTGAACTTTCTTCTAGCTACAAATCATTTAAAAGCGCTCCGACATCTGCTCTGACAGGTGAAACAGTTGTTCACAAGCACAGCCGCACCGACAAGGTACTGTCTACCTATAGAAACCAGACAATTCAGGCATTGTCCCCACTGCTTCCCACCTCCTTCGCCTCTCTTCCAATTCCAGGTAGTTCTCAAGGGATCATTGTGTATCTCTCTGCTCTCCAAAGCTATGGAGAGAAAAGGCATTTCAAGCCTTTTTTTGCACTTTTTTTCTGGGTTGAATGGAGCCAGTGGAATGTGAGAAATGTATTTAGCAAAGGCAAACTGTAAACAGGTGCATTGTTTGGAGGCTTCAAAGCATGTGGTGGAAAAAGGTCAATTGTTCCCTTAATAAAAAAATAGAACAAGATTTATAATTTATCTGGTCTTTAGAGAAAATCAAATGGATTTTGACGTTATTTCTCAGAAACAACCATTGACATTTTTACTTATGAGTAAGGAGGAGGACTGTGCTTGGAATTGCTAGAGTTTAATTTCTCACTGATTCAAACCCAGCAGTGATGCTTGAGTGAAATAAAACACTCCTTTTTCACACAATCACTTCAAAAGACATAAGTTTTGATAAGTGCTTGTAAAGATAATTTGAAACAGAGCGCAAATGAATGTAGATTTTCTTTTTTCAAGGACTGTTTTTTTTTTCTGATCCTCTAATGTACAGCAGTAGATTAACTAACATGTAAAAAATGAAAAACATTTTGTTTGCTGTTTTTATTTATACCTCCAGGATGATCACCAAATGTGCCTTGTAGACACACGAATCGGTGCTGCATCTGGAGAAACCTATTTTTAATTGTTTTTTTTTCCCGCCTCACAACAACAATGCCCTGCTGATATCAACATGTACATCGCAGTTTTTCTTTTAAATATAAAATGTTCGGGCAAAAATAAAAACAGTTGATTAGTGATGCATTGTGAGAGATTAAACAGAGGGATTTAAATTGTATGTGAATAAATTAGCTGTGGTTGTGTTAAACTGAAGTGAAACACCTTTGTGTTGAACTTTTTTTCAAGCCAATACTACTGGAAATCAATCTGTTTCATTTGTATTTTTATGTCGTTGTTGAATGTGAAACACTGATTTTTTTGATTTTTTTCTTGAAACAGGGCTGCATTTGCCCATCATGCTGTATGATCTTTATAATCAAAAACAAATCACTGGAATTGTGTCCTCTGCAGGTTACAACTGTGAATAATCATGAAAAATATTTATTATTTCACATACTTCCTGTGCAACTTTTGATTCTTGATTTTAATTTGGTTTATATGTGAAAAACAACCACTTCTAAATGTCAAACACAAACATTTTTAATAGACTTTTTAGAAGTGCCATTAGAACCTAATATAATTTTTGAAATAAAAGTATATTTTCTAGCAAGCAGTGGGTTCATTGTTAGCAGTGTAGAAACTTAGAGGACAATCTTTGTGCAGAATTGGCATTGCTTAAAATAATGAGACAATTTTGATCTTTAATTGTGCATTTTCTCTGTTTGGGCTTTTGTTTTTGGAGTGTGACTGTGTGTGTGTGCTGTGAAAATGTGACAATCTTGATTTAGGTATTTTATTGAGATTCTACATAGAATTAAATTGAACAACTTTATCTGTTTGTGTGGCAATCATTTTGTTTCCCCACCCCCCACTTTTTTCAGCAGTTTTCAAACCAGTTCATTATCTGAACCAACTCAAGAACAAAGCACATTTTCTACTATAACATTTTACGAGATTGAGCCGTACACAGAGAGGGGGCTCTTTGCCATGGCGCACCAAAGTCTGCTTCTGAGTAAAAGTCGCCGGATGTTTGTGGTCCTATTTACTGTTAAGTTAAAAGCAAAAACATGACTGATAAGAGATGAATACTTTGTGTTGAACCTTAAATATTCAATTTTGAGAAGATTTGAATTTTTCTTTTTGGAAAGGCCTTGCATCCGTGAAAATTGCACCCTAATATCTTGTTAAATGTGCATCTTCATTAACCGCTGGCAAACCAAATTTAGGCTATTCTTGAATTGTGGTCAAGGGTCACAAAGAATCATTTCAAATGACGCAAATGGCCCCTGAGCCATCCTTTGGGCAAACCCTAGATTATTTAGAGTTCTCTCTTATGTTCTCTTTAGCTTATTTCCTAAATTGGCCAAACATTTTGGATGATAATCTCATTTAAAGACCCAATGATGACCCATTTTTAGTTTTCTGGCAGAGTCCACCTGATTTTTCGTTGAACTGTCCTAATATTTAAAATACTTTATGATGCAATGTACAGTTACCTAAGTTCCCAACACACTTGAAGGAGAAACAGGCCCACAGCATCACATATCTTCCATACTTAACTGTGGGCAAAAGGGGCTTTTCCACATATTCATAAATTTTTTCACCGCAATCCTACCTGAAGTGTGTGTTGCCAAAAAGCTCAGTCTTAATCCTGAGAAAGCGTTCATCAACTTAAAAAGTGAAATGTGATTTGAAATAACGGCTACATTTAATTTATTTTTAAGTGATTGTTGGGGGTTCCAACAGCTGTACCACTTTTGATTTTGTTTAAACAAAAAAGAAATCTTGAGATTAAATTTTTTCCCCCACTGAATAAATGTAAAAATAATGTGACATTATGCAACTACAATAAAAAGATTCATTTATTTTAGGGCTTTTTACACATGTTTACTATAGGGGCTGATTAACATTGGCCGTCAATGAATGCCAGTGCGAACTCCTTGTCTGAAGCACAAGTGGTTGCTGTGTGTATGGAGTGCTGCAGTGTGTACAGAGACAACAATGAGATAATACTTTCAGTCTTACAGGCTCTATCTGTCTAAAACTATAAACTGACCTCAAGGACAGTTTCAAGATGAGCTCATATTGTTTCTGACCTGTTGCCAATATTCTTAAAAGGAGATAAAACATAACGTACAAACATGATTGTTGTTTTGTTTTTATTTAAACTTGATTACACACATTATTTGTGTGTAAACACACCCGTACCAAATGTGCCTAATTAAGGAGATTCATGCCAATTGACTGAACATTTTTAATAGCAAGGACTTTTAATTATTTCCCCGCTGCACCATGAAAGAAATCCAGCTGCTTTGCTACGTGATCCCAATCGGGATGTGCTCGGGTTCCCATCACCCTCCCCCAAATCCCAGCTCACCCACACTCTGGGAACGCCATATAGACAAGGGCCGCATCCAGCTCGCCCCTGATCGCCCACCCCCACAGCCCCCCCAAAAACCATGGCCTCATCCCACTGCTCCATTGTGTGCGTGAGTAGTAGCTCAGCCAGGCTATTGTCTGGCCCTGCTCCCCAGCACGTACTTCATGCACAAACAGACGACACAGTAGCGCTAGCCAGGCAGCTCCAACATAAAGACAACAATGTCCTCCCAAGATCATTCATAGCCATTCTAACAGCCCCAGCCAGCTTATGGCACTGTAAATAGGGGCCCTCCTCAACGTTACTGTAAGCAACCACAGTAGCAGCAGGCCTCGGAGCACTGACTTGCACCAAACATCCCACATCTGCCTTGAGGGATCCGGGGCTTAAACTTCCTGGCTGTGAGCATTTCTTAAGAACCAACACATTCTTATGGAAAGCAGGGGCCATGTGATAGGGCTTAGCTGCAGGGTGACGAGCTGGGATATGTGCAGTCTGACTCGACGGAGAAATATAACATTCCTCTCTGAGGCTCAAATCCCAGTTCGTTTTGTGTGTTTTAGTGTGTGTGTGTGTGCATCTGTGTGTTTGTGTTTAGAGGTACTTGAGAGAAGTTGAGAGGAAAGTTGTAAGTGTCCACCACCTCAACAAGGCCAGCGGTGGGAGCCCTTGACCTCTGCAGGGACGGACTACCAGGGACAGCTGGTGGGGCCAGTGTTTATTTATTTATTTCTTAACAAAAGACAGGTGGTCACACTTTGAAAAGGGCACACAAACACGTCTGCGCGCACGCTTGTGTACAGACAGTGCACACACACTCATATGCATGGTTACCACCCCTCCCACCCGGCTTACACATGCATATTGTTATCATCCACTTAATGTTTGGAGGAACCATTCTTTTGACTTTCAGAAAATCTAAGACAATATTTTAAAGGGCATATAGCATGATGTTTGCAACTTTTCCTTTTCAGTTGTTTTCATGCTTGTGTCTCAAGATAGTTATATTAATTTCAGTATGAGAAATATATAAAAAAGCAAGAAAGGAAGGCATTCAACAATACATGCAAAATTAGTCTAAGAGAGATTAGGTTACATTTGGAAAGCCAAATCAATGCACAATACAGTATCCACCCAAGACAAAAGTAGCAAAAGCAAATACTCTGGCCTGAATTTGAGTTAAAAAAAACAAGGTTTATATGGATATTTATCCAGTGAGGAGGAAGAGTTCAGAAGAAATGACTGAGAGCAGTAGTTTGAAGACCTAATAAACCAACAGAGAAGGATTTAAATGTGCTTTGTTGTGAAGTACCTGTAATTCATCACAGTGGCAAATGACCACTTAAGACAAAAACCTGTAAACTAAAGTTCTGGTATCGGTGAACCTTGCAGCAATTGTGTCTCACTTTTCCCCACCTAATTATTTCATTACTCACGAGGGTTTGACTACACTACAATAACGTAGCTGTCAAACCATTAGAAAACATAATCTGTCATGCCACTCAAACTCTATTAGTGCTTATTTATTTTCCCAATAACAACCTGATGTTTTGCCCTAAAAGGTCATTTCAGGCTAACATGATGGATGAAATGGAAGTTAAAATACTGACATACAAAAAAAGTGTCACAGCTGAAGTTTATTATCATGGCTTCACATGCAGGAGGATTGCTTGGAGGGAGTGGTTATTAATTTCGCATGATCTACAGACATCCGCAAAGGGTACATAAAAAGTAGAACAGCTAAAATAAGGGGGGATTTCCTAACTGTAAAATTCATGCTCACAAAGAACAGCTGTGATCAACTCTGTGGTCTGGCTGTTTACTTCCTCCTCAAGCCTATGCTTCATAGATGTGGCATTAACAGTTTTGTGTCTGTTTTTTTCTCCTTAAATCCAAGATCCCAATGATTTTATCACCCTTGAGCTAAAAGTATTTCCAAAAGCGTGTTTTGGGCCACTTCACCTGTTTACTTCCTGAGAACTCACCCACGTTTCTTGCATATACGATCTTTGTAGCAAAGGTTTTCACCACATCCTTTTTCTGTGTCGCTGACAAGTGGCCACTCATCGATTTGACATGTTCTGGTATTTTTTTAAATTAAGAAAACAGTCTGGTTATACGAAAAATTGTCAAAAATACACTCAAGAGGGGTTTCTACAAACAGTGCTTTTAAAGTTACTTATTACTTTATGTTTCATACTTTTACCACTTATAGGTTTTATTGCTCTAAAATTTGATATTTACCCTCTAAATCTAAATAAATCATAAGTTTGAATAACCTTTCCCTTCTTCACTTGCATCCAGTTGTAAATACATGTAAATAATGTTAAATAGATGTAATTATGATCAAAAAAATTATGTATTATGATATAAGTATGCAGCGATCTCTCATACTGTGTTGACCTTTTTTGGACAGGGTCTCTTTTACAGTGCCAAGACTGTATGTCCTTGGTCCACCATACAGCTGTCACTAACTCACGCTCCATCCACTCACTGACTCATATTTATAGCATCAGCATCACTGGATTTGACACTCTCTACGCTCAGACTACAGCTGGTCCTCCAAAAGAATGGGTGAAAGAGAAAGCCACAGGGACAAATCCAGTTGGTGCTGTCTGGTGCACGATGGGGGATTTTGTGGGGGCCCCCCTTGCTTCTTATCGCCATATATTAACTATGGAGTAAGAAGAGGGGGGGACTTTCTCAGCAAGACTGCTGAGTGTGACCTTTTGATGTCATGGATGGGGATGTGCTGGAAACCTTAACAGCTGTACTCCTGTTTTTGAAAGTACATAAAGTCATCAGTACAGAGTTAGAAAAGCAAAAAAGGGGTGAGGAAAGCTAAGCGGTGGCAAACTAAAAGTAGAGGATTGAATAAAATACAAAACATGAATAATCATAACTACTTGTTCGAAGATATTTGAACTCCAGTGGCATTAAATCTACAATGATATAAAGAAGAAAAATCTTTGTAAACTTAACGCAATCCCTGTACAATTCCATTTTACCAACAGGATCTTCTACAACATTTCACAAGAGTGGAGCATACAGAGAGAGGAATCAATCTATCTTGATCATCCAGAGTCCTGGGTCTTCTCTTGTGCATTTTTCTCTAGGTTTTCTGTAAGATTTAGGTATGTGGAGTGGGATGATCACAGAAGGAGGTGGATTTTGTGTCTGGTAAACCATCACCTTGTTGTTTGCCAATATATTTGATCATATTGTCCTGCTTGAAGACAGCAATAAACTTTTCAAATTACAGATTTTTATCTGAAATCTCATGGTATCCCTGAGAATTCTTGATGAATTCTCTATCAAGGTTCTCAGGGTCATTAGGAAGAAAACGGGTACACAGCACCACATATCCTCCACCGTGCTTAAAAGAGGGATGAGGTGCTTTCTCATATATTAATCTCTGTTTTAAACCAGATCCACCTGTTTGTTGTCTAAAAGATCAATCTTAGGCACACTGTATCTTACCAAACCACATGGTTCTATTAAATGGTCCAGTAGCATTTGACTAAATCCACACATTACATTTGTGATGGTAGAGCAAAAAGGTCTTTCTCCACATGCTTCTTGTGTCCCAAAGATGCCACGCTTTGCTGCAGTTTTTCAACGCTGAGCTTTTTTCTCCTCCCTAAAAGGTAAAAAAATAAAAATGGTCCTCTTTTCCATCCTTGTCCATCAGTTTCTATTGTTTTAAAATTTGAAATAATTACTTGGCCACAGAAATTTTTGTCAATACACTATTTTCTAGCAATCACTCTAGATGCATCTGCCTTATGTTAATGTTCTATTTCTTGTTTTTAGGAGTGGCTAAGAGAAATAGGGCTCTGTTTCAAGTCACATTTTTCCTCCATTAACCAAATTTGCTAAAATAAAAAAAGTGAATGGATGAAATATTTTACTGCAATAAAAGATTACCCATCTATATGAGGAGTGACAATACTTGTAAGAGTAATGTAAATAAACATATTTAGGGCTGCTTCTAAAAATGTTAAATAATCAAAGGTGACCAATTTCAGCCCCTTCAGTTGGCTAAGAACAAGTCCAGGTTTGAGTTATTCAGCCTGTGCTTCGTTTGCTCAACCTTTAACAGAAACACTGCAGTTTTAAAAGCATTTATCTGCTTCAGGCTTTTCATATCCAACTGAATTTCTTAAAAGGCTTATCAAGAAATGTGCAGACAAGTTGACGCCTGGTTCCCCAGCAGCTGTCTGCTCACTCAGCCATAAGTCAAGCAGTGCCCTCGGACACCAACTGCAAGAGGTCCCCAAAGACCCCGGGCCACAACTGGGCCGCTGAGCAAGCGATGTGACTCAACAGCTCACAGGCACATTTGCTATAAGCTCGGCAAAGATTACTCAAACCAAGCCGGCATCCACTACCCCGAATCATGTGACTGATTTCTGTAAAGTGGTGCTAAGAACAATTATTTACACTGTACAATATCTGACCCTGAAAGGCAGCCGTCGCCAGTGATGAACAGCAGCCAATACAATGTGATGATTACACCACCCCAAGGTCGGGTCCAGTAGGGACAACTGCTTCAAAGCTCTGGTCTTGCTTTCTCTTTCTCATTTGTCTTGTTTCAGTAAATGCATTTTGTCAGCCCAGAAAAGCTGGGTAGGAATTTCATTACCGTCATCAAGCCAAAATAAAACACTTTGGTTGAAAGGTTGAAGGAGTTTCTCTTCAGACTGGGGAGACTAATTAGTTCGCACACACAGAAGATGTGAAAATGCCAAGTCCCAGGAACAACTCAGCTCTCAAACAAGTATTTCATGAAGTGTGCTGCCACCTGCTGATGGGTAACCTTCTGGCACAAATATTTTAAATTACAAACATAGTTTAGTGCAAGACAGCCAGTAAGTAGTAAATAAATAAATCACAACAAACTGTTCTATTGTCTTTAAATTAGTGTTTTTAAAATGCAGTATTCTGAAACAAAAAGCCATTCAAATCATAGCCTGCAAAACAAGAGGCCATTCTACAGGGTGGGCCATTTATATGGATACACCTTAATAAAATGGGAATGTTTGGTCATATTAACTTCCTGTTTGTGGCACATTAATATATGTGAGGGGGGAAACTTTTCAAGATGGGCGGTGGCCATGGCGGCCATTTTGAAGTCGGCCATTTTGAATCCAACTTTTGTTCCTTCAATAGGAAGAGGGTCATGTGACACAACAGACTTATTGGGAATTTCACAAGAAAAACAATGGTGTGCTTGGTTTTAACATAACTTTATTCTTTCATGAGTTATTTACAAGTTTCTCTTTGTTTACAGCCATTGACATGCCGCCGAGGTTAACACGTGCGGCGCAGATAGAAATTGTGTTGATGTCTGGTGAACGCAGTAACCGGGTCATCGCAGCAGATTTCAATGCAAGACAGCCTACGAGACCACCCATCTCCCATGCTACAGTTAGCAAACTGCTTGCTAAGTTTCGTGAAACTGGTTCAGTGTTGGATTTTCCAAAATGTGGACACATGAAATTTGTCACTAATGAAGAAACATCAGTGGCTGTCCTATCTTCATTCAGCAAGAGCCCACAGCGTAGCACTCGCCGCATGTCACTGGAGAGTGGCATTAGTCGAACATCCCTTCGGTGGATATTAGCTACTCACAAATGGTACCCTTATGGCAAACTTTTATGTGAATGGTGAAGTTAACAAACAAAACCACCGCTATTGCTCTGACACTAACTCACATTGGATAGATCCCTCCAAGACTGTTGGAACCAAACAATTGATGGTACGGTGTGGTATATGGGGTACAAAGATAGTGGGGCCATTCTTCATCAATGGAAACCTCAAGGCCACTGGATATGCGAAATTGCTACATTATGATGTGTTTCCCTCTTTACACACTGAAGCTGGCACGTTCCCTGAGTTTTTCCAGCAAGATGGTGCACCACCACATTATGGGTGTCAGGTCCGAGCATTCCTAGATGAACAGTTTCCTGGAAAATGGATTGGTCATCGTGGGCCAGTTGAATGGCCCCCAAGGTCTCCCGATCTGACCCCCTTAGACTTTTATCTTTGGGGTCATCTGAAGGCAATTGTCTATGCTGTGAAGATACGAGATGTGCAACACCTGAGACTACGGATACTGGAAGCCTGTGCTAGCATTTCTCCTGCGGTGTTGCTATCAGTGTGTGAAGAGTGGGAGAAGAGGGTTGCATTGACAACGGGCAGCACATTGAACTCATTTTATAAGTGGTCAGAAACTTGTAAATAACTCATGAAAGAATAAAGTTATGTTAAAACCATTGTTTTTCTTGTGAAATTCCCAATACCTTTGACGTGTCACATGACCCTCTTCCTATTGGATAAACAAAAGTTGGATTCAAAATGGCCACCACCCATCTTGAAAAGTTTCCCCCCCTCACATATACTAATGTGCCACAAACAGGAAGTTAATATGACCAACCATTCCCATTTTATTAAGGTGTATCCATATAAATGGCCCACCGTGTAGAATGGATGACTTGGCATCCTCAACGGTTCCTCTATGAGGATAGATACGTGCGAGACTGCTTATTTGAAACAATGTAAAAGGAAGAAGTGAGCACTTCTGCTATAAAGATTAACTATGCAGAAAACAAGTGAGCTCCACGAACAAAAATGATCTCTCAGTTGGAAACTCTTCCTACCCTAGAGTACTTTACCAATTATACTCTTGGATTTAAGGGAAAGTAGCAACCCAAACACGAGAGAAGATGCCACAACAGTGTATGGCAAAGTTACTATAGATAGCTCAAGCAGGCAGTCAACAGCCAGACAACAGGGCTGCTTGCAGTTGTTGTTTACAATAGTTAAAATAGGAAAATTCCTTCTTTTACATGTCAACTGTCAATGCAAAACACCCACTAAAGCCCACAGATTGACTAACTGCCCCTCCAAACATTCATGCTGCAAGTTAATAAACAATTTGCTGCATCATTTTTCTTTTGTTCTGAGCCAAATGAAGGAGACATTTCACTGCAGCTCCAATCTCTTTCCTGCGTCCACATATGTAGCACATGACTTTTAGGGGTCAAATAACATCTGGGGAAACTAACTGGAGTTCGACTTAATATGTTGAGTGGTTGGACTTTAGTATCACCACTTTTGTTGTGGGTGAACATTGTTATGCAAAAGGTTGCCATTACAAACGCAATGAATCATCCTCCTTCTACAACTTTTGGCAACATATGTCAATTTGAAAATGTCTACAATTGTATGCCTGAACACATTTAATAAATAATGACATATGCTCTTTAATACAATAATAAATTATAACATCAAATTACAGAGGAAAAAGAGACTTTATAAAAAAACACATTCAAGTTTATTTCAGTTCAATACAACGAAAGACATTTATACAAGACATTTGATTGATAAAAACAAATATAAGCTGCATTCTTTGCAATATCTCGGGGGGGGGGGGGGGGGGGGGGGGGGGGGGGGGGGGGGGGGGCAACTATACATGATGAAAACCATGATCAAGAACTGATCAGGATGATCAGTTCTGTTGGTCTCGTTTACGTTGAGCAGCTGCAGCACAGAACTTCATCGTATGGTCCGCTGTAACTGTGGAGCAAAGAGAAAAATTTATACTGATCAAATCCAATGGATTTATCATTTAAACCACATTTCCATGCAGAAAAGATTTATCAGCAATAGATCAGGAAAGTAAAAGTCCACCTCTGCCCTCTATCACTTTAAACCAAATTAAGCGTTCAAATCAAAATACACTGCTAAAAAAAAATAAAGGGAACAGTTAAACAACACAATATAACTCCAAGTAAATCAAACTTCTGTGAAATCAAACTGTCCACTTAGGAAGCAACACTGATTGACAATCAATTCCACATCCTGTTGTTCAAATGGAAAAGACAATAGGGGGAAATCTTTGGTGATTAGCAAGACACACAATAAAGGAGTGGTTCTGCAGGTGGGGACCTATGCTTTCTGGCTGATGTTTTGGTCACTTTTTAATGTTGGTGGTGCTTTCACACTCGTGGTAGCATGAGACGGACTCTACAACCCACACAAGTGGCTCAGGTAGTGCAGCTCATCCAGGATGGCACATCAATGCGAGCTGTGGCAAGAAGGTTTGCTGTGTCTGTCAGCGTAGTGTCCAGAGCCTGGAGGCGCTACCAGGAGACAGTTCAGTACACCAAGGGACATGGAGGAGGTCGTAGGAGGGCAACAACCCAGCAGCAGGACCGCTACCTCCGCCTTTGTGCAAGGAGGAACAGGAGGAGCACTGCCAGAGCCCTGCAAAATGACCTCCAGCAGGCCACAAATGTGCATGTGTCTGCAAAAACGGTTAGAAATAGACTCCATGAGGATGGTATGAGGACCCGACGTCCACAAACGGGGGTTGTGCTCACAGCCCAACACCGTGCAGGACGCTTGGCATTTGCCAGAGAACACCAGGATTGGCAAATTCGCCACTGGCGCCCTGTGCTCTTCACAGATGAAAGCAGGTTCACACTGAGAACATGTGACAGAGTCTGGAGACACCGTGGAGAGCGATCTGCTGTCTGCAACATCCTTCAGCATGACCGGTTTGGCAGTGGGTCAGTAATGGTGTGGGGTGACATTTCTTTGGAGGGCAGCACCCCCTCCATGTGCTCGCCAGAGGAAGCCTGACTGCCATTAGGTACAGAGATGAGATCCTCAGACCCCTTGTGAGACCATATGCTGGTGCGGTTGACCCTGGGTTCCTCCTAATGCAGGACAATGCTAGACCTCATGTGGCTGGAGTGTGTCAGCAGTTCCTGCAAGATGAAGACATTGAAGCTATGGACTGGCCCGCCCGTTCCCCAGACCTGAATCTGATTGAGCACATCTGGGACATCATGTCTCGCTCCATACACCAACGTCACAATGCACCACAGACTGTCCAGGAGTTGTAGGGAGGTCATAGAGGCACGTGGAGGCCACACACAATACTGAGCCTCATTATGACTTGTTTTAAGGACATTACATCAAAGTTGGATCAGCTTGTAGTGTGTTTTTCCACTTTAAGTTTGTGTGTGACTCCAAATCCAGGCCTCCATTGGTTAATAAATTTGATTTCCATTGATGATTTTTGTGTGATTTTGTTGTCAGCAAATTCAACTTTATACAGAACAAAGTATTCAATGAGAATATTTCATTCATTCAGATCTAGGATGTGTTATTTGAGTGTTCCCTTTATTTTTTTGAGCAGTGTATATTTAAGAGAATAAACACTTTGTACACTTATTTCAGATCCTGTGAATTAAAGCTTAAAAAAATTAGGGATATCAATGAAGCCACACAGCAAAAAGATGAAGATCTGTAACATACATTTAAGGTTCAAAGTAGAAGTTAAGACATTTAAAACCTGCCTTGAGAGAATTTGTCTCCATTTCTGGCAGTAATGAGCACGTGCAACATTTATCTTCATCCTTCAGTGCTTAGTTACAGAAACTTTTGCAATTCAGTAAATATTTTATTTTATACATTAAACCGTTTTGAAACCCAATATAAAATGTTTCTGCCGTGTTTCTAAAGGTTAAAGGCCACTCTGCTTGTTTGTGTCTTTGCCAAACCTGTGACTTTTCCGAAACCTGGCAACAAAATGCACTGCTCTGTTGGGACTAGTATATTAAAAAAGATAAATATTTTCTTAGTTGCAGGATTTATCAGCCCTGCCTGCAACTTGTTAATAAAAGGGATAATAATCTACTTTAGATCACTTTTTGGCACAGTATGGAGGCTACTAAATGTGTTTTTTGGTGAGAGAAGAAAAATGCATGGTTAGTAATAAAAATGTACTACTAATCTGATTTTACTCATTTGAAGCTTTGAATCTCATGTTGAAAAAACTATGAAATATATATATAAAAAAAAGTAAAAACAGACTAACAACAGTGCCTTTCATATTCAGTGCCTTCAGACCCCTTTAACGCTTTATTTGGTCTCATCCAACAAGGGCAAGTTTTCCATGTTAGCTGTGTGCTTTACATGGCTTGTGGCAACAAGCCAGATTTGTGGAGTGCATGAGTTATTTTTGTTCAGTTGAAGGAGCTGTGGATCCCTGCAGCTCCTCCAGAGTTACAATGGCCCTTTAGGCTCTTTCTTAGCTTAAAGCTCTCCTTACCCGCCTGTTAGTCTAGGCAGATGGCCATGCTTAGGTAGGTCTGCAGGTGTGCTATACTCTTTCCATCTTTACATTGCTCCACGAGCTCTTTAAGGCTTGAAATCAAGTTTGCTGCTTTAAACCTGACCTGGCCAGTTAAGTTTGTTCCTTGACCTTCATTCTTTCCACTAATGTTCTTAAATAAACATCTACAGAGTACAAGGGACAATTGTATTTATAGAGATTAACAAACAGCTGTGTTTATTAATTCTGTTACTTTTCCAGGAATGTAGGGCATTGGATTTTATTTAGGGGTTTCAAGGTAAAGAAGGCTGAAATTTTTATTTTTAAAACAGTGTGAAAACCTTCCCTTCTTCACAGGTAAAATCCCAATAAAATGCTGTGAAGTTTATGGTCGTAATGTGAAGATAACGCGGGGGGTATTAACACTTTTGCAAGACAATGTATGAGTACAGATCCCTGGAAAAGGAGTTGTGGAGAACTTACTCAATGATGGAGCAGACGGAGCAGCAGAGGCTGCAGCAGCTGGAACACTGTCGGGTACAAGAAGCACATGCCAGTCTGTCACACTGGGAACACGGCGTCCTTGAGCCCTGGTTTTTATGACAAACGCAGCAGCCTGTGGGAACTGCCGGCACGCCTACAAAAAGAGACATCCTAAATTAAAAGCTAACCAAATGAAGCTCCAAACATGGGACAAGCCTGACATCTGCTGGCAAAAAGCATCAACTGATTTACCAATCTTGTTTACAGCAAAGGTGTGTTTGAGTCAAATGTTCCTGCCAGAAGAAATGGGTAACCTAGCTGTGTGGATATATTATTAGTGGAATACATATTTAAAACCAGTAGAAGACAACAAGCGAAACACTTTTTATAAACAGGAACATCTGCATTAAATTTTGGTCTTCATCTGAAGTACTGGTTTGAATAATAGGACAGTGGAATAAGGCCAGTGCAGCAGATACTGCATTACCATTAGGGGCACTACATTACTATTTAAAGTCATCAGTCTTGTTGAAGTTTTATTTTTAGTCACAGGGAACTAAATTACAAACTGAAAAGAAACTTCAACAGTAACAATAACAACAAAGCACTCAATAAAACGACGTTTCTTGTTTTGAGGGACTTTTTTTTGCATCTAGCATGGAAACAAATCTTGAAATTTCATTGGAATGATGTGATAAACCAGCTATTTCTGGTCTGAGCTGCCACCCAGTAAATCCACACGACTGACCATCATTTCACATATAATACCAGTCTCATGGTATCATAACTTTGAATAAATATACCATAGTTTGACACTGAATGGACGTAATCAATGACACTGACTAATATATTTGTCGACTAATAACTTATGATTTAATCTTTATTTTCTTGAATTTGTTGACAAACATTCGCTTCATTTTCCTTCAAACCAATGTGGGTGATGTTAGTCCCCTCCCTGGAGTCGGAAGCAGTACATGTTTGGATCCGTGAGTGTGTACCTTTAAAGATCAGCCAGGTTTGGCTCCAGTCTTTAGCTGACTGTCTGCAGTACGGTTTTAAAACAAGTATGGTGACCATAGCGTCTGATTTGTCCAAATAGGCCGAGTTATACGTTTCTTGTTAAGTTTTGAGAGGCCATTGGTCAAATGTATGGAAGTACTTCAAGTTAGGAGACGATAAATGGACGTTTGGACACCCGTTGTGAGCAGCAGCACATAACTATGTATGAAAGCCGAAGAGATTGACCCAGAGGCTACAGAGGAGTTGGAAAAAGAACTATCGTAAATTTCGGACTACAGAGCGCACCTGATTAAAAGCTGCATGCTCTAATTTTAGAAAGAAAAGCAATTTTGTACTTGTACAGGCCACACCGGATGTTAAACCGCGGGTGTCCCACGTTGTAATATGATTTACACAGAAAGAAATTACATGTGAAGAATTTTTAACTTTTAATTTAATCCGTATGGTAATATAAACAAATGCATATTGCAAATGCTTTTTTTCGAACAGTGCATGTAACACGGCTACCTTTTAAATATAGGCACGTTATCAGTAACACACAAATTTTGTTGCTAATGCTTTTTTACTGAACAGCGCACGAACAACATTCCAATATCTCCTACCTGATAAAAACTGCAGCCTACCAGGTCAAAAGTCATTGATCGCCTTCTTCATCTTCTTCCTGCACACTGAAACCATTAAAGTTCTGTTCTTCAGTGTCCGAATTAAACAACCTCAGGATCTCGTCACTCACTTCAGCCTCTTCGTTGACGCTCTCACTTGAGGGTCCCCTTAATCACGCAGCAGACCAGCAGGATGCTTATCAGACGTGCTGCTCATAGCTTACCAAAAACAGCCTTAAAACAGCATTACCTTAATAAAAGTAATGGGTTGTGTACAACCCCACATATTTCTTAACAGTCCCATTTGTCTTTTTTAAAAGCAAAAAGGAAAGTATAGTAGCATTCCTTCAGCCAGCTGGACGACAGTGCACAGCAACAGGTGGGGGAGTGAGCTGTAGCAGGCTGTAATCTTCTGCCCCAGTCTGACACTTGCTTGGACAACCTTTTAAAAATGCCTTTAAAGCACAGGAGGGGTAAGTTGGAAAACCTAAGCTGTTCATAAAACCTGGGTAATTGTCTGTTCCCCATATATCCTCATACAATAAACTAACTCCTAAAGCATGTATCCTCAATTTCCCACTTGAGGAAGTCTACATTTGTTTGGTTGCATGCTTTCACTGCTTCAGGCTTGTTTTGGCTTCCTCCTGCCACATGTCAATGTGCCTCTGGGCAAGGCACTTGACCTCAAGTTGCCTACCATTCTGCGTATGGTGTGAGTACGATTATGTGAATGTGACTGGAAAAACGTTGTATAAGTTCAGTCCTTTTTACCAAATTTGAAATAAGAAGAGAAAAGGTCTCCACGATGTGCGTCATCTTGGCCTCTGACCATCTAAACCTTCAGTTTGCAGTTACCTTGTAGAGCATTTGTTCTTGTGAGTTTCCCATCCTGACCAATAAGCGTCTGTCCTCTCAGGAGAGTCTGACTGCACGCAGAGTGTTCTCCATTAGATTGTGAGTCTGGGCACTTCTCCTCTCCAGTCCATATTTTCCCCACTACAGCTTTTGCACCATTAAATAGCAAGTTTTTCGTCTTTTCTATGGTGGAAAGAGAGTGTAATGGGAGAAAGAAAGTCACACAAGGGAGTCAGCTGATGCACATACAACACACCATGTGTGTAAACAACAGCTTCAAATGCGAAGACAAGCACAAGCAAATGTGCGCAACGAAGCTAACACGGTAGCTAACAGGCAACAGCAGTGGTAAAGCGACCACATTTACTCACCGTATATTTCTTGTCGGTATTTATTTCCAAACACGCCGTAATTGTTTATCTCCCGCTGTCCGATATGTATTTTGTACTGGGTTGAGAAGGCTTCGGGAAAAGGACAAGTTCGTTTGGGCATTTTAGCTGTTAAATGTGCGGAGCTGCTGCTACGCTAACAACTCCACATTTCTATATTGCGGGAAAAGATGGCACTGAGGTAGAAACCAGCCAATCACAAACACTTGGTTGTTGTCACGTGATACAAAAGAGCCAATCTAAGTTGCTGCTCTCTTGCCACGTGATCAACTTTCAGACCTATTTAACGGCAAGATGTAGCTTTGATTTTTAATTTCAAACTCAGGGAAAATAACATATTGTGACAGTAGGTACAACAAACTGTTTATTTTTGTCTATCACAGTTAGTTTTCAGTTCTGTTGAGAAAATAGCCTGAAAAATACTTTTCTCCTAAACCTTTAAATCCATCAGCACTGGAAATATTGGCAAACCTTTTTGAAAATAAAATCTTTCACGATTTCTGAGTTATTAACATAAATCCAGCAACAATCAATAAGCCCAAACATTTCTAAAACATATCATTGACATCAAATACAACTGGTATATATTTTATTTATTTGTATTTCTTATAATAACAAATAACAGTTAGAGTGTATTACAGGACTGACACCCCTTGAACATGAACATCTCCTCATAGTTTTATTTGAATTTAATGTGATATACCAATCAAAATAGGGTACAGTTATTAAGTTGGAGGACAACGAAGTATGGTTTTCAAAATGTTTTGCAAATAGAATTCTGACAAAAGTGGTACATATTTGTTATAATCCCTCTTTACTCTGATACATCTGAATAAAATCTAATGCCACCAATCAAGCCTTCAAAAGACATCAAACTAGTGAATAGAGACCACCTGTTTGTAATTTCTTTTCAATATAAATAGAAATCTGACTTCAGAGGTTTGTTAGCAAACAAACAACACCATGAAGTCCAAGGAACACATTAGACAACTGAGAAAAGGTTGTGGTGAAGTTCAAAGTAGGCTGAGATTATAATGCAATTTATCAAGCCTTGGAAATTTCATGGAGCGTTGTTCAGTCTATCATGTGTATATGGAAAGTGTATGGAAGAACTGCAAATCTGCCAAGACATGACCATCTAGCTATATTGACAAGACAGGCAAGGTAGAACACCTTGCCCATCGGAGAAGACTTAGACTGGGGAGGAGGCTCCTCTTTCAGTGGGGCAACAACCATAAACATACAGCCAGAGCCACAACGAAATGTTTACAATGTATGTCTCAAAGCAAATGTATGGATTAGAACGGCCTAGTCCAAGTCCAGACCCAAGGTCAATTAAGAATCAGTGTGTCAGGGCTTGAAAATATCTGTTCACAGTGCTGTCCGTACACTTTGGCTGAACTTGGACTATTTTCACAAAAGAATAGGCAAAAATATCACTCTAGATGTGCAAAGCTGGTAGAGTCATACCCTACAAGATTTGCATATTTATGCAGTCCTTTGTACTGGTCTATCACATAAAATGTACATAAAATGCAGCTGTATATTACTGTTCATCATAGGACCTTCAGAAACTGGGTATACTATGTTTGACTGCCCCAGAAGACACTTAATCAACACATCTCAGTAGTTGTATACATATGTTTTTGTATTTTTTTCAGGGAGAACATTTTTTTGTGGATAAAACATGCCCCATTGTCCCAGTCTTTTTCAGGGAGCTGTTTAGAACATCTGGATCATACACTCTCTGGACTTTCCAACACCAACCCACTTGACTGGAATGAGAAAAAGAAACAGATGATCAAATAGAGATACAAAGTCATCATCAAAGCTAATTTAATTTGTTAATTGTGCCTCCTAATGGAAACCATGGTTATGTTTTGTTTGGAAAATCAAATAATGAAGATTAGGGATTTTCTTGTCAGACATACTGGGAACTCCAATGTGGTTCTCAATGAAACGAATGTAGTTCTGTGCCTTGACAGGAAGATCATTCCACTTCCTGGCTGCAGAAGTGTCTGTCTTCCAACCCGGGAAGGTCTCATACTCTACCTCCACTTTGTGCAAAATATCCATATTGGCTGTAATTAAAACAGATCAGACATTCTCAAGCTTTAGACTGGGTATAGGAACAGAAAACATCATAAATCTCTTCTATTTATTACCTGGGAAATGAGGGATTCTCTTCCCGTTATGTTTATAGGCAACTCCGACTTTAATTTCATCAAGCACATCCAGAATATCAAGTTTTGTCAAAGCAATGCTGTTAGACAACAGGCAACAACAAACTTAGAGTAAATTTTACCTTCTGAAACAGTCATTCTGATGGTGTATTATTGCATGTGTATGAATTACAAAACACCTGATGCTTTGCTTAAACGTCACGTGATACTCACGCAGTAAAGCCATTAATCATGTGAGCGTATTTGAGAATGACAAGATCCAACCAGCCACAGCGCCGCTTCCTTCCTGTGGTCACGCCAACTTCATGACCTCTTGTCTGAAGTAGCTCTCCAACTGCCTGCAGAAACCAGGAGGAAACAGCTTTTCCTGGTACGTCATGGACTTGGACGATGTCAGTTTAAATTTGGAGTAGCCACTTTGGCAACATAAACAGAAGAAGATAACTATAACGCAACACACATGCAAGCAGGTGATGTTTTGACATCTTGACCTTTAATTCTATGGTTAGTTCCCGCAACAGGTAACATAATTCCAGCTCTTACAGTAAACATATCCTTAACCCAGAATCTGACCCTAAATTTATCCATAAGAACATGTGGTCTAAGAAAGAAATCTGACAGCTGCACAAACAGAAAAAACTGTTCACACATTTACAAAATCAGCACACTTGACATGTCAAGATATAAGAAGTTTTTAAAAAACTACAGTTTCATAATCACTTACATTTTCCATTATAGCATTTCTGTAGCTTAAAGCAATTTAAACGAGAGGCCAGAGAAAGTGATGGTGTGATCAGAGTTATGTCCGACTGTATAGAGCACAGAGTGAAACTGCCCTAACCACTATGTTTACCACCCAGGATGCTATTCCGGTTGAGGGTGGCCCGAATGAAGGAAGAAAAAAATCCATCAGTTGCTTCCAAGAAGCAAATTTTCAATTGCTTATTTACATTTCATGTCAGGCTGCACGGTGGCGCAGTTTGTAGCACTTCCTCAGCCTTGCAGCACGAAGGTCCTGGGTTTGGCTCCTGGCCAGGGGTCTCTGCATGGTGTTTACATGTTCTCCCCGTGCATGCGTGGGTTCTCACCGGGTACTCCGGCTTCCTCACAAAGTCCAAAGACATGCCTGTTAGGTTAATTGGTCACTCTAAATTGCCCTTAGGTGTATGAATGAGTGTGTGTGGTTGTTTGTGTGTTGCCCTGTGATGGACTGGCGACCTGTCCAGGGTGTACCCCGCCTCCCGCCCATAGACTGCTGGAGATAGGCACCAGCTTCCCCGCGACACACTATGGAAGAAGCGGGATAGAAGATGACTGAATGACATTTCATGTCATATGGGGATTAGGTGCCCCTTGTGTTGTGGACAGTTAGCAAAATTGTTCTTCTGTGTAATAACAGTGAAAATTAAATTTTAAGATTGCAATTTGGCGCTAAACTAAAGGGGTATTTCCCTATTTTTTAAAGTATTCTATATTTTATTTGATAAGCTCTCATTCAAACTCTAAAATTTGTAGACTGGGTTGTACTCCAAGCAGAGATTATTCCAAACACATTTTGAGATTTGTGCTTTTCTTAGCATAAGGACCACCGTAGATTGTAACAAGTGTTACCGCCACAGTATATAGACTAGCCACTCTGCCCCTCCTCCACCTGTTGCTGTGCACTGCCAATCAGCTGGCTGAAAGGAGCAATTTCCTCAACATGAAAAGTTTTTTTTTTCTGTTTGGGAATGTGACAGGAGCGTCACCTATTACTAATATTAAGGGGATGCTGATTTAAAGCTACAACTGACAAGCTATGAGCAGCAAGTTTGTTAATCAGAGGACTGCAAGCTAGCTGTCCAACCAATTGAGGAAAAGGTATAATATTCTGCAGAGTAACAATAATATAATACAAAAATCAAAGTTTTAGATCACATCTAAGCTTATAATTTAACTAATATTCACTCTGTTATATTGTTTTAACAGGGTAGAAATTCTGATTTCCTGTTTTAAAAAAAAGCAACTAAATCCTACAATACATTTTTCAATTAAAATCTTTGTTTGAATACCACCGGAGTACTTTGACTCAAGGATAGCACACCATTAGAATTTCATACCATCCCATGCCTATGGTGTTAACAGTATTATAAGACAACATTTTTCCAGACAGCAACCTATTGATGAAACATCAAGGTCTTACATTTAGTTGTTCTGTGGGAAAAGCTCCAATTCCCACTCTGGTGGTGTAGGCCTTGGATACACCAAACACATCCCCAATATTGAGCGGAGGAATGCCGAGTCCAGTGCACACCCCTCCCACGGTGCAGTTTGATGAAGTCACAAAAGGATACGTGCCTAAAAAAGATGCAGCATCACTGGTTTTCCATTAAAATATATGTTATTTAATGTGTTCAAGATTGTTTTTAAAGAAATTCTACCGAAGTCAATGTCAAGCAGAGCAGCATTAGCCCCTTCAACCAGAATCTTCTTTGGAGGTCCATGAAGAGCTTCATACATGTAATAGACCCCATCTCTGACCATCGGGCGCAATCGCTCTGCAAAATCCTTCATGGAACAAAACACTTTTATGGTTTCACAATAATACTCCTTTGCTTCTTTGAAAAAAAAAAAAACAACAAATTAGAAGCTTCCAGGGAGAGATAATTTTGGTAATTTACAGCGCCTTGCAAAAATATAAATACTTCTTGTGTAGCCAGATGGAGGCCACTAATAGTCTTGAGTGGGGGAACACCAAAAACCAGAATTTGAAGAATTGTATTTAGCTATATTGGTATATGGTATATTAAATCCAAAGAACAAAACAAAAATAATAAACAAAAAAAAAAAGTTTTTCTCCTGAGAATTTTTAAAACAACAATAGCCTTTAGATTCATGTTATTTGTACCTAGATAAAAGGATTAGATCATTAGATATTTAAAATAAGCTATTTTAGCATGTTGTAAAATGTGTGTCCATAATTGTAAAATACTGTCCTAATTGTAAAGGTCTGATCCTATGATCAAGGGTGGAGCCAGGAATAAGTGGCATGCATTCAAAAAGAGGCTGTGTTAAGAGCAAAAAACCCACAGGATATAAATAAATAAATATTGCAGCTCCTCATTATGCATGCAAGACTGTGTGGCGATTGGGGGGGCCATTGCGGCACCTGAGTCCCCATTGACTGTGTCACCACTACCCCTTGGAATAATTGGCATTTTTCATATAAAAACTTTAAACTTCAATTGTATTTTGCCCCTCCGAGACAGTATTTTTGGGTATGTCTCCACCAGCTTTACACATTTAGAGATTGACATTTATGCTTATTCTTCTTTGCAAGGTATTCCCAGAGCATGGTGCTGCCACTACCATGTACTAATTCAGCAACTTTAAAGGCATTTCTTTTTAACTGAATTTTTATTTGGGAAAGCAGAGTAAAGGAGCTGAAAACACAGTTATGTACTGTTTTGTGTTTTTTTAATCTTATAAGACCTAATAAAATACATTGAAGTTGTGGGTTGTAAAATGGTAAATAGACTGAAATTTTATAATGTTTTTCTAGTCATATTGACTATTCAAAGCGCTATACACTGCAACCACATTCACCTAATCACACTCACAAACGTGCACGCATTGATACAGTGATACACAGATCGGTAGGCAACTTGGGATTAAGTGCCTTGCCCATCGACAGGTAGCAGGAATGGAACCCTCAATTTTCAGATTGCAAGGACGACTACTCTACCAACTGAGCCACAGTTGTCCATTTAATGTGGTAAAATTTAAAAAGGCTCAAGGGTTATCAAGGGCCATGACTACTTTTGCAAGGCTTGTGCTTGATTCAATAACAAAAAACCCACACCTACCTTCAGTTTTTTTAGCTGGTCATCAATATCGACCTTCAAGGATGGATACATGGACTGATAATGATGGATGAGATTCTTAAATCTAAAAAAGATTATGAAAAAAATGTAGACACATTGCTGTACATAAGGGACTTTGATATGTTGAACTCATTTTTGAAAAATTGCTACCTGGTGGAGAAGTCATTAATGTCACCCAAAAGGTCACATACACGCAGGCCAATGCGAGAAGCTTTGCTGGAGTATGCTGGACCAATGCCCTTCTTTGTTGTACCAATGCTGTCATGGAAAATAACAGAATTAATGAAGATTAGAACAGATTAGCAACATTTGCCATCCCTAACATTACTTCACTCGTATCTCTTACTTCTTTCCTTCCTGTGCTTGTCTTTCCGTCTCCTGCAACCCATCAACAACTTGGTGGAAATCAAAGACTATGGGGAAGATAAGATTTAATTCTGTTAAAAATACGATTATAATGAATACAAATAACTGACTGAAGGAAATGTGCCTACCAAGGTGAGCTCTGTCTGAAACAATCAGTCTCTTCTCCCAACCTTTCAGACCTGGTCATAGGATAAAAATCACATCAACATGAGGACACAGAATCATACTTCGTATCATACCTGATATTTTATTACAGCATTTTTCATTAAAATACCTTTCTTTTCATTTTTATCTCCCTCCTCAAACAGTCCAGGTAGATGTATGACCACTCCATTACCTGAAGGAGCAAAAGAAAAGACTCAGTAATGTTGTGAAGGGTGCAGTTTCTGTAAAGACTGAAGACTGAAGCCTTTTTTTACCGATGAGTGAAATGCCTTTGGTATTTATGATTCCACTGGGGAGAAGGTGAAAATCATACTCTTTGCCATCAACTACCACTGTATGTCCTGCATTGTTGCCTCCCTGTAAATCACAGCAAAGATAAATATTCAGCTCCTTGCCAAAGTATTCAAACCTCTTTAACTTTTTCACATTTTGTCATGTTACAACCAAAAACTTTATTTTATTATTTTATTGATATTTTATCTGATACATCAACCCAGTGTGGTTGATAATTGTAAAGTGGAAGGAAAATTATATTCTGTCCTTATAATTGTTTATAAAAAAATGAGCGTTTGTATTCAGCCTCTAAATTAAATCTAGAGCAAACAGATCCCTTCACAAGCCACCTAACTGGTAAATAGAGTAAGCCTGTGTGTAATTTAATACCAGTAAAAATTCAGCTGGTCTGTGAAAGTCTCTAAGGATTTTATAGAACAGTGAAAAGCATCATGAAGATAAAGGAACATGCCAAACAGGTCAGGGATAAATTTGTGGGGACCTTTAAAACAGGGTTGGGTTGTAATGCAATGCACCAAGGTTTGGAAAGGTCATGGAGCACTGTTCATATGAGAATGGAAAGAATATGGCACAACTGAAAATCTACCAAGACACAACCATGCAATCCTGACCAGCTGAGCAAGGACAGAGATAATCTGACAAGCAACCAAGAGGTTCACGATAATTCTGGAGGAGCTGCATAGACCCACAGCTCAGATATGGGAATATGTTGGCAGTACAACTGTTAGCGTACCCCCCAAATCTGACCTTATGAAAGAGTGGGTAAAAGAAAAGGATTGTTGAAAAAAAAATGTCCTGCTAGCAGTTTCCTACTATTCATACTGAAGACAAACATGTGGAAGATAGTCCCCTGGTCATATGAGATGAAAATTGAACTTTTCACCCACATGCATACCACTCTGTGGCAGAAAACTAGAGTGCACATTATTCTCAGCACAAAATCCCAAATGTAAAACATACTGGTGACAGCATCATGCCATGGGGATTATTTTCCTCAGCAGGAACAAGGATGCTGTTAATGTTATGATGGATAAAGCCAAATGCAGCGCAATGTTTGAAGAGTATTGAGTATCGGTGGCAAAATTTGGTTATTGTTGTTCACAGATGGGTCGGATTGAGCTTCAGTTATGTTGCAAAAAAGAATAGGAAACACAGGCTGCACAGTGGCGAAGTTGCTTGCACTGTTGCCTTGCAGCAAGAAGGTCCTGGGTTTGACTCCTGGCCATGGAGTTTGCATGTTCTCCCTGTGCATGCATGGGTTCTCTCCAGGTACTCCAGCTTCCTCAGTCTAAAAACATGACTATTAGGTTTATTGTTCTCTTTACATTGTCCTTAGGTGTGAATGAATGTGTGCATGGTTGTTTGTCCAGTGTTGCCCTGTGATGGACTGGCGACCTGTCCAGGGTGTACAACGCCTCCTGCTCATAGACTGCTGGAGATAGGCACCAGCTTCCCTGTGACCCACTATGGAAGAAGTGGTAGAAAATGACTGACTGAATAGTCAAAAACTTTTAGTCTTCAGATGTGCAAATATGGTAGATACATACCCCAAAATACTTGTTTGCTGTAACTGCAGCAAAAAGTCGTTTTTAAAAAGTGTGAGCGTATGACCTGAATAGAAATGAACACTAAAACTTTTAGATTTTTATTTGAAACAAACATTGAAAACCATATATCCATTCTCTTTTCACTTCACCTTGTGTTGGCCTGTCATGTAAAATCCTCATAAAATACATTGAAGTTGGAGCTTATATTGTAACGTAATGTGAAAATGTTAAATGGGTGTCAATACTTTTACATGTTACTGTATTGTTACCTTAGAACATTTATTGGCAGTGACAAGTTTCATCACATTTTGGTGACATGGTGACATTCTGCAACAACCAAGCTTTTCCAGCACCCAATTTAACAGGCTTGGCACTATACTGTTTTTCCCCTAGGCTATACTGGCCTTCTCACATATCAAACCAGCCTGAGAATGTGACCTCTCAGGCCTGGAGGGTGGGGCTCTCAAGCCTTCAGAACACAGGGTACTAGTTCCTGACAGTGGAGAAAGCACAACACCCCAACTGCTGAAAGGTCTTACCTCTGGAGTGTTGTGTGTCACTGAAGTTGGACTAACAGACCTTCTCGGGGTTGTTTTTCTGAATTATTTTTGAATGCATTTTTATTTATTCTTGTTTTAGGCCATGTAATTAAAGATAAACCGGACACTTTCAAGTTGCACAAATCCACACTTTCTAAAATGTACAAGTTATAGGAAACAGATTTTCAAGTGCTTTTTACTGAAACCCAGTTGCCCGCTTTATTTCTGAAATATGCACATCCATTTAGAAATGGTACATTTCACTCAAACCATGTCATATGACATCCCAAACTCAGACATTTACCTGACATCTGCAGATAATGTCAGCTTCGGTGGCCAAAAGGTCGACAACTTTCCCTTTTCCTTCGTCCCCCCACTGCGCACCGAGCACCACCATCACCTTGTTCCCCGCGTCGTTGCGCGTTCTCTTCTGTCCACCCGCTACGGGCTGGTTTTGTGTTTTTGGCTCTTTGGACGACCAGTTCAGGGACATGACGGCGCTTGCTTTAGCCTTTCCGTCTCAAGAAGACTAAACTGTCTCCAGGAGAGGCAATGCCATATCTGTAACTGTAGGGGGGTGGGGTAATGTCAAAAGCAGACGCACGGCGGTACGTAGTCCTGCAAGGGGTCTCCAGTGCTGCTCAAAAGGCTTTCACAAAGGCAAGCATGAGGGAACATTCATACGGTCACCATTTATCGGCATGCCAGGTAAAGATGTGTAAAATGCCTAAAAATAAGTTCATCCTTTAATGCAGCAACATAGGTGGTTGCAGCAATCGTGGGTTTGCCATCAAGTGTTAACTGTTAATGAGTCTGTTACATAATTCTGGGGAAATTGTGTACAACTATTCTTTGCAGAATGAATTTAATTCAGCCACATTTCAGGGTTTGGAAAATATGAACTCCCTGGTTAAGTTCATGCCACAGCATCTTAGTTGGGTTTAAGTCCAACCTTTGACTAGGCCAAAACCTACATTTTTAAAAGAATTCAGAAGTGACTTACTATTGTGCCTTGGATCATTTTCTACTGCATAACCCAAGTGTGGTTAAGCTTAATGTTGTGATGCTTGGATATTCTCCTTCAGGAATCTGTGCTAAAGAGCAGAATACATGGTTCCATCAATTATGGTAAGTGACCCAGGACATGAAGAAGCACAGGAGCCCCACATCTTCAGATCACCGCCATCATGTTTGATTCTTGGCATGTTGTACTTCTCTGTAATGCTGTCAGTTTTCCACCAGATGTCATAGGAGCACACCTTCCCAAAATTTCCTCTTTTGTCTTGTCAGTTGACAATATATTTCCACAAAAGTCTTGAAATCATTTTTTTTTTTTTTTTTTTGTAAAATGTTAGACGAGCTTTTGTGTCCTTTTTTAGTCAGTATTGGTTTTGGAGCTCTCCTATCAATGCCATTTGCCCAGACCACTAACCTTAAATGATTGAAGTAAACCATGCTGTGCTTTACAGGTCCTTCTCAAAAAATTAGCATATTGTGATAAAGTTCATTATTTTCTATAATGTAATGATGAAAATTTAATATTTATATATTTTAGATTCATTGCACATTAACTGAAATATTTCAGGTCCTTTATTGTCTTAATACGGATGATTTTGGCATACAGCTCATGAAAACCCAAAATTCCTATCTCACAAAATTAGCATATTTCATCCGACCAATAAAAGAAAAGTGTTTTTAATACAAAAAACGTCAACCTTCAAATAATCATGTACAGTTATGCACTCAATACTTGGTGGGGAATCCTTTTGCAGAAATGACTGCTTCAATGCAGCGTGGCATGGAGGCAATCAGCCTGTGGCACTGCTGAGGTCTTATGGAGGCCCAGGATGCTTCGATAGCGGCCTTTAGCTCATCCAGAGTGTTGGGTCTTGAGTCTCTCAACGTTCTCTTCACAATATCCCACAGATTCTCTATGGGGTTCAGGTCAGGAGAGTTGGCAGGCCAATTGAGCACAGTGATACCATGGTCAGTAAACCATTTACCAGTGGTTTTGGCACTGTGAGCAGGTGCCAGGTCGTGCTGAAACATGAAATCTTCATCTCCATAAAGTTTTTCAGCAGATGGAAGCATGAAGTGCTCCAAAATCTCCTGATATCTAGCTGCATTGACCCTGCCCTTGATAAAACACAGTGGACCAACACCAGCAGCTGACACGGCACCCCAGACCATCACTGACTGTGGGTACTTGACACTGGACTTCTGGCATTTTGGCATTTCCTTCTCCCCAGTCTTCCTCCAGACTCCGGCACCTTGATTTCCGAATGACATGCAGAATTTGCTTTCATCCGAAAAAAGTACTTTGGACCACTGAGCAACAGTCCAGTGCTGCTTCTCTGTAGCCCAGGTCTGGGGAATGCGGCACCTGTAGCCCATTTCCCGCACACGCCTGTGCACGGTGGCTCTGGATGTTTCTACTCCAGACTCAGTCCACTGCTTCCGCAGGTCCCCCAAGGTCTGGAATCAGCCCTTGTCCACAATCTTCTTCAGGGTCCGGTCACCTCTTCTCGTTGTGCAGCATTTTCTGCCACACTTTTTCCTTCCCACAGACTTCCCACTGAGGTGCCTTGATACAGCACTCTGGGAACAGCCTATTCGTTCAGAAATTTCTTTCTGTGTCTTACCCTCTTGCTTGAGGGTGTCAATAGTGGCCTTCTGGACAGCAGTCAGGTCAGCAGTCTTACCCATGATTGGGGTTTTGAGTGATGAACCAGGCTGGGAGTTTTAAAGGCCTCAGGAATCTTTTGCAGGTGTTTAGAGTTAACTCGTTGATTCAGATGATTAGGTTCATAGCTCGTTTAGAGACCCTTTTAATGATATGCTAATTTTGTGAGATAGGAATTTTGGGTTTTCATGAGCTGTATGCCAAAATCATCCGTATTAAGACAATAAAAGACCTGAAATATTCCGGTTAGTGTGCAATGAATCTAAAATATATGAATGTTAAATTTTCATCATCACAATATGCTAATATTTTGAGAAGGACCTGTATATGTTGTTCGGGGTTCTTTTATGACCTTCTGGATGAGCCACTGATGCACTCTTACAGTAACTTTTATCCTGGAAAGGTTCTTCACTGTTCCATGTTTCCAAATGGCTTTTCTGTGGTTCACCGGAGTGCCAAAGCCTTAGAAATAACCCTTTTGAGAATGATAGGTGGCAATTAAATTGTTTCTCATCTGTTGAATTTCTTTAGGTCGAATCATGTGTTTTATGTGTGCATATTTAGATCATTAAGCCTACTTCGTGTAATCAGAAAAGTGCTATATTAATGATTTCCTCATAGATGTCTGGTTGTAAACAGGGAGAGGTGCAGCCAGTGAAATTGAACAAAAAATGGTAAAGAACAATTAGTGGTTAGAAATGTGAGTCAATCACATTTTTGCATAGGGCCAGACTGGGTAAGATAGCTTTCTTCCATTAATAAATGCAGTCTTTTGAAAACCGCTACTTGGATATACTTTGGTAGTCTTTATCAGACATTAGGAAATGTCTAGTGGCCAGAAGCATTCCAGTGAGACAAAAAAAGCAAAAACTACAGAAAGCTATGTAGTTATGTACCAGAATTTTGACATCTTTGTTCTTTCTTAGGACTGCACAGTGGAGCAGCTAGCACTGTTGATTTGGTCCTGGGTTCGAATCTCAGGATGGGGTCTTTCTGCATGGAGTTTGCATGTTCTCCCGTACATCAGGGGGTCGTCTGGACTCCAGCTTCTTCACAAAGTCCAAAAACATGACTCTTAGGTTAATGGGTGCGTCTCTGTGATGGACTGACCCGGTGAGTATTGGAGATGTGCACCATTCCCTCCCTCTGCAATGATGAGTGGCTATACTCAGACAAAACTGCAACTCGAGACGAATTTATTTGAAGGCGTTTTACGCATCTCTACCGTATGTGCCAATAAATGTGGCCAGTACTGTATTTCATGGCAGCTTTTATTATTAGAGGGCTAGGGGAGACACGTTGGGAAAGAAAGAAACAGTACAGTAAATTTTATTAAAATATATTTAACATTAAAAGTTACATTCAATTATTTGTTCTTTTACAGTTGTTGAAATGTATAAAGAATTTAAGACAAAACCAGCTTTTTTAAGGGATAAAATAGACATCTTTCACCAACATTATCTTCTCGTTGGGTGCTGCAGGGTAAATGGAACTCATAGCAAACACATTTCACTAATTATTACAAAATATACAAACATAGAAACATATAAAGCACATTCACATATATGTTTTAGAACAGCTCTGCATTCACATAAACAAGCTTTAATTTACATAAAGTGACGCTTTAACATCCATGCTGTGAAAATCAGAGCCCTGGATGTTTTAACTCTTCTTGGTTAGGGGAACTTTTGTAGAAGACAGACTTCTCCAACGTCTTCAGAGAGTTCATATAATTAATATTCCCGTTTTAAATCAATAAATAAAACCGTTCCTCCAGCGTGCAATTAACACTTTCTTTTTCCTCTCGATTTCCTCTTTCTGGAATCACCTGAAGGGAAACAAATACTGAAATGAATACCGAGAAGATATATAATTTTTTTTAAATACTTTAATATATTTAAAAAATATAATTTACAGATTTATTATAAATGGAACATTTAGAAAAATATGATAAAGTTTTTTCATTTTAAGTTACGAAATATTTCAATGCATTTACATTAGTTTTTATTGAATTCAGAGCACATAGCAAAGTTTATAGAAAGCACAAAGACTGTTGGTAGACAGTCCCATTAGCAGATTCAGAGAATGGACAGTTAAATATGGACAGAGGACACAAGTGACATTTTATGGCGAAACTCAGTCGACAATGCATAACAGCAACTTTCACACTGCAAGGCCGACCGAGATCAGAACTGGATTAATTGCTGTGCATGGTAGTTGAGGGGGGAGGTTTTTGCTTCCACCAGCTTTGATTGGCATTAGAATCACCCTGAGCAAAGATTTCAGCATGACCAACCACTGAGTTTGAAGAGTGTTAAAGAGAGAGCAAGCATTAAAAAAAAAAAAGGTCAGACGACACAGACAGATGAAAAAAAAAAAAAACCCAGGATCCAGTTTGACCGACAGATGACGTGTTACTGGCACAGAGCTCTGATGATGATTTAGTTCGTTAGGGTAATCCTGATTACAGTCTGGCACCGGGTTAAGGTTTGACCTACCTCACTGCAACACACAGCCTGATTTATGTTTAGTGTGTCCTTTCCCACTTTTCCCACTGTTACCTTGTGTGTCAAAGAGTCAAAGAACGAAAAACAGGATTCAAAACAGACTGACCAAAGAGTTAAATCCATTCAGTATTTAATTCATATTTGCATTTGTACTTTTCCTTAAAATGCATGAGCTCATGCAGAAATGTAAATTAAAATTCACTAAAATATATTATATAAAATGCCAACTGAAATAAAGGCAACACAAAAGATGACCTCCCTTTTAAGAAACATTGAGAGACTAGTATTCCAAATGTGACCTTTATTGAAGTGAATGGATGGATTACCTTGATTACTCCTCTTTTTGCTTCTTTTAAAGAGCTTCAACTGCTTCTTTGGTTCAGGTGTAAGAGAGGTGGACACGTCAGAAACCGACGGCAAATCCTCTGGCTCCTGCCCATCTGGAATATCGCACCCACTGATGCCTTCATCGAGTGTGACCACACTTATTTTAAGATCAGAGTGTTTTTTACTCCAAACTTCATCCTCCCCGCATGTTCTCACAGTTAAGTATTCCTTTTCTTCACCTACTTCTTGTCCCATTGCTTCTGACAAATTGCTTAATTTGTGATCTTCCTTTGTGATTTCACCACATTTCCCATTAGTATCTGTAATAGATGAACCTTCTTGGATATCGATGCTTTTATTAATGCCTGACTCATCTGAGACCTCAGGAACCAGACTTGATCCGCTGTCCAGCACAGCCTCAAGCAGGTCTGAATCAGAGAGGGATGACGGACTGAGGATGCTAGTCTCTGTTGAATCTAAAGAAAAGCTGTTTGAATGAAGACTTGGTTGAACTTCAGCTTGAGGTGGTTTCGTGTCTAGCTCCGAGGCCGCAGGTTTCTCTTGGTCTTGACCATCCTGCAGCGATGCTGGCCTTTCCGGAGGAGTCTGCGTCGCTATGGCTGGCTCTCCTGGGGGTGGGTTGGGAGGCACTACTGTCCCATTTTGGGCTGCACTGAGCAGAGGAACTTTGGCACTCTCTTCTGATGGGCCGATGAGGCCGTTCACTTCGCCTTTGAAGCGCTGGTGATCCTCTGCCTGAGGTTTGGTGGGAGCGGCGGTGGCGGCTCCTTCGTCTGCAGGCTTCACACTTGAATCTGAAGGAGAGATGCAGGTTGTACTGTTGGTGATACACAGTGCTAGTCAGAAGGTTGCATAAATGTCATTAGGTTTGGGCTCTTAATTAGGCATTTAAACAATTTTTCTTTCAACCAAGTGTAATTGGGATCATTGTCCAGATGGAACACCAAACAGTGTCCAAGTGTCAACCATCTGACCCAAACTGTCAACCTTAGATGAAAGGAAAAGGTTAGGATATTCAAGAGAATCTTTGGAACTACCAAAGCTCAAGCTCATCATAAACTGGAAGATACTGGTGTTCCAGTGTCACTGTTCACCGTGAAGAGAGTTTTAAAAGCACAGTGGGTACAGAGCAAGAAAAAAGACCCTGCTCTAAAATAAACACCTTTAAGGGTGACACAAATCTGCAGTTCATGACATTAACAAGCCAAATAACTTCCAGAGTAACGAGTTATGGTTAGTTAAAACAAAGGCTGAGCTATCTGGCAGGAAGAATATTTGGAGGAGTCAAGGTGAGGCTTTCAACCCCAACAACACTGTTCCAAAAGTCAAGCATGGTGGGGGCAGGATTACGCTGTTCTGTTTAGCTGTCAGTGAATTTGGGTGAAATAATGAAGGACAAGGGCCAACTACAAATGATTAATTTCACTTCAAAATCAACAACTACCCGATTCAAACTCAACTAAAACTAGGTGTTCCAACAAGACAAAGACCCCAAACACACATCAAAACTGGTTTTAGCGTGGATAAAGCAGGCCAGCAATAAGCTTCTGGAAAGGCCCTGGCCTTGGCCGTAATCAAAAACCTATTAACCACGCAGGAAACCACACAATTAAAATGAGCTCTACCATTTGTGATAAAGAGTGGTCACATAGAAGCTTGATGATGGCTACAAAACGTATGTAGGTTCCTTGGATATTGGTAAAGAACATTTATCTAAATACTACAGTAAGTGTACGTAAATATATGAACCTGCATGTATAATTTAGACCCCATGTGAATTTGGGGAAATCCACAACAAATTCAAACTTTAAACAGTTGTTTAAATTCAATGAAGTTAATTGTTGTATAACCATTTCAAATAAAGATTGGTTCAAACGCTTAATCAAACCCATGGATTAAAAACAGACATCCGTGCTGATGAGAGCATGTAAGCTTCTGAGCGGTGCATATTAGCTAAATTACTGTGGACACAGCAGCCATGACAAAAAAGCTAATCAAGTAAAGAAACTACAGTAGCGTCACAAAGCAGCTGCAACAACGCTGGCTTAAGCAGATGGTGGGGGAGGCTGGGCAGAGAAGCACAGAAAATCTGAGACAGGTTGGTTGTTTGCAGTTAAGGCGTTCGGGGTTGGAGCAAGGAGCTGAGGATGGAGAGCACCATCTCTTGTCCTTACCAGGTGGGCAGGTATCTCTACGCATTTCACTAGAGGAGAGGCTTTCCGAATCGCACCTTGGCCGGGTCTTTCTCAGGCTGAAACCTTTCCTGATGTCCGCCAAGAGATGGTCAATGATGCAGCCATCGTTTTGTGGTATGATGCCTTTCTTTACTGCAACAAATAAGGACATCAAGAACATTAACATATGAGCAACACATAAGCACAACCCGTGGTGTAAAATATAGGATTACTCCTCATGAGTAATCCTATATTATAAGCATGTTTTTGAGTCATGCTAAAAAGCATGACTCAAAAACAATTCTAAATACGTTTTTGTAATATATTGGACATCTTTTAAGATCAAGTAAAGAGAAGAATGAGGAACCACAAGATTAGGGAAATGTTTCCAGAATGTCCTGTAAGTTGCTTTTCTAAAATGACTAGCTACATAACTAATTATTCAAATAAGTCTGCAGTTAAATAACAAGAGTTGTACACCTGACATAAAATAGGCCCCAACAAGAGAGATTTCAGTACGAGCAATAGGATGGATTACAAACCTCCAAGAATATCAAACACAAAGCATAGCAGCTGATGTTGATTGATCCCAGTCTGTTGGATTTAGATTTTGGAGCAATTTTAAACAAAGGAAAGGTTGTAAAAGTGAAACATCAAGGTGGAACAGGACAATGACAGAGAGTCAAAGAAATCTTCCTTAGAAATAAAAAATGCGAAACACAAATGAGGGACAAATGGGCTGAAACAGAAATCAATACATTGAATTTTAAGAAATCTTTTAAAGTAAATTTTAAGTAAAAAGGAGATGGTGCTGGACATTTGCTTGGTGCCATCCCAGTGAAGACAACAAGCACATTTCCACATTCAATGATGGTTTGGGTTGCATGTTAGGTAATGAAGCAGGGCACATGGTGGTCATTACCTCTACAGTAAATGCACAGGTGGAAATAAGATTTTAGACACTTTCTCACATCATCAATCCAAAGTGAGTCTGGTGAGGAAATATTTCTTTACAATGGGAATGCAGTCTACCTTTTCTTTAGGAAAAGGTAGACTGGAGTTCAACTCAACTAAAAATGTATGATTTGGAATGAATGGAGAATTAAAAGGCAATGAACACAAAAGATGAACAATGAACATTGATTTTTATTGCTGTCCATGCCTCAAACATCAACTCATCATAAAAACCAGAGTATTAACTCCATTTTCCCCTGAAGTAATAATTCCATTTTTGTTTTCAAACTTGATCTTAAAAAAAAAGAAGACATTTTTTGGGTCAACATTTTAGATTTCCAGAACAGAACTTACTTATTTTTCCATTCTCTCCCTTCTGTCTCTTGGATTCTTCTTCTGCCAGCTGCTTCTTTCTCTTCTCAGCCTTGGCAGCTTGTTCTTTCCTCATTTTGTTTTCCTTTCATCATGGAAGAAAGAATGTCACCATCACTGACAAGTACCAAATATACACTGCAATTTGTCTTTGTATCATTTAGGCAGAAACAATAACAGCCTTCATTCAACCTTGAGTCAACTGATACATATATTCCAAACTGAACTCCCACACATGCAAGTCAGCCTCAACAGTTCAGTGTCACACAGACTCAAAACACAGAAAATGCGTTCAAAGCCCAAATCTGATTTATCCTAAATACAGGAGATTAACTTCGAAGGTTTCTCCCTCACCTTCAGTGCCTTCATAAAAAGCTCTCTGAACGTTCTGATGGTTCCGAAGAGATCCTCGAGCGACAGCTGACTCACATCTTCGCACAAGTAGACAGCCAGATCACTCCTCTTCTTCTCGATCTCTGTGAATCGTTCACTTAAACCTTGACACACCTTTAGGTTTTCCTACAGGAAAAACAAGTCAACCTTTTATAATGGGATCCAGCTGCTTTGAAAATAAGAAAAAGGAGTTCACCATTTTTGCTTCGGACCTCTTACCTCAAGGATTTCTGCGTATTGCTCTTTCACCTCGTCCACAGAGTTGGACACTTTCTTGGCAGAGTCATTAAGCTGCTTTAGCAAAGCACCAGTTTCTGACTGCATAGAGTCCAAATTGACCCTAGGAAGAAAGAAAGTTTTTCGTTACATCTCTTACAATTCTAAGGAACAATTACGAGCATGAATGGGTATTAAAAGGGTATGCATCATACTTTAGAGCCACAAAATCTAAATATTGAAGATACAAAATAAATTCTATGTGGTCTTTCCATTTTTTCCAAAGCAGATAAATAATTTTGAAAACAGTTTAGGGAAAAAAAGCCTTTGTAGTCACGCTCTACAACAGGAAGTAAGTACTATATATAGATGATGTTGTGCCATCTGGATTCACAGTGTCTGCTGGACTACATGTACTTGTAAGAGAGAAAGTGTTTTCTTAATCAAATCATAAAGACTTTTTACAGGGTATTTGTCAAGTTGATGTGCAGCCAATAAATGGCAACACAAGAAAAAAAGATTGTGTAAACACTCTTGGTACAAACAGTCTTTGCAGGAAACATGAATGAGGTCTGAGAGTGTAATAGGTGGAGGGGATTTTTTTTCTAGGATTATTGGATTTAAGGGAAGGAGCAACACAGGTTTTGCCACTGTCAGGACTGAAAGCTCTAGCAGTGAGTCAGCAGCCAGACCATTAAGGCCCAAGCTGATGTTTGAAGTTATTACGTTTTGTGCTCCATCACTACAAAACGTCCAATGTCTGCAAATTCAGTTAAATCAATAACTGCTCCTGCCAAATGACCCCTGCATGTTCATCCACAATCGTTAGCTTCAGCAAACAGCTAATTTTTCTCAGTGTCTGAGACTGGAGTACAGCATTTCACGGCAGCTTTGGCCCGACAATCAGCATTTTACCTTCCCTTCCATTAACCATTTGTGTTGCATTAGCTTAAAGTGACTATTGAGGGCCAAGCAATAGTATGTTGTGGGGACACAGCTGCAGGTGGGCTTATAGAATTTGAGTGGCTCAACAAATAATTTAAGAGCTACATTACATTAGTGCAGTTAAACACTCAAAAAGGAAAATAATGATTATGTGGAGAACATTGAGAATGCAATACAAATGAAGGGCTCACCAACATAAACCTGGCTATTTTGGTGACAATTGTTTAGAGTACCATGTTGGAGCATGTCTTGAGCACGGAATAATAATGCTCGTCCGAACTGGAGCAGAAACAGTGTTGATCTGTATGCTGCCAGAAATCTAGAGTTTCATATAACATCTTGTCACAAGCTGTCATTGCTTAATGTGGTGAATTACAGGCAGACTGGGTTTGCAACAGAGTGCTTTTAAATTCCTTTGTAGTGCTCTGGCTTGTTAGATCCTCAAGCCCTGCTCTCAACATTTCTCTTGACTTCTTCCTCCTCACTGGATAAACTGCTTCAAATCTTAATTTTAAGAGCTCAAATTCAAGTTGCAAACCTGAACCATAATCAGATTTTGTGTCTTCAGTAACCATCATATTCTGCACTGATGCCCAAGGTCTTCATCCCAAAGGGTTAGGACTAACTCTTCTGCAACTTTCAGCTGCATTTTCATCAGCCTTGTTCTTAGTGTTCATTTCTTTTTAGTATAGTCATTAAATTGAGTACAACTACAAGCATGACAAGAAAAAAAGTCATAAAAATGATTTATGCCCTTTATTATATTTCTTTACCCTGCTGCTTTCTGACATATCTCTATGTCATTCGGCAGAGCCAGCAGCTCCTGGTGGTTCGCCTCTGCTTCCTTTGGAAAACAAGACACAAAGTGGGTAATTAAACATGTTCATGACTGATTGAGGGGGAAATAAGTCTGGACAACAGTTAGTCTGTATACCTCCAGGATGTGATGAAGCAGTGTGATGCGGCTCTTGTTGGCCTTTGTTTCCGTTAACTTCAGCAGAGAGCTGATCTTAAAACCCTCAGCGTTCCCTGTGTGACTTCCCTGAAAGCAGATCAGCAATGAAAAACGCACACAAGGCTAAATATCAGCTCAAGTAAATGTATAAGAGAGGAGGGGTTGTTACATAGTTGAGAAAATTTCCAACATCCAGAATGAGTCTGCAGAAACTGGGTAACAGTGTGCTCATCTTGAGAGCTGAAAAAAAGTGTTACATACAGTTCATTTAAGCACTTAGGGCACATTTCAACTAATGAATGTGGACAGATGGTTTACTTACACTGGCAGGCTTCCTCTACCAGCTTCACTTTAGGCTTGAGCATCTCCAGCAGTGATGAAGTCTCCTCACACAGCAACATGCATTCAATTCTGAGCTGATAACTGAGGATATGAACAGGAAAATATGCAAAAAAGTACAAGGTGCATCTAAATAATTTAGGCCATTATCAAAAAGATTATCCATTTCAGTATCTGAATTGAAGAAGGGGAAACTCCTGTATAGAATTACATAAATTTTGTTTGCCTTTCAATTGATGAAAACAAAATTCTGTGTCTCTGACAATTTGATTACATAAGTGCAATAAAAAAATAAAAAAAAGATTTTTAATAAGCATTATGGCCTACATCAGGGGTGTTCAAAGTGTGGCTTGGGGGCCATTTGCCATCCCTGGACTAATTCTTCCAACAGTCCCTGACTGCAATTGAAGAATGATACAACTTTGGCTCACCAGCACAAGTTGATGCAGACTTTATTTTTAACTGGGGCAAAATGATTACAGACCAATTAAAATCTTCTTATAATGGGGAAAAAAAAGCATGTCTACTTTTGGCCTTCTCTATAATATCAAAGAATAACTATCCAATGACTTTTACTCAAAAGCTGCATTTTTCCACCCAAATATGCATTATTTTACTAAACTCAGTTAAATAAAGCAAGCATTTTCAAAGAAACAGTGCCCCAAATCCTGTTTATATTGCCGACAATAGACTCAGTTTTTTTCCAGTTGAGCCCAGAGGGATTTTGCAAAATGATGCCTTTTAGTAAGACAAACACCCAAAATGCTTACATTTTGGATCCACAAAGATTTACACATTCTGTTCGCACAAAAGAAAAAAAAAAAAAAAATCCAGCTACCTTATTTAATTAAAAATATTGCATGCTTAGTTTAGTGTTGAACAGGAAATGAAATTCACAATATCCATTTTATAGTTTTAGCTTTTAAAAACGTGTTTTTTGGCCCACAAGTACTTTGTGTTGATGATTTTGACCCATGCGACAAAGTTTGGACACCACCAGCCAACACAATCCACAAGGTCCTTCTCAAAATATTAGCATATTGTGATAAAGTTCATTATTTTCCATAATGTAATGATGAAAATTTAACATTCACATATTTTAGATTCATTGCACACTAACTGAAATATTTCAGGTTTTTTATTGTCTTAATACGGATGATTTTGGCATACAGCTCATGAAAACCCAAAATTCCTATCTCACAAAATTAGCATATTTCATCCGACCAATAAAAGAAAAGTGTTTTTAATACAAAAAACGTCAACCTTCAAATAATCATGTACAGTTATGCACTCAATACTTGGTCGGGAATCCTTTTGCAGAAATGACTGCTTCAATGCGGCGTGGCATGGAGGCAATCAGCCTGTGGCACTGCTGAGGTCTTATGGAGGCCCAGGATGCTTCGATAGCGGCCTTTAGCTCATCCAGAGTGTTGGGTCTTGAGTCTCTCAACGTTCTCTTCACAATATCCCACAGATTCTCTATGGGGTTCAGGTCAGGAGAGTTGGCAGGCCAATTGAGCAGTGATACCATGGTCAGTAAACCATTTACCAGTGGTTTTGGCACTGTGAGCAGGTGCCAGGTCGTGCTGAAAAATGAAATCTTCATCTCCATAAAGCTTTTCAGCAGATGGAAGCATGAAGTGCTCCAAAATCTCCTGATAGCTAGCTGCATTGACCCTGCCCTTGATAAAACACAGTGGACCAACACCAGCAGCTGACACGGCACCCCAGACCATCACTGACTGTGGGTACTTGACACTGGACTTCTGGCATTTTGGCATTTCCTTCTCCCCAGTCTTCCTCCAGACTCTGGCACCTTGATTTCCGAATGACATGCAGAATTTGATTTCATCCGAAAAAAGTACTTTGGACCACTGAGCAACAGTCCAGTGCTGCTTTTCTGTAGCCCAGGTCAGGCGCTCCTGCTGCTGTTTCTGGTTCAAAAGTGGCTTGACCTGGGGAATGCGGCACCTGTAGCCCATTTCCTGCACACGCCTGTGCACGGTGGCTCTGGATGTTTCTACTCCAGACTCAGTCCACTGCTTCCACAGGTCCCCCAAGGTCTGGAATCGGCCCTTCTCCACAATCTTCCTCAAGGTCCGGTCACCTCTTCTCGTTGTGCAGCGTTTTCTGCCACACTTTTTCCTTCCCACAGACTTCCCACTGAGGTGCCTTGATACAGCACTCTGGGAACAGCCTATTCGTTCAGAAATTTCTTTCTGTGTCTTACCCTCTTGCTTGAGGGTGTCAATAGTGGCCTTCTGGACAGCAGTCAGGTCGGCAGTCTTACCCATGATTGGGGTTTTGAGTGATGAACCAGGCTGGGAGTTTTAAAGGCCTCAGGAATCTTTTGCAGGTGTTTAGAGTTAACTCGTTGATTCAGATGATTAGGTTCATAGCTCGTTTAGAGACCCTTTTAATGATATGCTAATTTTGTGAGATAGGAATTTTGGGTTTTCATGAGCTGTATGCCAAAATCATCCGTATTAAGACAATAAAAGACCTGAAATATTCCGGTTAGTGTGCAATGAATCTAAAATATATGAATGTTAAATTTTCATCATTACATTATGGAAAATAATGAACTTTATCACAATATGCTAATATTTTGAGAAGGACCTGTAGATAACTGCTTGACACCTCTCCAGCAGACAGAGATATGCTCCACAAAGAGGATAAGCCAAAAAAAAGTCACCGATAAAGAAGCTGCCAGATTTCACAGAGGTGCAATCAGGTATATTAATGGAAAGTTGAGTAGAAGGAAAAAGTGTGGTAGGGAAAAGGTGCGCAAGCAACAGGTATAACTGCAGCCTTGAGACGATAGTGATGAAAAGCCTATTCACCAGTAGATTCACAAGGCATGGACTGCAACTGAAGTCAGTGTTAGAACCTCACCAAATGGATATATCCATTACATGGGATTCCATCAGACATGAGCTAAGCCACTCCTTAACCAGTCTATGTCAAAAGCCTCTTACCTATGCCAGAGAGAAAAATGGTTGGACTATTGCTCAGTGGCCCAGTCCTACTTTCAGATTGGAGATGTACAGAATCCAAATTGATTGAGGTCCAGTGTGAAATTCTCACTTTCAGTGATGATTTGGGGAGTCATGTCATATCCTGGTGTTGTTCAACTGGGTTTTCTCAAATTCAAAGTCAGTACAACTCACCTGACCAAAGCCTAGTAAATTATCTATGGGAAATTGTCAAGCGGAAGACCAGACATCAGAGGCGACAACTCACCTCAGTGGAGTCACAGGCTGCTCACCTCCACGCCAGGCTCCACTGATGCAGTAATTTATGCAAAAGGAGCCCTGACCAAGTACCTAGTGCCTATACTGTGCAGTACATCGACATTTGGGCAACATTTGTGTTAAAAAAAGCATCCTTTTTTGGGGGTCTTATGGAGTATTCTAATTCAGAGAAACAGAATTTTTCATTAGCTTTGAACCACAATCATTAAAATGAACACCTGATATCCCTACATACAATAAATGTATACCAGATTCACTGTTTGAATTGGAGTGCTGAGCTAAAACCTTTCGATGATCTTATTTATGAAGATGCGCATGTATGCAACTGAACAGAATGTGTGACATTGAGCTGAGGGATGCTGAAAATGGACAGTGAAGCCAGAAATAAAGTAAAAATTTACCACGGTATATTAAGCAGGGAGGTGTAAAAGCGATCAACATTCGCCAGCTTGTCTTTTTCTCCTTGGAAGGACTTCAAATTCTCAATCTACGGCAAAAATACAAAAGCAATAAAACTTCAAAAATAGGTAATGAGTTAGGTGTGCCAAGACTATTTGAGTAAAAAGCGCTACAAACCTCATGCTTCTCTGGTAGGAGCTTCATGAGCTGTTTCAGCACCTCTACATCAAACCTGCTTCGGTCTCCATTTTGGATCATGGCTACGAACTCCTCGTTTGTACTGAGCATACATAACAAGAGAGCTGCTTAGGACAGAAATAAAGCCTGACGCACATTAAGCTTTTAAAACATTGAGAATAAAATCTCACCATTTGAACTGCTTCAGGAATATGTTCATGTTTAAGTTTTTCTTTGGATCAATGAAGGTTATCTACAGAACATAAGGAACAAAGATCATTGTTTTTTTCATCGTTGCTGATATATTGCCTTTTGTCTGAAATTAGTTGTTTAAGTATTCACCTCCTTAGGTTCCTTCTTCACAGGAGCAGTGGCTCCCTTGTCTTTGGGCTCGGTCACCGGCAGACAGAAGAGCTCCTCGATGCTGCCATAGTTTGGCTCATGAGGAGGCGGTTCTTTCTGAACCGACGCCCACATGGACTGACCATCTGCTCTCATGGAAGGAGAAAGAAAGAGAACCTGATTTAAAATCATTAGGCTTCATTTAGTCTCCTAACTATGGTACGTGAACTGCTGCCTTTCGGTAAACTAAACAAGGATTCTTGAAGAAACCATTTATTTAGAATAATCTTTAATTGATGTTATCAGTTTGGAGCACAGATACCAAATCATCATCAATCAAATGTCTAATAATCATTTTGTTTATTGTACAAAGGCCTTAAAGAACACTTGACTAGCTGCCCTGAAACCTACTGACCTATTGGAACCACAAAACTACAGTGAACACACTGAAGTCTCCGTAAAGCCAAGTAATCAGAATTAAGGATTTCGCATTGCAAAACAATGATAGTGTATCCTAAAGAGAAAGACAAACCCATTCCGAGCTGCATTTTACCTGTGCAGGGGACACCTAAAAGGTAGAAACTCCCAAGCCAAAGTTGAAAGTGAGAAAGCATTACAAAAGAGGAAATGCAAATCTTTTTGGCCTTTTCCCTGAGGTTGCAGGCATGATGTAACAATGTAAAGATACACTAATCAAGCATGACCTTATGACTGCCTGACTAATAGTATGTAGGTTCCCCTTTTTGCTGCCAAGACAGTGCCTAACCAGTTGAGGCATAGACTCCACTAGATCCCTGAAGGCGTGCTGTGGCGTCTGTAAGATCTTTTAAGTCCTCTACATTGTGAAGTGAGGACTCCATGGATCTGACTAGTTTGCCCAGCACATCCCACAGATGCTCAAAGGGATCGAGATCTAAGCCAAATCAAAATATAAACTTTTTGTGGTGCTCCTCAAACCATACAGGCAACATTTTTACCTTGTATCAAGGAGATTTATCCATGTGAAAGAGGCCACGGCCATTAGGGAATACGTTGGCCTGAAAGGGGGATACAGCATGTTTGCAACAACCCTTAGGTGGTTGATATGCATCAAAGAAAAATCCTTTCAAGCATTTTGCATGTTTAAGGTGTGTTAATATTTTTGAAAATGTTCACCTTTACCATTAAACACCTGGTTTCAACTTCATCTTGAGATCCAGAATAATGCAATGACCACTTACCTGTGACAGAGCGAAGCTTCTGCCAGTTGAGCTTCTTCATCTTTAGAGTGGGACATCTGCTTGGCTTTGCTAGTGTACTGGACCCCAAGATCTGGCTGCTCTGAGGCCCTATCATGCCAGGAGGAGGTGGTGGAGGAGGAGGCATCCCAGGTAATGGAGGAGGTGGTGGTGGACCACCACCCATTCCAGGTAATGGTGGTGGAGGGGGAGGCATGCCCGGACCACAAGGTAGTGGTGGGGGTGGTGGAGGCATTCCAAGCATTGGAGGAGGTGGTGGTGGAGGAGGAGAAGGTCCACCCAGCCCTCCAGGTAGCGGTGGTGGTGGCGGGGGAGGTGGTGGTGGTGGAGGCGGGGGAGGAGAGACACACAGAGGCTTCTGAGTGGACGTTGCATTCGTGTCTGGCTTGTCTCTGTCCTCCTGATCCAGACCGGTCTGCACAGCCTTGTCCACTTTCAGTACAAGTCCGTCCGCTTCATCATGCCCTTCACAGCTCCTCCCCTTGAAAAACATCAGCCGCTGCATGATCTTCTCACAGGACTCCATCTGAGCTGGAGCACAAACCCACAAAAACAGTCATGACTAACATTTAAAAGGATTTCTCACACTACGACGAAGCTTTCAGCCTCTCTTTAATCCATCTTCCTGGATAAATGCTCGCCTTCACACATTAATCATGCTATTAGGCTCTTCTGAGTTGTCCTTAGTGAATGCATTGTTGCTGTTGCAGTGCTGACTCACAGTCCTGGGCGAGGAGTATGGCTCTATTGTTGATGGACTCCAGAGCCAGCCAGATATCGGTTCGGCTCGGCCCGAGCAACAGCATGGTCTGCAGGATGGAGAGCAGCTGGAGGGAGGCTGGAGAGCTGCTCACCTGCACACAAAAATTTGTTAGGCTTGGAAGAAAATCCTCAATACATCTGCAACCTGTGATCTTTAATAAAGTGATACCGAAAGGAGCAACGTTCTAAATGATGAATGCTGGTTTTAGCTGTTCTTCTGCATGTCTTATCCCATATCTGCATTAAATCTCCAAATCCTTTAGCTGTAAATTAGGTGCTTTATTTTTTTTTAAATGATCGAGGCTATTCATTTTTTTTCTATAAATATGGAAAGGACAAAGTCAGTCTTGTTCTATAAAAGAATGCATTTTTGTTTCCTTTGCAAAATTTTTGCATTTTATTTTGTCGTAAAATATCACTGCCCCCAGGAATATTTTGAGATGGTCTAATAACAGATTATTTCCTCATTTTCTCTACACAGCAAAATTAATTTCCTTGCTAAATGGAAATTATTTAAGGAAAAAATTTGTCTTATTTGTCTTTTAAGTTCAGAGTTTAAAAAAAAATGTTCACAAAACACTTTAGTTCTTCAGTATCTCCATGTTCTCTCTGTTGTTTCTGGCAAAATTTTGTCCTTTTTTGATTAATTTCTCCTTTTAGGGCTGTAGAGAAAAACTGCAATGAACTTTTTTTTCTCTCAGAATAATAGTTTAATATTTAATAGCCAGTTCAGTATAAATAATTTGGTTTGTATGTGGCACACCATCCCCACAGTCTTTGTGTCACCAGAAGGTTCTGCAAAAAACACAAGGAAGGTTCCACTGGGCCAAAACATGGAGATACTGATGGATTTTTATATCCACTTTATGAACTTAGAAAAAATATATAATAATTTTACCCCTGAAGTCAATATCTCATTATCACAAGTTTACCCAGTCATCTAGATATTGCAAAAATAGCAAAAATGTTCTTATCTTGATATAAAAATGATAGAAATACATTTGTTAAAATCTTAACATTAAAGTAAAATAAATCTTGGATTGTTGTTCACTGTAAGACAACATTTTTTATGGCATATATATATTTACAAACTTTATGCGGTGTGTTCCCCACCCCATCAAGATACACTGCCTGCAACACTTATTGGCATCTCTGGTAAACTTGTAGAAAAGTCTTAAAAACAATGTATTTTAATGCAGTAGTATAATCTCGCATTGAAATAGAAAATAACCTTTTAACTTTAAAAATCAAACTTATTTTGAGTAAATTTATTCACTTGGGGAAAAAAATAAAGAAATTGCCAGATGCCTGGATTGCCAACAAATGTGGCCGTTAATGTCAGTTGTATGGCTCTAAAAGAAAAGTTTTCATTCTGCAGGATTGAGGTCCAAAAATAGCTGGCTGAAGGATTGTCGACCCCTGTTCTACACTGTTTTGAAGGAAACAGAAGCATGTACTTATTCATTTTCTACTTAACTGGCTAATTTCAACCCGTTGCTGCTCTCACCTTGTTGAAGAGTGCAGTGAAAACCTCCTGGTGATTACTCATATCAATGCCTCCGTAAAGCCGCAGCTGCTCTTCCTCATCCTCAGCCATTGCCTCCTCGAAAGCCTCACATTGAATAATCAAGTCTTCGTCCTCTTGTTCCCTGGACACCAAATAATGTTACAGCGTGAATTCAGTTTAAAATCAAACTCGAATTAATCCTTTCGTTCCTAATCTAAAGCTAAAAATTAAAGCTCGAAGCATTGTTTTGTTTGCAGGATTTTTATGGTTTAAAAGCTCCAAAAAACCATTTATTATACTTAGTTTAAACAAGTACCACAATACTGACATCCTCAAAGGAAAAAAAAAATTATAAAAAAGCACTATATAAAAGGTTTTGTTGCGTTGTTTTAAAATCAAAACTAACATTCTCCATTGACACTGTATGATTAACTGAAGGATGCAGTTTGTTTATTTTAAAATAAAGAATTTCTCAGTTTTAAGTTGAAATGTACAAAAGTTGAATGTGCAGAAAGCTTCCCCTTACATTTAGAAATCCAAGTAAAAAGGTTGAAGGTTTCCTACCAAAAACAAATGAGGGACAGAACAAGTTTAAAAAAAAAAAAAAAAAAAAATGATGAAAGGATGGATGGTGGGCAAATGGACAGACAAATCCAACTTGTAGACAGTGGGATAAGAAATAAAGTCTGAGAACAAATATTTCCCACACTCTTGTTTTCCAGACATATCCTGAAATAAACTTTGTTCCATAGTTTCTATACCTGGTCATACTGCAGGGACTCAGTTTTGATATTGAATGTGTTTGAACAGTGTTCTTGGCTGCTGGTGCTTAGTGTCTCTATAGACTGCTCTTCATTTGTTCATATTTATCCTGCAAATAATCATACCTTTATTGTTCTGTGTACCATTACAAGCAGACCAACTAGCACCCCCAGTCTGCTAACCATTTTAATAAACTAAACTGCAGGAACTTTGTTAACAGAGAAAGACATGAATCATCCACAGCAGGCTTACCTTAATTTGGGCAGAATGTCAAGCAACCGGAGGCCTGCGAAATAATAAACAATAAAAAAAACAGCTTCAAATATCACAACATACAGTTAACGTTTGGCAATGTTTATCTTAAAAATCCTTCAACACATAGGGATTTTAGTTCAGGGTTAATGTCAGGAGGTCCCAGGTGAGTAATCTGAAAATAGGAGGGCTCAATCAGAGGGCTAATTGCTTTAAGGTGGCGGGAGCTGAGATGTTTTGTTGGCTGCAGCCACGCTTATTTACGGGTGGGATTGTATGTTTCTTAAGGCTCAACTTTCCAGATGGCACATAGTCTCAGAGATATGATTAAAATCTTAATTTAGTTTGATCCATCCAAGAATGCTGATAGTTTCTCAGTCACTAGCTGTGCTGCTAAACTTGTGAAAACACAATGTTGCAAACACTTCATTCTCAGGCGTTTCATGTGAAAATTAGGCCATTGGACCTATTCTTAGCTAAGACCCAGTGACAAAGAAATGAGTTAAAAAGCTAATGTTTTCTGACCTTCTGTATCCACCTGCTGTTGACCGATAAATCACCTTGCTCATAAATGGAAGACTTACCAATAAACTCCTTTCTCATTTTATCTCTGTGTCTCAGGTCATCCGTGCCAAAGATGAGGGCGTTGATGACGCTGAGGAGCGTGACCATGTAAGGGACGTTATCTGTGGCCTGCAGCTCGTTCATGATGACGCTGAAGCGATACTGCCGTGTCTTCAAGCCCTGAAGAGGGGAAATCAGAGTTGGTGAGAAACACTTTAATTGCACCAGTCATTTAATGTGAGCTCTAAAGGAGGTGAACATGTGGCAAATGTATTTCTTAATATTTATCTGCTTGCCTTGTAATGATCCAGAGCATCCAGAGCCAAACGGTGACCTTCTGCAGAGAAGATGCTGAGGGCTGCGAGGAGCTCAAACACCTGCTTTTTCACCATGATGTTTGAAGTGTCCAAGGCTGTGGAATATTGTAATATGTATTAAAGTCCTCACATTTTACATTTCTTAAATCAATTTTTTCTGCCCCTTTAGTCCAATTCGAGACTAAATCAAGCAGGATGCTCTGTCTCGCTATCTTTGAGATTATTCAAGCTGAACTTTGGCTTCAGTGGCTCGACTATGTGGCATTTTGCTATAGATAAAAACAAATAAAATTCAATATTCACAGTGCTATAGGAATGTCCTGAAGCAATGCTTTATAGTGTTTTGCAACTCATATTTCAATATATTGGAAGGAAATAGATAGACAACTAAAAAATGTAGCGTGCATTTATATACGCCCTCTTTTGTTCTGATACACTGACATAAAATCGAGTTTAACTAATTGCTTTCAGAAGACACCTCATTAGTAAATCAAGTCAATTTATGTTTACTTTTGTCAGCATACAAATACAGCTGTTCTGTGAAGGCCTTAGTGGGTTGCTACATAACATTAGTAAACAAACAGCCTCATGAAGACCAAGGAACACAGAAGACAGGTCATGGATAAAGATTAAAGCAGGGCTAGGTTATAAAACAACAGTTCAAGCTTTGAACATCTCATGGAGCTTTGTTCAGAGTTTGGCACAACTGCAAACCTAGCAAGACATGGCTGTCCACCTTAACTGAAAAAGGTGGGCAAGGAGGGCATTAATTAGAGAAGGAGCCAAGAGGCCCGTGGTAACTCTGGGGGAACTGCAGAGATCCACAGCTCAGGGGGGGAGATAGAGCAGTTATTCAAGATGCACTCCACAAATCTGCCCATTATGGAGAAGTGGTAGGAAGAAACCCATTCTTGAAAGAAAATTGGACGAGGTCCTTTGTGGAGTGTGCCACACGTGGTGGTGGCAGCATTATGCTGTGGGATGCTTTTCTTCAGCAAGGACAGAGAAGTTAGTCAGAGTTAAAGGGAAGATGGTTGGAGCAAAATCCAGGGCATTTCTTTAAGAAAACCTTGTAGAGGATGCAAAAGACTTGAGAATGGGCTGGACGTTCACCTTCTGAATGTGGACAAAGACCTCAAAGATACAGTCTAAGCTACAATAGAATGGTTTAAAACCAATCTCTGTTTAATCTAACTGAGCTTGAGTTTTTTGAAGAGACTGGGTAAAAATTGAAATTTGTAGAATTCCAGAACTGGATGTCCAAAGTTGGTCAATACAAATGCAAAAAAAATCTTCCAGATATTTAGTTGTGTCAGGGTGTCTTGCTCACGAGTTAAGATAGGATGGAACAGGAAATGGACAGATGGATTGGGGCTTCGTCTGCAGTGATGCAGGCACTACGCCCATCTGTTGTGGTCAATAAAGAGCTCGATTTAACTGCCCCTCTAAGCTCCAATCCTCACCTAGGTTCATGACATATGGATCATGGTCAAAAACACAAAATCTCGGATATAATGGCAGAAATTAGCTTCCCCTGGAGGGTGGCTGGACTCAGCCTTAGAGATAAGGCGAGGAGTTCCTTCAACTTGGGTGAGCTCGAAGTAGAACCACTGGCCTGGCAATGCCTTGGGATCCCCTACACTGTGCTGGAGGATGTCACTAGGAAAAGGGATGTCTGGGGTTCTCCCCTGAACCTGCTGCCCTCACTACCTAATTTCAGATAAGTGGAAGACAATGGATAGATGGATAGTTGTAAAAGATCTAGAAAACCATGCATTTTTTTTCCCTTCTATCTCACAATCAGGCAATACGTTGTGTTGGTGTATCATATAAAAACCCAGTAAAACAGGTATGTTTCTGGTTGTAATGTGACAAAATGAGGAAAGGTTCAAGAGGTATGAACAGTTGTGCAAGGCAGTGTGTGTGTATTCACAACTGAATGCATGACAGGAAAATTCCTCTCAGCAGGATGAGTCACAGAGAATCCCTTCATCATGTGGGTTATGACCAACTCATCAAATATTAGATAATGTAGTAAAAAAGTGGTTGTTGAACCAACCTTGCGAGAGCTTCCGAATGTATCCCTCGTTTTCTATGATGAAGTGGATCCCTGCTGATGAGTTCATTACCGCTCGGACACAGCTGACGCACGTGAGCTGCAATAAGGCATCCGCGATGCGGGAGCACCCACGGCCCGAGAGCCGGTCCAGGGCTTCCAGGAGCAGATCCAAGCCGCTCAGCTCCAGAAACTGGACCATCCATGTCTGGTCGCTGCCTTCCAGGCGACGCTTCAGCCCCGAGTAGTTTACCACAGTGGGGACCTGCAGCAATCTGATGCACAGCTCAGGATCGGCGCTCTCCAGGTTGGCCTCCTGCTGCGTGTCGGAGTCCTGAGAGGAGCCCAGGCGGTCCCTGACTGCTGCCCACTTCTTTTTCCCGTCTGATATCCCTGACATGGTGCTTGGTAGACCTACAGGGGACAGTGATAAAAAGCATTAAAGGTTTTGTCAGTAAAATAAGATGAAAATCCACTTTTTGCTTTAAATATTCTTTAGAAATGATAACACCCTATTTTAGACTGCTGACAGTGCCTGTCAGTGACTGATATCCAATAATTCTAGCTGCTACATATACAGTGCAGTCACTGCTATCTAAACTAGAGGAAGCAGGCTGACAGGCGGCCTTATCGGAAGGAATAAAGAATGGGAAATGACAAGTCTGCACATTGTGGATGAGCAAAAGATATGTCAGCAGGCCAGTCAACAGAAGCCCTGCCAAACATTCCAGCCTAATCTCACAGTGAGCGCAACTCTGTCAGACAGCGCAAGTTTACATCCAGACAGCTGCATGTAATAGTTTGGTCCCTCTGGAACAAAACTTCTGTCACTTTTAATAGTTTATGAGAAAATAGGAATAATAAATAATCTAAAGGAGAAAGAAGGACAAAAATCAAACCATCTCATCAACATTTTAACAAAGATGAGTACATGTGTTATTTTTCTTTCGTATGATTAACAAACTCAATGAAACACAATGCAAAGTATCAAAGGTTAAAAACAAACAATAATCTCTCTTTAGGCATTTTATTTTCTGTAATGTAAGAAGGACCTGGCAGTTAAGAGGAACTTTCCTGTTCACACTGAGTGGAGACCGAAGGCCTCCTGGAAGCCATGGCTGGGAACACCTTCCGGATCATTGAGAAGAGCTATAAACGGGGATTGCTCTGTTTTTCCAAAGAGAACAAATATAACCCTGAGGGATGAGTCATCTGAAGGAAAATCCAAACATTTTCTGCCATAAGAATAGGTTGGAAATCCCCGCAAACAAACCAGCCTTAGTGAGTACATGAAGTGTCGACCTGCGCCATTTTTTAAAGATGTTACTACAGATCATGCAATGAGGGCGAGGGATTATTTATTCAAATGTATAATTACAATTGGTCCTCAATAAATTTTAGTATAATGGAAAAGTAAATTTATTTCACTATGCAAATCAAAATGAAACTATAAAGTGCTATATTATTTATTCCCATTCATTGTCTAAGACATAAATGTTACGTTATGGCCTGCATAATCATGAGGAAGATGCAGACTTAAGAGTTATCTGCAGACAGTTTAATGACACCTTCCAGAGCCATAAAAGGGCACAAAAAGTCATTGCTAAGCAATCTGGCATAATTGACTCCATCAATACATTGATGGAGGGCTGTATCCAAGCATATATTGATACGTTTAGTGGAAGGAAATAATGTGGCAAAAAAAGGTGCACAAGCAGCATGGCTAACCTGTTGCTGACTTGAAAGCTGTCCACCAGACAGTCGTTGACATCCTTTGGCAGGAGGAGGGTATCTACAATAGATCTCTACTAAAAAGCTGTTAATAGTGCTATATCTAAGCATATCAATGGGATGTTAAGTGAAAGCAAAAGGTGTGGTAGAAATAGAGGAAGATGTGAAACTACAGATCCAGAAATGAAACCTGCTATTAAAACATTGCCACATGCTGATTACCTGCATGCCACAATGTATTGACTGAGTAAATGATGCATAAGGAACCCTGAACAAGTACTGAGCCCACATATTGTAGAGTACATCGACATACCTTTCAGACGGCCAAAATCTATATATTATTCGCATTGTTGGATGTAGTGTCACTCATCTCGCTTTGTACTGCACTTTTTCCTTCTACTCAACTTTCCATTAATATGCTTGGGTACAGCACTTTTTCAATAGCCAGTTTCTTTAGCAATGACCTTTTGTGGCTTACCCTCCTTGTTGTGGTCGGCTGTCAAAAGTAAGGTCTTCCCCATGATTGTGTAGGCTATAGCATGACCTTGACATAGCATTTCTGTAACAAAAATGTTCTCTATTGATCATATACAATATTCAAATTATCTGAGAAACAGTATTCTGGGTTTTTTATTTCGTGTAAGCCATTGTAAGCCATCCATCAAAATGTAGTATCATGTACCTACATAATGATTCACCTTTTAAATGGAATTACAAAATAAATGAACTTTCTATGATAGTCCAAATGTTTTAGATGCATCTCTGTTTATAGTATAATGAGTAAAATTGCTTCATCATTAGCTTAGGTTTTTGGAAATTCAATGGCCTTTTAGTAACATGTCAATGTGTCAATGAGATTAACAGGACAAATAACAACCAACACTGTACATTGTTGGATTTTCAGCTCAAGTGATGCAAGAAAAACATTGACATGCATATTGCACACCCATGAAAACCAATGCATAGACAAAACCGTTCAGAAACAGCTGGTACACTGGTGCAGTCAGAACTACCTGGAACTCAACCCACTCAAGACTGTGGAAATGGTGGTGGACTTTTGGAGAACACCACCCCAATACACCCCCCTCACCATCCTCAACAACACTGTATCAGCCGTGGACCACTTCAGGTTCTTAGGAACCACCATCTCTGAGGACCTGGGATGGTCTTCACACATAGACACTGTTCGAAAGAAGGCCCAGCAAAGACTGTACTTCCTGAGGCAACTCAAGAAGTTCAACCTTCCACAGGAGCTGCTGGTTATCTTCTATACTGCCATCATTCAGTCTGTCCTGTCTTCATCCATCTCAGTGTGGTCTGGCTCATCCACAAAACAGGACAGGTCCAGACTGCAACGAATAATCAGGACTGCAGAGAGAATAATCAGGGCTGACGTTCCCTCCATCCAGGACTTATACAGGTCAAGGGTCAGGAAAAGAGCTGCTAAAATCTCTGCAGACCCCACACAACCTGCACATAAACTGTTCAGAGTTTTACCTTCAGGCTGCCGCTACAGAGCACTGTTTACTAAAACCAGCCGCCACAGAGACAGTTTCTTCCCCCAGGCTGTTTCTCTGTTGAACATTCAATAGAGTACAGAACAACAGCATACAGATGTTGCAAATGCACCTTTTTATTATATATGTGTATATTGTACATTGTAAATATGTATATTCTGTAATGCAAAAACAAAACCAAAGAGCAAAGTGTACCGGAGTCAAATTCCTTGTGCGTATGTACGAACTTGGCAATAAAGCTGATTCTGAAAAACATACAGTAGCTGATGCTGACATTAATGAACTGCTTAGTTGGTCTTTTCTGGCAAAACCTCAGAGCAAAATCCCTTATTTTTAATAACCACCCTGGCCAGAACTACTATAAAAGCATATTCCCACAATCGAATTCAAGCTAAGAAAGAAAATCTTTCCAAAACAAAATTTGAAAATAACTGTTTAAACCCTAAATTTTTTAGATTTGTTTTCTGTGTCTCTAAGAAGTGTTCGTTTTAATATTAAGTAGTTGTGGTTGAATACGGTCTGCTGATGATTTCACATTTGGCATTCATCACATATACAGACGTGGCACTAAGTTATAAACATGGAAAAAAAAAAACCACAGTGCTCAATGACAGGTTATGCTAAGAACCATCCTGAACTGGTCTATTGTCTTTCCCAGAGCTGCTTTTAAACTAGTTACAAGCAGCTTGCAAATTGCTTGGATGAGTCTCTTTTCTGAAAGTGTTTAGCAGAGAGAGAGGAATTGTGAAAAAAAGCGACATCAGATTTTAAGTCACTGCGTGGTGTTAAGGTAAAAATTGGGAATTATTTTCTCACATTTTCTGGTGAGACATTTGTCAATTCTGACTGCAGCATTTTAGTCCTGCTGCCACTGTGAAGAGTGTTACCGTGGCAGCAAGCAGACAGACAATGGTTGTTCACAAAAGGCCTTCTGAATACCCTTCAAAGAGCTGTGTTCATCTCTCACACACAAAAAAGCATGGAATGCTCCCTGCACCATTCACACTAAAAGGAGTTATGCTCTGTGATCCTTTTCCCACTTTCAGTTTCAGTTCGTCACGTTTTTCTGTTCATTAGGAGCTGAGGAGCAGAAGTTGCAAGCTGATGACTGAAATTAGGGGAATTTTAACAGTTTGGAGAGTTTTGTTAAACAGGCTGCTTCTGTTATAAACACTTCAGACAGGCTGGGGTGTGAACTTTGAGCTGAACTTCCCAGCATGCTTCTCAAAGGGAAGGAAAGGACTTTCCCCGGATAGGAAACTTGGCACTTGACAAACATGTCAGCATGGCAGTAGAAGTTCCCTTTTTTGTGAAATGCTTTTTCTTCACAAGGATTCTAATTCATTCAAGTGCAGATCAATACAGTGGAAGTTCATTAAAAGTTCATTTATTTCAGTAATTCAGTTCAAAAAGTAAAACTCGTGTGTTATATAGATTAATTACACACAGGGGGCAACATTAGTTAATTTGGATGAATATGGCTTATAGATAAAAAACAAAAATTCAGTTTCTTAGAAAATATAAATAGCCGACTAAAGATCAACAAAAAGATTTTTAACACAGAAATGTCAACCTATGTCTGTCAATGTACTATACAGTATAAACATAATTTTTGATCAGGGCTCGTTTTGCATGAATTCCTACATCAAAGCAGTTTGGCAAAGTTGGCAACCAGCCATTGGGTCTGAGCTGTTGAGATCCAGGTTGTTTTAATAGTGGGCTTCAGCTCATCTGCATATTTAGACTGGTGTCGCTGTAATCTTTCTCTTGGCATTACTCTGTGTTTTCTCCATGGGGTTGTCTTTCTTGACTGCTGACATTTAGGTGATTTTAGTTGACTGCATATCTGTTCAGAATCAGAATCAGAATCAGCTTTATTGCGATGTTCGTACATACAAACAAGGAATTTGACTCCGGTACACTTTGCTCTCTAGGTTTTTAAATATATTTATGCATATATCTTTATGTCCCTAAATATACATATACACAAAGGTGCATTTGCAACTTCAGTATGCTGTTGTTTGGTACTCTATTAAATTTTCATCAGAGAAACAGCCTGGGGGAAGAAACTGTCTCTGTGGCGGCTGGTTTTAGTGAACAGTGCTCTGTAGCGGCGGCCTGAAGGTAAAACTCTAAACAGTTTATGTGCAGGGTGTGTGGGGTCTGCAGAGATTTTAGGAGCTCTTTTTCTGACCCTAGACCTGTATAAGTCCTGGATGGAGGGAAGGTCAGCCCTGATTATTCTCTTTGCAGACCTGATTATTCGTTGTAGAATAATTCGTTCAGTCAAGTCTTTCTAAATGTCCTTGGTAACGTGATTACTAAACTTAGGGTTAATACTGTTTTTGTTGTTAAATTTGGTTTGCTGTTATAGTCCCTTGTAGTACTCCCGCTGAAAAGGCCCTACATTTTATCAGGTAGTAGTTTTTTGCAAAAAAATGTTCAATCTGTCCTGCCTGGTTAAATAAAAGGTAAATAAAAAAATAAAAAGACCAGTTTGCTGTGGTGAATTCAGACTTGAGAAAACACAGTGGACCAACACCAGCAGATGACATGGCTCCCCAAATCCTTACTGGCAAAGAAGACTTTACACTAGACCTCAAGCAGCTTGGACTCTGGGCCCCTTAAGACTCTGGAACTTAAATAAATTTTTCTTCTCAGTCTTCTCAAGTCTGTTACTTGTAAACCTTTTTCTACCACACTCTTTCCTTCCACTTAACTCGCCATTAATATGCATGAATGCAATTAGGTATTATTAAGTCAACTCAGAGGCAAGAACAATACAGTCAGTTTTACTTGCAGCAAGGGTAGCTCACTTTGCAGTGCAGACTACAAAGTTTTGACACCCTATCTTTTTATTTATATGCTGTGGTCCAAACACAGTTCAACAGACAGTACAGACTGTGTGTGTGTGTGTGAGGCTGAGAAGAGGCCGGTTCTCATGGGCCTTTGGTGAATCCCACACACACACGGAGGACTGCACACAGGGAGAGCTGCTTACCAGAGCATGATCCAGAGGAGAGTGCAGGTGCCTTGCAGCACAAAGTTTTTACATGAGTGATAACAAGTCCTCGCACCCATCCAACACTTTGAACAGCCAGCTTCTATAGCAATAACCTTTTGCGGTGGACAACAGTTAAGTCAGAAGCAGTTTATCCCTGCACTTTCTTGCTGCTACACGTTATCCTTCCACTCAACTTTCAAGTAATATGCTTAATGCAGCATTCTTTGAACAGCCAGCCACTTTAGCAATGCCTTTTGCAACTTAACCTGCCTATGGAGGGTATTAATGCCAGATAACTGTCTTCAACATTATTGTGTAGGCCATAACATGGCCATAACATACCATTTTAAACGGATTTTTGTAATATTTCAATTTTCCGATAACTATTTGTTTCATAAGCCATAATCATCAACATTAACCCAAATAAACACTTAAAATATATCACTCTGTGTGCAATTAATCTTTTTGATTTTTAAATTGAATAAGCGAAACAAATGTCTTGTAACGTACCAAACTGTTAAGCAAACAGACACAGCATTTAATGTTCTCCTCAGGTAGATATTGGCACTTTAATTTGTCGACCTTGTCTGCCAGAGCTCCCACATGTACTGCTAATAGCAGGCTGATTCACTGCACACAAGACATGCCTCCTCACAGATCCTAGGCTTCCAGCGCCCACACAGCAGCCCACCGCCACTGTGGCGGCATCAACACTTGTGAATGTGCAGAAACATCTCCATGGTTTTATTTCTGCCAAAGCATATGCTGAGTTTTTTATGGGTTCCTCGTTTTTCAGCTAGACTAATCAAAGAAACTCATAGATTTAAACAGAAACAATAATATAAGAAGCAGTGGTTGCAGCTATTTGTTTTATCTGCGCTGACATGACATGCAAGACTGGGTGAAAAAGATTTGTCATAAAAACTATGCTTTAAACTTCTATATAATCCTCAGACTGAATATAAACAATTAGTGGAGCTCAAAAATGCCAGAGAAAACATCTGGTGCTAATCTAAGTCCTCTCCTACCTTCTATGTTGTTAAAGGGAGTGACAGGTTTTAGTCTATCACATTTTTTGTGTTAAAATAAAACACAATGCATTGTTTTAGTTTCCTTTCTCCCCTTTTCCTTTTCCTGACTCCTTGGAGATGTTTTAGCAGCTGATGGGACATCCAAAGTCATGTGTTACCACAGATGTTATTCAGAAACAGCATTAAAACAACATTCCTCAGCGTGGATTTTGCACAATCTTGTTTATTTTGTCACCACAGCCTCCCTCCCTTCATCCTGCCTATAGGTAAATATAGCCCGCCACAGTTTAGTCGCTTATTACCTCCTAGATGGATCGACAGGACTGTTGCATCTTGTCCAGAAGCAGTCTGCATTCAGCGCTGGCACATTGTTAGAAATAGCGCATCTTTGTTTGCAGTTTGCGACATTTCCACATAACACTAGATATAACGGGACAGCCCGTAAATAAGAAAGATTAAATAATAATAATAATATGTTACCCCATTATAGATCACACACTGAATAAGATGCCATACCTCGTTTTATTCCTTAAATACAGCCCTCAGTTGGAAAATCGCTTCTTCTTTAGACTTTTACATGGCGGAGCGCTTTGCAGGCATTTATCTTCCTCTTCCAGACAACAGACGAGATGTTGACCCCTGATGGTTTGGGCTCTGCTTGGCAGGACAGACCCCTTTCCGTGGAATGCGGACAGCTGCCTGCCGCTTTCCAGTGACCGCGGCCCCTGTGCTTTTTACTCACTTGGATGTCAAAGCAGCCGCATTACTGAGCTGCAACATCCGGTTAACCCTTTCAGAATAAGACAAAGACTTAATTTGGTTTGACATAACCAAACAAACTAAAGACGAAGAAAGTAAGGCATTACCGGGCTTAATACAATGAATCAAAACATCATTTAATTAAAATAATACATAGGAGCTTACATTTTTTTTAAAATAAATGTTAAATTTTGACCATGACTTAATAATAGTTATGGTACTCCACAATACATTATCCCTAAAGTAGCAGGCAGTTCACATGTACTGTATCCAAGTATATTAATGGAAAGTTGAGTGAAAGGAAAACGTGTGGTAGAAAAATTATGCAGGACATGGGCTAGAACTGCCTTTTTAGAATACGGCACCTTCCCACACTGGCAAAAGTAACATCTGCTTTAATTACCATAGTATCACTGGGCTTGGTTGGAACCCAAGATGCAGACGAGTTGAAGCCTACTATTAGAGGAAACTTGAGCTTTCTTAACACCTCAGCAGTGTCACAGCTAGATCACATCCATGCCATGCTGCATCCATGCAGTAATTCATGAAAAGGGAGCCCTGACCAAGTATTAAGTGCATGTACTGTATTATACATGGCCATACCTTTAAGTAGGAACACATTTCTCTGTTAATGCTTTTTTTTTAATCTTGGGAACTATTTTAATTTTCTGAGAAACTTTGGTTTTTACCTGTCCAGGGTGTACCCCGCCTCTCGCCCATAGACTGCTGGAGATAGGCACCAGCTCCCCCGCGACCCACTATGGAATAAGCGGTAGAAAATGACTGACTGACTGACTTTGGTTTTTATTACCTGTGAGCCATATGAATTAAAATAAACAATAATAAACACTTGGCATGTATTACTTTGTTTTGTAATGAATCTGTAGGAAACAAACATGCACAATGCATTAACTGGTGATGCCTGAGGTCATCTTTGCCTTTTCTAACTCAAATCTATTTATTTTACTACTTTCACTGAACTCTCCCCCATCCTGCATGTAAGCCTAACTTTCCCTAAAAGAATGTCCCTCTTTTGAGATGAAAATTAACCTGGACAGACCTGAGTGGCTGGCTCCTCAAGTTAGTACTTTAGACTAGTTTAACCAGAGGGAGTTGTAGGGATGAAAGAGTACTGGGAAGTTTTTTTTTATTTCTTAGGGTCTACCCTTTGCCAACACCATATTTAGGTAGTTATAAGATATCCCACTGAGAAGTGGGACAATCCTACAAGAGCAAAATAAGTCATTAGTTCTCAGTGATTCTTCCCTATGATATAAAAATAAATAAATAAATGAAAGACAGGCAGTTCAGACTCAGACATCTAGAGAAACCACTTAACATGACAGGCATGGGTTTGGGCTGTGGGAGAAAGCCATAGTACGGGAGAGGATACCATGGATGTAGAACACACAAACTTCATGAAGAAACACTCCAGGCTGGGATTGGAACACAGGATGTTGTTGCTGCAAGGCAACAGAGCTCACAAATGTGCCACAGTGCAGCCATATGTAGAATTAGTGAAATAAAAATATAAAAGCAAAATTTTGGCATAATATACTGAAGGCTCCACAGGGTCAAAGTAGTAACCTTTATTGAAATGAATCTAAATTGATTCATGTGAGTTTTATTATTAAACGTTATTTTTTTAATTGTTTGCATGATTCACCTTCATTTGATTATTAGAGTTTGTTTTCTTTCATTTTTAGGGTTCCTTTGTTTCTAAGATTGCGTTTGAATTTTAAATGAGTCAGAAACAACCCACTAGTTAGAACTGAAGTGTTCCTGTAGAGAGGTCATTAACGGTATCCCAGTAAGAATGTATACTCTTAATAGCCAATGCTACTTTCAGTTAGTGGCAGTTTTGGATTTGGGCCATATGGGTAGTTGCCCTGGGTGGCATATGAAAAGGGGTGTATGAGCACCAGATAAAAAAACCCTGAACAGGTTTGTGATTGCTTTCATGCCTGTGCAATCAATGGGGAGTTTGCACCCCCATGTGTTAAGTAGGTGTCACCTTCCTGGTGCTAAGTAAAGAGAGACTAGCTCATGTGCTTTGTGTGGGACTGCACAAAGAATATAATTTATTTATTTTAAATGGCAGGCAGCAGAGGAAGGTGCTCACCCAGGGCCATATTCCTCCAAGAATCACCACTGACTGCAATGTGTTTGGCGCAAGTTAAATATTTGATGTCCATGTCAAACCAATTTTCACCAAATTAGTCCATTCTGAACAAGTTTTTAATGAAAAAAAATTAACGGGGAGATATCAAATGCAGATAATGGTAAAAATGCTTCCTCGGGATCATCCTCCTGGCCCTGCATGAATGGGATGAGATGACAGAAGCTGTAAACTACAATAATGTATTTGTTAGGAATCTTGGATAACATGAAATATATAAAAAAACAAGTACAAAAAGTGAATGGGTAAAAAAGTCTCTTACAATGTTTACTTATATAATAATTTGCCAGTTAAGTATAATTATCCACATATTTTCTGTCTGCACATGTTCTTCAGAAGCTCTGAGGTTTTGTGCTCTTGCTTTGAAAACGCAGTTGTAGTTTCCTCTTCCCATGTGTATAGTTGTGTAACTTAAAGCTGTTATATGATGCTGAAAAGAGCCAGTTTTTGTTCCATCCTCCCACACAAACACACCTTCACCTCAGCTGGACCTGACCTTACCAGGAAAGTAAATGTGCAGAAGGGGGGAAGAAGAAAGAGTGTTCCCAGATTCACTAAATCACTCTCTTGAAAGTAGATGCAGATGCAGATTTTAATCTAAGGTTCTAACGGAGTGGGAAGGTCTTCCTGCAATTAAAAAGGCAACAGTGCCTGACACTTTCGCTTCTGTTGGAACAATGCATCAACAAATTTCTGTTTCTGCATTATTGCATAGCAGATTTCGCTTTCTTTGTGACTTAAAAGATTTTCACGTAACCAGAAAAAGACTAAAATAATCTGAGCTATCGTCTTGGTTTAGAGATCCTAAACAAAGGCACCATCACAAAGAGCTGTATTGTTAAAAAAAAGAATGGAGCTTCTCTTCATGGAGACTATTAGTAAGGCATGAAAAGGAGAACAAGCTCTGAACTTTAAATAAGATTATTGCTCTACAGCTGTGTTTCCACCTTTACAAAACTAATGGTTGCACATTCCCATGTTTAACCAATGACTAGAGAGTAAATATTTTGAAGTCATTGTGAATAGATTGCTTACTGAGCTTGTGGAACAGGATTGTATAACACACAAGCATTCACAAACGCAGTCTTCAAAGTCAATATCATTGTTGTGTTTCTCTTTGTTGTTTTATGTGTCCATGGCAACTGTAATTCAGCCATATTTAAAAAAAATAAACTCCACCTAAACTGACCTGTGCTTCTGCAAAGTATTCCACCTTTTTAAGTAATGTTTTGAATAGTTTAGTGTGAAGCAGTTAATTTATCAACTCCACATCCAGTGGGTGGTTTTTAATTTAGGTGATGCCGAGGTGACACAAGCACTTGGGGAAGAAAAAGTAATCTTTCAGCTGAATTTCAGTTGTTTATTGCTTAACCAGTCAATGTGGACTGGGTGTCCCCTTGTCTTGTCCACAGGGCCACCAACTCTATTTTCCGCTTATTGTAAAGATAGCGGGGCAGGCTCTCGTATTAGTATCTTTGTTAGTTGTCAATGAAGTTGGGAAGTTAAGCTTTGTTCTGTACACAAATATGACCTTTAACCCACAAGAAATGGTTTCCTCCAAGTCTTTTAAAGTGGCCTTGCTGGACTATTAGATTTAATTGGAGCAAAATGCATATCCTGCAGGTGGAATCCTTGAATCTTCAAGCTATCAATGTTTTTTTGACCTTGACAAGTTTAATGCTTAAAAAGAGATTTTTCTAAAAAACCTGTTGATGCATGTCAGTCTTTTAACAATGAGTGATCTGAATTTGCTGAGATGGACTGGCGACCTGTCCACGGTGTACCCTGCCTCCCCCCCATAGACTGCAGGAGATAGGCACCAGCTTCCCCGCGACCCACTATAGAAGAAGCGGTATAGAAAATGACTGACTGACTGACACTTCAGGCATACTGTATAGAGCAGATGCTTGCCTACATGTGTAAGGCCAGTTTTGCTCTACATCTCAAGACAGTATCTTAATTGAGTGATTAACTTTATAAATTCCATATTCAATCCAGCATCAAAGTAAGCAAGGACATATTGATGTTATAGTAACCTGTGTTTGTATGAGTTTCAACCAAAAATAAAAAAATAAAACGGAGATGAACAGACTTATTTGGGTCTACATTTAGTAATGTAGATGCTACTCCTGTTAGGGCTTTGAGCAACGGGACCCCAGAATGCAGACGAGCCTGCAGTGTGATGGTAAGTGAAAAAGGATTTAATGACAAAAAAACAAAAACTCACTCACAGCAGGAGGCAAGAACAAAACAACAAACGGGCAGGCGAGACAGGCATGGCATGATAAAAAAAAACAAGAAATGAGCATAATCTGAGAATGTTTCCGCGAGGAATAAACAGGACAGGTGTGTATATATGGAGTGTGACCAGGTGAAACAAGAAGACAGATTAACTAGGTGCAGGTGAACCGGATAATGTTAATTGACAGAAGAACAAAACGTGGCTGGAGGAAAACAGAGACTCTTGAACACAAACTAACAGAAACTAGAAAAACATGAAACAAAAGCATAACCAGATCCGAAAACCAAACTTGACAAAACATGAACAAGATGACACTAAACTAAAGCATGACCAGAAAAACAAACAGAAACATGATTCAAAAATCTAACATTAATAATAATAATAATAATAATAATAATAATAATAAACAGAATAACAATTCAAAACCTTAACTGTGAAAAACATAAAGAAAAAACCCAAAACCAATCTGGATAAAAGCGGCTGAAATGAGCTTCCTCCAGAAGGTGGCTGGACTTGGCTTTAGAGCAATGGTGAGGGGGGAGATTGGAGTAAAGCTGCTGCTTCTGGGCATCGAAAGGAGTCCGCTGAGGTGGTTCGGGCATCTGATCAGGATGATCCCTGGGAGCTTCCCTTTAAAGGTTTTCTATACAAGTCCCACTGGAAGGAAACCCCAGGGAAGACCCAGAATTCACTGGAGGGACTATATATCCCATCTGGCCTGGGAAGGCAGTGAGATCCTCCAGAATGACCTGGAAGATGTCCCTGGAGAGATGGCTTTCTGGGGTTCCCTCCTGAAACTGTTGCCCCCGCGACCCGATCTCAGATAAGCGGAAGACAATAGACTGATGCTTGCTGTGCTAAACCAATATTTAAATGTGAAATTGTCTTTTTATGTAACTGAATGTTTGAAAACTTAAATATGAAAACAGCTCCAGCAGTATTTCATCTATAATGATAATTTGTTGAAATTTTCATTCTCTAGCTTGTCACAACAATGTTGTGGTAAAATAATCAAATCCATTTCTGTCTAAGCTAACACATCTGTTGAGTCCTTTTCTAATTTATTAATTTTGATTAGACCTTTTGACAACTCCCTGGAGTTGAAGCTTCCCTGGAAGTTTCCCTGGAAGCTTCAACGCCAGACATATTTGAGCCAGATCTGGCAGTCTACCTTTTCTCTGTGTTACCTCCAGACAGACAGACCTGCTGTTGGACCACAGAAACTGTCTCCCTTCCAGCCAAGAGAGCTGTCGAAGACAACAGAACCCTGGACCAGAAAGAGAAGGTGGTTCCAAGAAGGGAAACAGCTTTGTCCTACCTAAAACAAGGCACTCCTCTTAAGTTCTGTCAAGGCTGTTCCGGTGTAGAAAACTTTTTTCCCCCCTCAGATTAATGTTAGATTATATAGGACAAAATTAAGCAGCAAACCCTGTTCTTTAACTCCCTGGCCAAGCTTTAAATTTAGAAAACTTTTACTTTGATCCTAAAGTAAGTAAAATCATTATTAGCAACTTTGGGTTATTTTCGCTTGTTTGTGAATTAGTTTTACTTAATTATATAATTAGTCAATAGACCTTAGGGTAATTAATGAATTGATAACATTAATGATCAGTTCTTGTTGTTTTTTCCTATAACCTTTAAAATTTCAATTGAAGTAAAATATATTTTTTGATTGCAGTTAAAAGATCTTAATTCTGAGAAATAGCCAGATATCTTCCTGCATCCTTAAATTTGTGAAAGAACAAAAGACGAATCTATCCCTGAGTATTGATAAATAATGAGTCTGATTATGAAATTGAATGATTTATGTACATTATTATGGTTTTAATTAGTTTATTAGCACTACACATCTCACTGTCTTCGCTGCAACACAATTTGTAGAAATTCTGTGTTCACAAACAAGGTTTTCTTCTGTGTACCTTTGCATCATGTTAGTAATCACGAAGAGAAAGAAATGGAAAACTCAAGATTCAGCAGACCAGTTGCTCTGTGATGCAAATCAAAGTAAATTGCAAGTTAAGTAAAACCTTGGGTATAACTGTAAGGAATTATGCATCTGAGAAGCTACACACCCAAGCAAGCAATATAAATAAGAACAGCAGATATGAAAAGCTACAGTATATTAGAGACCTACAGGGGTTGGACAATGAAACTGAAACACCTGGTTTTAGACCACAGTAATTTATTAGTATGGTGTAGGGCCTCCTTTTGCGGCCAATACAGCATCAATTCGTCTTGGGAATGACATATACAAGTCCTGCACAGTGGTCAGAGGGATTTTAAGCCATTCTTCTTGCAGGATAGTGGCCAGGTCACTACGTGATACTGGTGGAGGAAAACGTTTCCTGACTCGCTCCTCCAAAACACCCCAAAGTGGCTCAATAATATTTAGATCTGGTGACTGTGCAGGCCATGCGAGATGTTCAACTTCACTTTCATGTTCATCAAACCAATCTTTCACCAGTCTTGCTGTGTGTATTGGTGCATTGTCATCCTGATACACGGCACCGCCTTCAGGATACAATGTTTGAACCATTGGATGCACATGGTCCTCAAGAATGGTTCGGTAGTCCTTGGCAGTGATGCGCCCATCTAGCACAAGTATTGGGCCAAGGGAATGCCATGATATGGCAGCCCAAACCATCACTGATCCACCCCCATGCTTCAATCTGGGCATGCAACAGTCTGGGTGGTACGCTTCTTTGGGGCTTCTCCACACCGTAACTCTCCTGGATGTGTGGAAAACAGTAAAGGTGGACTCATCAGAGAACAATACATGTTTCACATTGTCCACAGCCCACGATTTGCGCTCCTTGCACCATTGAAACCGACATTTGGCATTGGCATGAGTGACCAAAGGTTTGGCTATAGCAGCCCGGCCGTGTATATTGACCCAGTGGAGCTCCCGGCGGACAGTTCTGGTGGAAACAGGAGAGTTGAGGTGCACATTTAATTCTGCTGTGATTTGGGCTGCCGTGGTTTTATGTTTTTTGGATACAATACGGGTTAGCACCCGAACATCCCTTTCAGACAGCTTCCTCTTGCGTCCACAGTTAATCCTTTTGGATGTGGTTCATCCTTCTTGGTGGTATGCTGACATTACCCTGGATACCGTGGCTCTTGATACATCACAAAGACTTGCTGTCTTGGTGACAGATGCGCCAGCAAGATGTGCACCAACAATTTGTCCTCTTTTGAACTCTGATATGTCACCCATAATGTTATGTGCATTTCAATATTTTGTGCAAAACTGTGCTCTTAACCTGCTAATTGAACCTTCACACTCTGCTCTTACTGGTGCAATGTGCAATCAATGAAGACTGACTACCAGGCTGGTCCAATTTAGCCATGAAACCTCCCACACTAAAATGACAGGTGTTTCAGTTTCATTGTCCAACCCCTGTACCTCATGAGGCTTGCAGCTGCAACTGCAGGAAAAGGTCATTTTATTACTATTCAGTTTGAACCCCGAACTTTCTTTAGATTTTTAGTTTGAAAACATTTTGGAAACAATATAGCGCTACTTTGTGTGGGCATATCACATAAAATCCCACAAATACACTGACATTTTTGGTGAAATAAATGCCAATGAGTGTGAATACTTCTGCAAAGCATTGCATATGTAGAGTGACAACAAAGAGGTAGAATTTACACAAGTTGTAAAGCAACCAATATGAGAGGGATAATCATTACAAGCAGACACAGCTCTCCCTTAAATACCATGAAAAGAAATATGGTGACCAGAAAAACACAAACAATAACAAAATGACCTAGTAGGCCACCAGAAACACCTGCAAACAGATTCAAAAAAGCAGAAGCTAATTTATAAACTTTTTAATACGTGGAAAAACTCAATTGAGATGCAAAAGGATCCTCAAGTGATAGGGTAAGTTATACAAAGCGCCTTTTAGACAGCATGATTTGTGCTTATTTTAGTAAAATATAATATAAAATAATATAAAATAAAGTCCACGAATTGTTGTCATGAGTAAAACTCTCAACAATCGTGTTTGAATGTAAAACAAAATGCACAATGGGTCTGCTTAGCAACAAACTACATTTCCCAGCGTGCAAAGTACATCCTGGTCAAAAGGTCTTCAACGTCAAACTCATGCTGCCTGAAAAACTACAACAGCTACAAACAGCTAAATTAGCCAAAATTTACCGCTTTAGAACCAGCGTACACGGTGTTAAAAACGTTTTGTTTTTCCTGCATTGTCGCTTTATTTGGTTTCAAGATAAAAATGTCTGGAAAGGCGAAGGAAATATTACAAATGGACCTATATGGGCTACTCGGCATTGAGGGCTCAGCTACAACGAAAGAGGTACGTAAAGTAGGAAGCTTAAAAAACAAACCGTTGTTATTGGTAATGAATGAAAAACTGATGAAAGCGGGTTTTAAAGCAAAGGGCAAACGATAAAAGTGCTGCTGTAAAAGGACGTTTTTGTTCAGTCAGGAAGGCTACGTCTATGTGCGTCAATGTATTCGTTTGGTTTATCCGTGTGAAAATAGTACAACCACAGTGCATTTTGTCAGTTAGGATACGTGTCATGCAAGCAATATGTGGGGATTTTAACTGAAGCACAAACCCGTTAAAAAACAACCGGTAAACCAGACAGACCAGCTAAATGCTAAACTTCACAGTTGCAGTACACTAGAATGGCGACTAGATGGAGCCGTTGCGTCAGGCAATTTTTGCGTGTAACCGAAAAAAACATGCGATATATGTAATGTGTTTATATGGATCGGCTGCAAGGTGGCGCAGTTGGTAACACTGCTTTCTTGCAGCAAGAAGGTCCTGGGTTCAACTTCCTACCACAGAGAGGGAGCTGGAGTCCATGGAGCTTGCATGGCTTCCTCTCACAGTCCAAAAACATGACTCTTAGGTTAATTGATCTCTTTAAATTGCCCTTAGGTTTAAATGGTGGTTTGTCCTGTGTGTCTCTGTATTGCCCTGCGACAGGCTGGTGACCTGTCCAAGGTTTACCACCTTTCACCCATAGGCCTCTGGAAATAGGCACCAGCTCCCACCTGACCCTGTATGGAAAAAGCGGGTGTAGAAAATGGATGGAGAACGTTTATAAGGCTGCCAAACCTTTAGAATGTGACAATAATAGTTAAATAGTAAAATTAAACAAAGAACAAATTAGGTGATATAGATCTTGTTTTTTTTCATTACATTATTTTAAAACAGTGTATTAATGTTTTCTCACTCCGGCACATCATAAGCATGATTTTTTTTTCTTTTCGAATATAAATTAATATCAGTGCAAGTATTGATTTGAGGTCATTAACCATGTTTTAGTCTTAAAATCCCATCTCAGAGAAGTTAACCACGAAGTCCTTAATCCTGCTTTTTCTTTTCCACCACCACATCTGTCCAGAATCCCCTGGCCTAAACAAGGAGGAATTAACAAAACTGCCAAAAGAAGGGAAGTAGTTAATTTTTTTAATGGATTTCAAAGTGTTCTCATTCCCACAGGATTATCCACGAGGAAGTCGGTGGTTGTGGCTTGGGCAGAGCTGAAGTCCCAAAATTGAGAGCGGTGGCTCTGTGCAGTCTCGATGGTTGCGAGAGATAGTGGGGTTTTGAGTATGTGGGCTGCATAAAATCAGAGGACATTCACAAAAGTCAATCAAATGTGTTAAAACGAAATGTCATCAGTCACTTATCCCCGTTGTTTGGCCCACGGCCTCATCTCTTCCCTAAGCAAGTTGTTAATCACAGACAAAGGGAAGAAGCTCATCCCAGAGTCTGTTTATGTGGGTTGTCACATCAACAGGCATTACGTAAAAAGCTGTGTTTTACAGATTGTAAAATATTGCTTTGACGCAGGAGTTTTGCATTGAGTGCATGTCTGCCATACCTAATTTTTAAAAAGATTTCTTAGATCACAGTAGCTGAACTTGTGATGTTTTGATGTTTGAGAAAGGCTAATGAAACCTATGATTTAACAACTGTAAATAACTGGGGTTGGCATTTACGGTAGTGTAGAGGGACAGCCTCCAGAGTTGTACCTACCGCAGATTGCATGGTAAAGCCATGTTAACAACTGGGACCACACAGATGCTCTTGTGGTTTATTCAGCTACTATAATTTTATTAAACCTTTTACCTAATGAATTGCAGCATAAAGCAAAAACATGCTCATAATTCACTCTCAGGCAGACTGTTTATGTGCAAAAAAGCAGCTAACTACAAGCCTGTTAATGTTAACGATACTGTGCTTCATACTTGTCATCTTCGTCTTCAACTGGGACCGGGTCGTGGGGGCAGCAGATTCAGCAGAGACACCCAGACGTCTCTCTCCCCAGACACCTCCTCCAGCTCCTCTGGGGGGAACCCAGGGCGTTCCCGAGCCAGCCGAGAGACATAGTCCCTCCACCGTCTCCTGGGCTGTCCCCTTTATCTCCTCCTGGTGGAACGTGCCTGGAACACCTCCCGAGGGAGATTTCCAGGAGGCATCTGAAACAGACGTGAGCCACCTCAACTGACTCCTCTCGATGTGGAAGAGCAGCGGCTCTACTCAGAGCTCCTCCCAGATTGGCCGAGCTCCTCAACCTATCTCTAAGGGTGTGCCCTGTGGAGAAAGCTCATTTCAGCCGCTTGTGACTCTAGAGATCTAATTCTTTTGGTCATGACCCAAAGTTTATGCCCATAGGTGAGGGTAGCAACGTAGACCGACCGGTAAATCGGGCTTAGCTCTCTCTTCACCACAACGGACTGGCACAGCACCCCCATTACTGCGGCAGCCACACCGACCTGTCTGTCGATCTCCCGCTCCATTCTTCCCTCACTCGTGAACAAGACCCCGAGATACTTAAACTCCTCCACTTGAGGCAGGAACTCCCCTCCAACCTGAAGAGGACAAGCCCCCCTTTTCCAGTCGAGAACCATGGCCTCAGACTTGGAGGAGATGATCTTCATCCCAGCCACTTCACACACTCCTGCGAACAGCCCCAGTGCATGCTGTAGGTCTTGGCTAGAGGGGGCCAGCAGGACCATGTCATCTGCAACAGTGCCTTGCGATAGTAATCCCACCCCATAAACTTGTATGTGTTAGACCCAAACCTTTGAGGCTTACATGCAAAACACAATTTATTTATGTGTCCTCTTTGTACTTAGAAGCTGGATTTCCACGGTTCCTGTGGAAAATACAACAAGAATGTTGCCTAAACTGGGAGTTCTGCTTACGAAAGGTCACCAGGCGGCCCCAAGCTCGGTATCCAATATGGCTGCCATCCATATTAAACACAGTGAATTTTAATGGTATAAGCTTTTTCTCACAGTTTGCATCTTGTTAAACCAGTAGTGCCTTGCAGCCTTTATTTGTGAACATTTTAATTTAGTATTTGAACCCATAAAAGGCAGTGAAATACATTGTTGTGTTGCAAAACAAACAGTGTACAAAACTATATAAGCCCATATTCCCCATGGTGAAACATGGTGGTGACGGTATCATGCTGTGGGAACAGACAGGAAATCCAGTCAAACCTATTAGAAGCTGCAGTAGATTTAACTGAGGCAAAGGTTCACCTTCCAGCAGAAGTTTAGCCCTAAATATTCACCTGGAGCTACAATGGAATGGGTAAATTAGAGCATATTCATATATTGGAATGGGCCAGTTAAAGTCCAGATCTAAATCGAACTGTGGTAAAACTTGAAAAATTATATTTGCAGATGTTCTCAGTCTAATCAGGAAAAACCTGAGCTATCTTGGAAAGAAAAATGGGCAACAATCCAAAGTTTCTGAATGAACAAAGACATACCTTAAAATACTTTGAGCTGTAATTGCAGAGAAAGGTGCTTCTCTGATCATCTATACCAATATTCACAGAACTCATACTGTTACTAAGAGTAACATTATGAACCGACATTTAAAGCTGCTTCCAAACTTTCGGCCCATCTTGCATGTCTCATTTCTTTTCATTTCACAGTTATTCAACATTTTTGTTTTTCTATCACATTAAACCTTAATAAAATACATAAATTTTGTAGTCTTTATCTGTCGAAATGTTAACAAGTTCAAGGGTTATGAATACGTTCGCAAGGCACCGTACAATTTGTTAGCTTACCTGGTTATTGTAGATGGATAAGGATCGCTGGGGGGTATAATCCATGACTCTAATACACATTTAAATATTAATATCCTTCTAAGATGATTATGTGAAACATACAATTAAATCTTTATAAATTATCCTCTCAATTGCTTGTTTAAAACCCTAATTTGATTTAGCAGAACGGCCCGAAATACTTTCACAAATCCTTCTGAAACATTTCAATTAAACAGAGTTAAACTTAAGGTTTCACGGTTTTTGCTTTCTTATGCTGGAAAAAAAGGATTAATGCACGGTTCTTTAGTGCTGCAGGGCTTGACATTATTATCTTCTGCATGCGTTGACATGTCTGACCTTTCACATACATCCTTGAAATGGCTTATTGAACCTGTCCTTTCTAAAGGAGCCTTTAAATAGCTAAAAACATTGTAGAAACAGATAAATTTGGAGATGCATTAGTCGAGTACGAGCATGTACTTTGATGCACATTTCTGAGTATAATAAAAAATCTGATGGAAATAAACGTGAAACTCCTACATTTATATTGGATTCAAAACTATCACCTCTATTAAGGAACCTGCAACTTAACATCTAAATCAAAGAAAAATAAAATTTTAGTAGTAATGAAATGACAAAGGCAGTTTCAGCTACACAGAGCACAGCATCCTGAAACATTTGACACAAAAGAATCAAAATGTAACTTTGCTATTGCCAAACATACTTCCGGTTCTGCTTAGGAATTTGTGAAAGGTGTAAGAAACCTGTTTGTTCATACCGTCTTTCTGTTTATTCATATTCCCTTTGCAATTACCCTTTCTCCTCTTCTATCTTCCTCTTCTGGCTGTTATCGTTCTTCAGTAAATATTGGCCTGTAAATAGTGGAGCCTAGCAATTAAGAGATAGGGTCCCATGGCAGTCAGGCAGCTTATCAGCCTAGAGGCTCTGCTGTGGCTACGATGCGGCTAGGTCACTTAGCAACAGTTTGTTAGCAATCATTTGGCATTGGAGTCTGGTAATGAGGACAATATGTACAAAGGAATCAGTGCGGTACAGACTCTAACCATTAGGCTACTGTTGGCTTGCTGCTGCAGGATTGCTGTCTTCTCTTGATTTTGTGGCTTGACCTTCCACAAACCCAAGTGTGGGAAATACAGTACAGACCAAAAGTTTGGACACACCTTCTCATTCAAAGAGTTTTCTTTATTTTCACGACTATGAATATTGTAGCTTCACACTGAAGGCATCAAAACTATGAATTAACACATGTGGAATTATATACTGAACAAAAAAGTGTGAAACAACTGAAAATATGTCTTATATTCTAGGTTCTTCAAAGTAGCCACCTTTTGCTTTGATTACTGCTCCACACACTCTTGGCATTCTGTTGATGAGCTTCAAGAGGTAGTCACCTGAAATGGTTTTCACTTCACAGGTGTGCCCTGTCAGGTTTAATAAGTGGGATTTCAAGCCTTATAAATGGGGTTGGGACCATCAGCTGTGTTGTGCAGGAGGTGGATACAGTACACAGCTGCTAGTCCTACTGAATAGACTGTTAGAATTTGTATTATGGCAAAAAAAAGCAGCTAAGTAAAGAAAAACGAGTGGCCATCATTACTTTAAGAAATGAAGGCCAGTCAGTCCAAACAATTGGGAAAACTTTGAAAGTGTCCCCAAGTGCAGTCGCAAAAACCATCAAGCGCTACAAAGAAACTGGCTCACATGAGGACCGCCCCAGGAAAGGAAGACCAAGAATCACCTCCGCTGCGGATGATAAGTTCATTCGAGTCACCAGCCTCAGAAATCGCAGGTTAACAGCAGCTCAGATTAGAGAACAGGTCAATGCCACACAGAGTTCTAGCAGCAGACACATCTCTAGAACAACTGTTAAGAGGAGACTGTGTGAATCAGTGTGGGGGTGCTTTGCTGGTGACACTGTTGGGGATTTATTCAAAATGGAAGGCATACTGAACCAGCATGGCTACCACAGCATCTTGTAGCGGCATGCTATTCCATCCGGTTTGGACCATCATTTATTTTTCAACAGGACAATGACCCCAAACACACCTCCAGGCTGTGTAAGGGCTATTTGACCAAGAAGGAGAGTGATGGGGTGCTGCGCCAGATGACCTGGCCTCCACAGTCACCGGACCTGAACCCAATCGAGATGGTTTGGGTCGAGCTGGACCGCAGAGTGAAGGTAAAAGGGCCAACAAGTGCTAAGCATCTCTGGGAACTCTTTCAAGACTGTTGGAAAACCATTTCAGGTGACTACTTCTTGAAGCTCATCAACAGAATGCCAAGAGTGTGCAGAGCAGTAATCAAAGCAAAAGTGGCTACTTTGAAGAACCTAGAATATAAGACATATTTTCAGTTGTTTCACACTTTTTTTGTTCAGTATATAATTCCACATGTGTTAATTCATAGTTTTGATGCCTTCAGTGTGAAGCTACAATATTCATAGTCATGAAAATAAAGAAAACTCTTTGAATGAGAAGGTGTGTCCAAACTTTTGGTCTGTACTGTAGTTGAGATTTCCTTCATTCAGTTAATCTTGTATTTGAGACATAGAAAGTTGACAATGTAAAATAATAATCAAATTTTAGATTTTTTTTGTTTGAATGCTATCAGGATTTTCTTGTCCTTTTTACGATCAGCATAATCTGCAAAAAGATTACAGTAGTAGTCGTGTCGGAAGATGCAATTCTGTCTGACTTCTTGGTGTCTAGGTTGTTGGATCTACATCATCAGGTAATCTTTGCAGTTTATGGCACTGATGGGAGCAAAAGTGGAGTGATGAGATATGAAATGCTATTTTAGAGAATAGGAAAGGGAGAAGGAGAAAAAGATGGAGCAGGGAGGCTGGTTTGATTCCGGGTTGTGTAAGGAAGGGCGTCCGGCGTTAACACTCTGCCAAGTCAGTGTGCAAGTTGTGGATGACCCCTTAAGAAGAGAGCAGCCGAATAGACTCATTCATCCTGTGAGATAGCTATGGAACATAAGAACAAACTGAGGGAAGAGGGACGAATAAAAAGTCTTTATTTCAAATCAGGCAACAAACAGTTGTGTTAAAATCACTTTAACAAAGCACATATTTTTCAAATTTTGCTCCGATGTGAAACACACACACACACACACACACACATTCACACATGCATGCTAGAGCAAAGTTTTTTACTTTTGTAAATCATGTGCACTTCAGAGTTATGCCCTACTTTGTGTTGGTCACATAAAATCCCTAAATAGATTTAAGTTTGTGGTTGTAACATTACAAAATGTGGAAAAACCTAAAAGGAAATGAATGCGTTTGCAGAACACCGTATGGGATAAACTCGCTGCACTGATTAAACACAAATAGAGCTAATTTTTCTGATTATATTATAGTTTTTAATTTTGAATTCTGTAGACATTTTAGGGCACAATCCCTTCAATGATTACTTTGGATGCTGAAAAAAAGTGTATATTTGTTTTGAGGTGTATGGATGACTGAACATAGAGCACAAACTTGAGCTTTTACTTGCTTGTATCTTCTTAAAAGGTTTTGGAGAGAATTAGAAAGAGCTCTAATTAGACTTCTAAAGGAAAGCACAAGAAGAGAACAACAGAGCGAGGCTGAAGAACCTGGTGTTATTCCCTGGATGCCGCGTGTCAGTTTTATGCCTTTAGGAAGAATGTTTATCCTCTTGGCAAAACAAATTCTCATTTACTTCTACAAGTAAAATAAAAAATAAAAATATCCTGCCTAAATAAATCGGCCTTGCACTGTTTAGGAGCTGTTTGACAAACCATAATGTCTAGAACAGAGACTCATTTAGACCTAAAACGCTGCTTTGTACCACATGGTTTCATCAAAGTTGGAGCTTGGCATGCACTGTAAAGATAAAATTGTGCTAAACAACCTTCTGGGAAACACTGCATATGCAAGGAGACAAATGCAAATGTTTCCCAGACAAAAAGAAAGATGCTTCCACTTTTTTCATGGCCTGTAGCGTACTGGCAGGAGATTGATTTATGCAAAAGTTGGGACAGAGAGGATTAGGGAGTCAGAATACATGAAAACATGCGGTACATCTGATTGTCTGATTAGGATTTGTGTGTTTAGGCTGTGCTCGCATGTATGAAGGAATATATGCGGCAGTTCTTCAGCATGCAATGCATGGTATATATTTGAGCTTGTGTTTTTGAGGTTGCGTGCAGAAAGCCTGAGCGTTGCACTCTGCAGCCCCCTCCAGTCTTGAAGGAAGTTTTTCCTGCTTCCTTTTCTTTCACCAGTGGAGGATACATCTAATGGAAACCACCTTGTCCCCTAGAAGGACCAGTGAATGGTAAACATTATAAGCAGTCAGCCTGGGTTGTCTATGTGTATATTTGTCTTACATTTTTTGTGACTTAATTCGGCATCAGTAAAAAAAACATAGGGTAATACTTTGTGGCACATTGATCTAACGCATTGGCAGAACTGGAGAGTACTTTGTTTAATGTGTAGAGGGTGCAACAGTGATTGTGTATTAAACATGCGTACCTCAGGTTGATCCAAACGGCCTCGCAGGGTCTCAGATTTAGTCAAAACAAGTAAGGAGCATATGACTTGACTAGGCTGGTATTCTCAAGCTGTTTTTCTTAATCCCTGGCAGTGCATGGGAAAGTTTCTCATATGGGACTGAGTAAAAAGTGTTTTATTAAAGGTCGAAAGTCTGATTTGATTAGTTTAAGAACTCAGAAAGTGTTGAAATAATAAATAATTCTCTGTAAATGTAACTAATGTTTGTGGGTTGTCTCAAACTTGGACTATAAGTGGTGTGTTTTATTGAGTGAAGTGATGATGTGCTTGAATGTGGAAGCCATGTCAGTCACGTCAGACAATTACTAAAAGTGATAGATGTTGTCTTTTGTGGAGCTAAGGAGCATTTCCTGGTGCTTCAATGAAACCTCTTTAGAATAGATAGTGTAAGCTAAAGTCCTAGAGCTTACTTGAACATGCGGCAGATGTCTCTGCCGAATTGGTTGATCAAATCCCTTTTGGTGAATCCATCCTGGAAGTGATCTATTCTGCTGAGCTGAAGAGAACAGACTTAAAAGCTTTCTCATGTTGACCAGGAGGAGTTGATCCTGCATACCCTGGGTCGGCTGTGTTAAATAGTTTTCTTTGTCTGCATTGTAGGTTTTTTGTAAAGTCTGTGCATAGCTCATATAAGGATGCTTTCACACCAGGATAAACCAGGGGACTCAGTTTAAATGGGTGGGGAAAGCTAAAACATTTTCACAACATTATTTGGTTTGCTTCACATTCACGCTACATTTCTGAAAGCAGACTAAACCACCTTCAGATCTTCACATGTTTACAACCACTTTTCATTTTGGGCGCCGTTGCACAAGGAAGGAAAGATCCATCCCCTTCAGGCAGCTCGATCACAGCGAAAACAAACTGTGGAGCAATACTAACTTACTGCAGAGTATACATTTCTTTGAGTTACTTTGGTATTTTAACGTATATGCGTTTCACAGGAAGCTGTCCAGTATGAGCAGCAGAATAGTCAGTTGTGACTCAAAATCCTCATCTGGTAACCTGCACCTTGGAGCCGTATTTGTTTGGTTTGTTAGAGGTGCAAAGATGCAGAACACAGTGGTCTCTAAGTCATGTTCTTTTTATATGTTAATGCAGCTCAGAAATCATCATAATGTCAGCTGACTATACATTCAGCCTTCCAGCAGCTACCATTTGTTTCACATAAATGTAGTGTTATGGCTATAGTTGCTCGCACCTCTGGCAGTAGACTTGACGGCAGAGTATCTCCACCCATCAAACCTGCTGCTGTGTACATAAGTTAACACAGGAGGTTTACTTCTCTTTGGTTCATTAGATGCTTTCACATTGTAAGCGTGCTGCACCAGAGTCTGTTGTTAGGCAAACCAGAATTAGCTTGTTTGGTCCGCTCTAAAGTTTGGATAAGCTATTACACCTGCGTAAACTAAGCGGATTATCTGATGAAACGATCTCCGGTTCGTTTGAAGCAGACTAAATAGCTGTGGTGTTAAAGGACCCTAAGACTCTCTGTTTCCCCATGCACTGTGGAGATGAGTGTCAGCCTACCTAACAATTTGGTTCCGTATTGATCCCAAACGGACCCTCAATCCGTCCTATGACCTGTAGGTATTTTGTGCCAGACAAAACAGCCAGTGCCTGCTTCCGGGCGGCCACCTGTCTGATTTCAAACAGTTTGTGCTGAGATTCATTCATCAGTTAAGCTGAGGGTTGAAACTGCATGTCTCAAATCAGCAGGCAGATTCCTTGAGAAGTGAAGCTGCACATTTCAGACCTAAACTAAGGCTCTCCATCCTTTCCATTCTCTGCTGTTTCAGCCTAGAAGTTGCCTCACCCTGAGAACCTTTAACTTCCTCTCTCTCCCTTCCCTCGTAGATTAAAGTTAAGCATTATAATTCAGAGTTAGACACTAAATGCCTTTGTTTTTTACTTGATATGATTCTGGTATTTCTAAGCCTTTTAATCAGTTTTCTTTATTGTATTTTCCCTTGTATTGTTATTTGTTTTGTATGTACTGTGTAGGTTAGAATGGGCATTTGTTTGTTAGATGCTTATGTTCATTTTGTTTGCCTGGTTGGTATGTTTGGTTGTGAGTGGATGTTGGCTCAGTGACAGTAAATTAAATTCCTGATTGCATTGGTGATCAGCTCTCATTAAGTGTCCTTTTTGATTTGACATGCTAATATTTGCGTAGAGATTAAATGATTCTGAATCCTGAAGAACATACTGAGATCTTTCCATGTTTCTTTTAGTGTGATGGAGTAGATCCATGGAAAGGAAGCATTCATCCTTCAGACTGATTTCCAGAAGTTATTACTGATTGATATATAAACATCAATATAATATGAGCCAAAAATGCATAAAAATGGTGACCTAATGAAGACCAAGACCACAATTAATCTACAAATTAGTTAACGTCTGTGTGACATCAGTTTTTAAATGAGAAAATTTAGAAATTGAATAAGAAATTGATAAGAACTTGCTTTTTTTTAATAACCAGATCAAGAAAGCTTACAGACAAAAGGCCCTGACCTGCCATCCAGACAAGAACCCAGACAACCCCAAAGCAGGCGAGTAAAACATTTTTATTATTTTTATTATTTCTCTCGTTACCTTTCCTGCATTCTGATGCCCAAACTTGTCATTGTTCTGATGAATTATCTGACTCTGTCTTTTAATGAAATAATGTATTTTAAACTGACAGTGTAGCTACAGCAAAACTGCTTCATACAGTTCCAGTTTACATGAACGTATTATCAGGATGAATGTTAAATAATTATTTTTGTCTTTTACAGACTCATTCGAACCAAACAGTAATCCACACAGGGCCAAAGTTATACAATCACTCTTAAATATATACATGCACCTTGACTGATAAATGTCCTTCAGCAAGTTGCAAAGAACCTGCACACTTTTTATAGCCCTCAACAAGCTTTTTGCACAATTCTGGCAGGATATTTGACCACCAATCGTGTCAGAAATGGTAGAGGTCAATTACATTTGTTGGGTTCTCAAAAAGCTCTCAGCTTTTGAGCAGCCCAAAAATGATCAATGAGGTCAACTGCAATCTAGATGATTAATTCTAGCCTGTTTTACCCATTCAAAGACAATCTTTGATGTGCTGTCGATCCTTGTTTAACCCCTACACCTAGAGGTGAACGTGTTGAATTTTGAAGGGTTACTACTGTTATAATATTCCATCCACTGTGTACAATGTAACACTACTGTGGCAGTAAGGAAGTCCATTATAAACTGGAAGATACTGAAACGTCAGCATCACTGTCCCCTGAGTTAAATTTAAACATAGACACAGGGGGGCGAAAAAGACAGAAACACCTGCTCCAAAAGTGACACCATAAAAGCTAAATTTCTTCTGGAGAAACTTTTATGGTCGGACAAGAAAAATATTGAGATCTATGTCCCACATGACGAGAAGGTTCTGAGGAGTCGACATAAGGCTTTCAAGCATGGTGGTGAGTCTGTGTTGCTGATATGTCGAACTGAGTGAATAAAATAACGATAGAGGAACACATCCAGATTCTTGAACTTTGCAGTACAACAGCTAGATGAATGAAACTTAGACACAACTCTGCGTTTCAACAGAGCAGTGATCCCAAACTCACATCAAAGCTGATTTTGAATGAAATAAAGCAGGCTAACATGAGGCTTCTGTAAGAGCCACAGCCTCAGCCCTGATGGAAATTCACAAACTGGCGCCACAAAGAGTGGTCAGATATCATGGCATTATTATACCTTGTTGATAGCTACACAGAGTCTGATTTCTCTACAACTTGGTAAGGGATATTTATCCTAACATCAGTGGGTGTGTATGCATTTGCCTGTATATGTATATTTTTGTGTGGATTTAGAAAACATGCAGTGAATTCACGTTTGTTTTTATTAAATTAATTGAAATGATATGCAGGTCCTGTCTTCCTTTAGTTTGAGTCGGTCTACACTCTGCAGCAAGGAGCAAGGAGTTTCAGTGTAGCTCTTTGACAATAGGGGGGGTAAAAGCACCTTGCACAGAAGGCTGGTAATGAGGTATGCTTTTGAGGGAGGTTACTGTGGTTCCTGGATGGTTTAGACAATTCCTGATCATGACAGTAAAAAAACTGGAAATTGATACAGTTAGGAGGTTGAGAGGAATAATACAAAAGCAGGGAGGTCGGTTTCTCAGAAATGGAAAAGAAGTGGTTTGGAGGGCCTCAGCACTTGAACCCGCATGTAGACAGACTTGGCCTCTAACACACGAAAGCTGAGCTAGACATAGAACTCGTCACCCCCTAAGGGGGTAGCTTCATGCATGCAAGGGGTGACTTATGGGTTATTTTTCTTCACTAATTAAGGATACCCCTCATAAAATCCCTGATTTTAAGTCAACCAACTATGTTGTGACACTCTGAGCTACCTTTTAGGCATAGCAAGTCCCCCACTCCCCTAGTTGGATTCATTTGAGCCATTTCTATCCATGGAGGTAACCTGACCGCGTTTGTTAGCTGTATGATCTGCAGACCCTTCTGTTTGTGTGTACTGCCAATCCCCACAGGGAGTAGCAGTATCAGCCTGTTAGGCCTCCCATAAGTGAATGATTAAGCTTGGCCAGAATGGCGCAATAGTGTAGAATGAGCCAGGGGGATTTGAGTTTCCTAGTTGTACATTTATAAGTGTGTGTTTGTGTTAAATGACAGCTGGAGTGGTCAGAATTTGAGATTGAATGACGAAAGGTCAAGACAATCTACGGTTTACCAATAGAGGAAACAAGTTTTATAAGATGTGCCTTGATTTTATTGTTTTTTTTCACTGTAAATCTCAAATATTTACCATTGCTTCTTCCATTTTTTTTTATAGCGGAGCTTTTCCACCAGTTGTCCCAGGCTCTTGAAGTTCTCACTGATGCTGCAGCCAGGGTGAGACCAAAAACATATTTTTAACCTGTAAAAATCATCCTGATTCACCCTCTCACTGTCAGACAGTTCATCCTGGCAACTAATGCTCTTGGCAGGCTGCCTATGACAAGATTTGTGCTGCCAAGAAACAAGCTGAAGAACGAAACAAGAAATTAGATGACAAAAGGAAGAAAATTAAACTTGGTGAGTACAGATTTGTTACTGTTTAACTGTTATTGCCTATAAGTATACTGCAGGGTTATGACGGATGGATCTGTGTGTCTAATTTTTCAGACTTGGAAGCCAGAGAACAACGAGCAGAGACTCAGAACCAGGAGGAGGTGCGAATCACAAGAACACTTGAAGAAGAGGTAAGAATATCTAAGGTGCCTTCAGCTGTGTGAACATTTTGTCACGTTAAAACCAAAAAATGTCATAGTATTTTATTGTGATAGACCAACACAACGCACTGTGGTTTATAACTGCGAAGTGGAAGAAAAAAAGTACATGGTGTTCAAATTGTTGTACAATTAAAAGTCTGAAAAGTGTGGTGTGCATTTTTATTCATCCCTCTTTGCGCTGATAATAAAATCCAACATAACCAACTGCCTTCAGAAGTCCTCTAATTTAGTAAATATAGTTTATCTGTGTGCAATGTAGTCTCAATATCAATCCAGCTGTTCTGTGAAGGTGTCAGTGGATGGTTAGAAAATATTGGTGAACAAACTGCATCATGAAGACCAAGGAACAGATAGTTAGGTATTAAATATTATCTCAAGCTTCTAAACATCTCAGGAAGCACCGCTCAACTCATCATCTGAAAATGACGATGTCTGTAAACACACCAAGACATGGCTGTCCACCTACACTGATAGGTGGCAAGGAGAGCATTAATCATACAAGCATCCGAGAGGCCCATGGAAACTCTGGAGGAGCTGCGGTGATCTACGGCTCAGGTGATAGAATCTGTTGACAGGACAACTATTAGTTTTGCGCTCCGGAAATCTAGCCTTTATTTAAGAGTTTTAAGAAGAAATTCATCAAAGGTCTTTCGGCTATAAGTGAAGTAAAAAGTGGTTCTATAAAGGTTTTGCTCAGGGGGCCTGAATACAAATGTAATACACACAATTTAGATTTGGATTTGTACAAATGTACAAATCAGGTACACTGAAGATCTTGTTGGAATGTGACAAAATGTGAAAAGTTGACAGGATAGGAATGCCTTTACAAGACTGTACAGAAACCCCGAGAGAGTTAATGCTTCCCCAAACTTAGGGAGAGGATGCAGAAGAATCAAACTTTGTCATTTAGGAATGGGACAGAACACAAGCGCTTACTGGAAACTACATATTCAGATGTATCCAGGAAAGTCTGGAGCACAAGCAGGTGCTTTATTCTGTTCTTTGTCAAATGCTTGTTCCTGATTGAGTCATCCAGCCACTTGGGTAAAGATCAAAGACCTAATCTGAGAGAACATTTTTTTTCAATCTTCAGTTATATTCATCACTGTGTCCATTAGAGGATTTTGCATGATTTTGTTCAGACTGAAACAGATAAATGAGAGACGTGTGTTTGATTTCATGATCAGTGGCATTTGATTTATGCATTTAATGTGTGAAAATATGGGAGAATATTTCTTGGACAGGGAATGTAACCAATTTGTTGTTCATCAGGACGTTATAGTTTTAAATTGTAAAGTCGAGTGATTTAGAAGTTTATAAAAATACAGACTTGGACACAAAACTAGCTCAGCTTTAGAATGGCAAAAGGGTTTATTTCAACATGTTCTGTCTACGAAATATGCATGCAGGTTTGTGAATAATACTGTATTGTTTGTGTGTCTGAATCTAAAAGATCGCCCGCTTAAGGGAGGAGGGATCCAGACAGCTTGAAGAAGAGCAGAGGCTCATCAGAGAGCAGATCCAGAGAGAAAGGGAAGCAGAGCAACAACCAGGAGACTGCACTTACAGAGGTTCAGTTACTTTTTGGATTTAACCCTCACCGTGCTCATCCAGGGTATCATAACTGTATGAGTGTATTAACGTACTGTTGTTATAAATTCAGTTTGATCTACTCTGCACGTTTTACGGCGCTAAAACATCAGATGATTTTTTTTTTTTTCCAAGCCGACCTACAGTGTCTCTAACCACAGCAGCCACCATTCTGCCTGTGGCTAACCAAATATTATTCAAGCAACAAACAACAACAATAGCTGAACCTATATGAGTGGAGGTCTATTTTAGTTTTTTGGCAGGAACACAACTTAGCAAAGTACCAAACACGCACACAGAAATGCCCATCAGACCTCATTACTTGGTAAGCTTTTCCTTTGCTGTTAAAAGCTGTCTAGTGTTCTGGAGATGTAAACCTAACCCTCTTTTGTGGGTGTGCAATTACTCGTTCATAGTCTCTATATATTTTGAGTCCCCTCTGTTTGCACGCACTCAGGCCTCCTCTGATCAGCGCCCTGTCTTCACGAGCCAAAAACTTCACCAAGTGGGAGCCATTTCTAAGTTGCTGTCTTTCTGGACGAGTCCCTTGACGACTCTCTTGAGTCCCATATTTCAATTAAGCAGTTGTTCCTTTGTCTTTTTTTTTTTACTTCGTTGTCTCAAAATCTCCTAATGCTTTTTTTTCACATTTAGGAGGGGAGAGATATTCCCAGAGCAACATAACTCCCAAACTGAAGGTAAGACTCAACAGCTATGGGCGGTTTTTGGAAATCAGACTATACGTTTAAGACAACCTTTAGCCATTTGTAATTTATTATTCAAAGACCACATTACTGTCTCATCACTGAGTACATGTTGTTCTCACTCCACTTCCTCCAGATTAGTAATGATGCTGTCAGGGGACCAATATTTATGCCAAAAGAAGGCTTATTATATTTCCTCCTGGAAAAGGCCCTGTTCTGTGTGTGTTAACGAATGCAGGGGACGTTAGCTAATGTGTTTACACACCAAAGCTGGTTATAGTAATTGAAAGCCGTAATTCCTCTGTGATGTTTGTATATTCAGCTTGAAAAACAAACAGATTGACAGAATCACAAGGCATATTCACAAACATGAGAACATTGAGGCGTATGTCCGTTACCTGAGTTCATTTTACAGTTAAAAGTTATTTTCTCAGGTTCAGCGCCACGCAAAAGTGCTTTTGAACTATTCCACGTTTTGCCGCTTTGTAGCCGTTTGCTTCATTGTATTTTGTTGGGTTTTTCCTTGATATACCTAAACAAAGCAACACATCATTTTGAAGTTAAAGGAAAAGAATGCAACGTTTTTCAATGTCGTTACTAATAAAATCCTGAAAAGTGTGGCATGCATTTATAATTAGTAGGCCTGCAGAATATAATGCAAATTTATCGTAGTCGCAGTATCACTGTATGCAGCATGCATATCGCGAAGAACCGCCTGGACTGCAGTAAATGTCAGCCAGTTATTTAAGTAGCATGAATTCAGACTCCTTATGCCTGTAATATATTTGGTGACACTTTTGTTTAATGCAACCTAAAAAGTTTCAGAAAAACTAAAGTGTTGGTAGGGTGATCAAGTCATTCAGAAACTACAACTAAGTCGTTCAAAAGCCTAAACAACTGATGTTGGTTAGAAGCAATATTTTCAATAAAACCTTGTTTTTCAGTTGGAAATATTCATTTTTTTCAGTAGCTGGGTCGACTACTCATTATCTGGGGTTTGTGTAAGTGATTTTTGTTATGGACTTTGTGAAATTATAAAACTTATCAAGACAATTTATCAATGATGAGAAAATAATGGACACGTAAATCCCAAAGCAGAAAGACATCAACACTTTTTAATTATTTGTTTGTTTTATATGTTATCGCAGCAATCAGCAATGTTTTCACATCTCGTATATTTTTCTAATATTCAGCCCAATTATTCAGTCCCTTTTTTTTCTGATACCCCTAAATATAATCCAACGTAACCAATTGCATTCGAAGTCCCCTAACATGGTGGACAGCTCTGGGATGAACCTGTGGAGCAGTTTAAAGCATGCTTTGGTTAGGAAACAATATCCCAAGTTTAGAACATTTCACAGGTGATTACTCAATCCATCATCTGAAAATGTCATCGGTTTAAAGCCGCAGTAACATTATGCATTGAGAAAAACACATATCTTCCTCAATCGTCTTGTCTTTTTCATTATTATAATGTTGCAACAACTTTTTAGTTTTAGCATCTCAGCCAACATCTATTTAAAGTGAAAATGAACTGAGTAAAAATTGCATGAGGATCGTATTGTTGGCATCGAGAATGTGAATGCAGGGCGCTTGAAAGATAATATGCGAGGCAAACGCTGCATCAATCAGAGAAGAAGGTCATTGGTAACTGGAGGAGCTGCAGAGAATCTGTTGAGATAAATGCAGGAAATCTGTTGAGATAACAAGTGTGCACTCCACAAATCATGCCTTTTTGTGAAACATTTATAAAAATTTGCCACAAGACATATAGGGGACACATCAAACATATACTCTGGTCAGATGAGACCAAATTTACTGTTTACATCAAAAAAACTATGGGTGGTATAAAAACCAGCACTGAACAGTACCCTGAACACACCATGTCCGTAGTGAGACATGATAGTGGCAGCATCGTGCTGAGACAGGGAAGCTGGTCAGAGATGGTGGGAAGGACAATACTGGAAGACAACCTGTTTGAGGCCAAAAAGGCCCAGTCAAAGTCCAAACCTGAAAGTCCAAGACTTGAAACTTGGTGTTAATAGATGCTCTGCATCCAATCTGAGCTTGAGCAGCTTTGTGAAGAAGAGTGGGCAAAAAGTTCAGTCTCTGAAGCTAGTGGAGACATACCCCTAAAGACTTGCAGCAGTAAAGGCAGCAAAAGGTGGTTCTACAAGTATTGACTCAGGTAGATTGAATAGAAATACACATCAGTTCTGTTTAGATCTTTATCGGTAAATACATTTTGTAAATCATCCGTTTGTTGCTATTGTGTAGAATCACAATAAAACATGTTAAAGGTTGTTTTTGTAACATGACAATATAAAAAGTTCAAGTATAAAAAAAAGTTAAGTATAAATACATTTGTAAGAGACTGTATGGGGGTTTTCAGCCGTTACGTCATTTCATTCTACACAAAAATTTTGTAGATCTGGTTTTTCTAAACCTAGGATTACCTATATCAAAATCTGGCTGAAAGTACCCCTCAGTGTTCAATGTTTATTTCCATTTTTAGTGAAATATGTCACGGAGTGTTCAGCAAAACGATATATTATCAGCTGGCTTTAAAATACTGGTATTTATTTAGACATTTACCACGCCTTGAAACAAACTCTAGTCATTTGCCATTTGGATCTTTTCCACTAATATCTTCGCTATTTGTAAATTTATTTAAGTTGTGATCAAAAACAGCAGCGTTGTCGGCTGGAAACATCACATCATACAAATACTTAAGCATCTAATTTAAAGATTAATGGTTAAGACGGTTATCAGCGGGTAAAGAGAAACTGCTGCTGGAAGGGGGAATGAACAGTTTCAGCAATAATTATTGTTGAAATGCTACTTGGACTTGAAAATTCCCAGAAAATGTGTTTCTCTGACATTGAGCAGAGTGCTGGAGCGAAATCAACCCCCTGTGCTTTCCATTTATTATGCAGTTCTCAGCAGTTGCCATAAAACTGGCCAGTTTCTTCTGTGGTTTGTCTGTGAATATGAGAAGTTGCACAATATCACTTTCTTTAGGAGTACGGGAACTTACATCAGTATTAAGTGACAAGACCTGAGAGCAAAATAAAAAAAAAAAAGAAATCCTAATAAATTATGTTGCCTTCTGTGGTTGCTTTCATGCTGAATTGAGATTTCAAGAACATCGTGTATAAGCAGAAAACAGCAAGAAATATCTCATATGTAAAAACAAACGCATGACCTGAGCCCCTGGGGGGTTACATAATGAATCATTGGTCAAGTGTTCTGGTGACTCACCAAGCAGTCTCTGATGCACATACCCATATGAGAAGTTTTCCCCATTTGTGCATCACCAACGGGTACGAATGGAAATTGACATCCCAGTAGCCTAAGATATTCTTTTTCTTGTAGCTTCAGTTTCTCTTGGATGTCTTTCATCGAAGTTGAGCCTGTGTGACACAATGTCCTGCAGCAGAAAAGAACCCCACAGCATGATGTTGCCGCTACCCTCCCCATGTCTTTTTCTCTGCCAGACATAGCAATTTGCAAAGCCAAAGGTTAAATTCTGGTCTCTTCGGACTAGAGCACCTTCTTCAACATGGATGCTGTCTCCTCAACAAGCTGTGGATCCCTGCTGCTCCTCTAGAGTTACAATGGGCCTATTTGCCTATTGCTGTATTTATACAGAGATTACATTACTCAGGCGGACTCTATTTACTGATCAGTTGACTTCTAAAGGCAGTTTGGTATATGGGATTTTATTTAGAGATATGACAGTGAAGGGGGCTGGTAACTATATTGTATTTTCTGTGCATCAACCTGTAAAGGATTCTGTTGAGTAATAGTTTAGTAGGTGAGTCACCATGCAGTCTCACATGACCATGTGAGAAGTTTCTCCCCATTTGTGCAGCACCAACTGTTATGAATTGAAATTGAGTGCAGGTCCTGCAGGTGGTTCAGTGCTGATGTTCCAAGAACGTAACGAGTTCTTCCTGCCATAGCTTCAGCCTGTCCTGATGGTTTTCAGCTCTCTGTTTTTCATCAGAGCCAAACCCGTCTGGCACGGTTCGCCTCCTCTGCAGCTGAGTTGAATCAATTGAGCTTTAGGGATTATCCATTATTGTGCACTTCTTTAGTTCTTGAAAGTGATCATGACTAATATTGGCCTTCCTTTTTTGTTCCAGTTAAAATGGAATTGCAAGAAAGACGACGAGATGAATGGAGGTTATTCTCAAGAGGTTCTACTTAAACTACTTCATAAGGTGGGTGTTCTGAAAATGATCTTGTGCTGAAGACTAATAATGTCTTGAAATCCCAATTTTCATGCTCTTAGGGCAGAGCTTGATTTGAACAAACCTGCACGCAAACGTCCACCCTTATTTGAGGCCTGCATGACATCAGTGCTGTAGATTGTTTACACTTCCCCTTAAACAAGGCCCATTAAGTTTTGTTGCAGTGAAAGTGCTGAGGGCAGTATTGTTGTGCCCTTTAAAAGCCACGCACGGCATTGTCTGTACCCCTCTTACTAGGCGATTAAACAGTACCAAGGGAGGCTTTAGGAAATGTGTTGCTCTCATGCAACCCACCACCACCACCTTCTGCCACTATCCGTCAGGAGGGCTTTTGGTGGGTTGCAGGTTGGCATCAAATTAGGATGGGGCAAGTGTCAGTGACGTCAAGCTGCCCAGAGCAAAGCAGCTGAATGTGTTCTCGTCACGCAGGCATGCAGTATGATCTTAGGAGGGAGTAAAACTGGATATAAAAGACATGTTGTTCCTGTTTTGAATTTTTAGGCAAAGGAAATGTGTAATGTTTTTGATGGCAACCAGTAAGTGACAGTTAAAGGTTTGGATAAGCAGAAATAGCCGCTGCTCTCTGGGAAAATGAGGACGGTTATGAGTATGCATGTATGCGTACGTGAGTGGACTTGTGTACTTTGGCTGCTTGGAACAATAAATCCTTCTTTAAAGGGGCAAAAAATATGTTAAGATATTTATATTTGATGAAATAGAAGCCTTTTGAGAGTCTCCTTTGTCACTTTTGGCTGGATTTAGAGTGTCCTCGGACGAGGATTAGCATTCCTGGAGTTTCAAGTTCCCAGAAAGCTGAATTTTCCTTAATTCTCTTCGCTCCCATGAAAGGCTAGAACAGGCAACAGGTTAATGCCAAAAGGCCTTTCGTTAGAGTTGACAGAGCTAAACTAACCATGAAGAAATCTTTTCTACGCTCTATTATTGACTTAAACATCAATCATTTCATTGGTCTTTATTGCCCCTGTCCAGCCACCGGTGTAAGACAAAATATGCATTTTTGACTCATTCCTTATTTACTCTCTGTTTACATGTTTTCCCAGGAGTTAATAAGAGGAAATTTTCCAAGTACTGATTACACTTTATCTTCAGTTTATTTTCCTATGATCACACATGCACTAGATAAAAAAGTCTACCCACCCCTGTTAAGATACCAGATTTTGAGATATAAAAAAATGAGACCAAAATAACTAATTTCTGAACTTTTCCACCTTTAGTGTGAGCTATAACCTGAAAACCAACTTTATTTTATATGGAGAAATAAAAAATGATGTGGTTCATAAGTGTACACACCCTCTAATAACTTGAGATGTAGCACTGTTTATAAAATGACGACAACATTAAAACATTAATTAAAAAGCACTCTTTAATAAAAGTTCAGCTGTTCTAGTTGGCTTTTCTTAAAAATTTATTTGTCAGATCTTACAGCAAAACCCACAGAGAGCTTCCAAAACGTCAGGGGGGGCTCTTTCTTTCAGAAGATACCAGTCAGGAGAAAGTTGCCAAAAAATTCTCAATGCATTAGATGTACTGTTCAACACAGTGAAGACCGTTATAATTAAGATGAGAAAATCTGGTGCAACATTCATATTGGCAAGAACTGAAAATCCCCCCAAAATTGTTGAAAAAACACTAAGAAAACTTATCAGGGAGACTGCCAAGATGCAGCATTATTAAAGGAGCTTCAGGGATTTCTGATCTGCACAATACATCCAACTCCTGTGTTCTTCATATGTCTGGGCTAATGTGTAAAGTGGCAAGACAGAAAAATTTTTCTTACAAAGAAAAACATCCAAGTCTGGAAAATTTTTTCAAAATACGTTTAAAGCCTGCACAAAACATGCGAGAAAATGTGGTACAATGTGAAAAAGGTGAACTGTTTGGCTATTATTCTACAAGATGTGGTTGTTGCTGAAAACGCACATACAAGAACACTACAAGTATACATACAGGGAAGCACGGTGGTGGCTGCATCATGCTATGGAGCCGTTTTACTGATGGAGGGAATTATTAACAGTGTACTGTAGCAGTCTGTGTGTGGACAAAACCTTCAGACTTCTGCAAGAAAGTTGAAGATAAAGAGGAACTTCATCTTTCATTATGACAACAACTTAAACCATGCATGAAATAAAAAAAAAAACAATGGCTTCACCAGAAGATAGTTTAATGTTTCTAAATGACCCAGCCAGAATCCAGACCTAAATTTGATTGACCATTTGTTGGGTGATCTTCATCTGTCATGCTGAAAGACTCTGACCCAAAAAGTGCTGTAATAAAATCAAATGGTTCAATCAAGTATTAGGTTAAGGATGTGCACACTTCTGCAACCACGTTACTTGTTTTTTTTTAACTTTTCCCTGTTTTTGTCTGCGTAGAGGTTATAGGTCACATTAAGGGTAGAAAAGGTTCTGAAATTATCAATTATCTTGGTTTTATATTTTTTACATCATACAAACGTGACATTTTAAGGGAGGTGTGTAAACTTTTTATCTCCACCGTATTTTTAGGTGAATGTATGCCCCTCAAACACACAAGCTAACATTATTTCTTTTAGCTAAAATTTAATTGATTGCTAACCTGTATTTCTCACGTGCGTGATATTCAGCATTGTTTTGAATCTTGAGTCTGCATATGTTTTTATTTTCATAGTTATGGATTATACTGTGAAAGGAAATACTAATTCAAATGTTCTGCATCTTTCCTTCCCTTCCACCTAATGCTTTCATCCTCCTGCTGTGTCATCTAGTACGGGGATGTTTTAAATGTGATCGTATCAAGTAAGAAGAAAGGAAGTGCTGTTGTGGAGTTTGCATCTGCGAAAGCAGCTGTAAGTACCGGGGGCTTGCACATTCACTGTTCTGGTTAGAATCTCCTAAGGAGACTTTTTGAATAGAACCACACTAGCTAATCACTTGCCATAAAGTCTTAGAGCACGTTTTGAGTTTGATTGTTACTAGGAATAACATCTGTCAGACTTCCGAACCTCAAGAAGTTGGCTTTGACCTAAAATGATCCCGTTGTGCTGATTGGAAACATCGAACTGAAGCACTTGAGTCATTGTTCATCGTCTGGCTCCTGAGGCTCTTTGTGGTGTTGGTGTTCTTTTGTTTGTGGTTTCCTCTCAACACAACATTTCTACTGGCTTTGGGCAATGATTCTAGCATTTCCATGGCTACATAGCCTTGCAAATAGTATTCATACCCCTTTGAACCAAATCACATTTGTGTTTAGCATTTTGCATTTGTGTTCAGCCCCCCTGTATCAACAATACTCTGTTCTTAATTGAATATTTGCTCAGATGATTTTTTTAGTTTGGTGCTCATGCTCCCCTGCTTTCTTATCCTGCCCTGGGCAATCCCCCATATACAGCTCTGATCAAAAACCACCATTGGGTGGAGTCTGTTTACTAATTAGATGATTTTTGAAGGTAAGTTATCAAACTGGATTTTATTTAGGTGTATAATAGTAAGGTATGGTAAGTTTATTTATATAGTGCTTTTCAGTAACGAGACACTCGAAGTGCTGTACATACAATTACAATACAATCACAAAGAAAATAAACACAGATACAGACACAGAAAAACAAATCAAATGATACTACAATCTTTCTAAAAAATCTAAAAATCTATGAATCCTTTTGAGAAATCTAAAAATAAATAACAGTCATTTGCATCCATTGAAATTTAACTAAGCAATCACTGAGTTCTAACTAAGGAAGCTGAGTCACTGGTGTAAAAACAGCTTTTGTTCAAATTTTTTAAGAGACTAGTATTGTTTTCCTTTCACTGGTATATCTAAAAATCTATGAAAAGGAGAAGAAGAAAAGGAGAAATTAAGAAATGAAATCCACATTTAGGTAAAAATAAGGAGCATGGGAAAGCAACACACATAAGCAAAGATTTTGCAAGGGCATGGTGGACTCGTGAGGGTGCCAATATTTAAGCATGATCATGTGTGCAAAGAATTAGATTCTCAACACTGACGAAGGCGCCATTGTCCTTGAAGAGATGGAAGTTTTATCAAACGGCCACATAGTTCAGTTCACAGATGAGGGGGGTTGCTGGGGCAGAGCATCGTGTTTACAGAACATCCAGGAGAAATGTTTTGATAAGAAGCCTGTGAAGGCCATATCGGGGCGCCTGAATTAGACAAACAATAAATGTTTTGGTTCAGGCCGGCTGTGATTTTCCGCCTGCCTTCAAAGTCTTACTGGCATTCTCAATTTAAAATCCAACTAGCCAAATTTCTGGTACTTTCAGTAGATCCTGAGCAAACAACTTTCTCCAAGATTAAATCATATTGAGTCCAGGAAACGCAGCCAGCCTGCGATTCTGTTCAAGGATCGCGTCCAGCTTGCGATTCTGCTCTCTTAACATATCAGTCTGAGTGCTAAGAGCTCTAAAGATCCCTTCAAACATCCCAGGCAGCTTTGGAGGGCTTTGAACAGCTGCTGATGTTTTACTAATCTTTCGATAAGCCAGGTAACCGCCAACTCCAAAAAGCAGAAATCCTGTTATCAGAAATCCAATTATGTACAAATCTTCCACGTCCTCGACTGACATTGTTGCCAGGCACACAATCTTCCAGTGCTGCCAGGAATCCATTGCGTATCCGGAGAAGAACTTCCCGTCTGGACAAGAGGGTTTCCCTTTACCCTGTCTTCCCTTCGGGAAAATTTGATCGATTGCATTGAGATTGAGCTGACCAAATCCATAATGAACAAATTAGGAGGATATGCGAACAGAGGCTCTAAGAAAAACATAGACAAAGAGCTGAAGCAGGGCAAAAAATGGGGGAGGATCAAGGAGAGACTGGAAAAGTGTCTGACCCCACCGAGAGCAGAAGAGCAAAGGGGGCTGATGACAAATGCATGCCACACATTTAAGGTTTTTTGTAAAAATATTTTTGAAAACATTGTATCCTTTCCCTTTTCAAATATGAACCTCTAACTGATGGTCTTATCTGTCCTGAAAAATATATAGAATTTTCTGGTTATAACATGAGTAAATTAAAGGTTTAAGGGTGACACGTATGCAAGGAACTCTGTACTTTAACTGCAACAAAAACATTGTCTTTTTTATTCACCTGTTCTGTAGTTCTAACCAACATTTAGCATATATAATTACAACTCAATGCAGAACAAGTAGAAAGTTGAATTATTGCTAATAATATTCAAATATCTGCTTAAATCCTGTTTTAGGAACTGGCTGCTAAAAATGAAAGCGGTCTGAGTGGTAACCCCTTGAAGATTACATGGCTGGAAGGACAACCTGAGGTTGTTACTGCACCATCTCAATCTGGCCAGTTCGTTTCTTTACAGGTATTGTAATGTGTTTTTGCAATTCCCTTCTGGTCTCATAGGGCATGCAAATATTGTCGGTTACTTTGCCTCCAACAAAAATATTAACTTCCCTGCAAAAACAGTTATGTAAATGTTCAGATTTCTTTCATTTTTATATCAACGGTGCAAATGTTGCCCCAGCACTTGCACTTCTGTTCTTTTTGGCCTCAATCATTGTGGTAGGGTAACTGGACCTCAGTTTATTTGTTTTGGAGGGGTGAGATGGTGGCCCCACACAGATTCAAAGCGCTTGGTCGGGCGTTCATTAATCGGACTGACTTGGGAGAGCCCAGGAATGCTGCACTTCATGCTGCAGCCAATGGGAGGCACTGTGCAGTAATCATAGCCAAACGTGAGACTGACTGTCGGTATAATTTCCAGAGAGGTTTTTGTGTGTTTGTACTGGTATTTGTGATTAAATAGTTTTTCAGACTTTAATCCTCAGGTTTAAGTTTTTGTTTTACTTTGGTCCTTTTAATGAGGTGCAAATGCTTATATAGACCTTGTGGATTTTTTTGGAATATGTTTTTTTAAATTGCTGTAGCATGGCCAGGCAAATACACATTAATGTATTTCTTGTTGTAGAATGATTAGACTATGGTAAAGTATAAACGTGTTTTAAAATTGTTTTCTCAGTTGTTTAAAAAGGTTTTTCGCCTTGTATCACTCACAGAACTGAGATAGAAAGGGAGGAAAAATAATTTAAACTAAGTTACAGAGTGACATGCAGCAGATGTCCAAGACATGGAAAAAAAATCTTGGAGAAAAAGGAAGTTTTTGTCCAAATTTGGCAAATGTAGCAAAGTGTATAATTTAAAAAAACAAACAAAAAAAAAAAACAATTAATGCAACCAAATCTCAAAATTGTGATCAGACCTTAGGAGACTTCATAAGGGGCTAATCAACCAATCAGAAGAGGGTTTGGCGTAGCAGTAGAGAAATCTCAGGTTAAACCGAGAAAAGGAAAAAGATGCATTGCTATAACTTTTTCACAACACTTTCATTTGACTGAAAAATGTCAATTATCACTTTAGATATGATCCTACCCCATGACTGGGTCAGGTTGCACGTTCACTCTTTCAAACATGCAATCACTCCAGTGAATAAATAGACATTATGTTTTGAAACTTTTATGACATTTTCCTTTCAAAATTCTTCAGCTTCACTGTGACTTTTTTTGTAGACTTTTTTCTGTGTCTGGTTTTTGGCGAACTGTATTTCAACCCTCAGCCCAGTGTGGGGTGTCAGACCTCCTACAAGGGGTTAGAATCTAAGACTGAGCCTGCACACTGGGACTTGTCATACTAATCTTTTTAAATGCTATCATGGTAACTTGGTTTGCTTCACTGACATCCAAAGCCGATTGCTTCATACTTTTTAATCTTTTTTTCGCTGCAACCAGTATGAAAATGTTATTTTGGTTAGGTAAATTTTCATTTGGCCCTGAATGCAAATGCCAGATGGCTGTATAGCTATTATGAATCAATCCATAGCTGGTGTGGAGTCAGTGGAGATTAGGTGCATTCTGAATGGAAGATAGAAATCCAGAATCTATCTAGGATGTACAAATCTGATCTCTCCCTGGTTTTGCTTTTGCCATTTTCTAATCACATAGGATCAGAGTGGGACTTTCTTCTTTAACCCCCCCAGTCGCAACACATTGATCAGCAGGTCACGGTCTGACTAAAGGGAGCTTAAAGACACAAATGACTTCACCTCCAATTCCAGTTCCTTTGCTTCTTGGGTCAACAAATGCATCTGGAGACAATGTGGTTTTTCTGATGAAGCGGGTGAGCCATGACAAACTGTCCATTAAGATCCATTTCCAATAATGTCCAATACGTACAAACTGAAAAAAACCTTAAAATGTCTTCAACAAGAACAAAAGAAACAACTTTATTCCTACTTCATTACCTGCTGTAGTTTCTGAATAAAGCATAAGAGATGTGAAAAGTCATGCAGTAAGTCACGTCTATCCAAGAATATAAATGTCGACATATTAATCAGGGCCCTGAAGAAGGAACAGTTATAACTCTACAATGTATTTCCATAAACTCCAGTATGCAGAAATAGGGGTAGGAATTAATCTCACGAATACTGGCTCTATTAGGCCTGAACTCATAAAAAGGTCAAGCTCCTCCCCAAAAAACTTTGATTTGAATCAATTTGTTTCAGTCCACACATTCAGTAAATACCCCGAGCGCTTTGCTGTATTTTAATAAGTGTTGAAACGTTTTTAATTCACAAAGCGAAGAGATGGCATACTATGATTGATCTCATTAATTCCTATCAGTAAATCACATGTTTATAGTTCCCTTTTCTTTTCTATAATGTTTTGCCTTGTAAGTTAGAGTAAAATGGTGAAATCTCATGTGTTCTGCCTGAGTCGGCAAACAGGTGAGGAAAAAGTGTTTTATGAACAGTGTTAGAAGCCCACCGGCACTTCAATTAAAAAGGTTGGATTTTTGCTTTAAAATATGACAACGTTTCTGAAGTATAAACTCGAATTCAAGGAGAATTAAATAGTTATGGTTGTCGCTCATTATTCTTTTCTTTTCTCATACTTTAATGATGTATTTGAAGCATTTTCTTCCAGGGTTGACTTATAATACTTTGTACATGAACTTAAATGGTTTTTACATGAAAGACCTAAGTAAATAAGTTAGAAATTATTGTGGATTTTCTCTAATCCATACAAGGTTAAAAACATATTCATGAATTCATATTACTAGAATTTGGATAAATGTTCCTTAGCAAGTTGCAGATTAACTAAATGTTTTTTGTAACCTTCAGCAAATCTCTAGCATATTTCCAGATGGATATTTAAGCACTTTTCTTTATAAAAATGCCAGAGTGGAATTAAAATAGTTGGTTTTCTGGTATCCAGCTTTTAATCAGAGTGAACAGATTTTCCTTAACAGGGTTAAGGTCAGAGCAAGTCCAGAAACTTTCTCCTGCACACTTTATCCATTCCAAAACCTGTTTCGATGTGTACTTTGGATAAAGTTGAAGAACTCAGAAGTTGTTCTTCTTCAAGCGAATCAGGTTCCTAGCATAATGAAACCATCACCGTGCTTGACAGTTGGTATTGCATTGTTAGGTGGGAATTCCTCATATTGATCATAATAATAACAGTCTTGTCATTGTGTCTGAATAGTTTAATCTTTGTCTCATCTGACTGAAAGACATTTGGTTTCGCCATGTAGGCAGCAGCAAATTTTAGTAGAGCTTGTAGGTGTTGATTTTGGAACAGACACTTCATTCTTGGTCATCTACCTCTGAGTTTATATGGATGATAAACTGACTTCTCTATGATTGATGGCACTGTTGTCTTTAGCATCATGACGTTTATGGTGGGCTTGAGCCTTTTTAGTTCTTGAGTTCCTAAACATTCTAACCAATTTCTTTAAATCTTAGATTGACAGCTTTCAACAGGTGCTGGAAACTTGAACAGGTGGGTGTTCTGACCGGACATTGAACCCAAACATACATCATAACAGATTTTTTAAATAAATAAACCAGGCTAATATCAACTTAATGTAATGGGCCCTGCTTCAATCCTTTAGAAAGTTTGTGGATTTTGTTTAACAGTATTCTCTGTGCCAGAAAACCAACATATTTAAAAAAACTCACCATTTCTGAAAATAAAAGAATGGTCAAATATCCAGCCAGAACTATCCCAGCACCTTATTGGTGGCTACAGTAAAGGTGGTTTCTCCACAATATGCAAAGGGACATTTATCCAAATATTAGTGGGGGTGTTTCTGTATTTTTGAGCCTGTATGTAAAATCTTATATATGGAAGTATGGAAATCCACAAGAAACTCTTGTGCACTTAATTCTTGTTTTCATTGAAGTTGTATATATTCCATTCATTCCATTCTGGAAAAATAAATGATTCAAATGCATCATTTCCAAAATTAACATTTATGTCAGATGTTTCTTTGTCATATATTTAATCTTCAGAAATTTAAATTTAGGAAAGAAATAGAAATAAGATCAATTTGAAATAAAGCTGCAAGTATTTTAAAGGTTATAGTGTATAAAAGTATCTCTTTAAAAATATTGGTGGTTAGATGGGACAAATTCAAGCCAAACATACTGTAGCTATAAATGAAATCTGTTCTAAGAGGGGTTCTTGCTTGTAGCTTCAGAAAGAGGATTTACACATGTGTCCCACCGTATGGATTACACAGTCTGACTAACAACTATAGACTGTAACTGTAATACTTCCACAGACGTCTGCCTTGACGCTTGGGTCTCCTGGGAGATGATCTCATCATTAATCACTGTGTTCATGGTTCAATGTAGGATGCCATATTATTTAAGGTTAATGCATCACACAGCATTTAAATCAGTGTTTTATATGCCTGCCTCCATCTAGTCCTAGAGTCAGCTCAGGGTTGTCACGACAGAACCAGATGCATCAGATGAGCTATTCTTGGACTGTGTGCTGGTTTCCTAGTGCCTGAAAAGTGTGCTCTGAGAAAACATGTCTGGTGTCAGGAAAGGATGCTTAGTGTGTGGCCGTGCGGTAGGCATACTGAAATCTGGCCTGAACACTTTCCGTTCGGAAATGATTGTGTAAGAAAAAGAGAAACTCCTTGGCTTATGCTAAACAATAATTAAATTGTAGTAACAAAAATGGGCAAACATATGTATATTATTGTTTAGTTCGTATAGTCTTGGATAAGATGTGAAAAGAAGAAAATTACAAACTTCTAACTCATTTCTTAGAGACTATATTATGCAAACATAACATTAGGGCTGTGGGGTAAGTGCTTATTAAGTTGCAGCCACATTTACATTTGAGAACGTTAGTCATAGTTTGACTTTACAGCCACAACACAAAGATCAACACAAAGTAATGCATAATTAAGAAGTGGAAGGAAATGCCAAGTGTGTCAACATCTGTGTTCTGCCCCGTTTAATCTGATTCCCCTAAATAACATCCAGTACAGCCAGTTGCCTTCAGAGGTAACAAATTGTTAGTAATTTGAGCTGCAGAGATCCTCAGCTCAGGTGCTGAGAATCTCTTGACTGTTATGTTTTTTTTTTTTGTTCTGAGTTTCAGCTGCTTTGCAAAGAAGAATGGGCAAATATTTTTCTCACTACATCTGCACAGTTCATAGAGACATTTGCATGCAACACTTATCAGTATTATTTCCCTTCTGCTTTACAATTGTGTGCCACTCTGTGTTGGTCTGTAACATAACAATAATTGGAGCTGTGGTTCAAATGTGACAAAATGTGAAAAATGTCTGGTGGTTTAAATACTTTTAAGACACGGTTGATCTCCATTAAAACACATTAAGACACCTTTTAGTGGAGTTGAAGGCGATGGTGTCTGTCTCATGTTTTCCAAGCCGAAGTGTGTGATTTAGATCAGAACCAATGAAAACTTACTCAGAAGACTCATTCTTCAGGACGATATGTTTTTTTAGTATTATAGTTTACTCTAGGTTTAGGTTTTTAGTTGAGTTCAGGCTGCCCAGGAAGGACTCTGCTCTGTTTTGAAGTTTTTTTTTTTTTTTATATAAGCAGAATGTACATTTGAAGTTTTAACTCTTCTTATTTGTTCTTATGGCAGCTGCACTACTTTGTACAAGTTTTCTTTCAATTACGAAGAAACAGAGCTTTGATCATCATGAGTCACTCTTGCTAACTAGTCTCCAGCTTTAACTGACACTTTAACCACACCTGGTAAGCTCCACCTTTGTTGTTTTGAGTTAGGCATGCATCAGATCAGTGAAAATCATTTAAACCAGTTGTTCCATAAACTCTCTTTCTCTGATGCAGTATTTTTGGCTGTAAGCATAGAGGCTTCTTTTAATGTAGATTTCTACACATTTCCACCTTTATTCATTGTGCTGCTAGTCTTATTCAAGACTATGATTTCTAAGAAAAAAAAAGATGGTGGACATCAGTGACATACAAAACGTATTCCATCCACAACAAGCCCCAAAAGGCTTGTTGTGCTGAGAAGTCAAGTACATGTCAGTACATCCTTGTGTAAAAATGCCCATTCAGTTTATCCACAAAACAACCAATGGTGGAATCTAAATGGAGTGCATTTTTTGCCTAACCAACCAAAGAACAGAATGGTATTTTTACAATGCAAAAAAACGTATGTCATAACATGTACAAGAAACAGACATATTCAGTTAAGAACTGAAGGCACAAAAACAGACATACGATGTAGAGGTATCCAAACATAATGCTGTCTCTATTTGGACTTGCGTAGAATTCTAAATCTATTGCTTGAAGCTGGACTTTTGTGGTTTGTGCATTTCCTGCGTGACCTTTAGGGTGCCAAATAATTTAACTGGTCCTGGGCTTGTCCCAAAGATCATCTTGTCACCCCCCCACTAAAGTATAAACCAAGGAAAGTGGTGGACCTTTGATGTCTGCACAAATTCCCACTTGGATTATGTGTGAAGAAAATGCAATGCATATACATGAGATGCAGCATGCATTTGCTCAGACGTTTGTGTTTAAATGCTCATCAGGACCTCTGCTGGAATAATGGCTGTCTCTGGCCCCTCTCCCCCTCCAACTGCATGTGTAGACGTATAGTGTTACCCGTCACCACTTTCTTTCTTGAGCGCCACCAGCCAGGTCATTGCACTCTGATTTGCAGCTAACAAAACAGCATGGGCTGCCATTTCTTTCTTCTTATAAGGTCTTGGACCTGTGGCCTGGCTTGGTATGCTGCCCAACCTGCCACCACTGGCTTGCTTTCATTGGAAGCAGAGCTAAATGTTTGTTTTCACTGTACTGCTGGGAATGAGAAATGGGGGGTTGCCTTGGTCTACCTTTGAGTGGGGCCTCTGGGATGCGTGCGGAGGAAAAATTGCCCTGTGCACACAATAGACGGGCAAGCACGGCAAGAGTCGAGACATCACAGCTCAAGGACCTTGGATTTCACCCTCAGCTTTCTTTCCTTAAACACAACACCCTTAAATCCTAACAGCTGCTTCTAGTATTGTGTGATTTGGGGGACTATAATAGTGGAAATGTAGATGAAGTTTAAAATGCCTACATATCAAACAGTGTTCATATGTTATCTTTACCATTATTTTGTTGGCAATTGCCGGTTACCATAATGTTCTATGAACGATTTTGCATGTCCTCTTTAGAAAAACAAGGTTTTTCTGTATCACATATTTTCTTTGCTTGTGTGCCAGTAAAGCAATTAAAGACATTATCCTGTGTACCAGCAAATATACAAGATAACCTTTATTTTATCAAGTGGCCTTGTTAATAAAATCAGGGTTGTCTTCAAATTAAGTCATGGCATTCTTCTCCATCACCTAAAACCATTAATATGTCACAGTGATTCAGTGATAAGGTTTGTCCATCATCTGGAGAACGTTGCTCAGGATTGAATGGGTCCACATCCAAACTGAATGAAAATCCACTGTCCTTGTCATTTGGTTTGTCAGTTTGGTCACAGGTCTCTGTAGACTCTTCATCCCTATTTGAGCCTGTGATGGCCTGGTCCAGGCATGCAAAAAGAATTGCAAGCAAAGTTATTCTGGCCTTACTACACTTTATCATGTCGTCTTAGTTATTAAATCAAGGTTTCCCAAGAGTAACAGAGAGAGTTAAATTTCTTTTCTACCATCCAATGTCTTACTAAGCTCAAGCATTGAAGATTCTTCAATTGTGCAGTTTGTCCATAACCCGGAGAACATCTTCCAGGATCGAGGGACCCAAGTCCAGACTGAAAGAAAACCCACTGTCCTCGTTGTTAAATACATCAATCTGGTCACAGCTCCCTGTAAACTCTCTGTCTCTATCAGAACCCACGCTGCCACGTCCGGGCCTGCGAGTCTGATTAGAAGCACAGTTATTCCTTCTTTCATCCGCCTCCTCGTTTTCACACTTCTCGTCTTCTTCACTGTCCATAAGAGGCAAAGAGCTACACTTCTTCCTCTTCTGGTCCACAGACCACTCAGGGCTCTGCATGCCCCCCGTTTCATCCAGATTCATACGTGGGGGTTTTGGCGGTGGCTTGCAGTTCAGGAAGAGGTTCTGCTCGCTCTTGGAACTTTGTCGGAGCAGGCCGTGACCCATCTTAAGGAAGGATAAATCTCCAAAACTGTCATTATGGCCATTGGTCCCAATGTGAGAGACGTGTCGGAAATCACCGAGGGGTAGACTGATCATGTTCACAGACATAACTTCTCTCCTCTTTGGGTCCCTGCTGGACCTGCGACTAGAGGATGGATTTCTGTACAGCGATGATTTAAGCGGCATCCTAATGGATTTGCTGGAGCTAGACTTCCTTCTCTGTGAGTCCTGAGTAGGTGACACAGCTTAAATGCATAAGGCCATCTGAAAAAACAAAGAAACAATTAGGATTTAGCTAATGGTAGTCTGAAGCAAGTCCGAGCTTGTGCCTGTTCTGGTATTCAGCACCAGATGTAAGCGCTGAGCTCTGTTGTTGGGTTTAATGAGAATTGACAACCATTGTTTAGAGACTGCACCTGTTGGACTCGATCTTAGCGTAATGAAATTCAGTATTATTTGGCAGCAGAGGGATGACCCAGCAAGGCTTTGAAGCCTTTGTTTATAAATATTTATTTTCCAAATCCTAGGTTCTTCCCATAAGTGCAGGTGTGGTCTTCTGCATATCCTCCAGAGGAAGTCTATTAATCTACTTAAGAATGCCAGTAACAAAAGCAAAAAAAAACATGCAAACACCCAAAGCGTAATTGTTAAGTATGTTGGATGCCTTGATACAGTTTTTAAAGCAGGAAGTATTTTTCTCTCAGTAACAGTCAGAAATAAAAGTAAATTTGCTTTGAAAAAAACAAATTTGTAGAATGAATGAATGAAGTCATTATTTGTAGTGACCTCAGAAGTTAAAGTTAAGTTAAACTAGATACAGGTATTCCTTAAACAAGATAACTTATTTGGCAAAATCTCAAGGTTCATATGCAGTCTGGAAAAGCATGTTTTTCCAGACATTTTTCTTTCTTTAATTTTTCTAATTGACCAAAGTCTATTTATGCAATTGGCACATTATTTTTGAACTGATTTACATTAAATGCACATGCTTTATCTTTTTAACTTACTGGCTTAAAGGGATCTCATTCAAAAAATTGAAAAGTGTCATTGAACCTCCTGTTTTCGACCTCAACTTTAAATTGAGGTTTAATTTTTTAGCCAGGTGTAAAATACGAAACAAAGCACTAAAACCTTGTTTTTTGGGGGGGATTTTTTGTAAACAAGATTTAGGTACCAAAACCGACGAACCTGGTTTTAAGAATCTGCATTTAGGCTTGAAAGCTCTTTTATTTATTTGACAACTGCAAGAGTTAAAGATTTTGAAATGGAGCTGATTTACGTTCAGATGCGTCCAAAGCCGAAGCCCTATACCACACTATAAAAATCGAAATTCATGTTCAGTTTTCTGTTGTTATTAAATTAATAGTTTGTACTCCAATGTCCAGAATAAAAACAATGCATAAGAAAATCTAAAAGACAGAGTATGGAAAATAATTGAATTTAAAATGTATAGGAACCTTGTTATGTTTTAAATCTATTACTGTGTTTTGACTTATTTACATCAGACAAGGTCTTACATAAAAAGTAATATTATAGCATCCGTCAAAGGATGAAGTCGTTGCATTTCGCAACCTGTAAGCATTTTATTTGCAAAACAAAACCGGATTCATCAACTCCAGTATGTCTATTAGATAATCTCCTCGCTGTTTTTTATTTTCCTTACAGTCTCCCAACACATTGTTTTGCCCACCTTAGCTCTACATTCGTGACTTGAAACACTAACTCTGTAAATTTGTTAGCCGCTTCAACAAACATGCTTCATCAGCCCGTAAAAGGTTTTATCGGCACTTTAGCAGCAGCAGGAGGTTGAGGAGCACGGACACAACAGCATTCCTTTCCAAACATGTCAAGTCAACCAAAGAGGGGTCTTATGATTCAGCTGTGAGGAAACACCTCATCGCCAAGTAGAAAATTAGCTCATTAATACAGGTTGACCCAAAAAAAACCATCCGTTTTAACTATCTCTTGTTTTTCAGATTAGTTGCTTTCCTCAGTTGCAGGTTCAAAATAAATAATTTGGAGGATTTCCTCTACAAGCAGCTTATCTAGAGTGACCGAGAACAATAAAACAGATAAATATTGATGACTACAGAAACTTACCAGTCTTGGTGTGGTAAAAAATACAGGATATTATAAGCCCACACATGCACACCCACCTCAGCCAGCAATCTAACCTGCTTCTAACTGCACTCCCTGACAAGCTTTTCATCGACAAGATGGGACTTGTCATCCTTTAGAGACCAAAGCTTATTGCACAGCTTAAAAAAAAAAGCGAAACAAGGTGTAGTCTACTCCTGAAGGAGATTAAGGAATGTTTCATTTAGGATGCAACACACTGCAAAGAAACAGTTTCTTACCTTTCTCAGCTTTAGTGAGGACCTTTAGTTCTTAGGCAATGAATCCTTTTATTTCAGTCAGCTTAAAATCCAGCCGGCTCTGCAGAATGTCCTTCAGGTGTGTTGCTTGTGAAAGACCTTACGTTAATGATAAACCAAAGGTGATCAGAGTACAAGGGCATCCAGGTGAAGGCTTTGCTTGTTTTTTTTACCTTTGTTTTTGAGAAGTCAACCCATTTCAGAAAGTCCTCAAGTCATCAGAATACACCATCCTGACTGCAGAGCAAGTCTGCCCTGCAGTCATAGGTGTTACAGTTGAGTTTTGCTGTTTGATTGGCTTCACTGTTTACCTGGGGGGGGGGGGGGGAAGTAGGTGGAAAACAGAAGCTGCTCATTTTTTCCATCTGTTACTAGTAAAGATTAAATCTTTGCTGGTTGGTTTAGTTCAAAAGAATGTGCTTGAGAGAAAAAGAGAGAACAAGAGAAAGGCCTCAATCAGTGTCTACTGATTGCATGCTTATTAAACGAAGTTGTAGTGGGTGAGCAAACAGGCCAGCCGCAAAGAGGAGGGGTAAACTGATCTCTAATCTCCATGCCATTGTCCCTTTTCTCTGCTGATTTCCTGTCTGCATTTTGCTTGTGAAAAGCCCCACAGTCCACCCCACTCCACAGGCTCTTCTGCCTGAATGGAGGCCTTAGGCTTCTCTGTACAATCGAACGGCACGCAGACATGTCTGAGCAGGCACACTGGGTTTCACAACAGAAATAACCGGTTGCCTTTCCAATTCTCACGCCTCCAACATGTTATCTTTGCCCTGGCATAGTAAGGCTGTAACCGACTGTAAACTGTCTCAAAACAACACCTTTGTTTTCTGCTCTGCTGTACTGATTCCAAATAGTAAATGGCCAGAGGTGCATTTCCTTTTCAGCTGTACAGGTCCTTCTCAAAATATTAGCATATTGTGATAAAGTTCATTATTTTCCATAATGTCATGATGAAAATTTAACATTCATATATTTTAGATTCATTGCACACTAACTGAAATATTTCAGGTCTTTTATTGTCTTAATACAGATGATTTTGGCATACAGCTCATGAAAACCCAAAATTCCTATCTCACAAAATTAGCATATTTCATCCGACCAATAAAAGAAAAGTGTTTTTAATACAAAAAACGTCAACCTTCAAATAATCATGTACAGTTATGCACTCAATACTTGGTCGGGAATCCTTTGGCAGAAATGACTGCTTCAATGCGGCGTGGCATGGAGGCAATCAGCCTGTGGCACTGCTGAGGTCTTATGGAGGCCCAGGATGCTTCGATAGCGGCCTTTAGCTCATCCAGAGTGTTGGGTCTTGAGTCTCTCAACGTTCTCTTCACAATATCCCACAGATTCTCTATGGGGTTCAGGTCAGGAGAGTTGGCAGGCCAATTGAGCACAGTGATACCATGGTCAGTAAACCATTTACCAGTGGTTTTGGCACTGTGAGCAGGTGCCAGGTGGTGCTGAAAAATGAAATCTTCATCTCCATAAAGCTTTTCAGCAGATGGAAGCATGAAGTGCTCCAAAATCTCCTGATAGCTAGCTGCATTGACCCTGCCCTTGATAAAACACAGTGGACCAACACCAGCAGCTGACACGGCACCCCAGACCATCACTGACTGTGGGTACTTGACACTGGACTTCTGGCATTTTGGCATTTCCTTCTCCCCAGTCTTCCTCCAGACTCTGGCACCTTGATTTCCGAATGACATGCAGAATTTGCTTTCATCCGAAAAAAGTACTTTGGACCACTGAGCAACAGTCCAGTGCTGCTTCTCTGTAGCCCAGGTCAGGCGCTTCTGCCGCTGTTTCTGGTTCAAAAGTGGCTTGACCTGGGGAATGCGGCACCTGTAGCCCATTTCCTGCACACGCCTGTGCACGGTGGCTCTGGATGTTTCTACTCCAGACTCAGTCCACTGCTTCCGCAGGTCCCCCAAGGTCTGGAATCAGCCCTTCTCCACAATCTTTCTCAGGGTCCGGTCACCTCTTCTCATTGTGCAGCGTTTTCTGCCACACTTTTTCCTTCCCACAGACTTCCCACTGAGGTGCCTTGATACAGCACTCTGGGAACAGCCTATTCGTTCAGAAATTTCTTTCTGTGTCTTACCCTCTTGCTTGAGGGTGTCAATAGTGGCCTTCTGGACAGCAGTCAGGTCGGCAGTCTTACCCATGATTGGGGTTTTGAGTGATGAACCAGGCTGGGAGTTTTAAAGGCCTCAGGAATCTTTTGCAGGTGTTTAGAGTTAACTCGTTGATTCAGATGATTAGGTTCATAGCTCGTTTAGAGACCCTTTTAATGATATGCTAATTTTGTGAGATAGGAATTTTGGGTTTTCATGAGCTGTATGCCAAAATCATCCGTATTAAGACAATAAAAGACCTGAAATATTTCAGTTAGTGTGCAATAAATCTAAAATATATGAACGTTAAATTTTCATCATGACATTATGGAAAATAATTAACTTTATCACAATATGCTAATATTTTGAGAAGGACCTGTATAACAAGAAAATATGATGTTTCCATGCAGGATTTCATAAACATATTGACTAAAAAAACAACTTTTATTTCCACATCAACACTCACCTCACCTGAATGTTCGTAGGTAGTGAAAGTACACATATAAAACCTTTTTTTATTTACGGTCTGACATTAAATCATTCAAAACCTTTCCTCTCCGGGGTCTGTTAGGATTGCCAAAATTTATTCCATTTAGTAAATCCCAAAAATGATGAGATTGATTTTTTATTTTTTTTAACAAACCTGACTGTTACAGCAGTTATGTTGGAAGCAATAGGCCATAATTCTAGGAAACGTTTGTGGAAGGGTGCACTAAACATTTGATCCAAGTCCTGCAGGGTAAAAGGCAAATCTGCCACAATCTAGGTGAAATGTCTGTAAACCTTCTAAATAAAAAGGTCCTCTAAAAGTCTTTGTCAATATTCTTGCATTTCACGAAAAATAAATAATTTTGCCAATCCTAACTGACCTAAAACAGGAAAAGTTGAGCCTGAATTAATGCCAGACAATGAGAATAAAAATGGTATGTGCCTTTTTATGCAGTGTATGTAAACATCTGGTTTCGACTGTAATTTTAGTAAAATATTTGCAATACGTTGAAGCATAAAGAGGAGTCTGTGATTATCCTTGTGCACAGCTTTGCCTTGTTCTTTGGTTTTAAATATGCATGTTATGAAATCCTTTTCTCTTCAGTATTCCTTTTAAATTCATCCAATAAACAATTGGCGTGCCGGCTTATTCTCTCTTCTTCTCTCGCTCTGTGCTCCAGTGCCAGAACAGTCTCCAAGACCAGACACAATTACTCACGCAAATGAAACCGTAACATCTAGCCAAGTCTGAAAAAGAACATTTTGGAGCATCTCACTTCTAAGAAAAACATCCCACTTCCACCTACAACCACAAAGCTGCTTTCATGCTAGAAGGTAGAACTTATCTGCCTTATTTGGAAGTGGCTTCAGAAGACCTGCAGTCTGACCGAAGCTGTGCTTACTCTGTTAGTGGTGCTCTCATGCTATGTACCCTCCAGACTGCTAGATTTAGCCAGGGCTACATTTCTGAAGCCTCTTTTCTAAGGCTTGACCATGGTGGGCACGGTGGTTTGATGCAGCTATGCTGGGTCTGAAATTTAGTTTTTTCTTCTGGCTGCAGAAGAAAAAGTGTTTCCAGATATTGCTTTGACTGATGCTGGAAGCCCAATGTGAGGCTTTGGTGGATACTCCCCAAGCCTTTTGTTGTGTGTTCTCCAGCTTCCGCCGTGCTAAGACTCCCAGACGGCCTACACTTAAAGAAGATTTACTGCTTGCTTTGTATGATTTCTTTTAACTAATACATTGTTTAATCATGTCTGAGATGGCACACATAGCTTTACTGACTCATTCAGCCTGTATTGCACTCATGATTCTCCTACAATTTGTTTCTTATACTGTATAGAAACTTTGTAGTCTTTCTGTGTTTTGATCTTAGCAAAGGTCTTGAACATTAAAAGGAAGTGTATGTACTTTTTTCTTTTGTCACCACTGCAATGAACCAAACAATCATATTATAAATGCGCCCTTTACCTTCCCTTTTAATTCGATATACTTCTCCTTATATACATTGCATCAGTTAACATTAAATGTGAATTTAATGTGAATTAATAATAATATATAACTCCCATTTGTGTATAATCCAACTCAGCCTTAATTAAAATCCAATGCAGTACAATCATATAATCAGAATTAAATCTAATAAAAAAGTTGATTTTAGATGATTCTTTCTTACAAACCTCTGAGGTCTTCATGTAGCGGCTGTATTTATATTGAGGTGAAATTACACAAAAGCAGCTACTTAAACCAATTGTTTGCGCTGGATTTTAAATTTAAATACTCGCTAGACATAAACTTCCATTTAGACTTAATCGTTTGTGGTTTGAAAAACATGAATACTGGTACATAAATACTCTTTCAAGGCACTCCAATTTATAAATTGGAGTAAGGTGTCCAAACATGTTCTGGTCAAAGATAAAACTGAGGTTCTTTACTCTGTTACTGTATTGTACCAAATTAATGTCATCTTTTTATATGCTGTATTTTTTGTGTTGATAATTAAGAAGAGTTTATCTTGACCCATTTTCTGTTAAGATCCACTCTACAGACATCATGATTTTGTTGCACTTTACTTTTGGACAGACCTCACACATGTCATACTGGTTCAGATACACAGACAGGCCCAGACAATACTTCTGAAACCATGATGCTGAAGTGATGATTGGGTCACGGAAAGCTTTTCACATCCCAGCTGTATTGACACACATTCTGATGACATTTGCAACAGATATGGAACTTTTGATTTCTGCAATGCCACTGCAATTTTTCTCCGAACCGTTTATTCCTTTGGAACTAAATGAAAAAGGTAATCACATATATGCTAGAACTTTTTTCCTAGTTAATATGAATCAGAAAAGCAGGTGTAATGATATATCATGTTGCGGTCATTACTAAACACGAAATCTTGTTTGAAGAATTATTGTGTTAATTAATACAGACAATAAGTAGTGACAAATGGTGCATTGGCTTCAACACATTCAAATGCTCAACAGAGGGAAACACAAAGCAGAAATTTTCAATCCAAAGAAACATTTTGAATTTTAGTTTGATACTTTCAGTAATTTCAGCTTTTTTGAGAGCCTTCAGGTTAAAGACTGTTCTTCTACCAGTTGGATGAACTCATTTGTTTTAATGAGGAGTCTTTTGCAATCAGAGAGCTTTTCCAGGAACCAAAGAATGTGAAAGAAGTAATTTAGCTTTTACAAAATATATTGTTGTAAATCAAGCGAGGTTGAGGCCCTTCATTTCATATTTCTATAATTTTTAACGCCCATCAATCAAAGAGAGAAATGCCTGGAGTTAAGGTCTTTGTAGCCATTTTTCATTTCACTGTTTATTTCTTCTACCTCTACAGATTCCAAAGGAAATCTCTGACTCTACATAGCAGATGTCTGTTCTGATTAAAACAATGACCACCGACGAGCATATGCTGAACCCAAGCACATTTGCTCATATATAAAAACACAATGCTCCATTGCTTTAAAAACATTTGGATTCACAATCTGTTTATATCCTGATATCTATAAACAAGCACTACACTCCATGCTGTTTTACACTGAAGGTGTATTCATGGCCTTTTTCACCTTTTGTCACGTTACTGTCACGTATTGTGGTATTTTGTTTTATACGGTACAAATGCCGCTGTTCTGTGAAGGAATCAGAAGTTTGTTAGAGAGCATTAGGGAACAAACAGCATAATGAAGATGAAGGAACACAGCAGACGGGTCAGAAATAAATAAGAAGTTGAGTTATAAAACCAAAATCCCAGGCATCTCATGAGGCTCTGTGCAACTCTGCCTCCGGACAGGAGAAGTATGGCACAACTGCAAATCCACCAAAACATGCCTGTTCATCGACACTGACGGGCTGGAAAAGAAGACCATTAATTAAGCAGCCAAAAGGCCTGCGGTAACTCTGAAGGAGCTGTAGAGATCCGAAGCTCAGGTGGAAGAATCGTCAACATTAAAGCTACTAGTTGTGCATCCCACAAACATTGCATTTGTGAAAGAATGGAAATCTTCATTCTTCAATCTACAATCCAAAACACTTGTTTTACATTTGTTGGTCTAACAAAGAAAATTCTAGAAAAAAATACATTAAGGTCCAACTTTTTAGGTTCGTGTTTTTGCTAATTTAGATAATATTAGGTACAAGTGACATGAGAGGATCAGGTTGAGGCTTGGTCTTTGAGCCATTGCAGTGGCTCCATTTTTTTGCTGTTTCAGTCATTGTGCTGTACTCTGAAAACTATATTTTTCATAAAAAGTGCTACATTAAGGTATTTTAAGTACATTTCGCCCCCTTTTGTCACATGGCCTGTGTCGAAAAAAAAGATTGTGTTGGACTACCACTGTCACAGGCTTGCATGACACAAAGAGCTAAATACACGAGTCAAAATTTGAACCTTAGTCTCTGAGGTGTTTGTTCTTCCTCAACAAAAACTGGATTACTTGCTCAACCCTTAGAGTTGTATGTCTGCTGAGTCTTGAAATGAGTAATTTATTGCTGTTAACAACGGTTACGTTTCGTCTGCGCAGGAATGTCACTCCTTGTGTTGCTCCAGCATTTGGTACACACACACACACACACACACACACACACACACACACGCACTAAAGATATCTAAATATAGGTGTGTAAGACTGTGTGTAAGTCCCCATAAATCACATACCCCAGGAGTTGTGACACACAGAAACACACGCTATGCCACTGCACACGCACACTGTAGATAAATAGTTCCTTGATTAACCTGACCACAGTGCCTTACAGACTGAAATGTTGGCCTAAAACACAGAAAAGGCTTCTTAGGGGAAAAACCTCATTCTTCCCTTGGAACTCTGTCCAGTCGCTTCCTGGCACAATTATTAACTACATAAAGCTCTCAGATTACTGCTGGTATCAATAAATAATTCACTATTTGGTAATCTGTCAGGCTGCAATGCTCCCAGCATGGAATGACAAATATTTTAACAAGATATGCTCATCAAACTCATGCTCTAACTTGTCGTTTTTATCACATAGACACACTGAAGCAGTCGCCTGTGCTTCACACACAGCCAAAAGAGTGGTGTAATGTGAAGTCGATCTGAAAAACCGTGCTGCGGGAACACAGTGGCCATCTGCTCTTTGAGAGACTTCTTGCTGTGTGTGTTAAACTGCCTGACTCACAGAGCTGATGATGTTCAGGATGTCATATCGGACCTGGGGTCAGACGGGTTTCGGCTGTTAGATGAGATCAGCCCATGTGGTGATGACACATGACTAATCTTCAGATTGTTTCTTTGTAAAAGAACATCTCAATAAATTTGAATATGAAGGGTAATTTATTTTAAAAAGTGAAACTTGTACATAGATTTACTAAACACTGTGCTGTGTTTCAGGTGTTCTATTCGTTTTCATGCTTATGGCTAACCGCTAATGAAAACCTACATAATTCAATGTCTCAGAAAATTAGAATATTACATAAAACCGATGTAAAAATTTTTATTTTTAATACAGAAACCTCTGCCTTCTGAAATATGTATGTATGTGTAGTAAATGCACACAATGCTCCTTTGGCATAAGTTACTGCATCAGTGCACTGTGGCATGGAGCCAATCAGCCTGTGGCACTTCTTATCAAATATTTTTTTAGTACTTGTTTTTAATTTTTTATGCTACTTACTTTCGGCTGAGGTGTTAAACAAGCGCAGGTTCCAGCTGGGACTTTACAAACAGAATGATCCAGTTGTTGCCATGTCCTGGATACGTCTGTGTGTGGTGGCTCTGGGAGCGCTTACTCCAGCCATGGTCTCTTCCTTGCACAGGTTTTTCTACCACACTTTTTCTCTTTCCACAAAACCTTTCATCAATATTCCCTTTTTAGCAATGACCTTTTGAGGCTGTGAAGAAATGTCAAGTTCACAGTCTTCCCCTTGATTGTTTAGGCCATAACATAACACATTTCTGGGTTAAAAATCCTTCTTTTTTGGGTGGTGTTTTGTGGTTTCTAACTCACCATGGGTTCCAGCATCAGACACCCACACAGGCACGCATGGATATCCGTGTTTAGTTATAGGGTGATGCACTGACCAAACATCTAAATTGTAAGTTAACTCCCCAGGCAAGGAATCATCCCTAGAAGAGATTCATCTCATTTCCCATTTAGCACCTGTTAGTAATCAGAATTCCTTAAACACTACTTGACAATATGTTGGTAAAATGTTATAGAGTTGCAGTCTTCCTGGGTGCAGTGTAGTATTGTATCCAGTAGAGGGCATGAAAGAAGGTTGTATTTGGTTCGTTTTTATACTTGTTTATGTTTTATTTAACTTGAAGATGCAGGAGTTGTTTATTTACTCAATGGCATTTGCATGATATTTCATAGTTGTGTGTCAGACGAGGGCTTGAGTTCACATTATTGGAATGATAATAGCAGGTTTCCTCAATCCAGGGGTGGTGTGGGGGGCAGCTTCCCTTCACCGACCCTCCACTCTCTTCTTCCTCCTCACTTTTATCCTCTGTCTCTCTGCACATGGATAGTGGAGTCCCCGTGATGCTTTCCAGATGTCTCAGCGATCGGATTGACAAAACACTACCTCTGCTCTTCAAATTGTTCTCATTCATGTCCTTTAAAGCACGCACACACCCGCCTACTTTATCCTGCTTCTCACTGTCTTGGTAAGGAGACATTTTCTTGGCACAGAAAATAGTTTTTTATATAATCCTTCCTTTTAATGGATGGCTCACACTGCAGAGAAATAGCCACTCTAAAATGTGATATTGGTCTGTGCCACATCAGGATAAAATGGATGTCCTAATACAGAGCTTCCTTTCTTCATTAGCGTTGCACTTTTTCTCTTTGTGACGATACAAACACTTCTGTGTTGTATTTGTTGCCAGTGCACAGATTTTATGATTGTTTCATACTGCTGAGTTATCCAATAAATGTCTGTGGATGCAATATTTAATTCATCCCAGTCTAAGAGTACTGTCCAACTATTAAGCAGATTTGAACCCTTTAAAGAAAAATAATCAACACCATAATAGTTAGGGCAACTGTTAGGCCTCTTTCCAGCCCTAATGTTTAGGTAAAATGACTTCAGGCTGCAGGATTTCCCTGTCACAGCGTCTTTCTGGCCAGCTATCTCATATCTGATCTCTCTGTCATGCTGCTGGTAAGTGGGATGAGTCTGTCTTTTCTCTGCACCCACTGTTCACCTATTTGTAAAATCAGACAGACATCGAAACCTGACAAAGCTTATTTTATTGTCTTATATTTAAAACAGACATTTGGCTTTTTAAAATCCAAACCAATAACCGTGTCTTTTTAACTCTGTCTACTATACTAAAATAAACCCTCCTTGCCTTATGTTTCAACTCTGTGTTTTCTATAGGGTTCCCTTTCAAATGAGCGCGACTATGAGACGATAGTGATGATGAGGATGAGGCAGGCTGCCGAGCGTCAGAGGCTCATAGAGCAGATGCAGAGAGAGGATGATGAGGACGCTGCAAAGTCCTAGCACCAGAAGATCCAGATGGGCTGTTTTAATCTTTAGTTTCATAAAGAATCCTGTGTTTTTTGGTATTGTTTTATTGTAACACGTGGTGTGGAAAATAAACCCTTTTAATAAAATAACAAAGCAGTGTTTTCATTTATTGTCTTGTTTTCCCTCTTTATATTGCATAGAAAGCATATCACAAGGAAAGAAGACTGTAATATTTGGTTTGGAATTTAATTATAAAACATAAACATCATAAATGCAGATTTTTTTCCATGCATAGAAACTCAGATTAGCCTGTTGCAGGGGTTCATGTCTAGACAAAGTGCAGGCCTCTCCATCTTCATCGTGCATGAAGATGAACTTAGGTCTGTGTTGTTAATGCAGGGTCACAGTGACTAGATTTATGATGTTACTCCGGTAGTAAGGGGTTGTTATTGTACAATTTACAAAGTGTAGGGCAGTTCTGTATTGACTAGACACACCTGCCCACACTGTAACACCAGCACCACCAAAGGCTCATGTGGTGATAATAGTGACTGATGCATCGCGTTCTCCGTGTCGTGTCCAACATCGATGGTGGCCATCATTTCTGCTCAACGTGACGCGACTTTCATCAGAGAAGAGTCAGTGCCGTCTCCTTTGATTTTGTAGGCCACAATTTCTGAAATAAAAATCTATTTTTATTGGTCTTGAGCATTCTAAAGTTATTTTTCCCCACTTATTTAGTCCAAAATGTTAAGAGACTGATAAATTTCAAGTTTTTTCTTAATCTACAGGTCCTTCTCAAAATATTAGCATATTGTGATAAAGTTCATTATTTTCCATAATGTCATGATGAAAATTTAACATTCATATATTTTAGATTCATTGCACACTAACTGAAATATTTCAGGTCTTTTATTGTCTTAATACAGATGATTGTGGCATACAGCTCATGAAAACCCAAAATTCCTATCTCACAAAATTAGCATATTTCATGCGACCAATAAAAGAAAAGTGTTTTTAATACAAAAAACGTCAACCTTCAAATAATCATGTACAGTTATGCACTCAATACTTGGTCAGGAATCCTTTGGCAGAAATGACTGCTTCAATGCGGCGTGGCATGGAGGCAATCAGCCTGTGGCACTGCTTAGGTCTTATGGAGGCCCAGGATGCTTCGATAGCGGCCTTTAGCTCATCCAGAGTGTTGGGTCTTGAGTCTCTCAACGTTCTCTTCACAATATCCCACAGATTCTCTATGGAGTTCAGGTCAGGAGAGTTGGCAGGCCAATTGAGCACAGTGATACCATGGTCAGTAAACCATTTACCAGTGGTTTTGGCACTGTGAGCAGGTGCCAGGTCGTGCTGAAAAATGAAATCTTCATCTCCATAAAGCTTTTCAGCAGATGGAAGCATGAAGTGCTCCAAAATCTCCTGATAGCTAGCTGCATTGACCCTGCCCTTGATAAAACACAGTGGACCAACACCAGCAGCTGACACGGCACCCCGGACCATCACTGACTGTGGGTACTTGACACTGGACTTCTGGCATTTTGGCATTTCCTTCTCCCCAGTCTTCCTCCAAACTCTGGCACCTTGATTTCTGAATGACATGCAGAATTTGCTTTCATCCGAAAAAAGTACTTTGGACCACTGAGCAACAGTCCAGTGCTGCTTCTCTGTAGCCCAGGTCTGGGGAATGCGGCACCTGTAGCCCATTTCCTGCACACGCCTGTGCACGGTGGCTCTGGATGTTTCTACTCCAGACTCAGTCCACTGCTTCCACAGGTCCCCCAAGGTCTGGAATCGGCCCTTCTCCACAATCTTCCTCAGGGTCCGGTCACCTTTTCTCGTTGTGCAGCGTTTTCTGCCACACTTTTTCCTTCCCATAGACTTCCCACTGAGGTGTCTTGATACAGCACTCTGGGAACAGCCTATTCGTTCAGAAATTTCTTTCTGTGTCTTACCCTCTTGCTTGAGGGTGTCAATAGTGGCCTTCTGGACAGCAGTCAGGTCGGCAGTCTTACCCATGATTGGGGTTTTGAGTGATGAACCAGGCTGGGAGTTTTAAAGGTCTCAGGAATCTTTTGCAGGTGTTTAGAGTTAACTCGTTGATTCAGATGATTAGGTTCATAGCTCGTTTAGAGACCCTTTTAATGATATGCTAATTTTGTGAGATAGGAATTTTGGGTTTTCATGAGCTGTATGCCAAAATCATCCGTATTAAGACAATAAAAGACCTGAAATATTTCAGTTAGTGTGCAATGAATCTAAAATATATGAATGTTAAATTTTCATCATGACATTATGGAAAATAATAAACTTTATCACAATATGCTAATATTTTGAGAAGGACCTGTATGTCAGTATAGCTGACAGCTAATAAAAACCCAGTCGCCGTAATCCGAAGAATTCACAGACTTGAGTACTTGAAATATCTAACAATTTATGATTTTTGTTTAGTGAGCGGAATTACTGAAATTAATAAACATTTCAATGTTATTTATTTTGATTCATCTGTACGTTCTGATTTTTTATCGGACATATTGTCAGATATTGAAGGAACGTTTATTAATACCTCGCTGCATGGCATCTTACAGTGTGTGTGTTTAGTCTTTTCTTGTTGGGTCTTAAAAGAACCAGAAGCGCCAAGCTGGGCAGCAACACAAGCAATCAAAATAGCTCCATGATGTCATTTTCATCAGTCACCAATTCTGTGGCCAAACGTGACAAATTATTATCTCATAACTCAAACCAAACAGGTTTTGAAATAAAAATCTTTCCTCCATTGCCTGCATACTTGATTAGCTACTCCAGGATATGTCAGTGGCGTTCCAAACCGCAGACTGTGTGATTTGACTGTGTGGAAATCATTTCTGCCCCATGTTAAACCAGTAATCAGGCTGTGATTGGAACACTAGGTACGCTTTTATGAAATTCTTGTGGCCTCATTGTGATGAAAAGGGAGCTTACTCTGGAGGTTTTCTATTTTAGATCTGCTGGTTAGGATGATAGTTCCTCTAATCTGTCTGTTTGCAAACATTTTCTCATAATTGAAGAGGCCTTAGCTATTGATTGGGCTCTCAGCATGTGCTCTGTGCTAGAGGGTGACACGGGAGTGGATTTTCTCTCCTGTCCCATCCCGCTCCCACAGAAAAATGTCTTGTCCCATCCCAATCCCAGGCCAGCATAACGAAAAAAATCCTGTCCCGTCCCACTAATGGTAAATTGACTCCCACTCCCATCCCGCTCCCATTCAGAACGACTCCCACTCCTGTGCCACTCCCATTTTTGTTTTCTTCATTTAGTCTTTTGGCAATTTCTTTGAAGGACCAGTTAGGTCCCTGTTTTTAGCTGTAGTAAAGGCCAGTGAAAGTAAAAAGAATAATAATGAAGAAATAATAAAATATCAAACAAGGAAACAGACCATGTCTATCTTAGTTGAATAAACAAAATGTACCTAGTTGTATTTTACTTATTTATTAAGTGATCGTTTCCTTTGAACAATGACATTACTTTTATGTTTCTAGTTGCTGGAACGAAAGAAAAATGCACCTAGTAAGAGAACTGTACTTGTTGAACAAAAGGACAAAAAGGCATTACCTTCACAATTTAGAAACTGTACCTCAATGGTTCACAGCCCTGGTCCTCAGGGACCCCTTCTCTGCAAGTTTTAGATGTGTGTCTGCTCCAGAACACCTGATTTAAATTCTGACATGACCTCCTATACAGGCATCAAGAATGGAGGGTCAAACTGGACAAAATTAATACAATAAAATCATCATAAAATAAATAAATGTTGTGAATGTCCCATAAGTGAAGTAAATGTAACATGAAAGAAATGTAACATTAAATGTGCCATTAAATTAAAGGTACCATTTATTTATTTAATACATCATTAGAAACAATAACTGTACCATTATATAATGAAATGGAATATTATGCAATTAAATATGCCACTGAATAATTAAGTAAAATTTTAAAGACGACATGACGTAATTAGTGGTACACTTAATATTTAATAATGATGTAATAAATAAATTGTACATTCAATTTTTTTCTATTTCACAACATATTTATTTAATATCTTCCCTTAATGAAGCCTATCTATACGGAGCCCGCGAGGGGACATGGGGGGATTTTTTTCTTTTTTGTGTCCCCACACAATAGTCTTTGCGTTATTTCGCAATACTTTGTGGGATAGTTTCCAAACCAGATAACTGCAAAAATGAAACAAACACTACACCCGTTTTGAGATTTATTGAGTTTTATTTTGAAATCAGCCTTAAATAAAATTATCTTCAAATCAGACTAAAAGACAGTTTTTATCCACAAGCTGTCAAACAAACTACTGAACAATAAAACTGCACGAAACCACATATGTGACACTTTGTTTGCTTATTACTGCTGCAGGATGTGTACTTTTTTTTTTGTACGCCATTAGTGTTTTTGTTTTTATCGTGATTTGAACGGTTCTTCTTATTCTAAGCATTTAATCGCATTGTTTACTGCGTGTTAACCTGCATATGGCAAATAAACCATATCAATCACATATCAGTGCTGTTTGTTTTATGAGCAGTTTGTCATCTGTGCTGTTGCTCCAAAATGCCGAACGCAAAAGTATTGCGTGGAGACGCAAAATAAATAAATTTCCCCATGTCCCCTCACGGGTTTCCGTACCTTACCTCTTAAATCTTTAGTGCACATGCAGTAGTTTTGTTGGTCAGATGAGACTTGACACATGATGGTACTTTTGGTTTGATGAATGAAGAGATGCAGGACTGATTTAATCCAGAATCTGTCTTACAAGTGTCCCTGAATCACTGGTGAACTTGATTACAACTAAACACGTTTTACAAGCAGCAGACTGCGTGTTAAAACCGCTACATTCAACTCTCCTGAAGGGCGGTAATATTTGCGACTTTCCTGTCAGCTCTATGAGTTTAATAAATAAGTCCTTATTTCTGACTTTACGTTACAAATCCAATTTTACCACGTCCAGTTCTCCACCTGCGTTTGTTCCCTCCATTCTGAACGCAGGTGGAAAACATCGATCAGAAGCACTGTTGGCTTGTGGGTCGTGTAGTTCGTTTGACTCGCATTATAGTATAGGCTTCTTGGAAAAAAACTACACAATGGCGGCGTCAATCCAAGTTTTTTTTTTTTTTTACGTTTATAACAAAGTCTCAGTTTTACATTTCCAAGGACAATTGATCCTAGTTTATTATCCCTCCTATTGGTTAGCTCCCGCTCCCGTTCATTTTTTATCCTGTACCGTCCCAATCACGTGATCTTTACTGAAGCTGTCTCCTGTCCCACGGGATTCCCGTGGGAATCCCGTGACCCGTGGGACTCCCGAAAAAATGTCAGCCTCTACTCTGTGCTTGATATGTTCCTGTAATATTTGCACGTGATCTCTGCAAACTCATGCAAATATATTTACACGTAATCTCTAAATGCTCTCCAAAGTTCTCCAAACTAGGGCTTATGATCAATGAATATGCTATTAACTAAATATCTATGCTGTTTGTGGTTGAATTTTTCAACCATTAAATACAGTAACTAAGTAGGTTGACACATTAGACATAATGTTTGTTGCTTTTATTTAACCTTTAAAATTTGATAAAGTACTGATTCACTTTTGGTCATATTTTTAAAACTAAATTTCACAGATCATAAGACAACTGTTATTGTTGGAGAACAATAGAAACAACAGAAAATCTTCCAAAAATGTTAACAAATTCTGAAACAAAGAACTGAAAAACACAATGCAGGCCTAAGTTTGTATTTTCCAGTGTCATGTCTTATTGATTCTCTTGTGAGACATTTCTTCTAATCTGTGTATCCTCACAAAACAGTTGGGTGCTGTCAAACAGATGTGTCCATAACACAGGAACAGTGGGTCTTCCCTTGTTGTCACACAGTAAGAAAGTTCTGTGTTACAATCCCAGGCTGGTGTCTTTCTGCATGCAGTTTGCAAGTTGTTCCAGAAGATATGTGGGTTCTCTGGGTTCTCCAGCTTTTTACCACAGTCCAGAAATGCTTGGTTAATTGGTCTCTTTAAACACTCCCTTAACACTCCTGATTATCACAGTACAAACAGTCCTTTGTTATATATTACGCACACTGATATTGCAGCCTTAACCTCCACTAATTTTTGGATAAATGTTTCTTAGTGAGATGCAAAGACAACACACGCTTCTTGCAGTCATTAACAAGCTTCTGGCAGCATATTTGATCACTCTTCATTATTTGAAGTGGTGGAGTTTATTTAAATTGCATGATTTCCGTAAGTCCATAAACTTTTGAAAGGATTTGGGTCGGCTCCATGCCTGAAGCCTAATGTTGGCCTGCTTTATCCATTTCTAAATTTGTTTTGATGTGTTCATGGGATAGTTGCCCTGTTGAATCTTTCAGCTGTGTCAAACTTTCACTTGTCTGCCCTGAACTGTTAACATCAGGTTAAAGGAAATAGGTCAGGATGTTCAACAATAACCCAGGAGCACGCAACTCTCAAGCCTATCAGAACCTGGAAGACGCTGGAACACCAGTGCCACTGTGACGCAAGTTTAACATTAGTTATACTGATGCATGGCACAAATTGAGTAGAATAATGAAGGTGGATTACCTTTGTCAAATTTTTCAAATTCCTCTTAAATCAAAAGCTAGATGGTTGACATCTGGACACAACTTAGGAACAGGACAATGATCACAAACACACATCAGAATAGGTTTTGGAGATAAAGTAGGATAAAGTATGTTGGTGTTGATCTGAAATGAGACGGACCCTGACCCTAATAATCATTTTAAAAGTGGTTGAATCTCCAATTACAGGTCCTTCTCAAAATATTAGCATATTGTGATAAAGTTAATTATTTTCCATAATGTAATGATGAAAATTTAACATTCATATATTTTAGATTCATTGCACACTAACTGAAATATTTCAGGTCTTTTATTGTCTTAATACGGATGATTTTGGCATACAGCTCATGAAAACCCAAAATTCCTATCTCACAAAATTAGCATATCATTAAAAGGGTCTCTAAACAAGCTATGAACCTAATCATCTGAATCAATGAGTTAACTCTAAACACCTGCAAAAGATTCCTGAGGCCTTTAAAACTCCCAGCCTGGTTCATCACTCAAAACCCCAATCATGGGTAAGACTGCCGACCTGACTGCTGTCCAGAAGGCCACTATTGACACCCTCAAGCAAGAGGGTAAGACACAGAAAGAAATTTCTGAACGAATAGGCTGTTCCCAGAGTGCTGTATCAAGACACCTCAGTGGGAAGTCTATGGGAAGGAAAAAGTGTGGCAGAAAACGCTGCACAACGAGAAAAGGTGACCGGACCCTGAGGAAGATTGTGGAGAAGGGCCGATTCCAGACCTTGGGGGACCTGTGGAAGCAGTGGACTGAGTCTGGAGTAGAAACATCCAGAGCCACCGTGCACAGGCGTGTGCAGAAAATGGGCTACAGGTGCCGCATTCCCCAGGTCAAGCCACTTTTGAACCAGAAACAGTGGCAGAAGCGCCTGACCTGGGCTACAGAGAAGCAGCACTGGACTGTTGCTCAGTGGTCCAAAGTACTTTTTTCGGATGAAAGCAAATTCTGGATGTCATTCAGAAATCAAGGTGCCAGAGTTTGGAGGAAGACTGGGGAGAAGGAAATGCCAAAATGCCAGAAGTCCAGTGTCAAGTACCCACAGTCAGTGATGGTCTGGGGTGCCGTGTCAGCTGCTGGTGTTGGTCCACTGTGTTTTATCAAGGGCAGGGTCAATGCAGCTAGCTATCAGGAGATTTTGGAGCACTTCATGCTTCCATCTGCTGAAAAGCTTTATGGAGATGAAGATTTCATTTTTCAGCACGACCTGGCACCTGCTCACAGTGCCAAAACCACTGGTAAATGGTTTACTGACCATGGTATCACTGTGCTCAATTGGCCTGCCAACTCTCCTGACCTGAACCCCATAGAGAATCTGTGGGATATTGTGAAGAGAATCTTGAGAGACTCAAGACCCAACACTCTGGATGAGCTAAAGGCCGCTATCGAAGCATCCTGGGCCTCCATAAGACCTCAGCAGTGCCACAGGCTGATTGCCTCCATGCCACGCCGCATTGAAGCAGTCATTTCTGCCAAAGGATTCCCGACCAAGTATTGAGTGCATAACTGTACATGATTATTTGAAGGTTGACGTTTTTTGTATTAAAAACACTTTTCTTTTATTGGTCGGATGAAATATGCTAATTTTGTGAGATAGGAATTTTGGGTTTTCATGAGCTGTATGCCAAAATCATCCATATTAAGACAATAAAAGACCTGAAATATTTCAGTTAATGTGCAATGAATCTAAAATATATGAATGTTAAATTTTCATCATTACATTATGGAAAATAATGAACTTTATCACAATATGCTAATATTTTGAGAAGGACCTGTAGTATTATGGCACAACTTTGATAATGGCTACAAAAAGTGTGTAATTTCTTTCCCCAGTTTGGTAAGAAACATTATGTAAACATTCATGGGGGTGTATGTATATATCTGAGCCTGTATGTATAACTTTGATCCTGTTTGGGTTAAAGGAATTCAACAATAAATTCAAACGTGTACCCAATTGTTGCTTTCATTTAGGTTCTATGTTGTTTAATTGTTCCACCATGGAACGAGGATGGCCCATTCATGCCTCTGACAAGTGTATGTGAACTTCTAACCAGGGTTGCAGTTTTGCCTTTTTAATCTAAACGCAATGAGACAGCACTTTTTTACTTGTGTATTTACCAGCAAGGAGGACTACATATCCTTTAAACAAGCATCAAAATGTTGTTTTAGGATCATTTAAAAGCTGTTTTTTTTGGAAGACTTTCATTGTTGAATGATGTTCACCTTACGCCCAGTACTCCATGTACTAAACAGCAAACAGGCCCCTACTTTTCCGTACTTTTCTGTTATTGCAGGACGTAAAGCCAAGTTTTTGCAATAACATTTGTGTTTTTGCTCTTCTGGGTTTCAATTTGTGGACTTTCACTCCAACTCTCTTCTTGCTGGATCATGACACGGGCCGCAGAGCGTGCTAAATTTAAGAACACACTTTGAAATATGTGTTCTGCCCTATAATGTTGACCCTGACAGATTTTGATTTGTTGTTTCTAGATATTTCACAATAATCTTATGCAACATGTGAGATCCTTCAGAGTTGAGATGCTTATTTATGCTCTGCGAAGCAACACGCTACCATCTTTGACACACGTTAGGTTAGGCCTTGTTGTGGTCACCATGAGTTTTGTAACAGAATCCTCTTGCTTGGGAACATACATCTCTCCAGAACAGTCTGTTATTTCCATCTCACTGGTGTAATGGTGTTTCTACTGCGCTTTCTCCTGTCATTGTGTTATTTAGGAGCCACATGGAAGCTTCGCAACAACCAATCCAGTCATGCATCCCCTTGCCACTCCTGCGCTGCCTCTCCACAGCTCTGTTACACAATGTCCAGCTGTGAGTGGTGTGGTGGGAGACATCTGCTCCTCTCTTCCTGCAAAATCCCCTCATAACATGGTTTTGTTTATGTGTATCCTTCTCCAATACTCCAGTAATGTGATAAAAAAATCTGAAACAGAGGAAATAAAGTCACAGGAAACACATTGACCACCAAAACTGCCCAAAGCCCGCAGCAGTTTGTGCTGCTGCATGCAAACCAGCAGGGGAGGATGACCTCGTCGCAGCATCATTCTCAGGAAAGATTTATTTTCTTCATAGCATCGCAGCAGTCAAGTCTGTGGATGCTAGAGCTCGGTTTCGTCTTCGGCCTAGAGGTGGAAGCTATTTCTTGTGTTAGGCAGCAGGTCTGGTTAGAGTTTGGCTGTGAGCTGGCTGGCAACGTATCCGTGCTGCGGGTTTGTGATCCGGGCTGGCCCCAGACACACGCTGGCAGACCTGGGGCTCTAATGAAACCACCCAGTGCTTTTTGGCACCCTGAAGCAGGCTCTGTCATGCCTGACATAAATGTCTCATCCCAAATCGTAAAGGATACTTTCAGGGTGTCATACATGTTTATCAAGTTCTGTATTTGATGAGGGACTTAGTAAACGCTGCACGCACAACTCCTTACAAAATGATTAATATTCTTAGAAATTTGTTACGTTTTATCATGTTACAATCACAAAATGCAATGTATTTTATTATGACACTATGTGATAGAGCAACACAAAGTTGTGCATTAGTGACATGAAAAATAAATTATATATATGGTTTTTAAAATGTAAAACAAAAAAAAGAAAATTGTAACAATTGTGTCTGCACCTTTGTCTATTCTTTGGAAAACAGTTCTCAAATATAGGATGAAGAGGATCTAGGGGATTTAGGTCCAGCCTCTGCCTCTCCTGGCTGAAGAAAATCATCCCCACAGCATGATGCTGCCACCACCAAGTGTTGGTTGATCAGGGTGATGTGCAGTGTTTGTTTACTTCTACAGATAGCATTTTTGCTCACAGGGCAGAAAGTTCTGTTTTGGCCCACATCTCACCAGAGCCCTTTCTTTTACGTGTGACTTCTTTCAACAATGGCTTTCCTCCTGCCATCATTCAGTAAACAATAGATTAGTGCATTTTATGATAAAATGTTATGTTGATGATTATGTCACCTGAGCTGCGGAACTTCCTCAGCTCCTCCAGAGTTACCCTGGGGATTCTTGGCTGCCTCTCTTCTCGCACTGTCTGTCAGTTTAGGTGGACAGCCATGTTATTGTAGATTTGCTATAGTATCCACATTATCAGGTGATGTATGGAACAATGAGACTGAACTGTGATATGTTCAAAGCTTGGGATATTGTTTTATAACCTAACCCAGTTTTAAACCTCTTCACAACTTTACCCCTGACATGTTTTCTGTATTCCTGGGTTTTCTTGATTGTGCTTGTTTAGTAATTTTCTTTAACAAACCTCTGATTTTTACACTCATTTCAGAAGGTTACACTCATGCTATAAAGATTCATTACACAAAGAGTGAAAAATTTAAGTCTTTATTTCTTGTAATTTTAATTAATGAAAACCCAAAATTCGGTGTCTCAGGAAATTAGATTAGTACATAACACCAATTTAAAAAAGGCATTTTTAATCTATTTATTGGATGTATTATGCCCTACGGAAGACTGCTGACTAGATAGATGCAGTCATCAATGCAGACATCGACACCCTCCACAAGGAGGATAAGCCACAAAACGTCACTGCTAAAGAGGCTGGTTCCAAGAGGCTGGTTCCAAGCATATTAATGGAAAGTTGAGTGGAAGGAAAAAACAGTATAAAAAGGTCCACCGCATCCTCAGCCATGAGAGGATTGTGAAACAAAATCTATTCAATTTTTTTTTTCCTTTTCACGATTTGTGAGATGTATTTGTAATTAACTGGCTTTATTCAGAGGTATCGGGGTAAAGGAGGCTTAATACATAAAGACACCACCCTTTGCAGATTTTTATGTGGAAATTATCTTCCTCTCACTTCACAATTATGTGCTACTTTGTTTTAGTGTAGAGCATTAAATCCCAATAAAATCCACATTGACATTTGAGAAAAAAGCTGAATCTGAACATTATTTATTCATAAACACCATGCAAATTCACTTTACAATGATCTTGGAGCACAAATACAACAAACTGAGTTTTTCCCCATTTGAGATATAGGTTCTTTGATTTCATATAAATAATCAGACAACTTTCAGCACATCTGCAGTAAACAACATTACTACCAAATGGTCCTAATAAGTCTTTGGAAAATGCTTCCACTATACCCTCAATCTGGCAACATGTTCAATCAGAAAACTTATGCAAATGATAATCTCAGCTCTAAAGTTGCTTTCTCTTGTCTGTGGTTATAAATATGCCATAATGTAAAACAGGTGAGGAGTAAAATCCTGATCAGGCTATATTATGATAAATCACTCTTTCTCCTTGTGAAGACACCATACCAGCGTCTGTCCTACTCCCGTCACCGACACCACATGGAAGCCAATGTTCTCCAGCTTGTCCAGCACCAGGCGAGGTGGGTCGTCCACATGGTATTCAGAACTAAAATAAGCATAAACAAAGTAACTCTGCCTTCCACAGATGTAGGATTTCTCTCTTTCAGTAAACTTTGCATTGAAAAGTACATGGCTGCTAAATGTTCTGGTACTCATTCACTTCCTTCCACACCTTGGTTCATTTCCCAGAAGGATTTGAATTATATTGCCAATGACAACACTTCCCTGATCTGTATTCCATCACCTTGAAGGGTTTACTCTAAGTCTGTGAAGCAGAAGCTTTCCTGAAACCATACTTTTTTGTTCAAGCCAGCTGAGTTGATCTCGGCTCTGCTGTCAATATGTGCACTTTAACAGCCAAAAAGAAAGAAACACCACTTTTAACTGTCGGAATTGAGAAATATGGCCCTGAGAGAGGAAATTCTCACCAAAACCAACTCGGATCTGCATGTCTGTGAAGGTCGACATTAGAACAGTGCCTTTAGAGATTACTTTTTTCTGTATGTTACATGTAGGCATGGATATATGTAGTTTCACAGGATAATTTTAACCTCAAATTCTATCTGCAGGATGTAACAAAGCACCATATGTCTTCCCATTTGCAACACTCACAAATTGTTTCCCAGGATGGTGGTTTTTCTTGCACCCAGGTAACTCATGAGAGCTGGATCAGAAAATTCATCTCCTACATTTGTTGGACCAGACTCCTGAAAGACAATGATTAAACACATGATACACGACAACAGTATAATTTTCAAAAAAATTGGCACTAGCTGTTATTTGTGCAGACATGGCTCCATGTTCACCTGCAGCGTTCTGGCAGGTACAGGATAATAATCTGTAATAATATCAGTGCAGGCTAAAAATAGATGATCCAATACCAAGAGGCTATAATATTAGGCTGCTGGAGCTGAGCAGACAAGGAAATGAACATGCATAACAAAGAGAAAGAGATCATTGCAACATGTGGAAAAGTATTTTACACATTAATTAATCATTAATTAGCTTCTTCATATGCTACAAATAAAATGAAATTTGAACTAAATACATTTATTTGGTAAATGTAATCATAACCTTCTTACAGCTAATAAAAAGCCAAAATGTATCCATTGTCTATACCAGCTTATATTTCCATGGTTGTCGTGGTGGGCTGGTGAGTATCTTGAGAGATCGATGGTCTTTCAGAGACCCAAAATTCAGTTACTCAGAAACTTTTAATATTATCTAAGGCCATTTAAAATGTTATATTCAATACAAAAATTTTATGGCTATGATATGGCCTATACAATCACGGGAAACCCTGATTTTACTGTTGTCCAGCAGATAGTCATTGGCACCTTGTACAGAGAGTCCAGGAGTCTGGTGGAAGAGTGGAGAGGAACAGAATCCAAGTTGATTGAGGTCTGGTGTGAAGTTTCTATTGTCAGTGATGATCTGGGGAGCCATGTCAGAGGACTTATTCTTGTCTCTGCTGACAAGCTTTAGGAGATGCTGAGTTCATTTTCCAACTGGCCTTGGCTCCAGCCCTTGCTGCCAAAATTACTTGAGCTGATTGGTCAGGAAACTGGCCTTACCTAAACCCCATCGAGAACCTCTCTGGTTTTGTCAAGAGGAACATGAGAGACACCAGAGCCAACAATAGATAAGCTGAAGACCACAAGTATAGTAAGCTGGACTTTCGTAACACCTCAGCGGTTTCACAGGCTGACTCCTCCATGACAGACATTAAAAAATATTTTGTATTGATCTTATGTAAATAAAATCAAAGGGTTTCATTGGCTGTAAGCCTATGACTTGAAATATATCACTGTGTGTAATGAATCTATGCAGTGAACGAGTTTCGCTTTTGGAACTGATCAATGAAATAAATTAACCTTTAGATGATATTCTCATTTACCAAGATGTACTTTTATTTAAATGTGCAGTCAATTAAGGTAATATATCAATATGTCAATGTGAAATTCCAAAATTAAAATTTTGAGTTATTTTATTGTAAAACTATATATTATTTAATTATTTAGTGGTTTCCGTGCTGCAGTGCACTGTGAAAGAATTTAAAAATTTGCCTCAGCTGGTAAAATAGACCCTATAATTTGACTGGTTAACCTGCACAGCTTGACCAATCACAGGAGCCCTGCTCACTGACTTTAATGTGTAAATTCATTATTCTGTTGTAGCCTCCAACCAGGGAAAGATTCAATAAATACTGACATAATTATATATCCGTCGTGGAGATAAAACTGCAATTTGATTAACAGCATATTCAATAAATTAATTACTATATGTTTTTAATTTTAGGTCATAACATTTCACTGTTGTTTAAATTGTACCACCTCCATACCTATGGTATTTGCTTGTCTTCTTTCTTCTTAATGCAGAAAATAAGAGGCCTTCTGATAAATATGAAGCTCAAGTCACAACTGTGATTGATAAGTAATACCTACAGTGTCGCAGAAGCTAAATAAACAAAATCCTGCATTGTCCAATCCAAGCAATGCTTCTGTAAAGGCAATGCACGAGTTATTTATGCGGAATATATACACACCAGTCGGATCTGCGTGCTGATGAGCATGTAAGGCATCGCCGCCTGTTGGCTATGGTCCTGTGCTCCCCTGGGAATGACTCAAGAGGTGTATTCAACGACGCGATTGCCTCTGCACAACTTGCGCTCCTGCTGTCAGCTCTGTGCGGAATGCGGAAACGCCCACCGTGACCGACCAATCATAGCTCCCCCTCAGTCAGCTCTACAGACACGGAGTGTTGCTCAACACCACCGCAAGTTTATTGACATAGGATGTGATGACCAAGGTGCCAGAACCAATGTTTCTTTAAGACCAGTTTTCATGCAGATTAATTAAAGTTGTATATTTTTACCTTTTCACTGCAAATGTTTTCTGTACAAATATCGCCATGGAAGGAGCAAATAGCACTTCTTTTCACCCGGACGCATGACACAAAAGTTTTACATAATATGTACATTTTCTTTTTATTTTAGAACACAGGCAAACTGTAAGTGCAATATATTTGCTAATATATTTGCTAAGGGTTTTTTCTGCATCACTGTACCTCCCAAAGATGCATCCATTTCCTGTCAGAACAGTAAAAACATTTATTCTGGAGAATCACAGGAAAAGGAAATATTTGGATCTAAGGAAAGTAACAATGGCAGGGTGTCTGAAAACAAGTTTGCCTAATAAAAAATGTCCTATGAATGCCAAAAGAGGCTGATTGATTTTTAGTCAGGCCTTGTTTGTTGTGCTTAGGGGGAACTAGTAATTTAAAGCTGTCATAATCTGCCTGTGTTTGGGGTTTTGAGTTTGAGTTCTGTTTACTTTCTCTGGACTGCCATTTTCTCATTTGCTGTGTTTCAGTTCCTGAGTTTGAGGTTTTAGTTTGTATTTCCCTGCAGATTTTTTCCTTCCTGTTTATGTTCTTTAGTCAGTTTCATGGTTACTTTCTGTTGCCTGTCTTGACTCCCTGCTCATCTGTGTTGATCGACCACCCTCCTCCAGTTGCCTCTTTTCTCTCTCACACCAGCTGCTCCTGATTTTCTCTCTGATTAGCTCCCCCGGTCCATTTGTCCATTCCCCAACCTACCTCTGTATTTATTCTCTCTAGTTTTCTGTTCTCACCAGAGAACTGCTGACTACCTGCTTGCTACCCTGTTTCTGTGTCAGATGCCCTACCCTTATCTCAGGCTCTGCTTTGGCTTGTAAGTTGTTCAGTTTAAATTATTAAAGAACTTTAACCCACCCACACCGCTCTGAAGCTAATGATCTGCACATTGGTCCTGCAAAAGTCCTAGCCTAACATGACAGCTAGAGGTCAAAGTTTTTCTGAGAAAATCAATCAAAGACGTTGACCACCCGGACTCTCCTCTCCAATACCCTGGCGTAGGCCTTACCAGGGAGGCTGTTCATAACTTTTATGGACAGGATTTCTAGACGCAGCCAAGAGTTGGAGGGGGTCTGGTTTGGGGACCAGTGGATTTTGTCTCTTCTTTTTGCAGATGACGTGGTCCTGCTGACCCCATCTAGCCAAGACCTACAGCATGCACTGTGGCGGTTCACAGCCGAATGTGAATCGGCTGGGATGAAGATCATCTCCTCCAAGTCAGAGGCCATGGTTCTCGACCGGAAAAAGGTGGCTTGTCCTCTTCAGGTTGGAGGGGAGTTCCTGCCTCAAGTGGAGGACTTCAAGTATCTTGGGGTCTCGTTCACGAGTGAGGGAAGAATGGAGCGGGAGATCGACAGACGGATCACTGCGGCTGCCACAGTAATGGGGGCACTGTGCCGGTCCATTGTGGTGAAGAGAGAACTGAGCCGAAAAGCGAAGCTCTCGATTTACTGGTCGGTCTACGTTCCTACCCTCACCTATGGCCATGAACTTTGGGTCATGACCGAAAGAACGAGATCCCGGATACAAGCGGCTGAAATGAGCTTCCTCCGTAGGGTGGCCGGGCACTCCCTTAGAGATAGGGTGAGGAGCGGCCATCCAGGAGGGGCTCGGAGTAGAGCCGCTGCTTCTCCACATCGAGAGGAGCCAGTTGAGGTGGCTCGGGCATCTATACTGATGCCTCCTGGACGTCTTCCTCGGGAGGTGTTCCAGGCACGTCCCACCGGGAGGAGGCCCAGGGGACGGCCCAGGACACGCTGAAGGGACTATGTCTCTCGGCTGGCCTGTGAACGCCTTGGGTTCCCCCTGGAGGAGCTGGAGGAGGTGTCTGGGGAGAGGGACGTCTGGGTGTCTCTGCTGAGTCTGCTGCCTCCACAACCCGGTCCCGGATAAGCGGAAGACGACGAGTACGAGTATGTTGACCAGCTTCCTTCAAACAGCCATTAGGAACAATGGCTCATTTTTAGATGTATTTAATTTTAACAAACAAGTCTGGGGTAACTAAATTCCCGTCTACTAGGGAATCCCAATTTCTGTCTACAAAGAAGGATTCTTCATAAAATGAAGAACATCATGGAGAACCCTGAGCATCCTCTTCATGAGACTGTTGTACAACAACAGAGTGTCTTCAGTCAGAGGCTTCTTTAGATCTGCCGTAAGACAGTCCGCTACAGGAGAGCCTTCCTGCCCACAGCCATCAGCATCTAAAACGGCTCTTTGAAGAAACCTGTATAAATTCAGCCACGACAACATGTAAATTCCCTTTGGGATGAATAAAATATTTTTGAAATGAATTTGAATTAAATAGATGTTGAATTTTATATCTCACAGGTTTTGTGGTGAAGCGGACATTAAGATGACTAGGAGGTGTCCTTTAGGCCTTATACCAGTACATAGTGGGTACTCACTCAAAGGCAGTGAGGACAATTCAGATGACATCATGTGATATTTGCATATCATATAACTATTTCCCTTGTGCCTGTACTCTGTCTCACTCAGTAGGGTGTCTCATGTGGAACCAGCTCCCAGTTTTAGTCCGTGAGGCAACCTGTCTACTTTTAAGCCTAGGCTTAAAACTTTCCTTTTTGATAAAGCTTATAGTTAGAGTGGCTTAGGTTATCCTGAGCTATCTCTGTATTTATGCTGCTATAGGCTTAGAGTGCTGGAGGACATAATGACCACTTTCCCCCTCTTCGCTACATTCTCACACTACTCTCCAATTTTGCTTTATTTGCTGTTATTTCAGATTTTAACTTTATGTTCTCTCTCTTTTTCTCTTCCTAGAAGCTACACCTGGCCTGACTCTGTGTCTACCTGTGACACCTTTCTGGAGAGGGGCATCGTCCAAGCTTCTGCTGGCAACATCTTAATGCTCACCCTCTACCGATGATCCACATGGTCCTGTCTTTCAGTGTTTAACCCTTTCTCTCTCCTAGACATGGCAATTGACTAAGCTTTTACTGTGACTAACTATGTGCTCTCTTTCAGACTCTAACCTTGAAAACTGGCTCAGAGTTTATCTGTTCTTTCTTTCTAGGTGAAACAACTAAAGGAGCTACATCCATTAACATTTACTTTTCCTTCCCATAGAAAGTACTCCTGGATCAGTGCTTCTTTGCCCTCTTTGTGTCTCTGCTCTGTTCTCTCAAACCCCCAGTTGGTCGTGGCAGATGGCCGTTTACACTGAGCCTGGTTCTGCTGGAGGTTTCTTCCTGTTAAAAGGGAGTTTTTCCTCTCCACTGTTGCTACATGCATGCTCAGTATGAGGGATTGCTGCAAAGTCAACGCCAGTGACTGTCCACTGTTGTTACATGCTCATCCAGGAGGAGTGACTGGTACAAGTCACTGACTCGATGCAATCTGCTGGGTAGATAGAAAAACTTTTTTTCCAATTTCAATAAATAACTGAATCTGACTGCACTGTTCAATGGTTAGGACTAATTGGAATGTATGTACCTGACTTTTGTGAAGTGCCTTGAGACAACATGTGTTGTGAATTGGCGCTATATAAATAAACTGAATTGAATTGAATTAGGGGAAAGGAGCAAGGGAGTTTGTGTGTACATCTGTTTGAAAAGCAGCAAAAAAGCACTGCAACTCAGTTCCCGTCTTATCTTTTAAGGAGCCCGTCAGTAGATTTGGTTCATTTGTGGATGTCACAACTCGATTACATATTGTTGTCACCTACAGAGCAACATGTCTAGGTCAGTTTTTCCATTTGTGTCGTTATTTTGTTGTGTTTATTCAAGATAAAATCTCCCAAATAGCAGCTTCCACCTTCAAATTTCTCTGTGGACATCAAACACAAGTACGTCTCAAAAGATTTACGTTTAACATTTTCTGTCACTCATTGCAGAAAGTAAAACAAAACTTTTTAAACATAGAGTGAAATATTTCGAGCCTGTATTTCTTGTAATTTTGGTGATTATGGCCTCTGGATAAGCCATAATCTTATGGTCTCAGAAAATTTGAATATTATATAGGATTAATAAAAAGGATATTTTAAACAGATGTCAGGCTTCTGAAAAGTATGTTAATTTCTAGCCTCTCTATCTCTATCTTGATTTGTAGCCCATTCATCTATGCGTAGTTTTTTCTTGATGTGCTGATTCCAACCTCAGTCCATGCCTTGTAAAGATCCCCCCAACACAACGTTCGATGAATATGTTTGGATACAGCACTCTTTGAACAACTAGCTTCTTTAGCAATGACCTTTTGTGGCATACTCTCCTTGTGGAGTGTGTCATTGACTGTGTTCTGGACATCTCTCAAGTCAGCATGATTGTTTAGCCAACTTTTATTGTCTGATCTTTAAACCCTGATTATTGTTTTAACATTTGAATCATAGGCAAAAACAGGACCATTCAGAAATGCCCTGTCCAGCAGTCATTCATGAAGATATAATCTTTACAAACTGTTTGCTGTGAATTGACTTGCTTTTTTTCTGATATTTGATTATATTTTAAATTAATTCAGCATAGTTTTGCTACATAGCACTGATTCACAAAGAACATTGTCTCAAGGAAATTTATGGAAAACATATGGTTAATTCTCTACATAGAAATATACAGTCAATTCAGTCCTATGATTTAGACAGATTTAAAGTTAATTACATACACACCAATGTGATTCTTGCTATTAAAGAACCTGGTCAAGTTCAGTTCATTTTTCGAATTGGTAAAAAGGGTTTCTATCTAAGCAAACCCAAAGGATTGGATCAGTCATTCAGCTGATTTCTGTCCTCTGAATGCTCTCAGTGGGGGAGTGCTCACTGCTTTCTACTTTCAAACAGCCTATCTTTTCCCTTTCATGCAGTTTTGCTGAACATGCGCTGAATGTTTTTATTTATTTATTTTACCACTCATGTAGGGCCTTGGGGTGCCGGTGCGTCATTGGGGTGTTGCAAGGGATTTCCATCTTTGCGACCCCATGGCAGCCTGTGCCCCAATTTTATTGTACAACTTGGACACTCATAGATAACATTTTCATGGCATTCATATGTAGGGCCTTGGGTGTAAAAGGGTATTTTATTACCCTAACCTCTGGTGCCTGTGCTCACCTCTAAGGGTTAAGTTGCATGTAGACATTTAGGGTTCTGGGTGGGGTGGGGGGGTGTGGCAGACCCTCTTCCCCACCCATTTTTCTTTTTAAAAGCACACTACAACAACATGCATCAACACTACATTTGAGTGGGTGGAGATAGGCTTGGGGTCTTATCCCACCCTCGTTTGCTGTTTGCCATCTGGGTCGGAGACCGGGAGAGGGAGCGGGCCATCTGGTCGGGATCTGGACTGGGGTTGAGGTTCGGGTCTTGGGGGTTGTCTGGTGCTGGGGCTGGCTCTTCAGCCATCTCGGGATCGTTTGGATTGACTTGGATCTCGGTCCCTGGCTTCGGTGCCTGGTCCCTCGCTTGGCGAAGCGTCGGGCTCCGGCGAGGGGGTCTTGGCCGGGCTGTGTGCAGTGTTCATTGAGATGTGGCTTCGCTTTAATGGAGGGGCTGGCCAGCTTGCTTAGTGCAGTGGGGTGTGCCATGCGGGAGCGTGGGTGGCCGGCATCCTGGGGCTCCTCCAGGTTTTGGGTGTGGGGTTGGGGTTGGCAGGGTGCCAGGTCCTTGGCATGCTGTGGTGGCCTTCCTCCAATGCTTCCTTCTGTGGCTCTTGCCCCTGGCCGGCCGCAGGGCTACAGTTGGCGGTCAGGTAGGTGGAGCGGCGGAGTATGCCTTGTGCCCGCACTGGGAAGGCTGATGAGATGTGCTTGGCCTGGAGCGGTTGGCCTGCCCGGCGTGGTTACCCGACTGGTGCATGTTTCCCTCTCACGGACTGATGGGCTGGGGCTGCTGATGGTGGCCGAATGGTTGGGTGGGCTTGGCGGTGTGCAGCTCTGGTGACTGTTGTGTCTGGGAGGGGATCCGGGTGGCGGGCTAGGGGGTGGCATGGGGAACTGCAGTGTGTGGGGTGAGGGGGTTATGTCCTCTTTTTGGATGTGGGGTCACCGGCATCTGGATCGGCTGAGCGGCAATGGTAGAGCTGAGCTGGAAAATATCTACCTGGGGTATCGTTTCAGTGGCAGTGATGTGGTGTGTCTGTGTGGTTGCGGGGGCGAGGTGGGGGACGCTGGCCTCAAGTGCTCGCCGCTGGCCGGGGACCTGCTGCCAGGTGAGTTTAACCTGTCTTGGTGTGGTGTCAGGGGCTCGGTTGTGAGCTCGGTGCTCGACAGTGTCTGCCCTGTGGGCGGGGGCTGGGACAGCATTGCATGGGGCCCTTGCCTTGCTGTCACGGCACGCTGTGTGGTGGGGGTTGGATGCGGCGGGGGTGCTTGGAGAGGGGCTCTGTGTGGGTGTTCCTTCGTCGGCCTTTTGGGGATGAAGCTCTTCTGTGGGAGTGTGCCCATGTGCTGTGGGGGGATTTATGGCGTTTGGGTTTGGGGGCATGTGTTCGATATCTGTGTCTTGGTTGGGGGTGGCCCAGTGAGGTGATTCATGTCAGGTTCATTGGGGGTGGAGGGCTCATGGGGTTGGAATCACTCAGGCATGAGCCCGAGTTTGCCCAGACCAGGTTCAGGTGCTGGGGCGGTCTGCCTGTCTCCACTTCCCGAGAGGGAAGGTGACCACCTCCTGGGTCCGGGGGCTGGTTGTCCCTATGGGGCACCTGGACCTGGGAGTATAGAGTATATATGGGGAGTGTGAGTGAGTGTACGACGTCCATTGTTGTTTGTCTTTACATTGGGTGCGTGGGTGTGAGTGTTTTTATGTGTATGCATGAGGGTGGGAATGTGTGATTGTAAATGTGTGTGCCTGTTTTTTGTTTCAGGTTGGGTCTTGGTCTGCTCCCTCTCCTGGATCAGTTTAGGCCCCCATGTGGGGCCTATTCCCTCCCCGCCACACTACCTGCCGGTGGTTGGTATCTCTGCCCGCCGGTGTACTCGTGGTTCTCGGTATCCGGGGCTGGGTGCTTTGGTGTGTACTGGCTCACTCCTGGTGGCTGTTTGCCAGGGCCTGGACCCCTGGGCTCGGTCAGGCCTCTGCTTGGGGAGTGATATGTCCCGGGGTCTCGGGTCTCTGGGTCCATGGCTGGATCAGCTCGGGTGTAGACTGCTGCCTGTGGGGCCTGTGGGCTTGTCGCTGCAGCTCCCTGGGCCTTCTGCACTGTGGCTGCTGGGTGGTTCCCTTGGGATTCTCCGCTACTCCTCTCTGGGGGGGTTGCGGTAGTCCCGGCGGTGGTCCTCCTGGGGTTCCTGTGCTCTGGGGGGCCGTTGGATGTCTGTGGCGTGGATCTCCTCCATATCTGTCCCGGGTCCAGGGGGCGGATCTGTGGCTCCTCACACTCACTATTGCATATTTTTATGGAGAAACCTTGTATGCACAAGCACAAGCACACTCACACTCAGACCCACAGGTGTTTAGATTCAGGTGTTAACAGATACACAAATGTTCTATATTGAGCTGCATTTACCACTAAATACATCTTACATTCATAAGTACCGTGCATTTTTGGTAAAAAAGCTGTTAATATGAACGTTTCTGCAGGTGTAGAAGCAAGTTATCTTGTATTCTCTTTATCCTTTCTTTCTTTCCTCCATTCTATTCTCCTTCTCTCCCCTTTTCCATTATGCCCCCCTCTCCGTGTCTGTAACATTTGAAATAATCCCAAAGCAGTTTCTAATGAAGTTTCTTTTTATGAATATCAAGCAGAGCCTTAAAGCGTTAGCTGTAATGCTCCACTTGTGAAAGTAAATCTGTTGGGCTTTTTCTTGGCACTCAGTCAACAATTCTGAATACTTCTCTACCAGACATGACAAGGTTAAAAAAAAAAAAAGGTTTTTAATATACTCGTACTCGTACTTGTCGTCTTCCGCTTATCCAGGACCGGGTCGCGGGGGCAGCAGACTCAGCAGAGACACCCAGACATCCCTCTCCCCAGACACCTCCTCCAGCTCCTCCGGGGGGAGTCCAAGGCATTCTCAGCCAGCCGAGAGACATAGACCTTCCAGCGCGTCCTGGGCCATCCCCTGGGCCTCCTCCCGGTGGGACGTGCCTGGAACACCTCCCGAGGAAGGCGTCCAGGAGGCATCCGGTATAGATGCCCGAGCCACCTCAACTGGCTCCTCTCGATGTGGTGGAGCAGCGGCTCTACTCCGAGCCCCTCCCGGATGGCCGCTCCTCACCCTATCTCTAAGGGAGTGCCCGGCCACCCTACGGAGGAAGCTCATTTCAGCCGCTTGTATCCGGGATCTCGTTCTTCCGGTCATGACCCAAAGTTCATGGCCATAGGTGAGGGTAGGAACGTAGACCGACCGATAAATCGAGAGCTTCGCTTTTCGGCTCAGCTCTCTCTTCACCACAACGGACCGGCACAGTGCCCCCATTACTGCGGCAGCTGCACCGATCCGTCTGTCGATCTCCTGCTCCATTCTTCCCTCACTCGTGAACAAGACCCCGAGATACTTAAACTCCTCCACTTGAGGCAGGAACCCCCCTCCAACCTGAAGAGGACAAGCCACCCTTTTCCGGTCGAGTACCATGGCCTCTGACTTGGAGGAGCTGATCTTCATCCCAGCTGCTTCACACTCGGCTGCGAACCGCCACAGCGCATGCTGTAGGTCTTGCCTGGAGGGGGCCAGCAGGACCACGTCATCTGCAAAAAGAAGAGACGAAATCCACTGGTCCCCAAACCAGACCCCCTCCGGCCCTTGGCTGTGTCTAGAAATCCTGTCCATAAAAGTTCTGAACAGGACAGGTGACAATGGGCAGCCCTACCGGAGTCCAACATGCACCGGGAACAGGTCCGACTTAGTGCCAGCAATACGGACCAAACTCCTGCTCTGCTCGTACAGGGACCAGATGGCCCCTAATAAAGGGCCCCCGATCCCATACTCCTGGAGCACCCCCCACAGGGCATCACGAGGGACACAGTCGAATGCCTTCTCCAGGTCCACAAAACTCATGTGAACTGGTTGGGCAAACTCCCCTGAAACCTCGAGTACCCTGTAGAGGGTATAGAGGTGGTCCAGTGTTCCACAGCCGGGAGGAAAACCACACTGCTCCTCCTAAAGCCGAGGTTCGACTATCGACCGCCACGCAATGTTGAAGAGGCGTGTCAACCTCGACAGCCCCACAACATCCAGAGATTTGAGGTACTCAGGGCGGATCTCATCCACCCTCGAAGTCTTGCCACCGCAGAGCTTTTTAACCACCTCGGTGACTTCAGCCTGGGTGATGAAGGAGTCCAACCCCGAGTCCCCAGCCTCTGTTTCCACCAGGGAATGCGTGGTGGCAGGATTGAGGAGATCCTCGAAGTACTCCTTCCCCCGCCCAATAATGTCCTCTGTCGAGGTCAGCAGCCTCCCACCCCCACTATAGACAGTGTTGGCGAAGCACTGCTTCCCCCACCTGAGGCGCCGGACGGTTTGCCAGAATCGCTTCGAGGCCAACCGGTAGTCCTTCTCCATGGCCTCACCAAACTCCTCCCAGGCCCAGGTTTTTGCCTCTGCCTCTGCCACAGCCTGGGCCGCAGCACGCTTGGCCTCACGGTACCCGTCAGCTGCCTCAGGAGTCCCACAAGCCAACCACAGCCGATAGGACTCCTTCTTCAGCTTGACAGCATCCCTTACTGCCGGTGTCCACCACCGGGTTCTGGGATTGCTGCTGCGACAGGCACAGCAGACCTTACGGCCGCAACTACGGGCAGCAGCATCGACAATAGATGCGGAGAACATGGTCCACTCGGATTCTATGTCTCCAGCATCCCCTGGGATCTGGTCAAAGCTCTCCCGGAGGTGGGAGTTGAATACATCCCTGGCCGAGGGCTCTGCCAGGCGTTCCCCGCAGACCCTCACTATGTGCTTGGGCCTGCCAAGTCTGTCCGGCTTTCTCCTCCTCCAGCGGATCCAACTCACCACCAGGTGGTGATCAGTGGACAGCTCAGCCCCTCTCTTCAACCGAGTGTCCAAAACATGCGGCCAACGGTCTGATGATACGACGACAAAGTCAATCATTGACCTCCTGCCTAGGGTGTCCTGGTGCCAAGTGCACTGATGGACACCCTTATGTTTGAACATGGTGTTCATTATGGACAATCCGTGACTAGCACAGAAGTCCAATAACAAAACACCACTCGGATTCAGATCGGGGAGGCCATTCCTCCCGATCACGCCTCTCCAGGTGTCACTGAAGTCCCCCAGCAGAATAATGGAGTCCCCGGGAGGGGCACTATCCAGCACCTCCGACAGGGACACCAAGAAGGCCGGGTACTCCGCACTACCGGAGACGACAGTCAGAGACCTATCCCCAACCCGAAGGCGCAGGGATGTGATCCTCTCATCCACTGGGATAAACCCCAACACAAGATGGTTGAGCTGGGGGGCAACAAGCAAACCCACACCAGCCCGCTGCCTCTCCCCGTGGGCCACTCCAGAGTAGAAGAGAGTCCAGCCCCTCTCATGGAGATGGGTTCCAGAGCCCACGCCCTGCATGGAGGCGAGCCCAACTATTTCTAGTTGATATCTCTCGACCTCCCGCACAAGCTCAGGCTCCTTCCCTCCCAGCGAGGTGACATTCCACGTCCCTAGAGCCAGCCTAAGCATCCGGGGATGGGGCTGCTGAGGTCTCCACCTTCGTCCGCCACCCAATCCGGTCCCTCACGGTTCCCCCTGCAGGTGGTGGGCCCACTGGGAGATGGCCTCGCGTCTCTCGTTCGGGCTTGGCCCGGCTGGATCCCGCGAGGAGCAACCCGGCTACGAGGTTGTCTCTGGCGAGTCCCGACCCCAGGCCTGGCTCCAGGGTGGGACCCCGGCTCCGCCGTACTGGGCGACGTCACGTGCCTCGATATTTTAGTCCTCATGAAGGATTCTTGAACTGCTCTTTGTCTGACCTGTCACCTAGAGCCTGTTTGCCATGGGAGACCCTACCAGGGGCATTTAGGCCCCAGACAACATAGCCTCTAGGATCATTTGAGCACTCAAACCCCTCCACCATGTTAAGGTGGTGGTTCAAGGAGGGGCTTTTAATATAATTACTTTTTAAATATTTTGGTTATTTCATATCTCTGACATGAGAAGTAGTTTGATATGATATGATTACACCTCCTCTGAGCTTTGCTGGTAATTTTCACCGGCTATTATAACATTCTGCATCACGAAAGCTGTAAGAACTTCATCTTCAGATGTCTATAGAAGCTGTTTGCCTGTGCGGACGTGCAACATACCTAAACCAGCACCAGCTGAAATTGCAACATGCTTTCTGAATAAATTGAGGGTTTCTTCAGTTCAGATGGCAAAGAATCAAATCAGGTGCTCCTGGTCACATAATTTGACTTTGGGTTCTGTAAGACTTTGACTTGTTTGTGAAAAGATTTACAGGCCTTTATCTCGACTTTAGTCTCGACTTTGCGTTTCATTCTTGAATGATTTTGTTTTCCTTGGTTACTGCAATGTTTTGTGACCAACTTTCATAAACTCCAGCCAATAATCCTGGCTAGGACTGTACACAGTCAAATGGATGACGTTGGCCACATTGCCTTCTGTTGGACCATGTTTTGCTGAATATTGGACCATTTGCACATTGCTGGACGCCACCAGGCCTTCCAATGTCATCGGCCATTTTGTACCGCAGGATAGTCTGCTCCTTCAAATCCCAGCAGGCACCGTGGCTGATAGGATGGGGACGTCCCAAGTCTGATGTCACAGGAGGCTATTTAGGAAGGTGGCCCCTTTAAGGAGGTCCTTTCAGCTTGGGACCAAGACGCGGTTACCACGCAACTGAAGCAGCTTTCTGGAGAAGAGGTCCCAAGTGGATTTCATTCTTTCTCCTTCGTTGGCCAACGAGAAAACTAAGCGAATTAAGCTTACAGAAATAAGAAGGCTTGTAAGTTTTCAACTGCAAGTTTACTGATCGAAGACGTGAGTTTAACACGTAGCCAAAAAAACCCCACAGAGTTTTCTAGGAGAGGCAATTTTTCCTCCTTGTTTTTGTACCAGTCGACTAGTGACGGTCCGTCATAATTTTTCTACCTTTCTGCCACGGAGGCCACCAAGGAAGAAAACGGACTGCTTTGCTGAGTATCCGCGGACGCGTGGAACTCTTCACCCCGAGATAATTTCACAATGCAATACTTTGTGTTGGTCAGTTACTGTACATACAATTGCAATACAGCAATTTGAAGTTTATGGTTGCAACGTGACAAAATGTGAAAAACTTGAAGGGGTAATGCATCTTACTCTAGTTTGTCCCAGCCTTTTAAAATGAGCTTAAACACCATTATCTTTTCCAAAATCCAAAGATTTCATTCATATTAATGCTGAACCAACAGAAGAGTTCTGATGCAGCTCCAACTAAACATTCAGCAACAGAAAATCCTGCAGAAGTCAGTTTTAGGACGGAAAAGAAAAAAGCTGGATCCCATGCAGAGTTATTCAATTTGCCATTTGAAGCAGAAGAAAGGTATGCTTGATAGTAAATGTTATGTCTCCTAAAGTCTACTTCCCTGTGTGTAAGAGATCCTGAATACAACATCAAGCTTTCTCTGATCAGTGTGTATGTGACATATTTACTTGCTGCGAATATGCGTGGGAGAAGAGCTGCACCTGGAGGCTGCTCTGCTGAAGCAATCGCTTTAAATCACAAAGTAGGAGCTGAATAGGTATAAATTATACAACAGGGCTGTTTGTGTATTTAGTGATTTACTGTAGGTGTGTGTTGGAAAGATTTTGCAGTATTTAGCTGAGGGTTTTAAGCTGTGGGAGAGCACAGACAGCGGGCAGCTCTTTGATAGATTTGGTGTTAGGGTTACACAGCATATAGGTTTACATGGGTTTAATGTTGATGAATCACTGTCGGTTAATTTATTCTGCTTTTTATCCTTGTGAATTTATACTTATGTCTGCATCTAAGTGTGTAGTCTGTATCCCCTCTGAGGAGTTTTGCACTCCATCTTCTCCAAGGAGAGGCAGCTCTGACCTCCTTTCCTGTTTTCTGTTGTCCAGATTACATAAAGTGTCTCCACGCAGAGATGCCCCCCTCCTTCTGGCTTTCTTTCTTCGTTACCTCGTCTTGCCTCCTGTACTCTATCGTGCTGTGCTTACTTACAGACAGAGGATACCACAGGGTTTAGCAATTGCACAATATGTCACAGCGGTATATAATGCCACAAAACATTTTGAGAGCTGTCACCAGGTTAGCATTTTGTTGAAAAACACCAGGATGTGGTTTCAGTGGTTCTGCAAGCTGGAAATGAGGTTTGTTTGGGGAGACAGTGATTAAGAATAATGTCATCACATATTTTGAATGACATTCATTTACCCATGTGTCTTTTCTCTCGTCACCTCAGTTGAGATCTAAAGTTTGTGCACAGAGAACATCCTCATGGGTTACCACAAACTGGGTTGGAAGGGCCATTAGTACCAGAAAAGCAGCAAGGTACAAAATAAACAGAGAAACAAGGAACGTTTTCAGTAAAGCTTTAATGTGACAACTTTGAAACATGGCTCGCTTTTCTGGATACCTTGCTTGTTTTCTGCTGAATCCTGTAGATTTGTAACAATAATTGGAACATAATGACGCCACATTTTCAGTAACAGACTAAGGTAGCTTTAAATGAAGAGAATAATTGTTCTCTTTGTTCAATGTGAGTCATGTTAACTTGGAACCGGATTTGCACAGCCAGAAAATTCCTGAAACAGTTGTCAGAGACAGAAATCCTTTAGGATTTTTAACAACTCAGTGGCTCTTAACTGTATAATTTAAAAATCAGGTGCATTTATGGACCATTTACTTTTTCCACAAAATGATTTATTGTTAACTTTTTGTAAAACACATTACGGATTCCCTGAATGGCAAAACCTAGTCCTGCTTTAAACCTTTTTTCTCTACAACACATACTGTAGTTGAATCATATCAGTTATGATTCGACTTCTCTGAAACACAGTTAGGTGTCTGAGCATTTCAACTGTTGAAAACATGAAGTTACAGGAATTAGTAATAAAGACTCCCATATTACGACCCTAAATATGTTTTGAAAATTGTCTTGAATTTAAATATAGTTTTTCTTTAATACTTTGTATCCTTCGCTCGTAATAAACTGTAGTCTCATCTTAGTGTACAGATGCTCTGTCTATACTGAATGAATTACTTAGTTCGGCATAACAAATGCATGGATTGGCTCAAATGATGGATAAAGCTGATTATTATTTAAAATGAAGGTGTATCTTAAAACACGTTAAACACAGGTTTAGTGTGAAAAAATAAAGCACAGTTTGTGAAACATCTCTGCAGTCACGTCTTTAAAATTTGTGTCATTTGTAATGTGGCCTGTAACACTGCATGTGTTTCGTTATGAAGGGTGTTCTGTCCTTATTCCACGTCCTATAGTTCGACTTGACAGACAACTAACAACTTCAGTGAAAATCAGAATCAAAAGTGTAGCTTTCCTAAAAAAAATCAGAAAATACAAGTTGCAAATGGTGCGTTTTTTACACACAGTATAGCTGAACACCGTTATGCAAGTTGCTGTATTGGCTTTTTTCCAATTACAACCACCAAATGGCGCCAACGAAATTTATATACATCTACCATGACAAAGGGTGTACATTTTTCTGTGTGCAGCTGCATAAAGACTACATAAGTTACTTTTTACTTTTAATAGTCTTGTTTTTTTTATCCTATGTGTTAATGGTTGCCTGACCGTCTTTGGTTGAAAGTTCAATGATCTATACACCCATGTGAGAGTGCACGCAAATAATTCAGATTTTCTCAGAAAACAAGTCCAAGTCCGTGTTAAGATCAGCCACTCCAGGCATTCAACAGTGCAGACAAAGCATCTGCATTGTGCAGCAAGAGATTAAAGTCCTTTTCAGATCATGTTTTCACCCACAGTATATCACCACATGTTAAATATCTACATCAAATTCTGTTGATCAACGTAACTCTCAGATGAAACCGACACTGGAGGATCACCAGGTATCTCTGCTCTCTCTGTATGATGGCCTTTGCTGCTGCTGCCCTTGTTTGGTATTATATCACTAAGTCACACAATCTCCACAATCCACTATCATATAGCTTATACAGGGGTTGGACAATGAAACTGAAACACCTGATTTTAGACCACAATAATTTATTAGTATGGTGTAGGGCCTCCTTTTGCGGCCAATACAGCGTCAATTCGTCTTGGGAATGACATATACAAGTCCTGCACAGTGGTCAGAGGGATTTTAAGCCATTCTTCTTGCAGGATAGTGGCCAGGTCACTACGTGATACTGGTGGAGGAAAACATTTCCTGACTCGCTCCTCCAAAACACCCCAAAGTGTCTCAATAATATTTAGATCTGGTGACTGTGCAGGCCATGGGAGATGTTCAACTTCACTTTCATGTTCATCAAACCAATCTTTCACCAGTCTTGCTGTGTGTATTGGTGCATTGTCATCCTGATACATGGCACTGCCTTCAGGATACAATGTTTGAACCATTGGATACACATGGTCCTCAAGAATGGTTCGGTAGTCCTTGGCAGTGACGCACGCGCCCATCTAGCACAAGTATTGGGCCAAAGGAATGCCATGATATGGCAGCCCAAACCATCACTGATCCAACCCCATGCTTCTCCACACCGTAACTCTCCCGGATGTGGGGAAAACAGTAAAGGTGGATTCATCAGAGAACAATACATGTTTCACATTGTCCACAGCCCAAGATTTGCGCTCCTTGAACCATTGAAACTGACGTTTGGCATTGGCATGAGTGACCAAAGGTTTGGCTATAGCAGCCCGGCTGTGTATATTGACCCTGTGGAGCTCCCGACGGACAGTTCTGGTGGAAACAAGAGAGTTAAGGTGCACATTTAATTCTGCCGTGATTTGGGCAGCCGTGGTTTTATGTTTTTTGGATACAATCCGGGTTAGCACCCGAACATCCCTTTCAAACAGCTTCCTCTTGCGTCCACAGTTAATCCTTTTGGATGTGGTTCGTCCTTCTTGGTGGTATGCTGACATTACCCTGGATACCGTGGCTCTTGATACATCACAAAGACTTGCTGTCTTGGTGACAGATGCGCCAGCAAGATGTGCACCGACAATTTGTCCTCTTTTGAACTCTGATATGTCACCCATAATGTTGTGTGCATTTCCATATTTTGAGCAAAACTGTGCTCTTACTGGTGAAATGTGCAATCAATGAAGACTGGCTACCAGGCTGGTCCAATTTAGCCATGAAACCTCCCACACTAAAATGACAGGTGTTTCAGTTTCATTGTCCAACCCCTGTGCTTCATATTTGTGACAGGACTTGATGCTTTACCAAATATGCTTCATTTGTTTAGATTTGAGACTTTTCTAAGTGTTATTACTGTATGTCTGTAAAGAAAGATATAAGGACTTAGATAATGAGAACTTTAGAGAGATGGATCATTGAACGGGGAGGAAAGAATGACATGAATGCGCATCACCAGGACTGAGTCAAATTAAGATTCTAATCAGGCCTGTGGTTGTCATCTTGGCTTTCATTATTTGTTGCACCATGTGGTTGCTGTTTATGGACATGTCCAGCAGAGGTAATCTGTTCTGCATATCAACGTACCGTCTGTGCCCAAGAGATGGCTTCTTTTTGGGAAAATGGCTGCAGCACAAAGCTTGGCAGAAGAAAAGGGACAGCTTGACTTTGTTAAAGGCATAACAAAAGCAGAGAAACGGCATAAAAGCTTCCCTAGGTTGGTTGCATTGTACACAGGGTTTTTTGAAACATCATCTAAGCAGATGTGGAGCATAATGTGACGTGTACTTTGATGACAGTCTGGGAAGTGGCTGCTTTAGTGTTTGGTTCTATGAACACTGAGGTCTTCTTTTTCTTCAGACAATCTTCATAGACCTCAGTTCTTCACTTATTGTGGATACAAGTGTTAGGAGTTTATGGGGACTAATAAATGCCTATATAAATATTAATATTTCTAGTTTATAGAGTGTAGCATTAAGTTTAGTCTAACTTGAAGTAATCTTTTAACAGTCTTCTAACTGACCACGAATCAGTATTTAAAATTTTAACACATGTTTTGAATTGGGGTTCGGTGATGTATCTGTTAGTATCAGTCAAACTATTGCATTCTCCAGGAGCGTGGGTTTTGGTTTTCTTTTGTGTTTGTGTTTTATCATTCCCTAAGTATGTTCTAGCAGGTCTTGTCATATTCTGTTGTTAATTGTGACATTAGGGTTTTGCCTTATTTGTTCATTCTTCTATGCATAGTTTCTTGGTTTATTCTTGTGTTTGGTTGTTTGTACATTTAGAATTATTTCTGTTAGATCTCTGTTTTTCCCCTTGCTTTGATAGTTTCTTTCTCTGTTTCTCATGGTGTGGTAGAAGAAGGACCCAAATGCAGAGCATAATTGTAATGATAAAGGTTTTAATAATTAAGGAACTTACAGGGAGACAAGGACACGGGGCATAGTTAGAGAACCAGATGATGATATGTAGCATATGGCATGGAACAGCGTAACAAACAGTCATGAGCAGGCTTGGCACGACTAACATGAGCAATGAAAACCAGAGAGTTTAAATTCAGAGGCAGGGTAGAGAAATTAACTACAAGACCTAATCAGATGAATTGTAGAGCAGCTGGTGGGAGGGAGCATGTAGAGCAACTGAAGGAGGGAGGCCAATTAAAACAGATAAGCAGAGAAGTCTATTGAAGTAACAGAAATATCTAAACACAGGAATAAACAAAGAACCTAAATCAACGTGAATGAACTAAAATAACAGCAACTAAAGAACACAAACAACAGGGAGGAAACAACTCTATTGAAAAACTCAAACACCTAACAGAGGCGAATCATAAAACTGTTCAGCTACAGTCATGCTAATTAGTCATATTCCCTCAGTTCCCTGCTTTGATTTTCTCCCAGCTGCTCTGCATTCTGTTGAATGTACTCACCTGGTTTCCATGTAGCTCATCACGTCTCCATAGTATTTAATTTCTAGGTCTTGCTCTCCTCCGCTGGATCCTCTTGTTTACACTGCTTGTTGGACTTCCTCGTACTCCGTTATGTTCTCCACTTTTTTCCACCTATGCTTCATGAATATAAATCTGTATCTCTGAATTTATCTTTGCTTCTCAAAACGTTTATTGTTCTGGCAGCTATCGACCACAGGATACTGATGGCTGACAACTGCTCTACAGAACCCTACTTTAACATTACATCCCTGTGTCTTGAGTATGTTAACATAAAAGAGGAATTTTCAAATTGAATTGTTATGCTTCATTGCATATATTGATACAGGGTCACATAAAAAGATAAAAAGAAACACAAACATGTAAGAAAGATAAACTGGAAAAATGAAAGCCCTGACCAGATTCATAAGAAAACAAGAGTTCAGTGAAGGGAGGACAGTAAATTTCCAACTTAATGTAAAATGTTTTGCCTTTTTGTGACAGAAAAAAAGAAAACTATCATCTAGGTTTTAAATCTCCTAAGAAAATGCATCCAGAGTCTGCCTGTTCAACATGTTTTCTGGCTTTCAGGTTGCGGCGACAGTTGTAACTTGGAGCAAATTCTTGGAAGCACTGACTTGTATTCACACACAAACACTTTAATGGTTTTTACGAGATGATAGATGACGATGAGGGAGAAGAGTCTCATTTTTGAAATGTAATGTGGTCGGTGGGGTGGTTGCTGGTATCCCAGACCAATAGCTCAATGACACTTATCTAATTTATAATGTGCTGTTTTATTGCAAAGCCTCAACTCAAGTGTGAGCTTACATGTGGAGCTACGCATAAACACATGCATGTGTGCACACTTAGATGCGCAGTTATATTCTGTGAACCCTTTATTGCTGCAAGGTCACTCCGGTTTCTCACTTTCTCACTTTATCAAACTGTGTTGGAGGTTGAGAAATGAATCTTAAGATCCAGGCCTCTCTTATCTTTGGTTCTTCTCTGCCTCTCTTCTGTTGTTATTCCTTCATCCCACTGTTGAACACTTCAGGAAATGTCTGGTTTATCTTCAACTCTGCTCTTGTCACTTTTAACTTTATTCCCTTAACTCACCAAGATCCTCCTTATCTTTTACCATCCCCGGTTGTAAGTTGAGTGCCATAAGGATGATCATATTTTATCTGAATGTTTAAATTCCCAAGAACAAATGCATCCATGATAGTGGAAAGAGCTGACAAAATAACAAGATGCAACTGCTCAGTTCAACATGCCGGCATCTTGACAAGTAAGCATTCAACATCTCAGTTTACTGCACGCAAGTGTTTTGTATTGAATGAAAAGGGAGTAGTGGATGATTAAAGAGAGGGATTTTGGACACAGAATTAGAGTTCAGACAAGTTCATTGCATCAATAAAGGCCTTCTTGGTGTTAATCAGTCGCTGTTAGCAGCTGAAGTGATCTGCTGATTTGGTTTATAATAATGAAAACTGTATAATCATTGGGACTCGTTCTTCAAACTTTGAATGTAACTTGGTCAAAATCTCATGGATGTTTCTCTTATACCGATATTCTTGAGATTAAAGTCTTAACAGCTCAATGATAATACCAACGATCTTAAATGTCAGACGCTAAAGTTAATGTCCATACAATTGATCTCCTTTTATTCGGCTTAGTATATACATTTTTTATTAGTTGCTGGATGTTTATAGAAACTTGAGAAAACGAGATAGAGAGATTTTGCTAAATTGGTGTCACTGTCAATCCCAAAGCTTAGACTGCCAGACTTACTACAGTCTTTTTTTTAATTGTATTTTATGTTGTGCAAGTTGGTTAAAAAATTACAGAAACAAGTAGAACACACCCAATTCCATCCATCCATCCATCCATCCATCCATCCATCCATCCATCCATACGTCTTTCGCTTATCTGAGAATGGGTTGGTCAAAGTAGGAGACCCAGACATCCCTTTCCCCAGGGTAAACCTCAAACTCATTCTTGGGGATTTGGAATTTTCCCAGGCTAAAATGGATATAAGTCACTTCAGCAAGTTCTACGTCTGCCTGAAGGTCTTCTGCCAGTGGGACTTAAATGGAAACATACATGGAAGAGCCAGGAGGCATTGTGATATTTCCCACTCCCTCTTACCATCACCAATTAATAAAACACGGAGTTACTTGAACTTTTCTGCTGGAACCAATGATTTTCATGTTTTGTCGAGGCCAACAGGAACACAATCCTCTGCAAAAAAAAATATCAGAGCCCAAGGTTCCCAAACAAGGCACCTCCTTTTTACAACTACGCCTTGAGATCTTGTACAGACAGAATCTATTTATTTCTAAATAAAGATTTATTTGCTTCATTTGAACCCATTTGAAATCCCCCCACTGACAAGACAAATGTGTTTACAAATGCTTTCATAACGCTGAAACATACAGGGTCATGATAGGAGTAACAAAAAGGGAACGTGCAGGAAGAAGATGGCAATCTAAGATGTCTGTCTTACATTACTAGGCTGATAGAGTAACATTGTTTAATATGGAAATTTTAATGAAACAGTTATATCTGAGAGTGAGTTTTGTAAAACTTGGCAATGTCCTCACCAGTCAAGAAAAATGACAGTAATTCTGTAATATTAGTGCAGTCAACTTTTTGATTCATTCTTTACTGTTATGGCATTCATCTCCCAAGCATGACAGTGGGTAACACAGCCCACTGAAACAACTGACAAAGACGTGTTAAAGGCAACCTCAGAAGGGTTAGAACATTGCGTTTTTCTCTTTTGCATTGGGCTGACCCTTCGTGTTCCAGGAAAGACGAGTTTGTATGGGAGATGTTGTGCCTTTTACTCAAAGCCACAGAAACTCCTTCTTTGTACCCCTCTCCAGCTTTTTCCCTCCCTCCTTACATCCTCACCCTCCTCCAGCTCCATCCTCAAACCTTCTGCTTGTGTCCTTCACTGCCATATTAAATACACTCCTTCTTCTTATAGCAGTGGCTTTGTGGACTGCTTTCTATCTTCCTTCTTTTGTGTCTTAGTACACACTCCAAATGCAGCAGCCAGGGTGAGGAGCTGTTTCTTATTCCCTGTCAGATTGATCCCAACTGGGCTGGAGCCTGATGAATAATTTCCTGTGAGATATATTGAGAACATCACTTTCAGAGTTCTGGGAGAACAATCTAAGCAGCATGCATCTCATATGCCCTCCATTCTGTTCTACTTGAACATGTAGTGGAGCCTACCACACATGAATGTGTGCAAACTGTCAGAAATGCAGTACCTTGCAAAGTATTCATTCCTTTTGAACATTTAGTCATGTTACAATCACAGACTTCAAGGTATTTTATTGGAATTTGATGGGACAGACCAACACAAGAGGTGCCTAATTGTAAAGTGAATGGAAAATGATCCCTGGTTTTAAAATGTTTAACAAACTAAAATGTAAAAAGCATGCACATCCATTCAGCCCCCTTGCTGTGTCAATACGTTTTGGAACCACCTATCACCACAATTACAGTTGCAATCCTTTTAGGGTATGTCTCTACCAGCTTTACACCTCTATAGAAGAAAGTTTATACCCATTCTGTTTTGCAACAGAATGGGTATAATTCACAGCTGTGAACACCAGTTCTCAAGTCTTGCCACAAATGTATTGTTTGGATTTAGTTCTGAACTTTGAGAGGGCCGTTCTAATGTAAGGATTGTGATTTTTGATAAATGAACATTTATGAAAAACTTTAATTAAAAATCAGAATTCAGGAAAATAGTTTTCTCAACCAAAAATCATTGCCTACGAGTAGAAATCATATATGTCCTCTGGTCTTGTGATTATGGGCTTAAGGCACTTAATAATTACAGTTAGTTAATTATCATGAATAATTGATAATTATTAACCCAAACCATGCTAAATGTCACTGTTTAATCAGCCGCTTCACTGATAGGTGGGAGAACTTTGACTTTATTTTGACAGATAAATCACTCTTGCATGAAATAAACACAAACCCTTCTCTTTATTTATGTGAACATTTATTGACCATATAGCCCTGATATAATTATTATTCTGGTCCAAAAACCTTCACCTAACTAACAAGCACTATTTTACACAAAGGGGATAAAAATGACTAACTAACAATAATAATAAAAGAAAACATATATGCATTGAGTATCTATGAAGATCAAACCAGCAGTTTTATGGGCAAAATGTGCAATTTGGGTTTACTTGGAAAGAGAAGCCCTCCTGGTGTGCTGATGCATCTCGATGGCGGCTATCAGCTGGTAGACGGTGGGCTGCGACCCTTCAGCCACTATCACCTGATTGCCCCAAATCTCGAACCAACTCTAAAAACTCATAAAACTCTGAGGTGGGAACTCAGTGGAAAAACTCCAGTAATAAAACTGGGACAAAGGAGTGGTCAGGCAAGGCCCAGACCAGAGCTGCTTTGAATGGAAAAATATTAAAAGTTCAACTTCTAACTCTTGGCTGATTTGGTTCAGCCGGATAAAACACGCACCTTGCTGATTGCATCCGCACTGCGAGATTCAGCACGTTTGCACAGCTAACAGCTCAGCATAAAACACTTCAATCAGTATTGCATGCAACAAGTTAATACCTTGGATTAACCACTGGTGATTCTAAAGCACCTTAAACTATGACTCACCTTGCCAAGACCTCTGAATGTACCTATCCAATTGAATATAAAAAAACCAACAAAATTCCCTCCTTGAACCGCCATCTTAACGTGGTGGAGGGGATTGAGTGCTCGAATGTTGTCTGGGACTTAAATGCCCCTGGTAGGGTCTCCCATGGCAAACAGGCTCTAAGTGACGGGTCAGACAAAGAGCGGTTCAAGAGTCCTTCATGAGGACTAGTACATCGAGGCACGTGACATTGCCCGGTACGGCGGAGCCGGGGTCCCACCCTGGAGCCAGGCCTGGGGTCGGGACTCGCCAGAGACAACCTCGTAGCCGGGTTGCTCCTCGCGGGACCCAGCCAGGCCAAGCCCGAACGAGAGACGCGAGGCCATCTCCCAGTGGGCCCACCACCTGCAGGGGGAACCGTAAGGGACCGGTGCAAAGAGGATTGGGCTGCGGACGAAGGTGGAGACCTCAGCGGCCCGATCCCCGGATGCTTAGGTTGGCTCTAGGGGCATGGAATGTTACCTTGCTGAGGGTGAAGGAGCCTGAGCTTGTGTGGGATGTCGAGTGATATCGACCAGAAATAGTCGGGCTCACCTCTACGCACAGTGTGAGCTCTGGAATCCATATTCTCGAGAGTGGCTGGACTCTCTTCTACTCTGGAGTGGCCCACGGGGAGAGGCGGCGGGCTGGGGTGGGTTTGCTTGTTGCCACCCAGCTCAGCCGTCTCGTGTTGGGGTTTACCCCAGTGGATGAGAAGGTCGCATCCCTGCGCCTTCAGGTTGGGGACAGGTCCCTGACTGTCGTTTCGGCCTACGGGCCAAGTGGTAGTGTGGAGTACCTGGCCTTCTTGGTATCCGTATCGGGGGTGCTGGATAGTGCCACTCCCGGGGACTCCATTATTCTGCTGGGGGACTTCAACACCCACGTGGGAAACAACAGTGACACCTGGAGAGGCGTGATCGGGAGGAATGGCCTCCTCGATCTGAATCCGAGTGGTGCTTTGTTATTGGACTTCTGTGCTAGTCCATAATGAACACCATGTTCAAACATAAGGGTGTCAATCAGTGCACTTGGCACCTGGACACGCTAGGCAGGAGGTCAATGATCGACTTTGTTGTCGTATCATCAGACCTTCGGCCGCATGGTTTGGACACTCGGATGAAGAGAGGGGCTGAGCTGTCCACTGATCACCACCTGGTGGTGAGTTGGATCTGCTGGAGGAGGAGAAAGCCGGACAGACTTGGCAGGACCAAGCGCATAGTGAGGGTCTGCTGGGAATGTCTGGCGGAGCCCTCGGCCAGGGATGTATTCAACTCCCACCTCCGGGAGAGCTTTGACCAGATTCCGGGGGATGTTGGAGACATAGAGTCTGAGTTGACCATGTTCTCCGCATCTATTGTCAATGCTGCTGCCCGTAGCTGTGGTCATAAGGTCTGCAGTCCCTGTCGCGGCGACAATCCCAGAACTCGGTGGTGGACACCGGCAGAAAGGGACGCTGTCAAGCTGAAGAAGGAGTCCTATCAGCTGTGGTTGGCTTGTGGGACTCCTGAGGTGGCTGACGGGTACCGTGAGGCCAAGTGTGCCACAGCCCGGACTGTGGCAGAGGCAAAAACTTGGGCCTGGGAGGAGTTTGGTGAGGCCATGGAGAAGGACTACCGGTTGGCCTCGAAGCTATTCTGGAAAACCGTCCGGTGTCTCAGGAGGGGGAAGCAGTGCTTCGCCAACACTGTTTACAGTGGGGGTGGGAGGCTGCTGACCTCGACTGGGGACATTATCGGGCGGTGGAAGGAGTACTTCGAGAATCTCCTCAATCCTGCCATCACGCATTCCCTGGTGGAAACAGAGGCTGGGGACTTGGGATTAGACTCTTTCATCACCCAGGCTGAAGTCACCGAGGTGCTTAAAAAGCTCCGCGGTGGCAGGGCTTTGGGGGTGGATGAGATCCGCCCTGAGTACCTCAAATCTCTGGATGTTGTGGGGCTGTCATGATTGACATGCCTCTTCAACATTGCGTGGCGGTCGGGGACAGTGCCTCTGGACTGGCAGACTGGGGTGGTGGTCCCCCTTCATAAGAAGGGGGATCGGAGGGTGTGTTCCAACTACAGGGGATCACACTACTCAGCCTCCCTGGTAAGGCCTACGCCAGGGTATTGGAGAGGAGAGTCCGGCCGATAGTCGAACCTCGGCTTCAGGAGAAGCAGTGTGGTTTTCGTCCCGGCCGTGGAACACTGGACCAGCTCTATACTCTCTACAGGGTACTTGAGGGTGCATGTGAGTTTGCCCAACCGGTCCACATGTGTTTTGTGGACCTGGAGAAGGCATTCGACTGTGTCCCTCATGATACCCTGTGGGGGGTGCTCCAGGAGTATGGAATCGGGGGCCCTTTATTAGGGGCCACCCGGTCTCTGTACAAGCAGAGCAGGAGTTTGGTCCGCATTGCCGGCAATAAGTCGGAGCTGTTCCCAGTGCATGTTGGACTCCGGTAGGGCTGCCCTTTGTCACCGGTCCTGCTCATAAGTTTTATGGACAGGATTTCTAGACGCAGCCAAAGGCTGGAGAGGGTCTGGTTTGAGGACCAGTGGATTTCGTCTCTTCTTTTTGCAGATGATGTGGTCCTGCTGGCCCCCTTTAGCCAAGACCTACAGCATGCGCTGGGGCGGTCCGCAGTGTGAAGCGGCTGGGATGAAGATCAGCTCTTCCAAGTCCGAGGCCATGGTACTCGACCGGAAAAGGGTGGCTTGTCCTCTTCAGGTTGGAGGAGAGTTCCTGCCTCAAGAGGACAAGTTTAAGTATCTTGGGGTCTTGTTCAGGAGTGAGTGAAGAATGGAGCGGAAGATTGACCGACGGATTGGCGCGGCTGCTGCCTTAATGGGGGCGCTGTGCCGGTCCGTTGCGGTGAAGAGAGAACTGAGCCGAAAAGCGAAGCTCTCGATTAACCAGTCGGTCTAGATTCCTACCCTCACCTATGGCCATAAACTTTGGGTCATGAACGAAAGAACGAGATCCCGGATACAAGCAGCTGAAATGAGCTTCCTCCGTAGGGTGGCCAGGTGCTCCCTTAGAGATAGGGTGAGGAGCTCGGCCATCCGGGAGGGGCTCGGATTAGAGCCACTGCTCCTCCACATCGAGAGGAGCCAGTTGAGGTGGCTCGGGCATCTATACTGGATGCCTCCTGGACCTTTGCCTCCGTTGCGCTGTCCCGTGAGACACACAAAAAATAGCAACTTAAATGTTTGCTTTTTCAGCTTTTATAGCTCTGATGCAACGAAGACTGAGCTGCGCATATTAAACTGCGCAGCTTAGTCGGCCCAAATGGATGATCCCAACACTAACACACGAAGGTCTTTTTGTTCTGTTCTATTGTAGCTTTGTCCATATGTTGAGGGAGGTTCTCCTGCTGGAAGGTGAACCTCTGTGACAGTCACAAGTCTTTTGCACCCTCTGCCAGGTTTTCATTTAGTATTGCCCTGTATTTAACTCCAACCAGCTATTCATCAACTCTCATGAAGGATGATGCTCAGTGTGAGCTTTCTGCCACAGACAGCATTTTGTTTGTAGTCCAAAAAATTAAATGTCACCAAGTTCACATGTCACCTATAGCTTCCTTCTTGTCTCTGATTTAAGGACCAGATTTGTAGACCCACAATGATAGTTGTCCTTTTAACTGATTTTTCCACCTGAGCTTTGGAACTCTGCAGCTCCTCTAGTCTTACCTTTGGCTGCTTCCTTTATAAATGACCTATTTGCTGAAGTTGTCAGTTTGGATGGACAGCCGTGTCATAGTGGCTGTGCAGTTGTGGCATGCTCTTTCATGTTTGGATGATGGATTGAACAGTGCCCCATGAGACGTTCGAGGTTTATATACTATACACAAACCCTGCTTTAAACTTCTCCAAAACTTTATCCCTGACCTTAGCCCTCAATAATAGCCCTCAATATTTATTCTTTAATGTTCTCTAACAAACATCTAAGGTCTTCACAGAGAAAAACTGGATTTATACTGGGATTGAATGAGGCATAATTTCTCTTCCATTTGTGGAAGAAAAAAACTTATTTGCAAGTGTTAAGGTGCATGTTTTTAAGTTATTTATCTGTATGCATGTTTCCAGTGTTAAAAAAGGGCCACTTAGACTCTTCTAATCAGACGCGCTTACTCCTGAGCACACAACCTGCTCCTTGTCACATACCATCTCCATCTGGATTTGTGGACCGCCCCGCTCATCAACTTGTGTGACTCAGGAGTTCATCCAGTGTGAATCTACTGCAGGCAGCAGAGAAAGACGGCAGTGTGTGCAGGGTGCATTCTAGAGTATGTTTTCACATGAGGGTGTGCTGAATGTGTATGTTCGGCATCATTAAACAAGTGGCTCCACATCAATGTTTAACCGCCTCCTCTGAAAAAACAGTCCTACAACTTCCAGGTTGCCTCTTAGCTACTTAGATTTTCAATTTTGCGCCATAATGGCATTTGTCTCTCCTTGTTTTGTCCCACCTCCAGATACTTAATTTGAAATACCCCTTTCCTAATTACAGCTTCCCCTTTGCCCCATTGGGCTGTTTGGCTTGGCCACCAGCCTAGCTTAATACACATTCTGGTCCTAAACCATGGAACCCATTTGGGAGAACAAGTTTCCTTCATGCATGTTCAGTGTTTCACCATTTACCCTCCCCTCACTTCTTGTCCTCTGTGTACCACTCCATTAAACAGAGGTTTCTGGCAGCCGGGCCAAGGAATGAGCCAGGAAAGGAACAAACCACATGGAAAGCTTTATCTGTTTCCTCTCACCACTTATCTCACAGAGATGTCATACAGATGTCATATCAAGAAAATTAGCTAAGAACTGCTGCCACCCACCATCCCACATAAGTGACATGTGAAGTGATTTTCTCATGATTTGGCTGTATTCTCCTCTCCCTCTTAGGACATTAATGCCCGGTAATCACACCCAAGACTCTTTCTTGCCGGGCTATACAAAGACATTAGACAGCATGTTAAATTCACCAGAAAAATGATTTTTTTTGTTGCCAAACTCAATATTAATTCTCAGTTCTTGTACTTCAGAGACTAGATCCAAATGCCTCAAGATGTTCTTTTTTCCAGTGAATACTACACAAGCTCCTGCCCATTTATTAAACAGTGGTTTGGCTGCACCGGTTCTGGCATCAAGCTGCGGCTTATGTTGGTTGTTTCTAAATCCAGATTTAGATATCCTCGGCTTTTGTGAAATTCCATTTCTCCATCTTAGTCATTTCCCTTCCATGAGCGTACCATTTCCCATGTATTATAGTTGGCATACTGACCAGCAAGGTCTACTCACATCGCATTAGTACACTGACAAATTAACAACCCTTGTCCAACTTCAACTATATTTTTGCTCTTCTATCCTGGATATTTTATTTCCGTGATTAATTCCTCATTTAATCGTGCCCTTTGCTCAAACCTTTACAAGGCTTTTCCGAAATACCTTATCCACATTTGACATATTAGAAGCATAAACTTCAATGCTTTTTATTAATAGACCAACACAAAATAGTGCATAATTGTGAAGTGCAAGGAAATGGATGCAACATTTATTTTTTTTCAAATGAAAATCTGAAAAATGTGACATGCATTTGTTTACAGCCCCTTTTAACCTTGATCGCTCTAAATACAATCCAGTACAACAATTGCCTTTAGGACAAATCTAATTCGTAACTAGTGTCCACTTAAATGTAATCAGTTCAGTATAAATGCAGCTATTCATTGAAGACATCAAGGGTTTGTTAAAGATCATCAGTAAACGTCTCATGCAGAATTGTTCAATCCATCATCTGCTTTTAAAATGAGTATAGTACATTTAGAACTACAAAGCCACCAAAACATAGATGTCCATCAAAACTGAGACACCAGGCAAGCCAAGAGGCCCATGGTAACTCTGGAGGAGCTTCAGAGATCCAAAACACAGATGAGAGCATATGTCAATCAGGCAACTATTGGGTAAATTCTCCAAAAATTTGGCTGTGTGGATGCTTCTCTTCAGCACAGTCAGGGAAGATGTTAAGAGTCTATTGGAAAATGGACGAGCAAATACAAGGTAATACTGGAAAAAAACCAAAAACAATTGGATACTGCAAGAACTATATCAAGACTTTAATGTTGGGGAGGACTTAAATATGTATCTTCACATCTTCACAGACAGTCATCATCTGATCTGACTGATCTTGAGCAATTTTGCAAAGTCTCTCGATGTGCAAAGCTAGAAGAGACATACCCCAAAATACCAGCAGCTGTAGTTGCAGCAAAAGTTGGTTCTACAAATTGTCTATTGACCTTGGAGGCTGAACATTACTGCAACTAAAGGAGGTTTTACTGTCTATCATTTTCTGTCTATTTTACAATTATTCGCAATTTTGTGTTGTTCTATCACATAAAATCTCAAGACAACACTGAGTAAATAAATAAATTAACTTTTCTAGATGTAAGAGGGTAGGAAGAGTGTGCAGCAAATGTTCAGGGCTGATCATTTCATAGCTTGAATATTGCTGATAACAGTTAAACTGAATGCAGAACTCCTTTTGTACTACATCATCATTACCTGTTGTCATTATTCCTTTAAAATGAGTCCGCTGGAAAGAAAAATCTTGGCCTGGCTTTGTTTTTTTAATAATTTGCAAATTCAAATGTAAGAAGCATTGTAATTGATTTTACCTTGGATGTTGTCAAGTTTGAAGTTTAAATTTGACAGATATCTTCTGCATGGTTGCCTTGCAGTGTATTATGTAAGCAGAAGGTGCAATGTTGACCAAAGGACACACCAGATGGCTGCTGTGGAATGTGAACTTTGGGATTTTATTTCTGGGGGGCAAGTTTTTAAGGTTGAGGAGAGTGTAGAGAGAATGTCATGTTTTCCCAGCTGTCCACTCAGGAGGATACAGTCAGCGATCTCTTTGCGCTGACATGTCCATTAAAATGTTTGCTCTGGACCTAAATTACAGATGTATCCATGATGTCAGTGGACATTCATGCTCCAGTACTGGTGACTTGCCACAAGTACAAAGACAGATGTCAAATATTCTTATATATTTGTTAACCAGTACTTCTTTTCTTTTTAGTTTAGTTTAATGACATAGAGGTTTTTTACTATGTAAGTGCACTTAAACATTTTACAAAAAATATGATTAATAAAATCTGCAAGCATTGTATTGGTTAGTTTAGGATGTCATAGTAATTAAACCGTTAACCGGTAACTATTACGTCCGCAGGACATCCTGAACCTTCTGTATATTAAAGCTTTTGAGTCATTAGGATTCAGGTTAATATAATGAAGATATTAACTTGATGTTATTCCTATTTTAAAAATGTTGAAACTATGAAATAAATAACTTTTTTACTTTTTGCCACATTAGAACCACAAGCTTAAGTGTATTTTGGGGGTTTGATGTGACTGACCAACAAAAAGTAGTGGATAATTATGGAGTGGAAGGGAATCAAGACCTGTTTTTTTGTCACCCAGAACCCTCATCAAACCTATTTCTGTAAGTCTTTTGCAGATCTGAACACAGACATTTTTGGCAGTTCATCTTTCCAAGATATATGAAACTGAGTCAGATTGGATGGAGAGACTGTAAACATTCCTCTCTGAGGCGTTTTGCAGCCTATAACAGGATTTGTTCTAGGATTTTGCTTCATTCATCTTATGATCAGATCCAGCCAGTTTCCATCCCTTTGCAGGAGATGAGCATTTTTACTTCATGAAGCTGCCACCACCATGCTTATTTGTGGGGATGCTTTTGTTCGGCAAGGAGGGAAACTGGCAAAAGTTTAAAGTTGGAGGGATGGAGCTAAATCCAGTGTAATCCATCCTTCTTACTATAAAATCCAGCTTTCCTGCTTAATAAAAGCATTCCCACAGGATGAGGCTGCCAAAACCATGTTTCACTGTAGGGAATGTATGTTCAGAGTGATGCGCAGTTTTAGTTATTCTGTTGTACAACTTCACATGTAGGAGTAAAAGTAAAATTGTGGTCTCATCTGACCATAGCAGCTTCCTGTATGGGTTTGCTGTGTCCCTATGTGACTAATGTGGCATTTCTTATGACTTTCTTTCAACAATGGCTCCCCCACTTCACTATAAAGGACAGATTTGTAGAGTGTGCACAATAGTTGTCCTATCAAGAGTTTCTTCCACCTGAGCTGTGGATCTCTAAAACTTCCCCAGAGCGTCTTCGCTGCTTCTTTTATTAATGCTGTACTTGCCCAGCCTGTCAGTTTAGGTGGATGTCCATAGGTTTGCAGTTGTCTCGTACTCTTTCCGTTTTCAGATGATGGACTCAACAGTTCTTTGTGAAATGTTCAGAGCTTGGCATCTTGTTTTAGTACCCAACCCTGTTTTAAACTTCTCCACACATTTATCCCTGACCTGTCTATGTTCCTTGGTCTTCACTATTATTCTCTAACAAAACTCTGAAATCCAGGTGGATTCTGTTGAGTAATTAGTTGACTCCCAAAGGCAATTGGTTGTACTGGATTTTATTTAGGGGGATCATAGTAAAGAGGTCTGAATACAAATTCACACTGCATTTTTTTATTTTGTTTGTAAAACAATTGAAACCATTTATGTTTTTCTTGCTGTTTCACAAGTATGCAATACTTTGTGTTGGCATATCACAGGAAATCTCAATAAAATGTGAAAAGTTCATTGGGTATGAATGCACTTGGAAGACACAATTGTGCAGCAGTTTATGACATTTTTATTTTAAAATGCAACAATTGACTGGTTCCATACACCGCACACCATGTAATCACCAATTTACAGTTTTAAAACAACAACTCCAGCAAGCGATCATTATTTTCTGACAGGTCAGTATCTGCATTTATTGTCTCGGACAAAGCAATCTTTTTTGAAACCGGAGGGGTAAAGTGGGAGAGGAGCAGATTGTGGCTGTTGGCTGCAGCTCCTGGCAAAGAGTAGGATGAGGGAAAGTGGGAGTTGGAGTCAACGAGAGAGCAGAATGTCTTATTTTTGCTGGCAGTTAAGAGAAGTGCTACCTTGGAGGCAGCTTTCAGCAGAGGCCTAAACATCCCATGTCCTGGCAGCCAAGCTGGTGGGGGTGGAGGGTGAGGCTGAGGGGAGTGAAAGAGAGGAGAAAGGAAAAAGCATGGCTGGAAGTTATGGGTGGGTGGGTGGCTATATGATGAGGGGCCCATGCTGCTGGGGAGTCATCCAAAGTCCAGACTTGCCTAATGGATTCTCCTCAACTGAGTGATCTCAGTTTGGAAAACTGGAGTAGACACTCTTGACTCCACTGCAACAGACGTGAGGTATAACATGAAAGCATGTAGATTTTTCTGTGTGTTACAGTCACAGAAAAGGAGCTGGGCGACAAAACCAAATGCACCTGCGCTGATGCACTGCAGCCTGAGTCATTCATGCCTTACCTTTCTCTCCCTCTGAATCATCAGATTACTCAGAAAATATTTCCTCTCAAATGAGAATGGAATTGCAAGTGTGTGTACTTAATGCTTTTTTAGAACATGTCTGTAAACATGTAAAAACAACCTTTTGGTGATGAATATTATTGTTTTTCCTCTTGAATTAGCAATTTTCTTGATCTTTAGAGGAATAATTTGGGATTTCTGAAATTAGGTTTTGTTAAACAGCTGTAAGCAGTTATTATATTACCTGAAGTAAATAACTCTCTTTGTGTGCTTATGTTTTCTGATATTTAAGCTCTTTCAATTGCGTTCATCTGCTTCAATCTTTCGCACTAGCTGATAGCTTTAACTAATCTGTCTTGATAATAAATGAAGACTTTAAAAAAGTTACCTACTGCAGGTAAGGTATTAACTACTTATAACTTTTCAACTAGGCACGGGCAGTAAAAAAAACTGTTTCATTTTACACAAGGGTTAAAAAAAAAAAAAAAAACATGCATAGAATGATCTGATTGCTTTTTTAAGCAGAAAAGCAGCCAACTTATCATTTCTACTGGTGTTCCTAAACTACGATATCATTATTGTTTTAATAATCTAAACAAGTTATTTATTGTCTTTATTTTTATATATAGGCGTAAGCAAAAACATAGAGCAAACAAGTAATACATTTGCTAATTGTGATTTATAGTTCTCTTTTAATTTGCAACTGGAAATATTTCTGAAGAGACTGGAAAGCGAAGAATGTTGCAGCCTTCTTTCAGCTGACCCAAGGTGTGTCAACTGGCTTATAAGTGTTGGTGAGATCAGAGGCATTAATAATCTTGGATATGCATGACAAAACCAAAACTATAACATCTTTACTGTCTTTACTCTATTTGTTGTTTTGTTATTTGTATTTATTTTATCTTTTAATAAGTGTGTAACTTTTTTCAACTCTGTGTATAGTTTAGTAATTTGTCTACATTTTTTGCAACACTTTATAAATACAGCAACAGAATAATTTATTTTATCTAGGTATGGTGGAACTTGAAATTTAGGCGGGAGAACAAAACATTCTTTATCCTTAGAAGATATTTAAACAACCTAAAGGTCATATAAGTTTCTGTGTGTGTAACTTTACACCAACAGTACTTTTTTACCCCTCAGATAAAGTTTGTGTCCATAGTTTTAAAATATTGTGATTCCCCTCATTCTTCAGGTAAATATGATCGTGGTATCATCTGAGGGTGGGGCCAGGAGTAAGTGAGTGATACTATAAAAAAAAGGCACTGTGATGTAAAAACAATAAAAATAACTAATAACTATAACTAATGAAAACTCTGGTACTACCTCCTGTTTCTAATTCAAAGGACTTCAGGCCATACGCGAAGTATGAGGGAACCTTCAAAATTCCTGAACAATCACTTCAAATGCTCTTGGTCAAGAAAATCCTGACTGTCTTTGAATACATGGTATTTTACTATTAGAAACAAACCCCCCAAACATCACAAAAAAATCTCAAAACATGTTATTAGGATTCTCATTTTCTAAAGTTATTTTACGAAGTACCAGTTTGAGGCCAAAGGGTATAATTTGTATGTATACATAATTGTAGGTGAAAGCTGAGAGACCCTACAACCGCAGAACTGTGCGGTTTACACTGAGGCAGTCAACTGCAGACATATTGATATATGATGTTCTTGATACTAATTGCGTAATACTCATGAGATTCAAGATGTTTTAGAGAGACATCTCAAATTAGCTACATGCTATATTTTAAACATGAAAGCTCTTCATCCTTTAAAAGCATTTTAGTAGCCTGCATCTTTAAAGTGCTTGGCTTAGGCTGGTTAATGGAGCTCAACCAGCTGTTTCCAAGTATGGGTTTAGGACGAGAGGAGCTGCGTGCTTAGCTGCATGTACCTGAATGCCTCCTCTGCACTCCGTCTCATGATCTGGCAGGGCCCAGCTGCCTTACATAAGACTATGAGATCATCCAACGAATACTTAATGCTGTGTTTGTTGTTATAAGTCAAAACGTGTGTCTTCACACTTCTGTAAATTTCACAGCTTTCTCTGAAAATGAAGTGTGATCTGGAGATTATGTAGACAACTGTCCTGTTTCTATCATATCTGACATATAGCTAACCAATGTCAGGAAGATCTCAGATTTTGTTTTCTCAATAACACTGAGTAAATGCTATGCCATTACATAAGAAGTGTCTTCTCAGTAGGATTGAAAATCACAGTTGTAAGTGCTGCAGGAGGAGAAGAAGCCAATCCCCTAATGCTAGCAGGCTGTGTAAACTGTGTGTCCGGAACCTAGTGTTAGCCCCAGCATTTCCTTAAGCGCCCTTTATCCTCATTCTGTTATTTTTTGTGATCCGGACCACCGCTCCAGCTCAAATCATCTTACAGTACTTCTTCTCCTGACCCCTTAAGCCCACGATTCCTTCATGCTGTCTTATCCGTGCTGTGTTGTTTTCTAAGCTTGTCCCAGAATTGATGATGCTAATGTTCGTCACTGCAACTCAGCTGTGGGAAGTTATTAGGCCTCTGGAGCTGTTGTGACCCTGATAAAAATGTTTTGGTTGATTTTCAGTACTATGCATGCTTTCCAGGAACAAGTGTTTATATAGTATTATCCTTCCAGCACATTAAACAGGAGTGAAAGAGGGCAGCTACAAGGAGAACAAAGCCAGATTGTCATCAGTCTCAGATTATAATATATAATGGACACATTAAAACAACAAAGAAAGTTTTCTTTTTAATCAAAGGCTGTAAGGTGTGTTCTTCTCTATTATCATTTGTCCTAATTATGTTACTTCCAAATTTATATTTTGTTTATGTTCGAGAAAACCCTCAAACTCCACATTCTAAGATAGGAGGTACTTATTTATTGTTTTACCCCAGCATGTGGGTTCATCCAGCCTTCTTGCTGTTGTAAAACATTTTATGATTCCTTGAAACAAAAGTCTCCCTGATTGACTGTTTGATTTGTCTCCCAGCAACAATCATATTCCAACTATACTCTGCTTCAAGACTTCTTTATATGGATCTGGCTGTGTTGTGTCTGTAATGAGTTTTTTTTGTTACTAAGGTTGAAAATGATTTTTTTCATTTTATTCTAGGACTTTCTTTACTTTCATGTGTTCTTTTCACTTCATTTGCTGTTAACTAATCTGTTTAGAAAAGTAAACAACAGCCCCCCACACAGACATGCACTCTTTGACAGCTAAAGTAAAAATGTGCAAAAAGTGTTAATATATGATCCTCTATTATTAAGTGCCTCTAAATTGACACAGAACACAGCATAAAAATACATAATTTAATCCACCTCTTTAAAAATAAAAACCCACAAAAAACACAGCTTCCCAACAATTTGTATATAATAAACGTAACCTACAAGCGACCCTGCAAGGATTAGTGGGAATAGCCGATGGATGGATGGATAAATCTAGCCTAAATACTTGTAGTTTATATTTTTTACTTTAACTTTGTTTTAACATTTAACTATTAATCGATGACTCTTTATTTCCCTGTGGCATAAATATGATGTGACACAGAAACCTACTTTTCTTAGTTGCTTCTCATAATAGGAAAGATCAGAGAACATGCCATTAAGATAGGAAAAATATACACATTTAATAAATCTGAATATGCCTTCCTGGGAGGCTTGTTTGTCAGATTAAACATACTTTTCATTAAGCCTGAAAAAGGTTTTTTATTGCTCTGATGTAATATTCAAAACTTAATGTAATATTTTCAGTGGCTGTAAGCAGAAAATCCTCACAATAAGTAAATGCTTAAAAAGATTAGCCTGTGTGTAATCTATATATAATGTGTTTCACTTTGTGAATTGAGTTACTGAAGTAAATGAACTTTTAAATAATATTTAAATCTTTTTGAATGAGTCTGTATACTCACCTCTCTAACTCAGTAAATGACTACCACAAAATAGCTATTCAGTTAAACTTGCTTGCTTGCTTGCAAAAATTGCTAAGTTTTAAACAACTGGAACCGTGGAAAAGAACGGGGAACAAGGATCCATGTTAATCTGGCCACCACACACAATGGGCAGAATTGTAATGGAGGTAAAAGAAAACATCACTAAAGCTCCCTTTTGGAGAACTGCTGCAAAGAGTGGCATCTCGAGATCACCAAGCCTCCATGACAACAATTAGACTCTATCTACGTGCCAAATAATTGTTTGGAGGCCTGGCAGAAAAAAACGTTTCCTGTCCTACCAGCACAAAATACAACGGGTTGAGCTACTGGAACTTCAGCTAATGCCAGGTGTTTTGGTCTTTTGACCCAAACATTGGGGTTTTGGACAGGAAACACTACAGGTGGGTCTAGGTTAAAACAAGAGATATTCGCGTGTTATGTCCACTGTTAAGTAAAGTGCTGGATCAGTGATGCTGTGGGGGATGGGAACAGTTGGAATTGATTAGATCATGATCTTCTTCAAACTCAGCCTTCTCGCGTCGCCATCTCCATTCCTAAACCGTGTAGAAAAACCTATGAACTGAGCTGAGAACACCTTGGATGATCTGGAGAGGTTGTGTACAGACTTTTTCTGATCCACTACATGTGAAGTGTCTATATAGTACCCGTGACTTGTAGCACATAAGCAAATAATAAAACATAGGATACTTTGTGTACCATGTCTAAAACAGTGTTGCGATAAAGTATTTGCCCCTTTACCGACTTCTACATTTTTTTCTTTTTTGTAAAACGTAAATGTTTGTGGTTATCAAACAAATTCTAATATAATATTTTCAACAGACAAATTTATTTTTCGGGGATAAAAGCTTTCCAAACCATCTGGCGCTATGTGAAGAAGTAAACCTGGTTGTTGTACCCTTGGTTGCACGAACCACAATCTTTCTGGCAACAAGTCTTTTACATCACTGTGGAGGAATTGTGACCCACTCTTCTCTGCAGAATTATTTTACCATCTCCCATGGATTTAGGTGCGAACCTTGACTAGGCCAGGCTGAAATCTTCCTTTAGTTATTATTTGATATGTAATTGGTACTTTTTGTCCAGACATGTTATGTGTATAATATGATTTTGGATATAGGTAAAAAGTTCACTTTTGGTGTAATTTGACAAGAGTATTTTTCAATATGTTGCTATGTTCCATACATAGCTTGAGGCAAGCTATCAGACTTTTAATGATTTTCTGTCAATGGTTTCCTTATTCCCACTGTTCTATTAAAAACAGATTCATTTGGTGCAGGCCAAATAGTCATCCTGTCAATAAATGAGCTGTTGTTGAGCTCTTGTTTGTGGATGGCCATGTCTTCTTTGAGTAATTGTGCCATCCTTTTCCTTTTTGGATGGAACAGAGCTCTGTGAAATATTCAAAGATATTGTTTTATGTCCTAATCCTGTTTTAAACGTCTCTGCAACTAAATTCCTGACCTGCCTGCTGTGCTCCTTGGTGTTCATGATGCTGTTTGTTCTTTCATTTTCTTGTAAAAGCTCTGATGTCTTCACAAAACAGCTGTGTTTGCACACTGTTTTGTTAAATATGTTGACATTATTTCCCCTTCACTGTTGTACATAAAAATGATCATAAAACACATTAAAGTTTATGCCTGTAACTTGTAAAAAATGTGGCAAGGTTCAGTTGCAAGGCATGATATTTCCCAAAACAACTAAACTGTAGCATCCAAATCTTACTAAACTGCTGAGTTTTAATAAAAGTTTACTGACTAAAACAGTTTTTCAACAACCAGTGTATTTAAAATATTTAGCCTCGGTAAGCATTTGCAATTTCTTTGTTTCTTTGGAGTAAGATATACTAAACAAGAACAGGGTATTTCAGACAGTTTTAGCTTTTTTCCAACATTATTTCCACTTGAAACTATCTCCTTTTACAAAAGCCTAAATTTGTGAAAGTCACTTCTGTTTAAACCTCGTTTAAGAAGCACTTATCTGCATGTCTTCCATTTATCCTCCAGGGCTTCACTCCCATTTGCCCATGGGATATCACCAAGTGGAGCTGTTCCAAAATTCCCCTGTTACTTAAAAAAATAGACCGCAATAATATGATTTATTTCCTTTTTCAAAGCAAATCAGACATGTTTGCCTCTAAGAGACACTTCCGTATGCCTCTCTTGAGCAGTGTTTCAGTCTGGGTTGCACAACAGTGGTTCGTGCCGGAGGTTAGCAGCAGAGGCTGCCGTCTCTGACACTGCACCCTTTGTAGGTGCTAGACCTTCCTGGATTTCCTAGGTACATGATCTGAAGGCCAACTACCGCTGATTTATCAGGAGATGAACAAGACCGCTGTTTTTTGTGGTGGGTTGTTTGCTTTTGAGGTTTGGAAAATCCAGGGAGAATTTTTGGTTTGTTTTAGTGAAATCTTGCCAAATCCAATTGATTTTTATCAAAAGTAAGAAATAACTGTTAAGACATCCAATGAAAAATATGAGCAGTAAAAATTAGATTACATCACCTCATAAACTTTACATGCTTGAAGTCCTGCTAATTCCCCATCATGTTTTTTTTTTTCCTGATTGATAACAACTGAAAAGCATTTTGACTGACCTGGTCGTGCAGGTTCCACACCAGGACCACTCACTCCAGACTATGACGTGAACTCCCCTCCATTAACAAAAACCAGCTGGTTGCTCACACAGACCACTGTAGATCACTTCCTTGAGCACTCCCTGAAAATAATTGTTTGTTATATGGAAAACAAATGGCGCAAACAGAACTGCACAATGTCGTATTTTGTATCAAAGGTCCTTTCTTTGCCACCGTTCCAAAACACGACACACGCAAGGGCCAAAGAGCTAGCTGTCCCACCCTATAATAAAGAGTTGGGTAATTGTTTATTGAAACGGATCACTTCACATGTCTATTTAATTGTTGCATGACACAACAGAGAACAGTCACTGATTGTTAGCCTTTTTCTGTGATCTGTAAAACTACAGCCTTTGGCAGAGTGCTTAATTTGAAGGTGACACAAGTTGATTATGATTTTAAATGTAACATAATTATATTCCCAGCTCAGTGTTTATATTGGTGAAATAATTCCATGAGGAGATTCTGAATAGTGGAAAAGCTTTCTAAACAGCAGCTTGACCATTGAATAAAAACACTGGACCTAATTCTAATAAAACAATTCAAGATTTAGTTGAGGATTGTTTTAAAAAAACAGATAGGAAAGCAAAGAAGGTTTTGGAACCTGGGAAGACATGTCAAATTATGTTTTTATTTGTGTTAGAGTAATAAGTGAAATATAAAATTGTTCCATCAGTTTGTTTTTTTCAAGTCTTCTCAAACTTTTGTCTGGTCACAGCCATATATTTTTAGGATTTGATAGGCCAATTGAATGTAGTGCATAATTCTGTAGTTGAAGAAAAATGACACAGAGTTTATTAAGTCTTTTTTTTAAATAGGACTCATTGTATAGCATTCTAATGCATTTGTACCCACCGCTTCACTCTGATGACCATAAAAAATAAAATAGAATTGCCTTCCGATGTTACCTAATTAGCAAATGGAGTCAACTTTTGCATAATTTAAACATAGGCTAAATACAGCAGTGGGTTTGTTGCAGAACGTTATTGAAAAAAACTGTGTCATGAAACCAAAGAACACACAGGACAGGTCAAACTTTAAACTTCTTAACTTCTTAAAGAGCATTTTTCAATCATCATCTAAAAATGGGAGGATTTTTGCACAACTGCTAGCCTATCAGGACATGGCTGTCCACCAAAGCTGACAGGTCAGGCAAGGAGAACATTCACCAGAAAAGCAGCTTAGAGGTCTGTGGTGAATCTGTTCACAGGACAAATATTAATGATGTACCAAAGACATCTGGCCTTTATGGAAAAGTGGTGAAAGGAAAACTATTACTAAAAGACAGGCACAAGAACTTTGCAGTTTTCCAAAAAAGGAATACTAGCGACAGCAAAGATGCGGAAGAAAACTCTGATCAGGTGAGACCAAACTTTAACTTTTTGGCCTACATGCTCAATGATAACATGTGGCAGCAAACTAACACTGCATATTATACTGTGAACAGTATACATCATCTTTCTGGGAAGGCCCACCCAAAGATCAATCTTAAGTTCAATCAAACATTTGTGGAGAAATTTGAAAATTGCTGAGTTTAAGCTATCTCACTTTTAGGATTTTCATTATTAAGAAAATATGTGATGTTAATTCAACAACTTTAAGGGTTAGGGATTCGTTTTCATGGCACAGTAGCATAAAGTGATATTGTTGTGTTTTATTGAAAATTTGTCTAACCTAACCAGTCTTCAGACATGATGGTTCTAGACAAGATGAGGTATTTTCTGAAGAGCTCAATTGATCTGTTTACCAAAAATGTTATATCAAGTGTGTGTCATGTGCTAAACTCTGAGTTTAATTTACAAGCCAAATCTATAGGCAAGGTAGAGGGGTGTTTTGCAGTCAGTCAGTTTTTGATGCTTGCAGAAGAAGCCTTGTAGGAGGTCACTCTGTGGCTGTGCGTACGTGCAAAATGTGAATATTCTCAGAGCTGAAAACTGTTGGACAGCAACTTTATTGTTTTTTTTTTAGAAGTAAAACTCCACAGGTCAAGCGCTGTGGGGTGTGTGGTGCAAAGAGCGGGTGAGTTGGGGGTAAAAGAGAGTCTTTCAGGACACATTTCATGGACTTTTTGGGAAGCGGTGCTGGAAACGGGGAAGGTCAGGCAGCTCATTCCATCCTCTGGGGTCCGTGTAGCGTCAGAGCCAGTTAAAATACTGAATGTCTTCACTCTGCTCTCTCTGTTTTAATCCAAGTAAATGTAAGTTTGCTGTAGCATTGCTCCTGTGTGTACACAACACAGGTATACCCAAGACTGCTCACAGGGGAATAGTCCCATGGAAAGTGGCGCAGGAAGATAAATACTTTACAACACTTTAACTAATATTTATCAACCTCACTTGAAGGAAGGGAACAGCAGATTCAGTTTTTTCTAGGTTTAAATAAAGGAAAAATTGGGTTTAAACAAAAAAGTCCATGTGATCTTCTCTTCATATTTAAAATGAAAATTCAGCAATTAACTAGTCTGGAAGGAGCCAAGACAAAAGCTGACTTCTACTGTATTGAAACAACTCTAATCTTGACAAGATCATCATTGTTTATGCAACTACCACTTGATTAACTTTTTAGCAGCGGTCATGTGTGTATTGGATGTGCATTTAAAGAGACGTTATTAATTATTAACACAGGAAATCAAGGTAGGAGGTGAAGCACCACTTACATCCAGTACATGTTCCATGTTCTGACAATGAACATGTAAAACCAGTTTAAGTAACCAATATTTTATTAATGTTTTACAGCATTTTACTTTTACATCAGGGAATTACTCTGACCAGAAACGCTCGACATGATTTGTTCAGCCTGTGATTCACACAGGAATGTAATTTCCTACCTCCATTTCCCATGTGAATAATAAATGGCTTCTCAGTAAAAAAACAAAAAAACAACTCCAATCTAAATGGGACGACGGTTTAAAGGTTTATAAAATAGCTTTTGCATAAACCACTGCCTTTCTTTAGATTAAAGTTATTTTAAAACAGTAGAAGTCCATTGGCTTCAGCCTCTGGTACCAGCTAATCGGTATTTATACTAAATGAAAGTAGCAAGAGTTATCTACAGCAGCAAATATATTAACTGCTCATAATCTTTTAACAGAACAACACTTCACAAACTCTGAATTATCTCTTTAAAATCCTAATTTTGATCACCAATGATGTAAATTCAAATGATTTATGGCTAAATAATTGGCACAAAAAAGCTATTGGCAGTCTAGAAAGAAACTTTAAAGGAAGTTTTCTAGTTTTCGTGTTTCATTATTAGAAGCTCCTGTTTTACGTATTGCTAAAAAAAGGCAAAGGGACAAAATTCACTGTCAAAATAAAAGGAAATCTCTATAATGCTCAACTTTGAGCTACTCTGGCACATTTAACACAGAGAAGCTTACTGACTTACTGACCAATCAGAGCAGACAAACGTTTTTCAAGAGAGGGACTTTCAAGGTCAAATTAAGAGTTCCTAGAGAGCATTTAAACAGATATGTAGTTGTGAACTTTCAAATAAACATAACAGTGGCTCTGTTAGTTTAAAAAAGTTTATTAGAACTTTCACTGAAACATTTACAATATTTTGTAAAAATGTTTTTTACTTTTTATTTTGTATAAATGTTTATTATTGACTTCACTGTTTAGGTAGTTTAGTTCTGAGTATTTCCACAGTATAAAGGCATGTACATCTTCTGCAAGAACAGGGAAATTTGTTGTCTCTCCCAGGGGTGCAGGAACAAAATGAAATCTTTCTACTCTTGCAGCCCTCGTTTTGGAGTTCTTGCAGCTTGCTCTTGAAGAATATTCTGGGCAGAACCCTTTTCTTGATTGGTGTCAGAGAAATATGAAGGTGATGTGACCTGTGAAGACTTCCAATGCATTCTGCATTTGAGTTCATAAGAAGTATGAAATATCCTGGCCAGCACTTTGTTGCAGCCTCGGGTAAAAGAACAAATCTCTTTGCTCCTGCAGAGTATGTATTGGCCTTAAGAACAAGATGATAAGTGTTAAAATAGCATATGTCCATTGTTCAAACTTTTATCAAATATTTAAAAAAGGAAAACCCCTATATAAATGCAAACAATTCACACTGTTAGGTTCCTTGAAGAAGAAAAAAAAGTAAACTGAGTGTACAATGGCTGTTAGCTATAATACAAATAACAAAAACATAGAGAGCAACATTGTTCACATACTCTCCACAAGGCTGCTGATAAAAGATTATATAAAACAATTCAATATGTTTATTATTGTACATTTAAGTCACTAGTCACACGAATATAGATTTTATTATTTTAACTTTTATTAGTTCAACTCTGTAGACCAGTTAGTAGGTCAATAACATATGCATTGACAGATTTATTGAGTAGCTTAATATATGTAATAATATTGTAATTACTACATGTAATAGATAAAGAATGCAGAGAGACCCACTGTCTAACTAGTTGCTTTTTCACAGGATACATAAATTCATTAAGGAACACACAAGTTTTATGTATGATTTGAGAGTACATGGGTGCTCATACACAATACAAAAGGACATTTTTCAGTGTGTAAGTTTTAATCAATGATATAATTTTGTTGATGAGTATGAGTTTGTATCAACTTAGTAAAAGTTAAAAACTGTTATAGGACTTGTGGCTATGAAAGAATGGAGCAACAATTTACATTTGTATTCAACTTTAGCTAGTTAACTAACAGCGTTAATGCTAACATCAAATTTGCTAGCTAGCTGAGCTTGTTAACAAAGAGTCAGTCGTTGTTAATGACCAACACATCTTAGCTGTGTTTGTCAGGGAAAAGCTTCATTACAATTACAAGGTTAATTTCTGCTTCAGTAACATTTTATGCCTTAATTAAAAACCAAATGCTGTTTTTTGTTTCTTATTAACATAGGGGGACAAAGCAAATTACCCAAATGATTTAGTTCAGTAAGTCAGTTTTAAAGACTTTAAAATATTAAGTTATTTATTTTTCTTGCTGCTGTAAAACCTACATAATTTCCACTCAGAAATACTTAACATTCACCAAAATAAAATTTAAGCAAACTCTTACATCAACAATGCTTCTTATTGATGTTTGATGTTTGTTTTTAATCACTAAGAGATAAACAAACATCTGAATAACTCCTCAAAATGGAAAACAAGATTTTCCTGAGGTGCATTAATCACTATTATGGATTATTTTTGTGTTATGGGGACTTTTCCAGTAGTGTATATTATATTTCATGTTTAATTTTAATTGTGGAATTGAATTTTGATCTTGATATTTTCCATCTTAAATTAAGCTTTTCTTACACATAATCTAAACTGTGTCATTTCAGGGGTTAGTTAAAGATTATTGTATTTTTAGAATGTTATATTAAAAATAGAAATGGTTAGTTCACATTCTTGTTTTATCGAAAGGTTTTTACTTGTTATTTACAATTATCCTCTAAGTTTGGCAGTGATTTTGTAATCTAAAGGCTTCAGTGTTAAACCATAACTGCAGTTAAGAGTGAAGTCCTCATTTGGGCATTTTTCAAAGGTACATTGATGGAGCAGGATTGCAAAGAACAAAAAAACCTCAACCTTTGCAACTTGGTCCCCAATACATCTCCTCTTCCCTGCTGAGAAGATCATAACATCGTTTGTCAGATCCTTATCCAGGGAGCCGTTTTCATCTAGGAAGCGGGAGGGGTCAAAGACATGCGGGTCTTTCCACCTCAGGGGGTCATGATTGACAGACCACTGGTTGATAAAGATCACGGTGTCTTTGGGGATGTTGAAACCTCCCACAGTGACATCTGAGGTGGTTGAGTGGGGGATGGTGACAGGGACGAAGCTGGTGAAACGCATTGTCTCGTATATGAAGGCATCCAGATAAGGCATGTATACTCTGTCCTCAACAGATGGCAGCCTGCCTCGTCCCACCACCTTGTCAATGAGCTCATGCAGTTTGGTTTGAATGTCAGGGTGCTTAGCCAGCAACAGAACAATCCAGTGGAGAGCAGTGGAGACAGTGTCCATTCCTGCACCAATCAAATCTGCCACTGTTGCCTCTGTGTAGTCTTTGGTGAGCTCTGTGTCACCATTAGACTCATAAATGACTTCTATAATGGCATCACTCATATCCCTTATGTGCTGTGGATCAAAGGTCTGCCTGTGCTCCTCCACTTTGCTCTTGACAAAATTGAAGAACTCTTGATTTAACCATTTAAAGGTCTTGAAAACACTTCGGACTGGATTCGGGAACGACTGAAGCCACGGCATGACATCCACCAAACTTCCAGCACCCACTGTCTGTCCAAACTGATCTACATGATGCAACCAGGCTCTAAACTCAACATCATCATGTCCATAGCGTTTTCCAAAGCACAGGGCACAAATCACATTAGAAGCAGCTACTGTCAGCTCATGACCGGGGTTGAAATACTGGCCTTGACTGCTGAGTTTAAGGAAAATCTCTACTAGTTCTTTGGCCTCAGCCACAATTTGATGCTGAAAAGCTTTTTTGGTATGGCTGTTGGAAGATGAGAATGCTCGGATTGTAGTTTGAGCAAATTTTCTGTGCATCCTCCACTGTTTGCTGTAATTAGTGAAAGTCAGGCTCTTTCCCCCTGATACAGCCTGAAAGGACACAAAGTTTGGCCTCCCTGCAAACTCTGTGCTGTGCTGTATCAGGGCCTCTCTGATCACCTGGGCTCCATTCAGGACCACGATATTGGTGTAGCCCAAGCAGATCTGATACACATCCCCACATTTCTTAGCAAGCTTGGCGAAGGTGATATGAGGCATCTGTCCCAGCTGTAAGGCGTTGCCGACCACAGGCCAAGCAAAAGGTCCCGGCAGTCTCCTCTTGAGTTTAAGGTTCCTGACCCACAGACAGCCTTCCAGACAGAAAAGAAAAACAACCAAGGCAACGAAAGCAGGCTGGACATGTCCACTCCAATGCCTGATGCTGCTGCTGCTCTTCAAATCAAACTCTGCATCCCTATCAGCCATTTTGATTTGTGAAGTAGATATTTACTCTTTAGATCCTTGAAAAGTATCTATTTAAATGATGTATCAAATAAAAACACTAAAAATGCTCTCTAACAGAGCGCAAAAGTTCTCTTACCCTTCCTCCTCCGAGACTGGCAAGAAAAAACCCAAAAATTAGCAGTATTGCAGCTTTTTTCTCGACCTCATTAAAGGGAACACGTTTTCAACACTTAACACTTCTCTTATATGAATCACTTTGGTGGGAGGGGTTAGCGACTCAGTTTTTTCCCTATCTACCCCCTGCTATTTTGACCTCTGCTTCCTGATGTTAGACCTTTTGTCACTACTCTCCTTCTAGTGTTTGTTAAGCGTAAGAAAAGGAAGGCAGATTAGGAACCTAAATTACTCATGGTGCCAAAATATTACAAATGTAAAACCTTGGAGTCAATGAAAGTTAATATAATGTGTGATATAAGAAAGATATTTATCACAAAATGACTGGTAATACCTTAAGCCTAAAGAAAAAGCACAAATAAGATTGATATAAAATAAGTAATGCACTATAAAAAGGGGGTTATTTATTCTCAAAGGAAAAACAAATCCCTGCACTGTCATATTCCAACACCATAAGATGATGCTTCATGTTGTTTTTCTTAAATATTCCCAATACAATATATTAGAGTTTGTGGTTATGTGATAAAATGTGAAGCCTTAGCTCCATGTTAAAACTATTGGAAGGCACTCTATCTGTTCTGCTATACTAAGAAGAAAAAGCATAAAAGCTTAATCCAATATATTTCAAAATCCAAGCACCCAAGAAAACAAAAATTTATTTGGGTCCATTAACTGTAGTTAAGTTTTTTTAAAGAAAAATACATGGTTTAAGAGAAATATCTCTGGCTGTTTGACTTCTGATGCATCAAAGGAACTTTAAACTGAATTTGGAAAAGATGAATGATGAATTAATCTGCTTGTGTAACAACAAAGTAGCTTTTATTTAAATCTACTAATCTCATTTATCTGTTTTATGTGTAGTCAGAAGAAAAACTTTTTCCTTTGCCAAGTTTCATACTGAGAGGCTTTTTCCTCATCCTTCCTGTTAAGGTAAAATAAATTAGACACACCAACAATTTATAAGTCACCTTTATTTTAAATACAGCTTATTTTTCCATTATATAAAGACTCAGTGGGCCTCAAACATTAGAGCAGCCACTCCAGATTGGTAGCTATAACATTCTATGCCGACCGGTGTTAATTTTTTGCCTTGCCGCTGATAGAAAAACACTTCCCTTGGGCATTACAGTGTCAGTTCCTGAACACAGAGGCTTAGAGGCAGCACACTGACATATGTGTAGCTTTGAAAAACGGTACTGTAAACAAACATTGTTTTTTAAGAATGCCTCATGAGTGAGAGGAATTTCTTGCACATGTGTTTAGCTGTGCTGTGGGAAAAACGAGGCTTGGCATAATGGTAGCTGCAGTGCTTGTACAGTGAAAGTGAAGCAGAAAGTCTGTTAGTGCTTGTGGTCCCCTGTGATGTCTCATCCGTCTCCTTGGAAAGTCGTGGATCCTCCCTGATGAAAGATTCCTTTGTCACGTCTGAGTTTCTGAGACAAGCTAACTTTTTTCTGTTGTAGTTTTATGTTTGAAATACAGTAGATAGTGATTACATTTACACATTTTTTGCCATACCTTACATATGAATTATGTTGCAAAGTTACAAATACATTTTTGCATACAAAAAATGAGAACAATGGGCTTTCAAGTGTCTAAATCACATTCACAAGTATTTAACATACATCTGTAATACTTTAAATGCAACTTCTACACATATATTCATGCTCAATTGTGGATGACAAACAACACATTTTTCTGAATTAAATCCTGTCAGGTGCAGAGTATTCTGAGAAGCAAATATTTCATACTTGCCATTGATCCTAACAGTCCATAGTTATGTTTCATTTGCAGCTGACATCTTTGAAATTATCGATTTAATTTTCCACTAACAGATAAGCTAATACATGGATTAAATATTCTCATTAATTATCAAAACTGTTCTGTGCAAGTGTAATTATACTTACTTCTAAATGTCATTGGTGGTAACGAATTTAACAGAAGCACAGCCTTAGAGGTTGGTGTTTAAGCTGGGGAAACCACTCCAAGCAACTTTCCCCTAAGCTTGGCTCTCACATTTAACTGTAGGGGTTTCAGCGTGAGGCCGTAGGAGCAGTTCAGAGTAGGAGGCACAGACAAGTTGCTCTCAAAGGTCAGCTGATGCAGCAGGACTGCTGCAAACAGAAACACCTGCACCTTCGCAATCTGAGAGCCGATGCAGCGTCTCTTACCTGTTGAGAAAATCATCACGCTATTGGTTCTGTCTCTGTCCAGGGCGCCGTTCTCGTCGAGAAAGCGCATGGGGTCGAACACATGGGGATCCTTCCACTTCAGGGGGTCATGATTGACGGACCACTGATTGATAAAGACCACTGTGTCCTTGGGAATGCGGAGGCTTTCGATTGTGACATCCGATGTGGTTGAGTGCGGGATAGTGAAGGGAACGAAGCTGGTGAAGCGCATGGTCTCGAAGATGAAGGCATCCAGGAGAGCCAGGTTACTTCTGTCCTCGATTGACGGGAGCCGGTCCTGGCCCACCACTTTGTCAATGAGCTGCTGCAGTTTGGCTTGGTAGTCTGGATATTTGACCAGCAGGAGGATAATCCACTGCATGACTGTTGACATTGTATCTTGACCTGCTCCAATCAGATCGGTGATAGTTGCTTCAACATACTCCCTAGTCAATGTGCTCTCCTCTCCATGCTCAATCACCCTAATGATGGCATCACTCATATCCCGGGTCACCTCAGGGTTGAAGGATTCTCTATGCTGTACCACCTTATCTTTTACATAAGTAAAAAAATCATGGTTTACGCTTTTGAAGGTTTCATAGATATTTCGAACTGGATTAGGGAAGGACTGCAGCCAGGGCATGACATCAACCAAGCTACCTGCCCCAACTGTTTCTCCAAACTTCTCCACTCTGTGCAACAAGGTTCTGAACTCTAGATCATCATGTCCATATCTCCTTCCAAAGCAAAGAGCACACATTATGTTAGCAGCAGCTACTGTAAACTCATAAGCTGGGTAAAAATACTGTCCATTAGCACTATGACGTAGAAATACCTGCACCAGTTCTGTGGCCTCTGCCAGCACATGCTGCTCAAAGGCTGTTTTGGTCTGACTGTTTGCAGATGAAAATGCTCTGAGAGTCGATTGGGCAACTTTCCTGTGTGCTTTCCACTGTTTGCTGTAATTATTGAATGTCAGGCTCCTGCCTCCAGAGATCATCTGGAACGAGACAAAGTTGGGTCTCCCTGCGAACTCTGTGCTGTGCTGAATCAGTGCCTCATGTATTGCCTGGTCTCCGTTGAGGACCACCACGTCGCTGCAGCCCAGCCTTATCTGGTACACATTGCCGTACTTCTTGGCAAGCTTGGCCAGGGTGATGTGTGGCATCTGACCCAGCTGCATGGCGTTGCCCACCACTGGCCAAGCAAAGGGTCCTGGCAGTCTCCTCTTGAGTCTAAGGTTTCTGACCCACAGACAGGCTTCCAGGCAAAACAGGAAAACAAGAGAGGCAACCAGGGCAGGATGGACCTGTCCGCTCCATTCCTTGATAATGCTGCTGCTCTTCACACCAAACTCACTGTCAATTGCCATTGTTTCAATGAATCAGCTGTCTCTTTTCCTTTTAACAAAGTCTGTTTAATGCTTATTTGTTAAGAAAAAACACCTTATGGATCCATTTCAGCTATAAAACTGCTAATCAAATGCCACTAAAAATAATCCTGACAGTTATTTTCTAACCAGTTAGCATTCCATCAAGATTTAAGGCTTAAGTGCCTGATTTTGCTGCTCTCCAGCTTTTTAAATGCTTTACAGTATGTGGGCAGGGCTTGGGATAACTTTCACACTCCTCCCATTGTGGTAGCAGTAGACACCGCTGCAGCGCATTATCTCTCTGCTGTTGGTCGCTCTCAAAGGCGCGCAGTGCAGAGAGTTGGGGAATCCTGTGAGAGGAGCGTGACCGACTGCCGTCAGCGCTGCACAGAGAGGGAGAAAAAATTCTCAGTGTCCGGTGGCAGACTGAGATGCAGTCCCGGCGGACGAATTTATCTAACTAATTGGAAGATTGGCAAAGTCTGAACATTTTAATTCGTCTAGAATGATTGGTTTCCAGGCTACAGAAGAATCAGCCTCCAGATTAAACTTCTATCTATTTGTGTAAGGTTTGACTCACTCCCGAGAGATTTATTTTTACTTTGCATATCTTTTTTTTTTTCCGGAATAAATATACTTTGAATACATTGCAGCCTAATTTATTTTAAATGAGATTTTTCAGTTTGTTGTATAGAAGCAGATAATTCCCTGAGATGGAGATGTTATTTGCAAGACCAGCCCGAGGTAAAAGCGAGCTCTGAGAATGCTTGGGTCCCCAGAGGAAAGTCACACAGGACATGATAAAAGCACAAGAATATATATTCTGGGGGATTTATCTTTGAATTTGACAAATTTGTTACTTCTTACTGGATGTAATCTTTTTACTTTGGAGTAACTCAGCCAGAGCTCATTACCAAAAATAAATATAATAATATAATAAGATTTTTTCATTGAGAAAGGAATACAGATTTTTTTGACTTGCCTTTTTTAATTTTATATATAGTGGTCAAATATAGGAATATATATCTCATCTTTCTGTATTTCCTTCATTCTTCTTCAACTCAGTACCATTTTCATCTCTGCTTAAAAAAAATTGTCTGCTTAAAAAACTGTTTTTCTACGTTGGCCCAACGTTTATGTAACAAATACTTCAGAGCAGACAAACCATCAATTATTGATGCACGTATCTTGTTTTTGCCAACAAATAAACTGTGGTTCTGCAGGAGGCTCAGCATTACATCGTTGCTCAAAATAAACTTCATGTCCCCCATTTCCGCAGTGATTGCAAAAGCATGATGTGAAGGAAAAACATGCTTCAATTTAACCGTTTTTGTCTTTGATAATAAATCACAAATGCATGCCTCAGATTTTTATCAGTATGCATTTTTGCTGTTCATCCCAACGTAAGATCTACAAAAATCCCATTAGTTCTATGAAGCTTTCTCCATCCTGTAGTGGATGGCAAAAATGGTTATTGTTTACCCACCAACTGTAAATATAATTTAACTAGGAGGTAATGACCATAATTTAAGGCATTGACACCTTCCAAAGTTGAAAGTTAGAATTCAGATGGGGCAGAAAAACTCTTGACATGTGGGAAACCATTTTAAAAGTAGATATTAGATGTTACCAAAGAGATATAGGACGTTTGGTCTTGGAGTACAAGCAAACTAAAAAAAAAAACAAATTGGGGAATTTACTGCTGAAAAAACCCACAAAGCACACATTACAGTCAAAATAATACAGTATTCTACAGTCAAACAGAATTAAAGCATGTTTAGTTAAACGTATCATGGAATACAATGCTTTGCAAAAGGATTTATAATCTGTGAACTTCCCTTTTCAAATTTTGCAACAGAATCTCGGTTGGCTATAGGTATGGACTTTGACTATAAAAATTTTATTATTTTGTATTAAAATCATTTAATTGTAGCTCTGGGTTATCCTTAGTCCATTTGTCCATTTAGATGGTAAATTTCTACCCAGTCTCAATCTTTTTGCGGCCTTTAACAAGTTTTGTTAAAGGAAAGCCTTTTAATTAACTCCATACACCTTCCGATCAGGTCTTAATATTATCCATGTTCCTGCTAAAGAAAAGCATCCCTCCAGTATGATGCTGCCAATACCGTGTATTGTAGTGGGAATGTTTAGGGTGACGTGCAATGTTTGTTTTCCTCCACACATTTCATATGTATCATTTCATATGTAAATCAAAATAATGCAATATTGGTTTCATCTGACCAGAGCCCCTTCTTCCACATGTTTGCTGTGTTTCCTGCTGCATTTATTCTAAGACTTAATTACGCAGGTAGACCTTGTTCTAATTACTTGTGTTCTGAGGACATTTAGTTACATTTTACCTTATTTAAAGTCAACAGTTTTCAGTATTAATTTATAAAGCAAAGCAAACAATGTATCTGTTTCCTTCCATTTTGCTGGTATATTCTACTTTGTGTTGCCTTGTCAAATAAAATGCCAAAAAAATGCATTGAAGTTGTTGGTTGTAGCATGACAATCTATGAGCAAATATTCAAGGGTTTGGATAAATAGCACACCATAAGTATGTATATACTAGTTCACTACTAGATTACTTATGCAACACATTTTTATTTCACATTTACCATCTATGCCACACTTTTTTTTAGTCAGTCAGTCAGCTATTTTCTACTGCTTATTCCATAGTGGGTTGTGGGGGAGCTGGTGCCTGTCTCCAGCAGTCTACGGGTGAGAGGCAGGGCACACCCTGGACAGGTTACCAGTCCATCACAGGGCAACACACAAACAACCACACACACACACTCATTCATTCATTCATTCATACACCTAAGGGCAATTTAGAGTGACCAATTAACCTAACAGGCATGTCTTTGGACTGTGGAAGGAAGCCAGAGTACCCGGTGAGAACCCACGCATGCACGGGGAGAACAGGTAAACTTCATGCAGAAAGACCCCCGGCTGGGAATTGAACCCAGGACCTTCTCGCTGCAAGGCGACAGTGCTACCAACTGCGCCACCATGCAGCCCCGTGCAGTGCACGGGGACTCATGGTGCAGGCCCCGAACTCGGAACCTAAACCTCAGCGCGGTGTGACGGCCCAGCCCTGGCCGTCCTCCGTGCGCCGACAGGTACCCAACTCTCCCCTCTCCTTCAGAGTGGGCATGGGGGGTTCAATGTCTCCTCCCCCGTCGAGGCAACTTCGTCCACTCTTCTCCCAATCCCCGTCTCTGGGTGGGTGAGGGTGTGCGTGCGGGGGAAGCCCTCGGCGGGATGGAGCGCCCGCCCGGTTCTATCTATTTGTGGCCAAAACGCCTGTCTCGGAGCTTGTCCTCTCAAACCTCAAACTGACAACTCTTAGCGGTGGATCACTCGGCTCGTGCGTCGATGAAGAACGCAGCTAGCTGCGAGAACTAATGTGAATTGCAGGACACATTGATCATCGACACTTCGAACTTTCTTTTACATTAATTCAAATAAGTTGTGAAATTAAACAAATATGTAAGGTTTAAAATAATAAAGGAACATCAAAATTGGCTCTAAATCTTCCTTTTATAGATGTCGAGGCTTTTCAAAGCTCTGCCCCAGAGCTGTTTGTCTTGAGCAATGCGGCGTGGCAGAGAACCAAAGCCCTTAGAATGATTTCTTGGTTAACCAGACAAAGAGTAATGTCTCTGAATGTACTGCCTGCACTGTGTATCACTTTTCTTTTCTCCCCTGTTCCTGTAGAAGGAATCACCCCCACCTCCATAAGCCTCACAACCAGCTCCTCATCATGCATATGCGGCTACTCACATCCCCATCATGTTGATTAGAGCCAGGTTTATGGCGAAGGAAACTTGGGTGGCAAGGTGGAGGACTTTGTGTGTCCGTGAGCACATGGAAGGCGTGTCGGGGGTGTTGTGTGTGCAGTTCGTGTGTGGTTGCTGTGTTTGCCTGTGATTGCCCCCTGTAACCTGACTGTGAAAGGTTGGGCCTGACCCTGTGTTGACTCTGACTGAGCAGGGGGAGCTGGGGACTAAGGGGTGGGGTAAGAGATGAGGCCCTTATGTCATGCACTGGCGGGTGGGTGCATTCACTGTGTGGAGACAGGACCAATGGCAGACAAGCCTGCCCCGTCTCTGGAGCTAATCATTGTTTACTAGTCTCATTTCCACTTCTCAGTGAGCTACTGTCACGCACAGCGCCGACAGGGAGGCAGAAAGGGGGAATGGGGGTGGATGGGGTTTGGTTTGTGGAGGTAAAGTGAGGCAGTGCGGAGAGGAAAGCCAGAGGTCCGATAAGCAACTGGGGAACAATTGAGACTTAGAAAAAGAAGTGGAGTGGGGTTTTTAGAATAGAGAGAACAAAGGTGAAAAAATGCAGCAGCCAGAAACTATTTAGACAAACTTGTAAACACACCAACAAAAACATTCCCTTGGCCATTGGCGTCTCAAGCTGCTGGGGGGATAACCACTGGACATAGCTAGTTAGAGATGGCGATATTTCAAAGAGAGTATTTTCTCCTGCCAGGCCACAGGATGAGGAAATAGAGATACTTGAAAATTGTCACTGTCTGAGTTGATTGTTGTTCACGTGTAAACAGTGTGAGAAAAAAACCCAACAAAGTCAGAAATAATTTCAACACTGACATACCAATGGATGTCCCAGTTGAGCGTGTGGTTTGAGTTGTGCTGTAGAAGCACACAGTACACAGAAGAATAACATAATTCAGCCAAATGCCTCCGACATTATATTTAAGTTGGGGTTGCACTGTTTCTTCACTCATTCTTCTTATTTTTTTGCCTCTGTTTTATTATGGTGTGCCTAAAAGGCATTGGAAATCAGGGTCCAAACATTTGGAAATGAAGTCATGTTACATATATGAAGTATGTCTGTCTATTATGATCCTCCTGTGTTACATATATTGCATATGTATTGGGATTAGGCATGTTATATTTAATGTGTGCTACTGGATCAGAGGAAAGTATATTGCTCTAACACAACTTTTGTTTTATCCTTTCCCCCTAGGTAATTATTACCTAACTATCTTGGGCTGCAAGTTCAGAGTTCTATTGTAAAGTCACTGTAGTTCCACCAAGAGGTCAAATAATCTTTTGCTAAATTAATAGAAAATGTAGTCAAATCTTTTGACCGGTTGGTCGCTTTAAGCATTCACCACACTGAAATGAGTAAATCTTCATAAGTGTAGACAGAACATTTGCATGGCATGAAGTCAGGTAATATTAAAGGGACATTGTTGAGCACTAGATTTTTTAAAAGGATATGAGTAATATAAATCTGCAACCATATGGAGAGTTTTTCTGAGTTGACTATTTTATGAGAATAAAAATATTTTCTTTATTTTTTATTTATTGTTTATTCGATAGGGAAATGAAATCATGTCACACACTATAACATTTTAGCCACGGCTAATTCTCAATGCCCGTCCCTAGTTAGGCTTATACATACAACACAAAACAACATTGACTATATACATACATAATGCAGATCAAAAACATCACAGATACAACATCAAATCAGTCCAATCAATGTTCACATCTCTGACTACTCAATAAAAAGTTTTTAAGTTTATGTTTAAAAAGGACCCAGTTTGACTCTGCCTTTAATTTACAAGTAAACTATTCCATGTTTTAATGGGTTGTACAGTGAAAGCTCGTACTCATACTCGTACTCGTACTCGTCGTCTTCCGCTTATCCGGGACTGGGTCGCGGGGGCAGCGGATTCAGCAGAGACACTCAGACGTCCCTCTCCCCAGACACCTCCTCCAGCTCCTCCGGGTGGAGCCCAATGCGTTCCCAGGCCAGCCAAGAGACATAGTCCCTACAGCGTGTCCTGGGTTGTCCCCTGGGCCTCCTCCCGGTGGGACGTGCCTGGAACACCTCCCGAGGAAGGCGTCCAGGAGGCATCCGGTATAGATGCCCGAGCAACCTCAACTGGCTCCTCTCGATGTGGAGGAGCAGTGGCTCTACTCCGAGCCCCTCCCGGATGGCCGAGCTCCTCACCCTATCTCTAAGGGAGAGCCCGGCCACCCTACGGAGGAAGCTCATTTCAGCCGCTTGTATCCGGGATCTCGTTCTTTCGGTCATGACCCAAAGTTCATGGCCATAGGTGAGGGTAGGAACGTAGACCGACCGGTAAATTGAGAGCTTTGCTTTTCGGCTCAGCTCTCTCTTCACCACAACGGACCGGCACAGTGCCCCCATTACTGCGGCAGCCGCACCGATCCGTCTGTCGATCTCCCGCTCCATTTTTCCCCCACTCGTGAACAAGACCCCGAGATACTTAAACTCTTCCGCTTGAGGCAACCTGAAGAGGACAGGCAACCCTTTTCCGGTCGAGCACCATGGCCTCGGACTTGGAGGAGCAGAGCTTCATCTCAGCCGCTTCACACTCGGCTGCGAACCGCCACAGCGCATGCTGTAGGTCTTGGCTAGAGGGGGCCAGCAGGACCACGTCATCCGCAAAAAGAAGAGACGAAATCCACTGGTCCCCAAACCAGACCCCCTCCAACCCTTGGCTACGTCTAGAAATCCTGTCCAGAAGAGTTATGAACAGGACCGGTGACAAAGGGCAGCCCTGCCGGAGTCCAACACGCACCGGGAACAGGTCTGACTTAGTGCCGGCAATGCAGACCAAACTCCTGCTCTGCTTGTACAGGGACCGAATGGCCCCTGGTAAAGGGCCCCCGATTCCATACTACTGGAGCACCCCCCATAGGGCATCACGAGGGACACAGTTCAATGCTTTCTCCAGGTCCACAAAACACATGTGAACCGGTTGGGCAAACTCCCATGAACCCTCGAGCACCCTGTAGAGGGTATAGAGCTGGTCCAGTGTTCCACGGCCGGGACGAAAACCACACTGTTCCTCCTGAAGCCGAGGTTCGACCCTTGGCCGGACTCTCCTATCCAATACCCTGGTGTAGGCCTTACCAGGGAGGCTGAGGAGTGTGATCCCCCTGTAGTTGGAACACACCCTCCGGTCACCCTTCTTATGAAGGGGGACCACCACCCCAGTCTGCCAGTCCAGAGGCACTGTCCCCGACCGCTACGCAATGTTGAAGAGGCATCTCAACCATGACAGCCCAACAACATCCAGAGATTTGAGGTACTCAGGGCGGATCTCATCCACCCCCGAAGCCTTGCCACCGCGGAGCTTTTTAACCACCTCGGTGACTTCAGCCTGGGTGATGAAAGAGTCCAACCCCGAGTCCCCAGCCTCTGTTTCCACCACGGAATGCGTGATGGCAGGATTGAGTAGATCCTCGAAGTATTCCTTCCACCGCCCGATAATGTCCTCAGTCGAGGTCAGCAGCCTCCCACCCCCACTATAAACAGTGTTGGCGAAGCACTGCTTACCCCTCCCGAGGAGCCGGATGGTTTGCCAGAATCGCTTCAAGGCCAACCGGTAGTCCTTCTCCATGGCTTCACCGAACTCCTCCCAGGCCCGAGTTTTTGCCTCTGCCACAGCCCGGGCCACAGCACGCTTGGCCTCACGGTACCCGTCAGCCGCCTCAGGAGTCCCACAAGCCAACCACAGCCGATAGGACTCCTTCTTCAGCTTGACAGCATCCCTTACTGCCGGTGTCCACCACCAGGTTTCTGGGATTGCCGCCACGACAGGCACCACAGACCTTACGACCACAGCTACGGGCAGCAGCATCGACAATAGATGCGGAGAACATGGTCCACTCGGACTCTATGTCTCCAACATCCCCCGGGATCTGGTCGAAGCTCTCCCGGAAGTGTGAGTTGAATACATCCCTGGCCAAGGGCTCCGCCAAGGCGTTCCCAGCAGACCCTCACTATGCGCTTTGGCCTGCCAAGACTGTCCGGCTTTCTCCTCCTCCAGTGGATCCAACTCACCACCAGGTGGTGATCAATGGACAGCTCAGCCCCTCTCTTCACCCGAGTGTCCATAACATGCGGCCGGAGGTCTGATGATACGACAACAAAGTCGATCATTGACCTCCTGCCTAGGGTGACCTGGTGCCAAGTGCACTGATGGACACCCTTATGTTTGAACATGGTGTTCATTATGGGCAATCCGTGACTAGCACAGAAGTCCAATAACAAAACACCGAGCGGTGTTTTGTTATTGGACTTCTGTGTTATTGGACTTCGTTTCCCACGTGGGCGTTGAAGTCCCCCAGCAGAATAATGGAGTCCCTGGGAGGGGCACTATCCAGCACCCCCGACAGGGACACCAAGAAGGCCGGGTACTCCACACTACCGCACTGCCGCTCACTACCTATCCCCAACCCAAAGGCGCAGGGATATGACTCTCTCACCCACTGTGGTAAACCCCAACACGAGACGGCTGAGCTGGCGGGCCACAAGCAAACCCACACCAGCCCGCCGCCTCTCCCCGTGGGCCACTCCAGAGTAGAAGAGAGTCCAACCCCTCACAAGGAGATGTGTTCCAGACCCCACGCTATGCGTGGAGGCGAGCCCGACTATTTCTAGTCGATATCTCTCGACCTCCCGCACAAGCTCAGGCTCCTTCCCCCCCAGCGAGGTGACATTCCATGCCCCTATCTCCACCTTCATCCGCCACCCAATCCTCTTTGCACCGGTCAGCTTTCACCAGTGAAATCAAAAGATGTTTTGCGTCTATGCACATTAAAATTTCCACTCTGGGCTCCTCTTTTCACTGAGCCCGCAGCTCTACAAGAGACTAAACAGTCACTCAAAACCTGAGGGGCCTGTTTGTGCAACCATTTGTATACAAATTTTAACTGTGCAAATTTACAAAGTTTTCAAAACTTAGCATTTTCAACTTATTCAAGCTTACACAGTGATAGGACGTAGTTGGTTTCTCATGTAAAATTTTTATAGCTCTATTGTACATCATCTGAAAAGGCTTGATAATGGTGTTTGAAGCCTGCGAGCAAGAGCTAATGCAGTAACTTAAGTGTGAAAAGATTGTGGAATGCACAAAACCGAACACAGCTTGAAACGGCAGATACTCTCGAATCAAATTAAATGTATAAACGTTTGCTTTCACTATTCTGGAAACGTTTTTTAGGTGGCTATCAAATTTCAATTGTGAATCAAATATTAGTTCCAGATACGTAATTTCTGAGACCTGTTGGATGGTGCATCCATTTAAGTATAAATTCAGATCCTCAGTTATGGGCTTAGTCCTAGAAAAAAACAGACAGACATTGTCTTTTTGACATTCAGGGACAGACATGCATTGTGGAACAACACTAACATAGTTTTGAGATGTTGAGATAATTTATGAAAAACAGCTTCCACAGTTTTCCCACGAACATGCAATACTGCATCCTCAGCATATAGCAGCAAGTTATTAATGTACATTGTAAAGAGTAAAGGGCCAAGAATGGATCCCTGCTGCACTCCTGCAGTAATTTTTAAAAATGAGGATTTTTGACACACTGCTCTCTGCCTTTTAAGTATGATTTAAACCATAGTAAAGTTTTAGGTGTGAAATTAAAGTTGGATAGTTTTTGTATTAGGTTTTATGGTTTGGGGTATCCAAAGCTTTTTTGAGATCCGAAAAGACTGCACCTACTAATTCTCCACTTATTATTGCCAACTATTTCTTCCACAAAAAAAAAAAAAAGGTTTGCTGTATCTGCTGTAAACTCCTAATACTCAAATCTGCCCCAAATATACCCTTTGGTTTACTATTTTTGTTCCATTTGTAGTGTGACAATTCTCTAGAGTGGTCTTTCGCCTAAAATTCATTCAAATTCCTGCCAAGGTGGCACGTTAATTTAATTTCAGCAGTAATAGTTGTCCATAGATCCCTTAGTTAGAATCAGTAATGAGCAGAAGTTGTTCTGAGACTTAAATTAAATATAATTCATTATAAGTTGTAGTCTTTAGCCACTTATTTTAGATGTTTAGTTTTGCAATCACAAAGTAAACGATTCTGTAAATTAGTATTAATATTTTATTCGGAAATGTTGAAATGTTTTTCCTTTAATCAACTCTATCCTAATTGGGCCGCTTCTCTGTTCTTTCAGCCTCCCCAATAGATCTTTACTGAGTACTGTGTCCAGAACAGGAGCACTGTAAATTGTGCAGCAGAAGGATTTTGTTTATAATCCATTAGACTCTGTGTGCAGGAGGGGGAGCAGTGTGGGGATGAACTTGCGTGCCATGCCGACCTAGCGTGCACGGAGGTTGGTCACTGAACTCTGGTTTCCCTGTTAAGCAGGGACAGGACGCTGGGGGTGAGGAGGTGTGAGGCTGCAGGGAGTGATTAAACCGAGACAAGGGGGAACGCACAAGTCCAAATAGCTTCCATATGAGACAGGATCTGCAAGCTTAGCAACGACAGATTGAAGACATGGTTAAAGATCTGGTTCATTGAACATTTCCTACCTCCTTATTAAAACTGCATCTGATGACACCCAATGATTGTCTTCTGACATTTTCCAGTTATTGCAGAGAATATTGCCGAAATTCAACCCAATAGTTTATTTTTATTTGACAGAGACCAGGGTGTCTTAATAAACATTGTCATTTAATATGTGTGTGAGAGATTTCCAACTATTATTATAGCAGATACTGTTTGTCCAAAGGCATGAACCAATTTAAGGCAGCAGGGATGTGGCTCTTCTTATCCTAAGGAAATTAGTGGATCTAAAACAAAATGTATTGAAAGCAACACATTCCTTGTTAGTGGCTGAACATTTTACTTCCAAAGGTCATCAATTATAAATGCATATTAAAACAGAGAAAATATAAAGAAGCTACATTGTTAAATTGTGTTGTACTGTATTTGAAATAATTCCAAAGGCTTTGATGTACTAAGGACTTGGAAAAATCCATATTAGTCTAAATTAGTATGAAGCAATTAAGCTTGGGTGTGCTGTGAAGATGTTTTTTCAGCCTGCAAAGAAAAGTGTTAATAGCCACTGCTTTTATGAAGCTAGATATTTTTCAGGCATTCCAGACACAATACTCATAGTGATTTTCCAGGTACATCCTATAATTGTTTCAGCTGTTTTCAGTGAGTCCCCAATTTGTTTTTAGATCGGTGGCTTTTTTGTAACTTGTCACCAGATTAGGCCTTCTTGCCATCACCCTAATCTTTTCCTCCTTCCATAGAGTTTCAGATTTAAACGCAACTGTTGCTGGGCCAATTCAAAACATTAATGTTAGTTCTAGCCAGAAGAAACATGCTGGTCAAATTAAAAAATCACTTAATCTGCCTTAGTCTGCCAGAGGTATAAATAATTTTGGATTTAACTATGTATTACAGGTCTTCAAACTGGGTCATATTTGAAAATCGTTTGAAACTTCGTCACACAGCCGGTTTCATAACTTCGTTCCACAAACTGAAATGCAGTAAGTGTTTAGGTACAGCGGGATGTTTAAACCAAACTAAATGCTGCCTGGAAGTTGGTTGTTTATACCTTTAAAACATAATATGTGATGTGTAAAAGTGAACTTATTGGTCAATTTAAGAGTTTTACATTTCAGAATCATGGATTTGTATGTTCTCTGTAACCAGCATCATGGACAATCAATTTGGTAATATACAGGTCCTTATCAAAATATTAGCATATTGTGATAAAGTTCATTATTTTCCATAATGTCATAATGAAAATTTAACATTCATATATTTTAGATTCATTGCACACTAACTGAAATATTTCAGGTCTTTTATTGTCTTAATACGGATGATTGTGGCATACAGCTCATGAAAACCCAAAATTCCTATCTCACAAAATTTGCATTTTTCATCCGACCAATAAAAGAAAAGTGTTTTTAATACAAAAAACGTCAACCTTCAAATAATCATGTACAGTTATGCACTCAATACTTGGTCGAGAATCCTTTGGCAGAAATGACAGCTTCAATGCGGTGTGGCATGGAGGCAATCAGCCTGTGGCACTGCTGAGGTCTTATGGAGGCCCAGGATGCTTCGATAGCGGCCTTTAGCTCATCCAGAGTGTTGGATCTTGAGTCTCTCAACGTTCTCTTCACAATATCCCACAGATTCTCTATGGGGTTCAGGTCAGGAGAGTTGGCAGGCCAATTGAGCACAGTGATACCATGGTCAGTAAACCATTTACCAGTGGTTTTGGCACTGTGAGCAGGTGCCAGGTCGTGCTGAAAAATGAAATCTTCATCTCCATAAAGCTTTTCAGCAGATGGAAGCATGAAGTGCTCCAAAATCTCCTGATAGCTAGCTGCATTGACCCTGTCCTTGATAAAACACAGTGGACCAACACCAGCAGCTGACACGGCACCCCAGACCATCACTGACTGTGGGTACTTGACACTGGACTTCTGGCATTTTGGCATTTCCTTCTCCCCAGTCTTCCTCCAAACTCTGGCACCTTGATTTCTGAATGACATGCAGAATTTGCTTTCATCCGAAAAAAGTACTTTGGACCACTGAGCAACAGTCCAGTGCTGCTTCTCTGTAGCCCAGGTCTGGGGAATGCGGCACCTGTAGCCCATTTCCTGCACACGCCTGTGCACGGTGGCTCTGGATGTTTCTACTCCAGACTCAGTCCACTGCTTCCGCAGGTCCCCCAAGGTCTGGAATCGGCCCTTCTCCACAATCTTCCTCAGGGTCCGGTCACCTTTTCTCGTTGTGCAGCGTTTTCTGCCACACTTTTTCCTTCCCACAGACTTCCCACTGAGGTGCCTTGATACAGCACTCTGGGAACAGCCTATTCGTTCAGAAATTTCTTTCTGTGTCTTACCTTCTTGCTTGAGGGTGTCAATAGTGGCCTTCTGGACAGCAGTCAGGTCGGCAGTCTTACCCATGATTGGGGTTTTGAGTGATGAACCAGGCTGGGAGTTTTAAAGGCCTCAGGAATCTTTTGCAGGTGTTTAGAGTTAACTCGTTGATTCAGATGATTAGGTTCATAGCTCGTTTAGAGACCCTTTTAATGATATGCTAATTTTGTGAGATAGGAATTTTGGGTTTTCATGAGCTGTATGCCAAAATAATCCGTATTAAGACAATAAAAGACCTGAAATATTTCAGTTAGTGTGCAATGAATCTAAAATATATGAATGTTAAATTTTCATCATGACATTATGGAAAATAATGAACTTTATCACAATATGCTAATATTTTGAGAAGGACCTGTACATTCTGAAGATAATGAGCATTTATAAGTATTGACCTAAACCTGAGCACAGTAATTTAAATATGGTGAAACTAGTGAACAACAAAGAGTGTGGTGTGGAACTGAATGTGGACAATTCAATGAGCAGAGCAAGAGTTTTATAATAAAGGACATATTTTGCATGGTATCTATTTAGGAAATGCATTTAGAAAGAGAGCAAAGAGATTGTGAGAGATGTAGTTGTTACTTTTTTACAAATTGTTTCTAATGATTTAAATAAGTAAGATTTAGCAAAAACATGCAGTGGTTTGTCTGGGTTTATGTACACCAAACTGATTAGTGTAGTTTTTTTTATTTGCAGATCTCATGTGAATGCACTCAAAACCTGATACTTTTAATGCATGTTATTATTAATATTATCCAAGACGGGAAAAAGAACCCCTCTAACTTTACCTTTGCCACTGGCACACTAAGCATTGAATGTGCAGTTTTGATATTTCTCATTGTGTGACTTTGCAACACTTTTCTGTGTTTGCACCTTCATATCTATCACAAAGCAGCTTAATGCATTTAAGAGTCCTCAAAATGAAGCCAGGTCACCTGTTGCTGCACCACTTGAGCAGATGACCTCACGCTAACAGCTGCGAGGCTTGGGCAAAGCTGATTGATGAAAAAACTTATCAGGAGTGCTGCCAGTAAAGGTAGAACATTTGAGTATATACAAGAATGATTAAGATATTTATAGCTGAAATGAAAGTCTGAGCACGGAAAGCTTTGAGGAAAAGTTAATTATGTGTGTGGGTGGCCCTGTGACCACGCATCCCATTTACACACCACAGCTCTGTGTATCTGGAATTGTAAATGGTTGAAGTAATTACTGCCGAGCAGAAATTTCAGCAAAAGCACTGAATTCACTTGACTCCTTAAAATTGTGACTTCCTAAGTTTCTTTTCTGTTATGACAAAGTTTACAGACGTTTTCTATTGACTTCAAGGCCTCGTCTTTGTGCTGTCGGAATGTGTTTTTCATTAACATAACAAGTGCCTCAAAGCTTAAAAAAATCCTTCTGTATGCAGATCAAAAATAATCTATTTTCCTCATATTCCCATTAATTATTTTATTGAACTATATTCAAAGAGGAAAAATGCTCTAGCTTTTCATAAAACTTTGAATAATGAGCCAGTAATCAGCTCAAACAGTAAAACTAATATTTTCTTATTTGCTGCCTATATGCAGCACCTTGCAAACGTTTTCACACAATTTGCCACATTACAAACAAAACGTTGTGTATTTCCTGTGTACTTCATATGATAGACCAACACAAAATAGTGCATGTGAAGTGGAATGAAAATGCTTGTCTATTGTTTTCACAGTGTGGTGTGCTTTTTTATACATCCCCTGATAACCCTGAACAAAATCCAGTTCAACCAGTCACCTTCAAAACTCACCTAATAAGTAAACGGTAACTTCATCTAAAAATAAAAATCCAGCTGCTCTGTGAAGACAATTGAAGTTTGCTAGAGAACATTAGTGAATAAACAACACCATACAGACAAAGGGAAATAAAAGACAGGCCAGGTGACAACTGCAAACCTACCAAAACATGGTCATCCACCTAATCTGACAGGCAAGGCAAGGAGAGCATTAATCAAAGAAGAAGCTAAAGGGCACATGGTAACTATGGAGGAGCTACAGAGATCCGAAGCTATGTGATTTAGTGGGAAGAAGTAAGCCATTCTTCAAAAAAAAAAAAACAAAACTAAATCCCATTTGCCTTGCCAAGAGACATGACATATAACACAACAAATGAGAGTGAGAAGGCGATCTGGTCTAATGGGACAACATTTTTATGTTTTGGTATAAGTAGATAACATCATGTGTGCTGGAAATTATTCCACAGCACCCTGAGCACATCATACCCCTGGTGAAACATGGTGGTGGCAGCATTATGATGTGGGAAAGCTTTTTTAACATGGACTAGGGAGGCAGATGGAGCTACAGGTCAATCTTGGAAGAAGACCTTTTGAAATCTGAATTTAGTCTCCCTGAGCTTGAGCCATTTTCTGAACTGTGTGTGGTTGAAACTTGAAACCAATGTAGAATTTTTGGTTTCTCATGTGATGCAATTTTATTTATAGTCTAATCGTTTTGTCTTAGCCTGGTCCAACTTGGAGTAGGGGTATGTTTTGGTTTTGGCTCTGATTGTGTTGTTCTGCTAATGAGAGACCCACATTATTCCCTGAAGGAGACAGATAACAACAGTGTTCTCAAATATCCAGATGTTAGGCTGTTTAATGGAACAGCTCTGTGTGACTCTCACATGTTCACTAAATATACTTCTTAACCCAATCCTTTAATAAAAAAATGAATCAACATTTTCTTCAATATTCTGTCCTGTTTGCCTGCTTCTCTTGCATGCATTTGAAAATCAATCTAGAGACAAAGTTGACATCATTGCTAAAACCTGAAAGCTCGACACAGATTTTTTTTACCACTATGTTTAACCCAGGAAGAGAAATAAGGACTGACATCTGAATATTAATATTGGACAGAATGAATTCAAGCCTGAGCCAGTAAAGAGAACTTTTCACTAAATAAAAGTTAATCATATAACATGATTTCATACCAATTATGTTAGTTTTTTCACTCTAGCGTGTGTGCAGATCCCAGCTGCTTTGGGTTCGGCCTCATCCCCTCTGTCAAGCTGAATAAATGTGGAAATAACCTGGAACAATCCATCTGTTTGACAAGTCCAACATTCTCATATGTACTGGATCTTTATTTGCAAAGGAAGCAGACATAAAGATGCTTTACCGCTGTCAATTACAGAAATAGCAAGCTCTGTTCGTCTGACTGAGTGCCTTATCATCATGCTTTTCTTTCTGTGTACAGCCAGCCAACATGGAATGTCATGTTAGCAAAGTAAATGAGCAGCAATTTTATCTTGGCAATGCTCGAATGCTGCTCTTAGCTAGTTTTGTCTATATAAGGCACCTTCCTTCGGGTTCCATAGTTATTTTGGGAATAAGTTAAACACGACTTTGTAAGCCAATCAGAAAGAAGGAATGTCTAAACTGACATTTTGTCTATTTTATATAGTGTCTTTTTTTTCATCTTGTAATCCCAGTGTCACATGAGCTGTAAAACACTGTGAATTACTTGATTTACTGTAGCTTTTAATAGGCTAAATAATATATTCCACATTAACACATTTATTTAATCAGGTAATGAGGACAGAGTGAATACAGGTTGTAACCCATATGTAAAGAGTCTCTCTTATAGCCCACGTCTATTTTATTAGTGTTAAATGTTAGATTAACTCAATTTTTATGTATTAACAATTTATTATTTTTGTGCTTCACTGAAGAACATTTTTATGAATATATTCAGTTAATGTTGCATGATTTTACAGTATAGTATGTAAGCAAAATTAGATCAGTGTCAAAACAAACAAATCACAGACAAAAAGGTCTTCTGTAGTTGGAATTTCCTAGACAGCATTTTTCAGTTGCATTTTTCATCTGCATTTTTCATCTGCATTTTTCATCTGCAACAATAGAAAATCCTCATCCAGACCAGGACCCATGTGAAAATGCTGTACTGATCACTATTTATATACTGTATGTGGAGTCACAGCAACTGGTTCTCAATGTGTCAGTGTTATACTGAAGAGCTGTGGATGTTAGATGTGCAGTTCACCTGGAGTTATTTGTATTTTAAAATAAAAATCGCATTGACACATCACATATTTTACTGTAATATTAAACTTAAAAATGCATAGTGACATGTTTTCAGAGTTTGTATTTAATTTCTGTTGCTTAATTGTGGAATTTTGGATGTGACAATACAGGTCCTTCTCAAAATATTAGCATATTGTGATAAAGTTAATTATTTTCCATAATGTCATGATGAAAATTTAACATTAATATATTTTAGATTCATTGCACACTAACTGAAATATTTCAGGTCTTTTATTGTCTTAATACGGATGATTTTGGCATACAGCTCATGAAAACCCAAAATTCCTATCTCACAAAATTAGCATATTTCATCCGACCAATAAAAGAAAAGTGTTTTTTATACAAAAAACGTCAACCTTCAAATAATCATGTACAGTTATGCACTCAATACTTGGTCGGGAATCCTTTGGCAGAAATGACAGCTTCAATGCGGCGTGGCATGGAGGCAATCAGCCTGTGGCACTGCTGAGGTCTTATGGAGGCCCAGGATGCTTCGATAGCGGCCTTTAGCTCATCCAGAGTTTTGGGTCTTGAGTCTCTCAACGTTCTCTTCACAATATCCCACAGATTCTCTATGGGGTTCAGGTCAGGAGAGTTGGCAGGCCAATTGAGCACAGTGATACCATGGTCAGTAAACCATTTACCAGTGGTTTTGGCATTGTGAGCAGGTGCCAGGTCGTGCTGAAAAATGAAATCTTCATCTCCATAAAGCTTTTCAGCAGATGGAAGCATGAAGTGCTCCAAAATCTCCTGATAGCTAGCTGCATTGACCCTGCCCTTGATAAAACACAGTGGACCAACACCAGCAGCTGACACGGCACCCCAAACCATCACTGACTGTGGGTACTTGACACTGGACTTCTGGCATTTTGGCATTTCCTTCTCCCCAGTCTTCCTCCAGACTCTGGCACCTTGATTTCCGAATGACATGCAGAATTTGCTTTCATCCGAAAAAAGTACTTTGGACCACTGAGCAACAGTCCAGTGCTGCTTCTCTGTAGCCCAGGTCAGGCGCTCCTGCCGCTGTTTCTGGTTCAAAAGTGGCTTGACCTGGGGAATGCGGCACCTGTAGCCCATTTCCTGCACACGCCTGTGCACGGTGGCTTTGGATGTTTCTACTCCAGACTCAGTCCACTGCTTCCGCAGGTCCCCCAAGGTCTGGAATCGGCCCTTCTCCACAATCTTCCTCAGGGTCTGGTCACCTCTTCTCGTTGTGCAGCGTTTTCTGCCACACTTTTTCCTTCCCACAGACTTCCCACTGAGGTGCCTTGATACAGCACTCTGGGAACAGCCTATTCGTTCAGAAATTTCTTTCTGTGTCTTACCCTCTTGCTTGAGGGTGTCAATAGTGGCCTTCTGGACAGCAGTCAGGTCGGCAGTCTTACCCATGATTGGGGTTTTGAGTGATGAACCAGGCTGGGAGTTTTAAAGGCCTCAGGAATCTTTTGCAGGTGTTTAGAGTTAACTCGTTGATTCAGATGATTAGGTTCATAGCTTGTTTAGAGACCCTTTTAATGATATGCTAATTTTGTGAGATAAGAATTTTGGGTTTTCATGAGCTGTATGCCAAAATCATCCATATTAAGACAATAAAAGACCTGAAATATTTCAGTTAGTGTGCAATGAATCTAAAAGATATGAATGTTAAATTTTCATCATGACATTATGGAAAATAATGAACTTTATCACAATATGCTAATATTTTGAGAAGGACCTGTACTGGTTTATTAAGCCCACGTTTCAGTTTAAACATTTAATGGAAAATCATCATAATTAACAGAAATTAGCGCTTAAATACATCAGTGTAACTAATCTATATAATGTGTTTCAATTAGTGAATTGAGTTAATAAAATAAATTAACTTTTCAATAATATTCAAATGCACTCAATAAGACCTTATAATATGCAACATTTTGAATGTGCTAGATAGCCCAGTAAATTCTGAGGACTGCAAACAGTCTTCAGTGAGAGCAGTATAAGCCTTCCGATGCCCTAACTATGGGAAAGCATTTTTTTTAAAGGGGTTGATCATTTTTCTCCCTTTACCTTTTGTATACCCAGTCAGAACACAAGTGGGGAAATTTGGCATGAAATGAGATGTGCGGTAAAATCAGTGTTTGTGTGGACATTTGTTGAATTACATCAATGGGAACAAGTGAACTCTCCGAACACTGTCACGATCCTCTTGCTCCTCTTTCCCCGGTGCTGTTTGTATTACAGTAAACTCTGAATGACCCAGCTTTGAAGCACGATCCTCATCCGCACTTACAGCTGGGTGTGTTCGACATCACTTTGGCTAAGGGAGTTCTTGTAACCGAACATGGCAGGCACATATTTGAGGTGTCCCCATTCTTTCATTTCTAGAGACCAGCTAACTCTGCCAAGCACCTTTGCCATTGCTTCATCTGAATATCGCCCCTCTTGCAGCACGTTAAAATTTGCCTTTCACACGGGCAGTCGGCCAAAGCAAATAAACCAGATACATGCCAGCAAACGAGGGCATTAACGGGGTCAGGGGGGGCCTTGTCAAGAGGTGCCAGGAGTGTCAGAGGGAGGGACATGGTCACGCAAAGAAAACAAGCTCAACAAGAGTGAGGGCAGCCTTCTCACGCAGGGGCCCAGACATGTGTCTTGTCATGCAACAGCCACCCTGTCAACCCAAATTAGGGCTGATGGAGGTAATAAAGCGAGGGAGGGAAAAAAGGGAAAAAAGAGGGTTTCCCTAAGTTGCCTCCAAGAAAATAAAAATGAAAGGAAGAATATGGTGTTCACCTTTTAGTCTGGTCATAAAAACACAACACTGATGACCGCACTAGACCACAGATTAGTATGCTTTTTGCAAGGTGAGGCCAAATCTTCAGCTCACACAACATAGAAAGTTCAGAGCTTTGATGAATTTTTGCATCAGGTATAAAATGCAGCTTTTTTTAATGGTAACAGCCAATGCAGAAAAATATTTACCTGATGTTCATAGGCTGATTATAACATAGTTATGTCCTTTTACAAGGGGCAATAATTTGTCCATTGTCTTTGTGAGCCTATTTCTTTGAGTGACCCCCCCCCCCCCCAAATCTTTAACAGGTGGTGGTAGAGCAATTATCATATTATCCCTATTAAACTATAAAGATTAATATTCCTACATTTTAATCTGTATTTGCCCTGCAAAACGTATGGATAGAAATTAGATGAATGTGAATTTTAGTGTTAGAAATACAGGTCCTTCTCAAAATATTAGCATATTGTGATAAAGTTCATTATTTTCCATAATGTAATGATGAAAATTTAACATTCATATATTTTAGATTCATTGCACACTAACTTAAATATTTCAGGTCTTTTATTGTCTTAATACGGATGATTTTGGCATACAGCTCATGAAAACCCAAAATTCCTATCTCACAAAATTAGCATATCATTAAAAGGGTCTCTAAACGAGCTATGAACCTAATCATCTGAATCAACGAGTTCACTCTAAACACCTGCAAAAGATTCCTGAGGCCTTTAAAACTCCCAGCCTGTTTCATCACTCAAAACCCCAATCATGGGTAAGACTGCCGACCTGACTGCTGTCCAGAAGGCCACTATTGACACCCTCAAGCAAGAGGGTAAGACACAGAAAGACATTTCTGAATGAATAGGCTGTTCCCAGAGTGCTGTATCAAGGCACCTCAGTGGGAAGTCTGTGGGAAGGAAAAAGTGTGGCAGAAAACGCTGCACAACGAGAAGAGGTGACCGGACCCTGAGGAAGATTGTGGAGAAGGGCCGATTCCAGACCTTGGGGGACCTGCGGAAGCAGTGGACTGAGTCTGGAGTAGAAACATCCAGAGCCACCGTGCACAGGCGTGTGCAGGAAATGGGCTACAGGTGCCGCATTCCCCAGGTCAAGCCACTTTTGAACCAGAAACAGCGGCAGAAGCGCCTGACCCGGGCTGATTGACGTTTTTTGTATTAAAAACACTTTTCTTTTATTGGTCGGATGAAATATGCTAATTTTGTGAGATAGGAATTTTGGGTTTTCATGAGCTGTATGCCAAAATCATCCGTATTAAGACAATAAAAGACCTGAAATATTTAAGTTAGTGTGCAATGAATCTAAAATATATGAATGTTAAATTTTTATCATGACATTATGGAAAATAATGAACTTTATCACAATATGCTAATATTTTGAGAAGGACCTGTATTTAAAAATATACTTATTTGAATGAATCAAGAACAGAGAATGCATTTCAAACACTATTGTGCAATTACTTGCAAGTCTTCTTCACTCATCATTGGTGTTGGTAGTTGCCCCTGATTAGTGGCGGCCGGCCCACAGGGGGCGCAGGGCGCCGCCCTCCCTGATTAAAACAGGGGAAATGTAAAATATATTTTTACAAATATATATAACTAATTAATATAATTAATTAATATATAACTTTTTTTTTTACTTCTTAAAGTGTGCCTCTATATAATATGAAATATATATAAACTACATTTCCCACCTACTGATATTCATTCACCAGTGAATTCCCACAGACAGACTTGTATGTTTCTATTATGGGGCACTGTTCAGAGTGCCCTAGCGGTGCAGCCAAATAGCCAATTGTGTACAGTAGCAAGGGCAAATGAATAAATATGTGGCCAATCTGTGTCGCAGAATTTCATAGCTTTGGAGTACAGAAAATATCCCTCTTCGCAGGTAAAAATAAATAAAAACCCCAGATGGATGATGTCGAACTTAGGTGCAGCTTCCATTGAATTCGGTGAGATCCTTATTTATCTACCCATTCGCAAGAACGATAGTGGAGGAGAAAATCCAGGTTAAGGAGCTGGGACACAACAAGCCCGACATTATATTCAACCAGCAAACCAAAGAGAAAAATGAAGTCTACAACCGGAGTTTCTGTAAGAGTTGATTTGAGTGCAAGTCATGGCTGACCGGCTGTGGAATAGCCTATGCACTTTTCTGTTTTCCCTGCATTCTTTTTAAAAGTACCAAATGTGATTTAATGTGGACACAGTCAGGACAAACCGACTTGAAGCATCTCTCTGAATGCATTAAGAAGCATGAACAATCAAGAGTTCATATGGAAAACTGTGTCAAGCTAGCTGTACTCGGAAACATCAGCATAGTGACACAGCTGGATGAGGGACTCCGCATTGAGGTAGGAAGGCACAATGAAGAGGTTGATAAAAATCGTTATATTTTATCTAAACTTGTTACAATCTAAAATTGTGTTCGTCATCTCACTGGTGATTCCATTTCATATATTGGACTAGGTAGAGAAATGTATTGTTACATCAGCCCCACCAAGAATATTTTTCACCAGCCCCTGATGATGCCATTCCAGGGATCAACCAGTTTATGGGTGATCTGAGCTTGTCTGCTAAATGTAAATCTAAAAACTTTAGAAATCTTGGTGTTATCTTTGACAAAGTAATGTCATTGGAACATCATTCAAAGCAGCTGACGAGAAACTGTTTCTACCAGTTGAGGAAAATCTCTAAACTCAGGACAATTGTCTCCAATGGTGATGTTGAGCTGATTGTCCATGCATTTGTATCTTCTCGTTTAGACTGCTGCAACAGTTTATTTTCTTGTCTAAACAAAAAGAAAGTGTTTTGTTTGCAACAGGTCCAAAGTTCTGCAGCTAGATTGCTGAATGGCACCAACAGAAGGGCTCACATTATTCCCATTCTAAAAGTCCTTCACTGGCCCACTTTCTTTTCGTATTAATTTCAAAATCTTGGTACTGACTTTCAGAGCTCTGCATGGTCAGGATCCCTCCTATATCAGATACATGTTACGTCTCTATACTCCCTCTTGGAGGCTGAGGTCATTGAATCAGGACCTTCTTAGGGTCCATCGCACTCGTTTTAAGTCTCGAGGAGATCGCTCCTTCCAGGCCGTCACGCCAAGGCTCTGGAATAATAATAAGCAGAGTGGTAGGAAAGCAGAATAACACAACCCCATATAATCAAAAGTATGTTCCGGATTAACCTCTGACATGACTTCAGTCAGTACCTCTGCTGACATGGAATCACTTGGAGCAGTTTGTCTCTGGAAGCTGGAAGTCACGCTTTAGCTCATGCAAACAGAAACACTAGTTTCATCAGAGTTGCAGAACAAAGTAACACCACCAACCTGGATTCTTGGCATGGAGATGTGAATTTTTTATGTACTATAAAAAAAAAGAAAAATTGATCATTTGTTGCTTCATGGGACAAGACAAAATACAGTGGAGATTTAATGCAATGAAAGGGTAAATTTCAATGCAGCATATTCAGAAGATTCTCTAAATGAACACGCACTCAAGCTTAAACCCTGTGGTTTGTCCAAGGCATTTTGTGAAAGAGCTGGACCACATACTGTGACTGTACAATTACTTTGAAATGCCACATCTTTAAGTTCTGAGATTTCCTTAAATGACAAACAAGAGACATTAAAAATGAGCCTTGCAGAAGATGAGAAAAATAGAAGAAACATCCGTTCTGGGAAACAAACTGTTCTGGTGGTCCCTCACATTAAACTGTCTCTAATTAAAATGCAAACACACAAACGCAAACAAGAGCTGATTGGTACTGGCATGAGAATGGATGATTTCCGTATTTATCTCCTTGTATGATCTTAGTTAATTTATTTAGATTATATACTCTCACCCTTGGGTGAGTAGTGAGAAGCACTGTTGCCTGTAGAAAAAGACAGAGGAAATGTGTTGTTTTGCAAAAGAATTGCTGAAATGAAATGAAATCCCTGTGTGATCAGATTTTTATCTTAAATACTTTATGGACATGTCACAAAGACACGGAAATAGATCTTACATCATAAATTGACTATATCACCATAGTAAAACTCAGGAGCTGTCACATGACTTGTGGATGAGGTAGTTTCTGTGTCAGAGGCAGAGGTCCTTCATATTGAGCTTTTTTTGCCATTGGATCAATGTACGCATATGTCACATACTCTTAGTAGAGAGGCAGACAACATTAAACTTTCTAAATAATTAATGTAAAACCAGGCCATATCAAGTAGTTGTCATGTTTCTGGGTTGGTAAAGGACCAACGTGCTGAGACTGACTGTATAGAAGAAGCAGAGTATAACAATACACAAACTAGAGATTTAAAGGAAAATCTGTGGGAAGAGCAGGACATTAAGCACAACAGAGTAACAGGAAGAACCAGGAAAGAACAGTGAAAATATACACTGAGCTGAGAATGGAGAATGACATGAAGTTGAGTTGATCAGGGAGACGAGGAACAGCTGTGAAGAACAGTGCTGAGCAAGGGAACTGAGGGAAGGAGACTAATTAACACAAGAATCACATAGGGAGCTTAACTAAACACAAAGGAGAACAAGCCTAATACTAAAGTATTAACTAAAATGTACAGTCAGAACAGAACAATAAATAAGAAACTAAACACAAAGTAATGAACTAATAATACATGACCTAAACACAATAAAAAACAAAAAGGAATGAACTGATAAGGAAAATCCCAAAATACAATAATCAAGAACTCAGAAACAAACAGAAAACAAACACAAATGACAACCAAAATGCCAACACCAGAGGATCATGACAGTAGTTAGTAACAGCTGGAAGGCTGCATATGCTGACACAGGGATTATTTTTCTGAGGTGAAACAAAGCTTCTCCACCGGGTAACTGCTATGCTTTCCTAAGCTTGAGTCTGAGACTAGTATTTTGATCCATCAACAGCACATCTCAACTGAGGTTGTTAGGGAAAAAAAAGCTGAAATGGCACCTTTTAGAGCTAATTAAAAAGTTTTATCACATTTTAAACCTTAATCTTAAAACAATAGTTTTTTTTTAAATTCTTTTTTGGAATGAGCAATGAGGGCAAAATATTTTAGTAATTACTTAGAATTAGAAATTAAATATAATTTGGGTAGATGAAAATCTACCCAAATTAATTTCAAATATATGCCCATTTAAATTTTACTGATTTTGTCAGTACACAGTTTCATTACCAATCTATAAAATGTTTGTTGTCCTAATAAGCCTAACTGCCTAATAAATATTGCATTTGTACACGCTCTTTAAATAAAAAAACAAGAGGCATGATTTTATCTTAAGTCTGCTTCTTCACGTCGACGAGCAACAGACTCCTTATCGTTGTGGGAAAGTCTGCGTCATTTGTGCAAGGGAAATACCTCAGCTTTAACAAGTGTGAATTTTAAACGCTCGAACAGCCCCATTGATATAAATGCAAGCAAACAAGAGCAGTGTGAGTGAATCCAGACAGCTTTACATTCTTAGATTTCATCTCCCAAACTGTGGGATCCAACTGCAAGTTTGGAGCTCTGTTTACATTTTCCATAAAGGAGAAATGTATTTAAAAAGATGATTTAATGAAAAAAAAATATTGAAATGCATAAATTAGAGGGGGTTTTGTAGATATTGGGAGGAAAATTGTGGCAACTCTCCTTATTTATTAAGGCTCTTAAAATGCTTTTAAAAATATAAATTACATTATCTGCAGCTGTCGAAAAGCTTTAGTGGTGGTTTTCATTCACATAATATATAACAATAAATAATATGCTCTCATTTGCCTTCTGTTATTATTTTTCTCTTTATATGCCTGTACAAAGAAGGCTGGCCATGGCAGTCTAACAAGACTTGACACTAACCAGTAGGACCATTTCCTTAGCTGTTTGCATTCTCCCATTATGGAGCACATGTTTCAGTGCCTCATCTCGGTGCCACTTGTGGGTTTAACCTGTAGATTGAAAGGTTTGTCATCTAATGCACCAAATACACTGTTGCAGGCAGTAAAAGTTTTTGACTTGTCAACATTCCCTTCGTACCATCAACAGACATCAGTCTACTGCTGAAACCCAGTAAAACTGCTTAAATCCAAATGGTCAAAGCCAAATTGTGGCTGCATGTGTCTAGAAAAGATTTCAACACTGCAATGTTCAACAAACGTTTAAATACAGAGACAACTTGTGGTAACACTTATGGTGTTGACAACAGCTTTTATCGCTGGATAGTTGTGGGTAGAAAAAAAAAACTGAAAGAGTGGCTGGAAGCCTAAAAAGATTTTATGAGAATTTGTCTCTATATATTCCTTACAATTATAACCCATTAAGAAAAAAACATTATTTAGCTGTGATCACTTGAATTTTAGCAAACGCAAGAGCAAAACAAGACTGAACAATTAGGTGGAATTTGTGACAGACCAACACAAATGGGTAGGGAAATTATATATACCTTAAAAAAAATAAAGATCTGAAAGGGTGATGTGCATTTTGTATACAGCCCCTGCAATCTGATACCCCTTAAATAATGCACTGCAATCAGTTACCATCAAATGTCAATTCATTAGTAAATAATGAATTTTTTAGCCTACATGTAAATCTGTATAAGTGGAGGAAAACCAGCACTATGTCCTCACTTTGGACATACAATCCGCAGTGTGAAACATGGTAGTGGCAGCATCATGTTATGGGGATGTTTTTCTTCAGCAGGGACAGGGAAGCTGCTTAGAGTTGGAGGGAAGAAGGATAGAGCTGAATACAGGACAATCCTGGAAGAATTAGAATCAGAGGCTAAAAACACTTGAGATTGCAATGGAGGTTCACCTTCCAGCAGGACAATAACCCTAAACATAAAGCCAATGCCAAAGCCAATATAATGGTCCAGATCAAAATGTAGTCAAATCTTTGAATGGCTTAGTCAAAGTTAAAAAAGAAATCAAACTGAGGATCCATGTCAAGACTTGACATTGCAGTTCACAATTGTAATCCCTCGGCCAGTGTGACTGAGCTTAATCTGATTTGTAAAGCAGAATGGTCTCTAGATGTGCAAAGATGGAACAAACCCCCAAAAAACCTTGCAGCAAAAGGTGGTTTTACAAAGTACTGAGTCAGGGGGCTGAATACAAATTTATGCCACACTTTTCAGATATAAAAAAAAACTTTTAGTTTTTAAAATTTTATTTTCTTACACATCACAGTTCTGTGCTCTTTGTGTTGGTCTGTTACTATAAATCCCAAGGAAAAACACTATGGATTTAACACAATATGTGAAAAACTTGAAAGGGTTAGAGTATATTCAATTCACATTAGAGTGAATGCGATGTAAATAATGCTTCGCATTGATATCCATTTTGTTTACACTTTCAGATATAAACCAAATTTGACTCATGTCAACCTAATTTCCCCTCCTTGAACCACCACCTTAACGTGGTGGAGGGGTTTGAGTGCTCGAATGATCCCAGAGCTTATAAGTCTGGGGCTGGTAGGGTCTCCCATGGCAAACAGGCTCTGGGTGATGAGTCAAAGAAAGAGCGGTTCAAGACGCCTTCATGAGGACCAAAAAATCGAGGCATGTGATGTCGCCCGATATGTCGGAGCCGGGGTCCCACCCTGGGGCCAGGCCTGGGGTTGGGACTCGTCGGAGAGCGCCTGGTGGCCAGGTTGCTCCTCGTGGGGCCTGGAAGGGCGAAGCCTGAACGAGAGATGCGAGGCCATCCCCCAGTGGGCCCACCACCTGCATGGGAAACCATGAGGGACCAGTGCAAAGAGGATAGGGCAGCAGACGAAGGTGGAGACCTTGACGACCTGATCTCCGGATGCTTAGGCTGGCTCTAGGGACGTGGAATGTCACCTCTCTGGGGGGGGGGAAGGAACCTGAGCTTGTGTGGGAGGTCGAGAGATATTGACTAGAAATAGTTGGACTCACCTCCATGCACAGTGTGGGTTCTGACACCAAGCTCCTTGAGAGAGGCTGGACTCTCTTCTACTCTGGAGTGACCCGTGGGGAGAGGCGGCGAGCCATGGTGGCTTTGCTTGTTGCCCCCCCAGTTCAGCCATCTTGTGTTGGGGTTTACCCCAGTGGATGAGAAAGTCGCATTCCTGTGCCTTCGGGTCAGGGACAGGTCTCTGGCTGTCGTTTTGGCCTATGGGCTGAGTGGTAGTGCAGAGTTCTTGGCGTCCCTGTCGGGGGACTCCATTATTCTGCTGGGGGATTTTAACACCCATGTGGGAAACGACAGTGACACTGCAGAGGCGTGGTTGGGAGGAATGGCTTCCCCGATGTGAATCCGAGTGGTGTTTCATTATTGGACTTCTGTGCTGGTCATGGATTCTCCATAATGAACACCATGTTCAAGTATAAGGGTGTTCATCAATACACTTGGCACCAGGACATCCTAGGCAGGAGGTCCATGATCGACTTTGTTGTTGTGTCTTGAGACCTTCGGCCGCATGTTTTGGACACTCTGGTGAAGAGAGAGGGTGAGCTGTCCACTGATCACCACTTGGTGGTGAGTTGGATCCGCTGGAAGAGGAGAAATCCAGACAGATTTGGCAGGCCCAAGCATGTAGCGAGGGTCTGGTGGGAATGTCTGACGGAGCCATGGGCCAGGGATGTATTCAACTTCCACCTCCGGGAGAGCTTTGACCAGAATCTGGGGGAGGTTGGAGACATTGAGTCCGAGTGTACCAAATTCTCCCAGCATCTATTGTTGATGCTGCAACCCGTAGCTGTGGCCATAAAATTTGTGGTGCCTGTTGTGGCGGCAATCCCTGAACCCGTTGGTGGACACCAGCAGTAAGGGATGCTGTCAAGCTGAAGAATCAGTCCAATCGGATGTGGTTGGCTTGTGGGACTCCTGAGGCGGCTGTGGCAGAGGCAAAAACTTGGGCCTAGGAGGAGTTCAGTGAGGCCATGAAGAAAGACTACCAGTTGGCCATCCGGCACCTCGGGAGGTGGAAGCAGTGCTTCGCCAGCACTGTTTACAGTGAGGGTAGGGAGCTGCTGACATTAACTGGGGAAATTATCGGTGAAAGGAGTACTTCGAAGATCTCCACAATCCTGCCATCACGCAAACAAGGTGGTTAAAAAGCTCCACGGTGGCAGGACTTCAGGGGTGGATGAGATCCGCCCTGATTACCTCAAGTACCTTAAAGTCTGTGGGGCTGTCATGGTTGACACGCCTCTTCAACATTGCGTGGCGGTCGGGGACAATTCCTCTGGACTAGGTAGTGGTCCCCCTTCATAAGAAGGGTGATCAGAATCAGAATCAGAAAAGCTTTATTGCCAAGTACGTTTTTGGACATACAAGGAATTTGTTTTGGCGTAGTCGGTGCAATACAGTACAAATTAAACAGTATAAACATATCTACAATATAATATAAATATATGTGCACAGTTTTAAGTGAGTGAGAGTAGATATAGAGCAGTATTGGGTGCGAGAGCAGTACAACAGTGCAGGTGATCATTGTGCAATTATGGCAGTGCAAGTAAAGCAGGAGTCCAAGCTGAGCGTTAATGTAACGCATAGAGTTACAGTTTACAAGTGTCCTTCCTGTCAGCAAAAAAAAAGGGGGGGAGGGGGGAAGGGAGAGTGTCAGGGTGGTTTCTGGGCTTTGTTAACAAGGCTGGTGGCAGATGGGAAAAAACTGTTCTTGTGGCGTGAGGTTTTGGTCCGGATGGACCGCAGCCTCCTGCCAGAGGGGAGAATCTGAAAGAGTCTGTGACCGGGGTGGGAGGGATCAGCCAGAATCTTCCCTGCCCGCTTCAGGGTCCTGGAGGTGTACAGTTCCTGGAGCGACAGTAGACTGCAGCCAATCACCTTCTCAGCAGACCGAATGACACGCTGCAGCCTGCCCTTATCCTTGGCTGTAGCAGCGGCGTACCAGATGGTGATGGAGGAGGTGAGGATGGACTCAATGATGGCTGTGTAGAAGTGCACCATCATAGTCTTTGGCAGGTTGAATTTTTTCAGCTGCCGCAGGAAGAACATCCTCTGCTGGGCTTTCTTGATGAGGGAGCTGATGTTTGGCTCCCACTTGAGATCCTGGGAGATGATGGTTCCCAGGAAGCGGAAAGATTCCACAGTGTCAATTGTGGAGTCACAGAGGGTGATGGGGGCAGGTGGGGCTGGGTTCTGCCTGAAGTCCACAACCATCTCCACTGTCTTTAGAGCGTTGAGCTCAAGGTTGTTCTGGCTGCACCAGTCCAACAGATGGTCCACCTCCCATCTGTACGCAGACTCGTCACCATCAGAGATGAGTCCGATCAGGGTGGTGTCGTCCGCAAACTTCAGAAGCTTGACAGACTGGTGACTGGAGGTGCAGCTGTTGGTGTACAGGGAGAATGGAGGGTGTGTTCCAACTATAGGGGGGGATCACACTCCTTAGCCTTCCTGGCAAGGCCTATGCCAGGGTATTGGAGAGGAGAGTCCAACCAATAGTCGAACCTCGGCTTCAGGAGGAGCAGTGTGGTTATCATGCAGGCTGTGGAACACTGAACCAGCTCTACACCCTCTGCAGGATACTTGAGGGTTCATGGGAGTTTGCCCAACCAGTCCACATGTGTTTTGTGGACCTGGAGAAGGTATTCGACTGTGTCCTTCATGGTGCCCTGTGGGGGGTGCTCCAGGAGTACCGAGCCCTCTTTTGTTAGGGGCCATCTGGTCTCTGTACAAGCAGAGCAGGAATTTGGTCCGCATTGCCGGCACTAAGTCAGACCTGTTCCCGGTTAATGATGTACAGGGAACCAACTACAGGTCCTTCTCAAAATATTAGCATATTGTGATAAAGTTAATTATTTTCCATAATGTAATGATGAAAATTTAACATTCATATATTTTGATTCATTGCACACTAACTGAAATATTTCAGGTCTTTTATTGTCTTAATACGGATGATTTTGGCATACAGCTCATGAAAACCCAAAATTCCTATCTCACACAATTTGCATATTTCATCCGACCAATAAAAGAAAAGTGTTTTTTATACAAAAAACGTCAACCTTCAAATAATCATGTACAGTTATGCACTCAATACTTGGTCGGGAATCCTTTTGCAGAAATGACAGCTTCAATGCGGCGTCGCATGGAGGCAATCAGCCTGTGGCACTGTTGAGGTCTTATGGAAGCCCAGGATGCTTCGATAGCGGCCTTTAGCTCATCCAGAGTGTTGGGTCTTGAGTCTCTCAACGTTCTCTTCACAATATCCCACAGATTCTCTATGGGGTTCAGGTCAGGAGAGTTGGCAGGCCAATTGAGCACAGTGATACCATGGTCAGTAAACCATTTAGCAGTGGTTTTGGCACTGTGAACAGGTGCCAGATGGTGCTGAAAAATGAAATCTTCATCTCCATAAAGCTTTTCAGCAGATGGAAGCATGAAGTGCTCCAAAATCTCCTGATAGCTAGCTGCATTGACCCTGCCCTTGATAAAACACAGTGGACCAACACCAGCAGCTGACACGGCACCCCAGACCATCACTGACTGTGGGTACTTGACACTGGACTTCTGGCATTTTGGCATTTCCTTCTCCCCAGTCTTCCTCCAGACTCTGGCACCTTGATTTCCGAATGACATGCAGAATTTGCTTTCATCCGAAAAAAGTACTTTGGACCACTGAGCAACAGTCCAGTGCTGCTTCTCTGTAGCCCAGGTCAGGTGCTCCTGCCGCTGTTTCTGGTTCAAAAGTGGCTTGACCTGGGGAATGCGGCACCTGTAGCCCATTTCCTGCACACGCCTGTGCACGGTGGCTCTGGATGTTTCTACTCCAGACTCAGTCCACTGCTTCCGCAGGTCCCCCAAGGTCTGGAATCGGCCCTTCTCCACAATCTTCCTCAGGGTCCGGTCACCTCTTCTCGTTGTGCAGCGTTTTCTGCCACACTTTTTCCTTCCCACAGACTTCCCACTGAGGTGCCTTGATACAGCACTCTGGAAACAGCCTTTTCGTTCAGAAATTTCTTTCTGTGTCTTACCCTCTTGCTTGAGGGTGTCAATAGTTGCCTTCTGGACAGCAGTCAGGTCGGCAGTCTTACCCATGATTGGGGTTTTGAGTGATGAACCAGGCTGGGAGTTTTAAAGGCCTCAGGAATCTTTTGCAGGTGTTTAGAGTTAACTCATTGATTCAGATGATTAGGTTCATAGCTCGTTTAGAGACCCTTTTAATGATATGCTAATTTTGTGAGATAGGAATTTTGGGTTTTCATGAGCTGTATGCCAAAATCATCCGTATTAAGACAATAAAAGACCTGAAATATTTCAGTTAGTGTGCAATGAATCTAAAATATATGAATGTTAAATTTTCATCATGACATTATGGAAAATAATGAACTTTTTCACAATATGCTAATATTTTGAGAAGGACCTGTATAGGTTGGTAAAGCAACTAAGTCAGACCTGTTCCCGGTGCATGATGGACTCCAGCAAGGCTGCCCTTTGTCACCGGTCCTGTTCATAACTTTTATGGACAGGATTTCCAGGTGCAGCCAAGGGCTGGAGGTGGTCTGGTTTGGGGACCAGTGGATTGTGTCTCTTCTTTTTGCAGATGACATGGTCCTGCTGGCCCCCTTTACCCAAGACCTACAGCATGCACTGGGGCGGTTCGCAGCCGTGTGCAAAGCAGCTGGGATGAAGATCAGCTCCTCCACATCCAAGGCCATGGTACTCGACCGGAAAAGGGTGGCTTGTCCGTGTCAGGTTGGAGTTCCAGCCTCAAGTGGAGGAGTTCATGTAACTCGGGGTCTTGTTCACGAGTGAGGGCAGAATGGAGCGGGAGATCGACAGACGGATCGGTGTAGCTGCCGCAGTAATGTGGACGCTGTGTCGGTCCATTGTGGTGAAGTGAGAGCTGACCGGCAAAGCGAAGCTCTCAATTTACAGTTTGGTCTACATTCCTACCCTCACCTATGGCCATGATCTTTGGGTCATGAATTTTGGGTCATTCTTCCGTAGGGTGGCCGGGCACTCCTTTAGAAATAGGGTGAGGAGCTTGGCCATCCGGGAGGAGCATGGAGTAGAGCCACTGCTCCTCCCTATCGAGAGGAGCGAGTTGAGGTGGCTCGGGCATCTATACCGGATGCCTCCTGGACGCCTCCCTCGGGAGGTGTTTCAAGCACATCCCACCGGGAGGAGGCCCAGGACACGGCCCAGGACACGCTGGAGGGACTATGTTTCTTGGCTGGCCTGGGAACGCCTTGGGCTTTCCCCGGAGGAGCTGGAGGAGCTGGAGGAGGTGTCTGGGGAGGGGGATGTCTGGGTCTCTCTACTGAGTCTGGTGCCCCCGCGACCTGGTCCCGGATGAAGCGGACAACTACGAGTATGAGTCGGCCTAATTTGTAAAGTTTATTATGTGCAGGTAAAGCAATTAAGCATGAAAGGTGTTCATTTACTAGTATTCTTTCAGCTGGTCTGGGTCACTTCTTCAATCTGATAATTCTTACCCCAATTATCCACTCAATTTCAGTTGTCATATCATCCTAGCATACAATCTATGAATTTTTATCTCTGGAAACCGTGAAAATCGTTGCTTACAAGCAAAAATAAACTCATATAATGTGTTACAGATGTTACAGTTTTAAAATGGAAGTAAAAAGGGAAAGGTAACTAGTGGGTATAAAATGGTGGTACAAAGGGACAAACTGACTTCAATAAGAATTGCTCTAAATCTAGATAGTCTTTTAGAAACACAATCATTGCTAATAAACAAAATGATGTCAGGACAGTTTGTAGAGTGGTCTCTAAAGATAGGGGGTCAGAATAGCTTCACTTTAATCCTGAAAAAAGAAAGAACCAGAACCAGAGGTCAGATGATTGCTCAAAAATGGAAAGGGCTTGAAATTTGATGAAAACCCATGAAAAATGAAAAAAAAAACACACACACAAAAAACAACAAAAGGAATGTAATTGTGTATTCTTTCAAAAATCCTTTATTTTAAATGTGGACATCATTATAGAGGTACTATTTTACAATTAAACATGACATTTGATGGGCAGCTCTGACTGTGCGAGAGTTCCTCTGGATTCCCTCTTCATCATGTATCAGAGTTTGAGCTTAACAAGGTGGTGAGTGATTGATGGTGCAGATGAGGAGCAGCTGAGGCCACAGGAGTGGAGCTATGAGAAGCCAGTTTTGTGACAGCAAAGAGGGTATGATTCTTCCTGCTGCTGCACATGACGTGCGAAGAACAGACAGGAAACTGCAGGAGGGGAAAGGTTAAAACCCAGAGGTCAACTTCTCTGACTGAATATTTGCAAAATGTTTTGCCCCGAGTTGCCCCCTTGCTTAGTCTTCTACTCCCCTTTCATGACCCCTCCACATTTGGCATCCTACATGTCTTCCAAATTGATGAAAGATGTTGATGAATTGCAACAAAGGAGGTCAAAACCAGATTCTAGGTCTCACGCAAGACAGTTCATCACAGTCAAGGGCTTTGCAGTCATTAATAACAACATATTGGTGTGCTGTTTGAGTCTCCCCAGATTATGGCCATAAACTGAAGGCACCTTTAAATTTCCTTCACAGCTCTCAAATTCACGAGCCTCATTTAGTCCTTCCTGCAAATGTAACACAGATACTGTGACACGCAGCAGCCGCCCCCTCATAAATTTACACACTTGAAAAGGGCCCCTGAATCTATCATGCTGAGAGCTTTAAATGTTGGGGCCACATCATAACATGCATGAAGGTGGAGGGGGAAACTCACAGGTGCCCCTCGGCTGAGGCTCGCAGCTCCTCGCTCCCTCACTCTGCAGTCACGCAAGCGCTGCCCCCTTCCTGGCTCACAAACTGATTTTACTGCATCCTATAGGGGAAACCAGACGCTACAAAGGCCCTGGGTTCACATTAATTTAATGAACAGGGTTACAGAGACATAAATCATTTTGAAAGAAAGAGAGAAGGAAGTTGCAGTCAGGGTACTTCCTTGACCCACAGATAAAACTGAAAAACATCCAGTTTCAAATTACTTTAGTTTCTCTTTTTTTTTTTTTGCTGTTTTATGATTGTCATAAGAGCGTAATTGAAAATAGCTGTTATTCGACATGCTTGCTGTATTTAACTAATCATATTTTCTCTTGACACACAAGATTCCAGGAACAGAACGACAAATGTGTAGGTCATTTGAGATTTACAAGTTTGTTTTACGCTCCAGGATTCAGTCTCCGACTCCGTTTATAAAACGCACTTTAAACTGGGACTTGGTATTATTTTTTTTTATGTTATTTTTAAAGCTTATTGTCATTACAGAGAAACTGAAGCAGATTCATTGTAGATTTATTGGCATTGGGTGGAAGTTAACAGCTTTGAAGACATGTACAGTGTACAGTAATTGCCTCATGATCTCGTCAACTCCAGCACCTTTGCTTTACTTTTGCCTTTACAGCACCTCGCAAAAGTTTTGATTCCACTTCAACTTTTTCACATTTTAGTCACATTACAACCACACACTACAATGCATTTTAGAGAGATCTGAAGTGATAGTCCAACACCAAACAGTACATTGCTGTGAAGTGGAAAGAAAAGAATGCATGATTTTCACTTTTGATTTACAAATAAAAAATCAGAAAGGTGTGCTCTGAATTTATGTTCAGGACCCCTGGATCAGTACTTTGTAGAACCACCTCACTAAAATCAAAGCTGCAAGGTTTTGGGACATGTCTCTACCAGATTTTCCAAAAATGGTACACAAAGTACACAAAAAATGGATGACATGTCAACAGATTCTCCCACCTGAGCTGCAGCTCCTCCAGAGTTACGAAATCTCTGAGGCTATACAAACAGCTCCATTTATAAAAAGATTAAACACTTTGCTACAATTTATTTTATTAGATTAAAAGGGGCTGAAAACAAATGCAGGTCACACTTTGCACATTTCTATTTGTAACAAATGTAAAAGCATTTTCCTTCCATTTCATAATTATCCACTGTTTTGTTAAAAGATGTCACAAACACTCCTAAAGAAATATGTGAAGTGCTGTATCAATACTTCTGCAAGGCACTGCTTGTCTATGTCTCTGCTGGTGTGTCATAGAATCTGGGGATGCATAGAAGTTTTCTCGAAACCACTTCTGCGGTCTGGGATTGAGAGTAATTATAAGTGTTTGCTCAGTTTCATTCTACTAAAGGAAACTCATCTACACATGCTAAACCTTCATTCTCGCAGCCACATTTTTACTGTTGTAAAGATTTTATGGGCTTGCGTGATTATTGTACATTCCTCACCAGCCTTATTATGAAATCATCTAAACTGACGTTCCCAGATGCGGGCTTCCTTTCAGATATTTCTTAGAGGTGCATTGATTTGAAAAACCATTAAAACCACATTCCATATGTGTGTGAGAACTTTTATTGATTTTTAAGTTGAGTGAAAAGCACAGTTGTTCATTTTTGCCACATCAAACCTCCGCTGCGTCTCATATTAATGCATTTGTTGACATGTATGTTTCCCCATGGGGCTTTGATCTGTAATCTCAGCTTGCACGACAGCCTCGGTTTACAGCAAAGGTCTCGACGTATGGACACACGCAGGTACACCACAGACGCCTGCTGTGCTCTGCATGAAAGGCCTCATTTAGAGCAGCACAAATCACATGTGCATGGCAGTAATTACCCCAGTTTTTCCCTGACACGCCATGGTCATTTACAAGATTAACCAGTCATAGATAAATAAATAAACCCTCTGTGAATGTCTCTCCTTAACATTGAATTCAACTTAAAAATACTATTTTCCATTTAAGATGTTTACAATAATTATTACATTTATTCTGAATAGTGTAAGTGTATTTATAAGGGATTTCACATATTGTATAGTCTGGGGATTTTTCATGAGAAATGAAGGAAAATCAAATCCAATTTTATAAAAATAACAAAAATGAAAAGAAGTGCTCCAACAATGTACAAGAAAAACTAATGTAAATACATGTAAATAACCTTTTAAAATATGTACATACACATATACATTTCTTTTGTACTATGAGATGTGGAAAACCTTGATGCATATCTGCACACAGAGTGAAGTTTAATATATTTACATGGAAGCTTTATTTGGTCAGCTCTATGGTTCACTTCTGACATTTTTGGCCCAAAACCTAATTCAGTGGATTTTTGGATGTTTGTATCTTTACTACATCTTCATTACGAGATGTATGATATCTCTTGCAATAATGCATAAATTACGCATTAGCATTCAGAATATGCAAATGTTTTGCTAAACATTGTTTCTGAAATATTAAAAAAATTAAAAATGTTATATCAATAAAGCTATTGATACATTTCTAGCAAAAAAAAAAATTTAAGGAGGATAAAATAACTAACCTGACATTTTCTCGCTATTTATTTTTAATGTTCTGCAATTAAAGGATCCCATTTCAGTATGCAAGCAGTGCTTAAAGATGCATTTAACTAACAAGAGTTGCATTTTGGTGAATGGTTTTACATGAATAATGTCCTCTCAGGCGTGTTGCTCCTTCAGGTAACGATGAGGTCATTTATTGTCAGCAGCTTGTAAGCTGCTCTGTTGGCTCAAGGTAATTATCTGCAGGCACGCAACAGACTAACCGATTTGAGGTTGGACCCCGACACTGTGTACACCCCTTTAGCCCCCCCCCCCCCCCCCACCTAGTGTTTTACCATTTTCCTCTCATTTCACAAGCTCACCAGGTGTAAAAGGTTCATATTTATCTTACTAATCATTCTCACTTTGCATTCCACGGAGGCTTTTGGGTTTGATGTAGAAAGTAACACAGGGTTTTCATTGAGATATGGAGTCGTCCACACTAATGACTTGGAGGAGAGTGCCCCATCTCCTCATCTGAGGGACAATAAACCAGAATTCAGCCCAGGATCAGCTAAAGACCCAAGACTTTTATGTGAAATGAGTTCAGAATAGAGACAAAAATCATTCTCAGTACAATACTGCCCTCTAGTGTCTAAACAATCTCGTATCATGAACAGGATACCTCAAAGCACTGTGGCACAGTTGGTAGCACTGTTGCCTTGCAGCAGAAAGGTCCTGGGTTCAATTCCTGGCATGGACTCCCAGCATCAACTCTTTCTGCATGGAGTTTGCATGTCTCCCCCCTGTGCATGGCTGGGTTCTCTCCAGGTACTCCATCTTCCCCCACAGTCCAAAAACATGATTAGGTTAATTGGTCTCTCTACATTTCCCGTAGGTGTGATTGAGTGTGTGTGCATGGTTGTTTGGGTTGCTGGACATAGGCACCAGCTTCCTTGTGACCCACTATGGAAGAAATGGAAAATGACTGACCTTAAAGTGTGCTAGAACCAGGAAAGCTTTCTAGAGCAATTAATTACTCCACTGCTGGTACAGGGTTAAAAATGTATCCCGTGATGAGGGGCTAAGCATTGCGGATTGGTTATATGTTTTTCAGCCTTATTTATCATGTTTTAATCTCATCTCAAGCTCATATTTTCTGTTGCCTTTTATTGTAATGGGTAATAAATCACAGACCTCTGCTTTCAACAGTGTGTGGATACAAAGGGGGTGCAGTCAAAGAAATATTTTAAAATTTTAAAACCTTTCATGTCCAAGAAACAATTGAAAGGCTCACAACCCCTGGGACCATTAACAGATCTCAAGTTTAAAAGAAAGTAAAGAGAGCTGCAGCTGAATGTGTGTGTGTGTACAGGTCCTTCTCAAAATATTAGCATATTGTGATAAAGTTCATTATTTTCCATAATGTCATGATGAAAATTTAACATTCATATATTTTAGATTCATTGCACACTAACTGAAATATTTCAGGTCTTTTATTGTCTTAATACGGATGATTTTGGAATACAGCTCATGAAAACCCCAAATTCCTATCTCACAAAATTAGCATATTTCATCCGACCAATAAAAGAAAAGTGTTTTTAAAATGTGTTTTAAAATTTTGAATTCTTATTCTGTCCAAATAAAGGTTATTGCGAAAGTTATCAGCATCTCTTTTACCGTATTCACGTTATTGAAGTGAATGTCGATCGTTTCTGAGAGGTTTGATATATTGACTCCTGTATCAATCCCCAGGATTTGATTGTTGAAAAGGGAACTAGTTGCGTTAATCTGTTAAGAGTAAAATACTGTTATGAATGATAAATTATGTTTTAAAATGGCTAATCTTTGGGTTTTACCATAGGAAGTCCTGGAAAAAGCAGAATCCAAACATAAGAGGCATTTCTTGTTACAGCCATTTCACTGGCTGCTTCAGGAAGGTGAACTTTTATAATGTAGTCTGTTCCCAGATTGTTGCTTTCCATTAAAATCTATTACAAAGAAAGATTATTAAAAAGACACAAGTGATCTTTCATTTTCGATGGTGTGTTTTTTTCATGTCAGCAAAGCGGTGTTCCTTTGTATCCCCACTTGATGTGAAGGCAAAGGTCCTGTTTCTATGCTTTTGTTGTGACAGTTTAGCAATCACTCCAATGATTTGGCCAATTTTGATACTGCCTGTGCTTGCATTGCCCATCTGTCCTGTTTCACGATCAATTAAATCCATGATACTATAATATGAACACAAAAACAGACTTTCAACAAGCTTCGATCATATTTCCTGACCATTTCGCACCCCTTATAAAGGAGCTGATAATTGTGTTGATGAAGATCTTCGATAACTGAAATTTAATAACAGAAATACTTACACTACGGGTTCATTCGAGGTCTGAGAAGTGAAGTTAAGAACAGTCTCTGGCTGGTAGTTGGATCGGGTTGTGGTTTGTACTTTTGGTGTTGTAGTCCCACTTGTAGTTGTTGTTGCAGGTGGAGATGTCTGATTTAAAATAAAGGTTTGTATTTTGTTTATATATGTGAAGTTGTATCTTCAAAAAATGACAAAAATCACCTCACCAAATTACTTGTTTGAGAACCAGAACTGCTTAAGGTGCTGGAAGTCTGGGCTGTAATTTGACTTTCTGTTGTTGCACTTTGTGATGAAGTACTACTGTTCATAGGTGTGGATGTCTAGTTTACAAAAGATTGTAGTTAGTGTTTATCTGTAAAATGTTTATTGTCTTCCATAAAGAAAAATGACAAAAATCACCTCACCAAATTACTTGTTTGAGAACCAGAACTGCTTAAGGTGCTGGAAGTCTGGGCTGTAATTTGACTTTCTGTCGTTGCACTTTGTGATGAAATACTACTGTTCATAGGTGGGGATGTCTAGTTTACAAAAGATTATTAGTTTTGATGTGTATAATATTTGTTGTCGTCTGTAAACAAAAAAATAGACGAAAATAACCTTACCAAATTACTTGTTTGAGAACCAGAACTGCTTAAGGTGCTGGAAGTCTGGGCTGTAATTTGACTTTCTGTCGTTGCACTTTGTGATGAAGTACTACTGTTCATAGGTGGGGATGTCTAGTTTACAAAAGATTGTAGTTACTGTTTATCTGTAAAATGTTTATTGTCTTCCATAAAGAAAAATGACAAAAATCACCTCACCAAATTACTTGTTTGAGAACCAGAACTGCTTAAGGTGCTGGTAGTCTGGGCTGTAATTTGACTTTCTGTTGTTGCACTTTGTGATGAAGTACTACTGTTCATAGGTGGGGATGTCTAGTTTACAAAAGATTGTTATTAGTTTTGATGTGTGTAATATTTGTTGTCGTCTGTAAACGAAAAAATAGACGAAAATAACCTTACCAAATCACTTGTTTGAGAACCAGAACTGCTTGAGGTGCTGGAAGTCTGGGCTGTAATTTGACTTTCTGTCGTTGCACTTTGTGATGAAGTACTACTGTTCATAGGTGGGGATGTCTAGTTTACAAAAGATTGTAGTTACTGTTTATCTGTAAAATGTTTATTGTCTTCCATAAAGAAAAATGACAAAAATCGCCTCACCAAATTACTTGTTTGCGAAATAGAACAAGAAGATGAAATATTTCCATTGATTGTTCCAGAAGATGTATAATTGATTCCAAACACTGACCATGCATCTATTTATATGAAAACACAAACAGGCAAGTGAAAACAGCTTTTTAAAAGATGTTAAGTAGGAAATGCTTTGATGGCACTGTTATAAAATACCTTCACATATTTTTTTTCGGAATCAATACATTTCTTCCACACAGAATGTCGTGTCCAAGTCTAATGGTATTTCCACCTTAAAAAGAAAACAAAAAAAAGAAGTTATAAACATGCAAAAAACAAGCAAAAGAATTAATATGGAAATGTAAAAGAAGATAGAGTGCCTTACATAAGTATGTGAACCCCTTGAACACTGTCACTCTACAAACCTTATTGTACTTTACTGGGTTTTTTAACACAAGGTAAGGAAAAGGAAATTAAAAAAAGGGAAGGAAATGATGCATAGTTTTTAAACTTTACAAATAATCATCTGAAAAATACAGTCTGCACATGTATGCAGCCCCTTTACTATCCCTCAATAAAATCCTGTACAACTGCCTTCAGAAGTCACATAATTAGTAAATAGAGTCCACTTGTGTGTAATTTCAACTTAATATAAATCCAGCAGTTCTGTGAAGATCTCAGAGGTTGGTTAGAGAACAATGGTAACGAATAGCCTCATGAATATCAAAGAAGAAGGACAACTACCAATGTTAAACGAAAGCCATCAGAAACCCTGTTTGCAGGGAAGAAAGGTGTTTTGGTCAATTCAATTCAATTCAGTTTTATTTTTATAGTGCCAATTCACAACATGTCGTCACAAGGCAGTTCACAAATTCAGTTCAATCGAATCATAAAGATTTTAAGTCAAGTACATACATTCCAATTAATTAGTCAGATTCAGTTATTTATTCAAATTGGTTAAAACGTTTTTCTATCTAAGGAAACCCAGCAGATTGCATCGAGTCAACTCGTGTTGATTTTGCAGCAATCCCTCATCCTGAGCATGCATGTAGCGATAGTGGAAAAACTCCCTTTTAACAGGAAGAAATCTGCAGCAGAACCAGGCTCAGTGTGAGTGGCCATCTGCCACGACCGACTGGGGGTTTGAGAGAACAGAGCAGAAAAAAGAACTCAGAAGCACTGATCCAGGAGTACTTTCTATGGGAAGGAAAAGTAAATGTTAATGGATGTAGCTCCTTAAGTGGTTTCAAAGAAAAAACAGATGAACTATGAGCCAGTTTTCATGTTATAGTAAAATAGTCTAAGGGCACATACAGCTAGTCACAGTAAAAGCTCAGTCAGTAGCTATGTCTAGGAGAAAAATAGGGTTAAACACTGAAAGAAAGGGCCAAGTGTATCATCGGTAGAAGGTGAGCATTAAGTTGTTGGCAGTAGAAGCTTGGACGATGCCACCCTACAGGAAGGTGTCACAGATAGATACAGACTCAGGCCAGGTGTAGCTTCTAGGAAGAGAAAAGAGAGAAAACATAAAGTTAAAAGAAAAAAGAAAAAAGGAAATCCTAGAAACCTGTTTAATATGGGATTTAAATGACATGTCCTGGTCAAAAATAACACCAAGGTTTTTTACTTTATGACCGGAGGTCAGTTTAATGCCATCCAGGTTAAGTGATTGACAAAGCAGTTTCTTTTTCAAAGACTCTGGTCCAAAGATGGCAACTTCTGTCTTGTCTGAATTTAGAAGCAGAAAGTTTAAAGTCATTTAAGTTTTTATGTCTTCAAGACATGCTTGTAGTCTATCTAACTGATTGGGTTCATCAGGATTCATGGTAAAGCTGAGTATCATCAGCGTAACAGTGAAAATTTATCCCATGCTGCCTGATAATTTGACCTATTAGAAGCATATATATAGTGAAAAGAATTGGCTGAACCCTGTGGTACTTCACAATTAACCCTGGAGTTTGAAGATGATTTATCATTTACATGAACAAACTGGAATCTGTCAGACAAATAAGGTTTAAACCAGCCTAGTGCTGTTTATCTGATTCCTACAGCATGTTCCGGCCTTTCTAAGAGAATGTTGTGATCTACTATATCATATGCAGCACTGAGATCTAACAGAACCAGAACAGACACAAGTCCATTATCTGAGGCCATAAGAATATCATTAGTGACTTTCAGCAGAGCTGTTTCAGTGCTATGATGAGCTCTGAAACCTGACTGAAACTCTTCAAACAGGTCATTGCTGTGTAAATGCTCACACATTTGATTAGCAACTATTTTCTCAAGAATTTTAGATAAGAATGGAAGATTGGATGTAGGTCTGTAATTTTTCAAGTCATCTCGATCAAGCGAAGGTTTCTTAAGTAAAGGTTTAATTACAGCTACCTTAAAAGCCTGTGGTACATATCCATTTACTAAAGATAGATTAATCATATCTAAAATGGGGCTGGTAATCAGAGGGAACACTTCCTTAAATAATTTGGTTGGGATTGGGTCTAACATACAAGTTGAAGGTTTAGATGAAGCTAATATTTCTGATAACTCAGGAAGCTCCACAGGATCAAAACAGTCCAAACACAAATCAGGTTCTGCAGTTATTTCCAATGTTGTCTCACTTGCTGTTGTTGAAGTAATCATCTTCGGGAGTATGTCAAAGATTTTATTTTTAATAGAATACATTTTATTTAAAAAGAATCCCATAAAGTCATGATTGCTGAGAGCTAAGGGAATGGATGGCTCAACAGAGCTATGACTCTGTATAAGTTTAGCAACTGTACTAAAGAGAAACCTAGGATTATTCTTATTCTCTTCTATTAATGATGAGAAATAAACTGTTCTAGCTTGGGGAAGTGTCTTTTTATACAACAATAGACTATTTTTCCAGATTAAGTAGGAATCCTCTAGGTGTGTGGAGCGCCATTTTCTCTCCAGGTTTCTAACATTGTGCTTAAAGTACGCAGTTCCGAATAAAACCAAGGAGCTAGCCTCCTATAAATAATTACCTTCTTTTTCAAAGGGGCTGCATTGTCTAATGCATCACGCAATGAGGAAGTAATGCTATGAACAAGAGAATCAATTTGTGAAGGGGAAGAAACAAAATTATTGTCCCCCACTGGGTTTTTCTGTGATAATGAGGAAATTAAAAGTTGGAACAGATTCTTTAAAGGTTGTTACAGCATTGTCTGATAATGATCTACTATAATGAAAATGTTGTTCAGGTGTGGGGTACTCAGTTAAATTAAACTCAAAGGTTATTTAAAAATGTTCAGACAGTACAGGGTTATGAGTAAATATTGTTTTTTCTTCACACTCAATACCATATGTCAGCACAATGTCCAGAGAATGAAGACAAAGGTGGGTAGGTTTGTAAATGTTTTGAGCAAAGCCAATTGAGTCTAAGATAGCATTAAAGGCTATATTTATTCTATCACTTTTTAGGGTCAACATGAATGTTAAAATCCCCCACTATAATAACCTTAGCTGTATTTTACATTAATCAGATAAAAAGTCTGAAAACTGATCTAAAAATTGAGAGTAAGGGCCTGGTGGACGGTACAAAACAACAAACAGAAGTGGTTTTAGTGCTTTGCAATTTGGACAAGGAGAACTAAGGATTAAATATTCTAAATATACTCCTCACCCAATCTTTCGAGGTATGTGAAAATTTTAATAATTAGTAGGAGTTGACTCATTTATAGTAAGTATAGTCAGATGAGACCAAAACGTTTTGGCCCATATGCTAAATACCACTAACACTCCACACCAACCAGAAAACACTATTCACAAGGTCAAACATTGGGGTGGGATCATCATGATGTGGGGATTCCTTTCTTATTCTATTCAGAGTTAATGGGAAGAATGCTATAAATACAGGGCAATCCTGTAAGATGACATTACAAAAGACTTGAGACTGGGATAGAGGGTTACCTTTGAGCAGGACAACAACCCTAAACATAGAGTCAGGGTTACAATGGAATGGTTTTGTTTAAAGCAGATTGATATGTAGAAATATCTCAGTCAAAATCCAGAATCCAATCCAAAATTTAATTTAGGGTCAGCAGCAAGAGTTAATTTACATCTACAATCTGACTGCGGTTGAGCTATTGTGCAATGAGGAATGGTCTAAACGGTCAGTAACCAAATGAAAAAATATGAAACACATAACCAAAAAACATTTCTGCTGTAATTTGGAGTCACAGCAAAGCTTTTAAAGTTTTAGTTTTTTATGAAAGCTATGCATCATGTTAATCCCACAGTTGTGTGATTTGTTCTGTTGGATTATCACAAAAAATCCCAGTAAAATACACTAAAGGTTGTGGTTGTAGCATGAAAAAAATGCTGAAAGGTTCAATAGTAATGAATACTTTTGCAAGACTTTGTGGCAAATTGGTGGTAGTGAATTTACCCATTTTCAAGCAGTTGTGAATGTTTAGGATTAAACCTGAAACAAAGTGAGAGATGGAAAAAGCTTTTGCATAAATCAGAGAACATAAACAGAGAGAGGGGTGGATAGACATGCAATTATTTTGACAAACAGGGGGCCAAACCATCGCTGGTTTAGTTCAAAACGAGCATAATCAGCAGTACCTGATGAGTTGTAGAACGCTGATGGCAAACATGAGAAAATATATGTTGGGTTCAGCAGCACAATAATATCCTGGTTTAATAGAGCCGTTTCATTCACAGTCAGGCTGTAGGAACCATAAACACTACTTATCTTTGGGCTGCAGTCGAACTTTTGCCTACAACACCCTGCAAGTACAATAACAACAAAACAGTCACCAGGGTTGTGCCAGTTCATCATTGACAAGAACTAGTTCTAAATGTATTCTAACTAGGTTAAAATGGATTGATTCATGCCCATAGTTTACCTTTTGTATTCTTGCCACAGGATGAGACCGCCATAATAGTATGAATCTCTCTTTCTGTCTTAACATCGAACTATTACAATACATTTTTCTCTGTCTCAGCTTTTAGGAATAGATAGTAAACATGATTTGATTATTTTTATATGTTATCTAGTCTTTCTTAGCTGCTAAATTAAGTTGTGAGCCGTTTCCACTAGAACTTTTGTAATTAAAGAGCAATCATAACCACAACAGAAGTTGTAGACATTCAGTTATTGCCTCATTGACATTATTTCAGTTTTTTAATAGCTGTAGAAAGTCTTGATGGGAGATTCAAAGAATTATTGGAGGTTTTGATGTGTTGCCTTAGACCAAAAATTTATTTCGACAACACCCTTGGGGCTTAGTTCCAAGCCACTAAAACAAATATAGCCCAGGTATACTGTCATAAAAGCGGGCGCTGCTGATAACTGCCGGGTGTGTTTGGTGGAACCTAGCTTGCTAATCAATCTGGCTTACCCTAACCCTAACCCTAACGTCGCAGCAGAAATTGACACTCCTCAGACCAGACAACGTTTTTCCAGTCTTCTATTGTCCAATTTTGGTGAGCCTGTGTGAATTGTAGCCTCAGTTTTCTGTTCTTAGCTGACAGGAGTGGCACCCAGTGTGGTCTTCTGCTGCTGTAGCCCATCCACCTCAAGGTTCGACGTGTTGTGCATTAAGAGATGCTCTTCTGCATGCCTTGGTTGTAGCGAGTGGTTGTTTGGGTTACTGTTGACTTGCTATCAGCTCGAACCAGTCTGGCCATTCTCCTCTGACCTCTGGCATCAACAAGGCATTTGCGCCCACAGAACTGCCGCTCACTGGATACTTTCTCTTTTGCAGACCATTCTCTGTAAACCTTAGAGATGGTAGTGCGTGACAATCCCTGTAGATCAGCAGTTTCTGAAATACTCAGAACAACCCATCTGGCAGCAACAACCATGCGTTCAAAGTCACTTAAATCAACTTTCTTCCCCATTCTGAGGTTCGGTTTGAACTGCAGCAGATCGTCTTGACCATGTCTACATGCCTAAATGCATTGAGTTGCTGCCATGTAATTGGCAGTATGTATATATATATATACAGGTCCTTCTCAAAATATTAGCATATTGTGATAAAGTTCATTATTTTCCATAATGTCATGATGAAAATTTAACATTCATATATTTTAGATTCATTGCACACTAACTGAAATATTTCAGGTCTTTTATTGTCTTAATACGGATGATTTTGGCATACAGCTCATGAAAACCCAAAATTCCTATCTCACAAAATTAGCATATCATTAAAAGGGTCTCTAAACGAGCTATGAACCTAATCATCTGAATCAACGAGTTAACTCTAAACACCTGCAAAAGATTCCTGAGGCCTTTAAAACTCCCAGCCTGGTTCATCACTCAAAACCCCAATCATGGGTAAGACTGCCGACCTGACTGCTGTCCAGAAGGCCACTATTGACACCCTCAAGCAAGAGGGTAAGACACAGAAAGAAACTTCTGAACGAATAGGCTGTTCCCAGAGTGCTGTATCAAGGCACCTCAGTGGGAAGTCTGTGGGAAGGAAAAAGTGTGGCAGAAAACGCTGCACAACGAGAAGAGGTGACCGGACCCTGAGGAAGATTGTGGAGAAGGGCCGATTCCAGACCTTGGGGGACCTGCGGAAGCAGTGGACTGAGTCTGGAGTAGAAACATCCAGAGCCACCGTGCACAGGCGTGTGCAGGAAATGGGCTACAGGTGCCGCATTCCCCAGGTCAAGCCACTTTTGAACCAGAAACAGCGGCAGAAGCGCCTGACCTGGGCTACAGAGAAGCAGCACTGGACTGTTGCTCAGTGGTCCAAAGTACTTTTTTCGGATGAAAGCAAATTCTGCATGTTATTTGGAAATCAAGGTGCCAGAGTCTGGAGGAAGACTGGGGAGAAGGAAATGTCAAAATGCCAGAAGTCCAGTGTCAAGTACCCACAGTCAGTGATGGTCTGGGGTGCCGTGTCAGCTGCTGGTGTTGGTCCACTGTGTTTTATCAAGGGCAGGGTCAATGCAGCTAGCTATCAGGAGATTTTGGAGCACTTCATGCTTCCATCTGCTGAAAAGCTTTATGGAGATGAAGATTTCATTTTTCAGCATGACCTGGCACCTGCTCACAGTGCCAATGATTATTTGAAGGTTGACGTTTTTTGTATTAAAAACACTTTTCTTTTATTGGTCGGATGAAATATGCTAATTTTGTGAGATAGGAATTTTGGGTTTTCATGAGCTGTATGCCAAAATCATCCATATTAAGACAATAAAAGACCTGAAATATTTCAGTTAATGTGCAATGAATCTAAAATATATGAATGTTAAATTTTCATCATTACATTATGGAAAATAATGAACTTTATCACAATATGCTAATATTTTGAGAAGGACCTGTACATTTTTAACTCTATTCACTTCTAACCCTCTTATTATCACTCCGTTAACGCAGATGGGTTTTGCACTTCTTTTTGTTTGTTTTGCCTTTTAAACAGTTACTGCATAGTTAAAGCCACACAGTAAAAGTAAATAGCTTGCAGATATTGAACTCTGAAGTTGTCTTGGAAGAAAAGAACAGAAGCACTCACTTATTGTACATTAGTTGATAACTTAATAGGCATAAAATCTAAATATCCAGGTGCCATAGATATGATTTAACTTATAAAATGATTATAACACAATAATGTTCCTCTTTAATAAAATCCTGACTCTGTTTTAGAAAAATAGCTGAAAAAATCTTAAATCATGTAAATTATTTGTAACATCTTTGTTCTTTTTTGGGCTATGCATACCTGTTTGATGGTCTTAGGGAATAGTTAGAAGTATAACAGAATGTAGCTGCTGCTTATCTGCTTGTCTTTAAGGTTTCTCCCACACATAAACAATAAAACTGGGGTGCAAAACAACTTTTTGTAATTAGTTATGATAGGTAAGGGCAAAAGACCTGAGTATTATATTTTTAAAGTGAAGCTGAAGACATCACTGTCAAGTTTAAAGTGAAATTGGGTCCCTTAATTCAAGTTCAACAGGTAAAAAACAGCATCAATCAGTTCAAACAAGCTCATGAACACATTCATGCACAATGCCGACAGTCACAATCATTTACTTAAGAAAACAGAGACCTTTGTTATCATATCCAAGAAACTGATGATATTAGATTACCGTACCTGCATTTGGCTGGATGGTGAAACAGAGCTTAGGTCCTTTCGTATTTATAAAGACAGCTTCTGCAATATAAAAAAGTCCCAGATCAAATTACTTCTGGTTTTTATTGTAACTGTTCTTGTTAGACCCATATTCTCTGTAAATCCAAGCTCACCTGATGGAAAAGAAGTCCTAAACGTAATGTTTTCAGCAGTAATAAACAGTATGTTTTTGACTCTGGTGTACCCCACTGTGTTAGTAAAGAAGCATAAAATGAAAACGTAATTTAACAAATAAATGCAAAGTACTGAAAAAAGTACTATGTTTTAAAGAATGCTTCAGTTATCCTAAAAAAAAAAGTTTTTATTACTTACTTGATGCTTCACAAAAGTGGTTCAGGAGCAAAAATGCACAAAGCACAATACATTTCACCACAGAAAACATCCATCGAGTGTTTACAGCCGGCTGTGACATCATTTAAAATAGTTAGGCAGATTGCAAGAACAAAAAACTAGATCACACCTTGAGCATCTATATATTTTTAAGTCCCACTGCGGTTTGCACCTGCTTCTGTTACATGGTTTAGATCAATTATGCTGTTACAGCAACACAAATCTTATGTGCTATCATTACCATTCAGCCTGCTTTAACTTGCAAATATAGCATGACTAAAGAATGTGTGTAGTATCTGTTTATTTCTGACTCCCCGGCGGAGAGAGTTTTTGACCTTTACCAGTAGCACTCAGTTCTTCATTTACGTCTATAGTCATCAAGCATGTCATTTCATTTTTATTTTCCTTTAATCTGCCTCTACCAGGTCCAATCTTTATTTTACAGATTGATGTTCTTGTAGTTCTGCTTATATTTCTTATCTGCTTTTCCTCATAATAAAATATGAATTTTTAAAAGAGCTGTAGGCAGACCAAATAAGGCCATTACTCTATGTGATGTCGTGCTGGAATAACAATAAATCTTGCAGAAAAAAATGTTGCCTTGATGGTTGCATTCTGGTCCCTTAGATTTTATTTACAGCAGCGCACCGACCAGTCTGCGCATTTATTCGAGCAAACCATGTCACAGGTTTGCTTGAATACATGCTAATTGCCGTACCACCACAGAGGTTTATCTAAAATCTTTCCCAAATAATATTATCTGACCACAAACATGTGCTCGCTGTTCTATTCACCTGAAATGAGTCAGGATCTCAAAAGCAGTCATGCTTTTGAATTCACTATATGTTTTCCTTTCTAAAGATCATTTTTATAGCAGTAGTCATAGCTAAGTTATTGTTTCATATACATTCCTTAACCCATTTATTCTGCTGATCACAGAATCTTACAGAACCATTGTTTCTGTAGGCAACACAACTTTTTCTAAGATTTGAAAAAAAAGGTTTGACAAACAAAATTTGCTCTGTTTCAAAAAACGAGATAATGAGTAATGCAACTAAAACACGTATTTGTCTAGCCAATAAAAGACACATTTTATATATATTTTGACCTTAAGAGGAGGGTAACCTGTTATCTCAATGTACATGTATTTTCTAATGTTTTAGACTCATATCAGAGAAACTATGACCAATGTCCTTAAATTTTCTGACAGCCAACATAATGCCTGCTAGTTTACAGAAATTTGGAATACTTTGAAAAAGTATGTCGGGGTCTTGTTCACGAGTGAGGGAAAAATGGAGCGGGGGATTGACAGATGGATCGGTGCGGCTGCTGCAGTAATGGGGGCGCTGTGCCGGTCCTTTGTGGTGAAGACAGAGCTGAGCCAAAAAGCAAAGCTCTTGATTTACCGGTCGGTCTACGTTCCTACCCTCATCTATGGCCATGAACTTTGGGTCATGACTGAAAGAACGAGATCTCGGTTACAAGCGGCTGAAATGAGCTTCCTCCGTAGGGTGGCGGGGCGCTCCCTTAGAGATAAGGTGAGGAGCTCGGAGTAGAGCCGCTGTTCCTCCACATCGAGAGGAGCCAGTTGAGGTGGCTCGGGCATCTATACCGGATGCCTCCTGGACGCCTTCCTCGGGAGGTGTTTCAGGCACGTCCCACCTAGAGGAGGCCCAGGGGACGGCCCAGGACACGCTGGAGGGACTATGTCTCTCGGCTGGCCTGGTAACGCCTTGGGCTCCCCACGGAGGAGCTGGAGGTGTCTTGGGAGAGGGACGTCTGGGTGTCTCTGCTGAGTCTGCTGCGCCCGCGACCCAGTCTCGGATAAGCGGAAGACAACGAGTACGAGTACGAGTACGAGTACGAGTACGAGTACGAGTACTTTGAAAAACCCTCCAGAATATTGTCCTAGATTCAAAACCTTTTATGTAAAAATGCATTGGTTTTGTTGACTGGTGGGATGTTTTATGATAATGCCCCCTACCTTACAGGTTATTATTAAATGTCCAACATCTCTACCAAATATCACCCTTCGGTCTGTTTGACACACTGCAGGTGATCTTAATTTACCAACTTGCATTTACAGCTAAAATCTACTAAGCACATGCATGTCACAGCTTAGCATTACATGATCAAATATTCGGTGTTTCTTGCGAAGCGGTGCAATTCAAATTAGATAAAGAAATTTCTGTCACAGTTTGAGAGCACCTGCTTTCATTTTTGATCATGCTGAATATAAAGACTTAATTCATAACTAAACATGATGGGAGTTGGCCATTTTGAGTTACAAGGGAAGGACTGTGGAGTCAATTGTCTTTACATGCCAACATTTCACCCCAAAATCCTGCATTGCTTAAAAGGCAGTGCAGCATAAAATATTTTACAGCTACAGCTGCATGTTTGTGGGGATTTTTTGCAGCTCCGTAAAGTACCTAACAAAGGCGGAAACAAAAAACAAAATTCGGCCCCTAAATTTCCATTTGAATACAAGTACATGAACACCTTGTTTCATATAAAAGCAAATTTCTATTCCCAACTTCCTGATTTGGCTAGACTACCATTTCCTTTTCACATGGCTTTCAAATGGCTGTCCTTTGGAAGAATCTTGTCCCTGTTTAGATAATCATACTCCTACGCTTTTGTCTCCAAACCAAAGAGAAAATGGTTTCCTGCAACTGCAAGTCAAGTGCCTTTTGAACAACGATGCTATCATTTGCAGCATGTAGAACTGGTACCTTGAGAAAGATTGATTTCTGATGCAATACAGTGATATACAATGCCTATATGCCTTGATCAGAAAAAGGCTACTAATGTTGTTTCAAAAAACTGACTGACTGATAATGACAGTTTATGCATGTTCTGATGATTCTCTGTGCAGCCATTATGTAACTGTAGGCCCATTTCCACACTAGGTGTTAAACCTGAATCATAGAAAATACTGTCGCCATGCTTTGAACCTGTTGGGTTGATCATTGTATTTGATGAAAACAGTTCACATCGAGAAACATACCTGATATCTTTGCATATGTTGAAGTTGAGCTTTTGTTTGGGCTGAAATGGGATTGGCAACTGATAGCCTAAACCCCATCCAAAAGGGGTCTCTGTAACAGTGCTGATTAAAGACATTTGTCTGTACACTGCTGCTGAGTTAAAACAATGCTTGGACATCCCAGTATGAGTTTTTTTTTTACTTTTTTTGAGGACATGAGAAGCATTGTTGGATCTAAAGTTGCCAGCTTTGTTTTAAGCAGTGAAGCCTCATTATAGAGAGACATCCATTATTCTCTTTCCCTTTATGTAACCCGATAAACAACATAGCTGTAAACTCTGGTACCTTTAGGCCCTGATCTTCATAAGGTTTGCTTGTACAAATAGACATACAAACTGCATGTGCGTGCGCAAAGCTGATCTATGAACCAGGTACAAATCAAATTGTGTGTGCAAAATTAGCTGAACAGTGGGCACAAACGTTTTAGCATGTTTGCCTTCATGAATATGCAAAACATAACCTATTGACCCAAATGCAGAAATGTAGGAAGATATGCAAATATAATTCCTTACCACCCGGAATGCGTTTCGAACCTGAAACAGATGCTATTTTTGCATCCATATTTTGCACGTTTGAAATGCAGGTGTAAAAATGTCTGTTTCACTGGATGAGAAGGAGGTATAGGTACATCAACAGAATCTGATTGTCAAAAATAAAAATAATAAAAATAGATGAGAATAGAGGATCTTCTCAAGCCTGATTTGGAGCCTGTCACAAACAAAAGCCATGACATACCTCCTATGAAAAAACTCCTTGCAACACTTTTTTCTTGCATCTGAATCCTTCCAGCGCAACAATGCGTCAGTGAGACAGCGTGAAGAAACCTGAACATACGGAAGTGCGCACATAACTGATCATCCGCCAGAGAAACACGCACAGTCTGTGTAACTGTGATGGCAAATCATGGAAAAGACCCACTGGGCTGACATGTTGGTAATATAATTAATAGGAAAGAAACTGAGACATTATAACGCAGATTAATTATTTTATTTGCAAACTTAATGCTAAAATCACTTTTTAGCAGGTGAAAAATCAACATTTTAAGGCGGCCTATTCTATGTGGTGAAAGAGTGTATGCTTTAACCTTGTCAATAAAGAAAACACAATGCATTAGTGACAGTGATATTGTGTCATTGCAGAGCTATTGTAGCTGGATCAGTTTGATTATCTTTTTTTGAAAGTGAACATATGTTAGGGGAGGGTTTATACAGTGAAAAATTATTTGCTGTTAGCTAAACACAATTTAAACAATCAAACACATTGTATATTGTTAATATAGTGACAAATGAATTTAGTAAATCATTGGAAAATAATTTATTTTATGTACATAATGTTGAATTTACATTATTTGCAGGACAGTTACATACAGATTGCCAAGTCCTACACCAAACTATTTTTACATTGCTAATATAACATTCAGGCTTAAATATGGTGGCTGTTTATAATAAACTCCAAACTCTTCAAACACACTCTCAAAGAAAAGAGCGCAGTGAGTTTCTGAAAAGAATTAAAGGTTCAAGGGAGACAAACCTCCCCTTCTTGAACCGCCACCTTAACGTGGTGGAGGGGTTTGAGTGCTCGAATGATCCTAGAGGCTAGGTTGTCTGGGGCATAAATGCCCCTGGTAGGGTCTCCCATGGCAAACAGGCTCTAGGTGATGGGTCAGACAAAGAGTGGTTCAAGAATCGCTCATGAGGACCAAAATATCGTGGCACGTGACGTCGCCCGGTACGCCTCACTGGTTCCGTCCGGACCAGAAACATAAAGCATCTCACAGCAACTTCAAACTCAGCCTTCTGCATGCGCCAATTACGCACTCAGAAGCTCCCAGAGCAAATAAACAGAGAGAAGAAATAATCTTGTCGGGGCAGATGCTGCGATGACAAACACAGCCACTTATTGCGTGTGCAGTTTTTCCTTTGCACAAGCAATTTAGCACTCCTTATTTGGAATCTTTGAAGATCAGGCTCTTAGTGTATTGGTCTCACTCACATCCAAAGCTGCCTCTAATGCTGTGACTTTAGCTGCATCGTTTTCTTTCTTAAAAGCTTTTGTTTTCTTTTTTGCCTTCTAAGGCTTGACTTTTATCTCCTTTTCTGCATATGCATGGATGATGACCCCTGGTGGCTCTGGCCAAGGACATTGCAGCTCAAGTTGATGAACAACTTTACAGCTTTTCACAAGCATGAGGCATGAATCTCCTCTTTCATTAAAATGTATTACGTTCCATTATCTGTTTTCAATCCTTGTCTTGTCCTCAAAGGTAATTGATGTCTTTTGAACCTGCCTTCCTCCACCCAACTTGTGTATTGACAGCCAGAAAAACACCTACCTCCATAAAGTAGCTGATGACTGGTAATATAATTCGCATTTATTTAGTGAGAAAGCGTAAAAAGGAAAGCACAGGTACAAACAAAATGCAGAACAATAATTTAAATTGGCTCACAAATGACACAATTTTTTACAGAAAAGCCCACTAAACTAATGTGTAAATAAAATAGTTATTTAAGCCTGTAAATACATTAATATAAAGAAGTACAGCCCATGCCACTAGCAGACATAGAAGGTGAGTGAAACAGCTAGATTGAAAACAGATGTCTGCAGTCTCTACTCAGGCCAGAGGTAAGCTGTACCTGTGGCCTGAGGTGTGTTTATTTAAGTGACAGTAGTGGTAATGTTTCTTCAAACTAAAGTGACAGGGCGGCTGCTGGACCCACATTGGTGGGACGAAGCTGTGTATGATCCTCTCTCTGCCTGTAGCACACCGAGCATTTTAATTCTTTATTGAAGCAGCTTAATGAACCCAAAGTCTGATAAGGTTTTATGTAACTTACAAATTAGGCTTTCATTTTTTCTTCACGGACACGCTTATTTTGAAAAAAAAATATTATTGACCATAATTTCATGGTTGAAGGACCTTGTTCTGACCCCCCTCTCCACCATTGTTGTCCACCCAGCCAGTGGCTGTGCATTTAAATGATGAAATGATAAGAAAATCTGAAAAGAGCTAAGGTTTCACTTTCAACAGGTTGCTTGACCAAGTCACATGAGAAAATAGTGTTTCTCAGTTGCCAAAACACTAAACCCTATTGTCTGAACCAAATGCTCAGTTGACTGAACCCACTGATAAAATCAGTCGCTCTTTTGGCAAAACCAAGCACTTTGCACCTGTTTAGACACAACTTGCCAACACATTTTCATTGTGATGAACCTGTGATGCATAATGGTGACCACAGGTGGCAAAAGTCATACACAGTTAAAGCACAGGTGTCACTGGTTGAACACAACTCTAAATTGATCACACTTGTGGCCAATGATGTGAGGGAGCATATATAAGCCAGTTTAGAGAGCACTGGTTTGTGATGCACTACAATGGAAATCTGAGAGGAGGAGTTTGTGTGAGAGGTGGTCAGCGAAGACGAAGAACAGTAATATCTGATTAAATCAGAGTACTGTGATTGACCATGTTCTTGTCCATGGTATGAGGGAGGTATGGCTGAGTAATGCACTTCTGATTTTTTTGTACATTATTTTTACACCAGCTTAATGCATAAAAGTGTTAAATGCAAAGGATTTGTGTTTTTTTACTTATTTTTTTACAATGTACAAGTGCTAAATACTACAGGTTTTTGGTTTTACAACATGAATGTAGCCTACAATGAACAATAAACATTTATTTCTCCAGATTCATGTCCTATGCATTGTATTTTCTGTAGTGTAATGTATAAAGTATTTTATGTAGTGTTTAATAACTGCTCAGTAGTGTTTTTAATTTTGGTTGACTCGAGGAACGATTTGACAACATAGTTCAGTTTTGAGCACAGATTGAACTGTTTTGAGGTAAGAGTTTGGTTTTGCAAGAAGAGTCTGAGGTTTTGTGAATGTAGTTTGAAAATTGGGTTGTGTGTTCACAGTTTGGAGAAAAGGAGAGCAGCTTTCGAGAAATGTGTCTTAGCAATTGAGAAAAACTGTAACAGAAAATCTTTTATCTATAGTAGTGCTAAAAGCACGCAAAAAAACAAAAACAAAACAATACAATGTGCCAATAGCAAAAACAATTTAATCTCCTGCGTTCATTTCTTGCTACCATGGTGTTGGTTTATTCATCTTTTTTACATGATTAGTAGTGTTGCACCATAACATTTATGCTCCTTTACAAACATTTTCATCGTGGTTGAAAATGGATTTATAAATTAAATCAAGTTTTTCTAATAAACCTACATTACATGTCTAAAACAGAGATCTCAGTTTGTTCAGATCCTAGTCAGAATCTATATTTAACATAATTAAAGCCAAGGAATATTGAAATCAAGAGTGGTGTATTTTGTTAAACTTGACTCTTGTAATTTGACTCATTGCCATTTAGTCTTTTGGAATTTAAGATGGCTCTCAACCCACAGCAACCTCAAACGTATTGGCAGGTGTTTACATAGATGAGGTATCAATGACCAGTCTGGACAGAAGTGTGAAAAGAGTTTTATCCTCCAGGGCCACTCAGCATATAAGCAGAAAGTGCCGGCAGAGGGAGAGGTGGATTACCTAGCATTAACTTTATATGAATATGAAGTGTGAAAACATGTTGCCTCCTGGCATAAAATTCTGTGGCCACAAGTATGTACAATGGAACAGCTTTAATATTACAGCGCCTATTGCTGTTTTGATAATCTTTGGTCCAAATTGTGTTGTCAGTCATCTGCAGAGGGGAAAACATATCTGATACACTGCCGATTTATATATATATATATATATATATATATATATATATATATATATATATATATATATATATATATATGGATATATACACTCACTGGCCACTTCATTAGGTAAACCTGTCCAACTGTTCGTTAACGCAAATTTCTAATCAGCCAATCACATGGGAGCAACTCAATGCATTTAGGCATGTAGACATGGTCAAGACGATTTGCTGCAGTTCAAAATGAGCATCAGAATGGAGAAAAAAGGTGAGTTAAGTGACTTTGAACGCATGATTGTTGGAGCCAGACGGGCTGGTCTGAGTATTTCAGAAACTGCTGATCTACAGGGATTGTCACGCACTACCATCTCTAGGGTTTACAGAGAATGGTCCAAAAAAGAGAAAGTATCCAGTGAGTGGCATTTCTGTGGGTGCAAATGCCTTGTTGATGCCAGAGGTCAGCGGAGAATGGCCAGACTGGTTCGAGCTGATAACAAGTCAACAGTAACCCAAACAACAACTCGCTACAACCAAGACATGCAGAAGGGCATCTCTGAACCCACAACACGTCGACCCGTTAGGAAAATAGGCTACAGCAGCAGAAGACCACACCGGGTGCCACTCCTGTCAGCTAAGAACAGAAAACTGAGGCTACAATTTGCACAGGCTCACCAAAATTGGACAATAGAAGACTGGAAAAACGTTGTCTGGTCTGAGGAGTCTCGATTTCTGCTGCGACATTCGGATGGTAGGGTCAGAATTTGGCGTCACCGGCCACTTTATTATGTACACCTTGCTAGTACCGGGTTGGACCCCCTTTTGATTTCAGAACTGCCTTAATCCTTCATGGCATAGATTCAACAAGGTACTGGAAACATTCCTCAGAGAGTTTGGTCCATATTGACATGATAGCATCACACAGATGCTGCAGATTTGTCGGCTGCACATCCATGATGCAAATCTCCCGTTCCACCACATCCCAAAGGTGCTCTATTGGATTGAGATCTGGTAACTGTGGAGGCCATTTGAGTCCAGTGAACTCATTGTCATTTTCAAGAAACCAGTCTGAGATGATTCGTGCTTTATGACATGGCGCGTTATCCTGCTGGAAGTAACCATCAGAAGATGGGTACACTGTGGTCATAAAAGGATGGACATGATCAGCAACAATACTCAGGTATGCTGTGGTGTTGACACTATGCTCAATTGGTACTAAGAGGCCCATAGTGTGCCAAGAAAATATCTCCCACACCATTACACCACCAGCCTGAACTGTTGATACAAGGCAGGATGGATCCATGCTTTCATGTTGTTGATGCCAAATTCTGACCCTACCATCCTAACGTCGCAGCAGAAATCGAGACTCCTCAGACCAGACAACGTTTTTCCAGTCTTCTATTGTCCAATTTTGGTGAGCCTGTGTGAATTGTAGCCTCAGTTTTCTGTTCTTAGCTGACAGGAGTGGCAGCCAGTGTGGTCTTCTGCTGCTGTAGCCCATCCACCTCAAGGTTCGACGTGTTGTGCATTAAGAGATGCTCTTCTGCATGCCTTGGTTGTAGCGAGTGGTTGTTTGGGTTACTGTTGACTTGCTATCAGCTCGAACCAGTCTGGCCATTCTCCTCTGACCTCTGGCATCAACAAGGCATTTGAGCCCACAGAACTGCAGCTCACTGGATATTTTCTCTTTTTCAGACCATTCTCTGTAAACCGTAGAGATGGTAGTGCGTGACAATCCCTGTAGATCAGCAGTTTCTGAAATACTCAGAACAGCCCATCTGGCACCAACAACCATGCGTTCAAAGTCACTTAAATCAACTTTCTTCCCCATTCTGATGTTCGGTTTGAACTGCAGCAGATCGTCTTGACCATGTCTACATGCCTAAATGCATTGAGTTGCTGCCATGTGATTGGCAGTATGTGTATATATATATATATATATATATATATATATATATATATATATATATATATATACAGTATTTTCAAACCTCAGTGTGAAATGCAATACTTCCCTCTAGTGTCAGCCTCAGAGATTAGTCTATGGCATCAGAGATGAAATGAGTGACTTGGTTATAACGTTCCACAAGCAAAGGTTTTTAAGTACATTTGGGGATATGATGAAATCTGTTTACTGGTCAAGTCATACCAGTTCCCTGTAATTATCAAACATAGAGTAAGCCCACTTTGGTTAGATGGAATAGGGAGGAAGACATGAGCAACTTATCCAGAAGAAGATGTGTTCACTTTCTGTATGGTGGGGCTGTTGCTCTTGGATTGTTTTCTGTCCTCCTGAATTATTCTGCTGGAGAAGTAGTAGTAAACAAATAGGAAGAATCCTACAAACACAGAATGCATTGATTAATTTTTTTAATTACTTTTCAGGCATTTAGTCTGAAATCCAACATGTTAATTTAGGTTTCAGCCTACCTTGAAAGGAGTTGAGGATGGTGAAGATATAGTAGGAGAGAAGAAGCAGAGGACCATGGCTAAGAAAAGCAAACCCCCAGGTGATGCCCAAAAGGCAGAAAAGACCCAGAAGAGAGAAAACACTTTTTTTGGTTGAACTGTTTTCCTGGGTTTTTGTTTGTTTGGAAGCAACGTGTGTGATCTGCACTGCGGTTACTATGAATATGGTTAAAGTGAAGATGAACACAATGCTATAGTAACCAATGTTAACTCCTGTGTGGATTATAGGATCAGGGATCCAGCACCTGAAAGTCATGAAAGAAATGTAATTATTTTAGAGCATGACAATCAAATTTAAAATCCAAAATATAATTAATATTTCCTTACATAGCTACTGAGGTCCCGTTATCATCAGAAACTTCAATGTAGTTATATTTGTTTGAAGCAAGAAGTCCAACCACCACCACAGATGGAATAACTGAACAGATGGAAAAAAAAACATGTTATTTCAGTTTTATAATGCACACTCAACTAACCAATCAGTACTTTAGGCTCTAATCTCTTACCCCATCCTGTGATGCAAATCTTCCACATATAATGTTTCATGTCTGTGGGGATTTTATACAGATTGAAGTAAAGGTGCAAAGCCTGCATGAAGAACCATGTGAATGTGGCCAGCATGCTATAGTGCAGAACCGCTGCCATCGCCACACATGCTGCCATGACCTTCAGGTCAGCAATTGACTCATTTATCAGGAAGCAAAAGTTCAGGACGAACAGGGCAATAAACAGATTCATCAGGATCTTTACAGCTTGGCTGGCTTTATTTTTCCTGTAAGGAAAATTTGTTTGTGTTAGGAAAATGCTGCGGAGAAGCATCATTAAAATCAAAAGAAGAGCTTTTAATATTTTTACCTTATGAGAAAATGCATAAAGAGAGCCACACCCAGGAAGAACATCGACATGCCGCAGCCGGCTTTTGTGATTTGTGTCAGGGTTTTCAAGTCAGAGGAGCTGATCTTCCCATTTTCATTGGATGACTGGTTTCAAACAGAAAAATTTATTTGATAAAACTGAAAAATTTGGAACATTCAGAAGTTGCAAAACCTGCATAAAGGTTTCTTACCATGAGAATGGCAAAAAAGGTAAGGTGAGAGCAATGGCAAGTGATGCTGCCATTGGCCTCGTTTGTTAGGCAGCCATCTGTGATCCATTTTTCCTTGCTACCTGGTGGACAGTTGTAACACAAGGCAAGAAGATGAGACTGGATGTTTTTACTTTAGTAGGTGATTTGGTGTCATTCTTAAAAACTCAATTATTCATGTAATAATGATCCATACATAAACATTTATCTCAAATCAATACATTCATAAATAAAAGTTCTAAATTATTAAGAGTGAACAGAATATCTTCATACTTCCAGAGGTTTTGAAAAACATCCAGTTCATCCATTTTTAAATAATACTTTTATTCCAACATCATTCTTGCTCTAAACACACTCTTGAAAAGCAGTACACAATCAATATTTTTTTCGTTATTAATTTGATCATTTCTACTGAAATAATTGCCATCTTTGCCTGACTAAGGAAAAAAATAGTAATTGTCCTTTTTCTTATTTCTTTTACCATATGAAAAACAAAAAATAAATACAGTAAACAAACACATTATTCTAAAACATTGTAAAAAACAATGGAAAATAGTCTTTCACTGAATGAAAATGACATTTATCTGAAACTGCAGGATTAAAAATAGACACAAATGTAATAACTGCAAAAATTCCATTTAAAATTTGTCACTGATGCTAATTAAGCATTCCCCTATACAAGTTTTACATCAGACCCAACTTTAAAATAATTTCTCCAGGGTGTATTATTGTCCTTTTTCTCTGCAACTTGCCTCCACAAAACATTTTGTACCTGATACAAAACAAAAACAACTAAACTGTCACCTGAAAGCTGTTTTTGTACTTTCGAAATGAATCAAGCCGTGTCCTCCTTCTTGCTTTGGCAACAACATAACACTTTGAAGTTTCCAATGCAGTCTACCCCAAACAAAAAAGTTTAAAAAGAGTCTGTAATTTGATTAACAAGTTAGAAGGAGGTTCTGAATAGCTAAACAATGCAACCCCTGTAAGACATTTGTGGTAAAAGCCAATGTAATGTCTTTAGCCTACCCTCCATCAGCTCAAAATGTACTTCCCAGTTTTTTCATAACCTCCAACTTCCTTTAAAACCATTTTTACCCACTTTAATTTATCAGGAATTTGGGTCCTTTTTGTCCATGTACCTATTAACAAAGCTTTACTCTTAGTCCAATTTTTTTTGGATGAGGAAATTCTACGAAAAAATGCAATAATCTCTGTTAAAATAAGCACATCTGACTCCCCTTTAACAGCCACAGCAATATCATCCGCAGATGCAGAAAACTGAAATGTAAAGTAATTCCATTCAGTTGTACTTTAGGTGACCTTTTTCTAATGTAACATAACAAACATTAATGTTTAAAGAATACAGTGTAACTGACATTGCACAACCTTGTCGAATACCTTTCCTTACATTAAAAGGAGCACTTAAACCGCCATTGACCTTCAAAACACCCTCAATGTCAAATTACAGATATTCAAATAGTTTCAAATCAGTTGTATATTATTGATCTGCGAGGGATACAGAAAAACTGATTACTAAAGCTAATCATGCTAAAGAAACATAATTCTCTTTATGGTGAGCCCATGAATACTGCTAACGTTTTCATATCTCTTGCTCCATTGAGATTTAAAGATGAGATTTTAAAGCTACTCGTAGCCCCACAAAAAGGTTTCATAATAGAAAGAAAACACAACATCTTGTCAACTGTTTTTTTTTTTTTTACTTTCTGAAGCATCATTTAATCAAAAGCTCTAATTTTCTTCATCAGTTTTCAAAGTCTATACAGTTCAGTGTCACTTAAGCCATCAGCAGTCCTTTGTCTTATTAAGTGATTAGCTGAATCAGCAAATACATCTATATCAGTGAAATAATCATTCACAACAACAACATCAATTTTTCTTTTTGAACTTCTGAACTGTTCAGAATTGTAGCTATTAGTTCTCTGACCATCAGGAATAGAGCAGTCAGAGGTCTCTATCACTATCAGAATCAGATAAAGCGTTTTACTCATTTTCTCTTCCACCCTTTTACTTTACCTGTATCTTTTTAGGTTTTACTCCTTTATATTCAGTGATTTTCTCTTAGTGTTTGGTACTTTGAAAACACCTATCACTTCTAATCATTAGTTAATCAAAAACCATTTTCTCTTGCACTCTTTGTGTAGTCATTTGGTTTACTTCCTCACACACTTCAGCAGAAGTAGAGAAAACCTCGTAGTTTTTAGGGTTGTTTAGTTTATACTCTAAAACATTTGGCTCCCTTTGCTCCCATGCAGTAACTGTTAAAGCCTATTTTCCCTGCAATTTCCACTGAAATGTCTTCCCCAGCACCATCTGTCAAAACCCCTTACTGCAAATAAATTACTGGTTTGTCTTCCCTTACGTTTTTAAAAACCTGTACGAGTTCATTCTCTTTTTGAACTTTTTTAGGGCAATTACAAACTAAATGCCCTGACTGCATCCAAAAGATTACATCCTTTCTGTTGTTGCATATAGTGTAATCACATCTGTCACCTTTAAATTTCATTACCACGTTCAGCTCCTCATGTTAATTTTTTAGAATTATATCCACTTGTCTTCTACATGAAACAACATGCTTGAACTTTGCTGATTTGCATCCCAATGGAGCATTTTCAAAGCTGACATGATCTGTCCATGACATGATGATTCTTTCGGCAATACATCACTGATGAAAGGATTAGACAGGATGATACTTTTTGTGGGGTTCACAAAGTGTGCGTGTTTCTCAGAAGAATTACCTTCTCAACTACACTATTCACATTGTCAATAGAATCCAGAAAAAATAACAACCGCATTATTCATCCTGGAAGCTTCCTTCACACTTTCACATCCAACAAGCTCCCTTACAGCCAAACCACATTCTTCAACCGAAATATCCACTCCAACCGCTATTTTAATACCATATTGATGGAAAAGGCTCCTGAAACCTTCAGATCTATAAGTTCTTCAGGCCATCACACCCAGCTAAGTGCGTGGTGCTGCCAAAACAAACCAGAGAAACGCAGGTGAAAGAAAGTTGTGCTAACAAGAAAAGCCACTGTAAAAAGTAATGTTCTTCAAACCATTTGAAAATCTCACATTCTCATTCTCCTCTCCACACATGCAATAGATGCTCATTCATGCCTAAAAGAAAGTACTCTAGATGGCATGTACTAGCTTTTCATTCGAAGGAAGACTTTGAAAGTAAGTGTTTCACTGATAAATTATAGGAGCTGATCCATCAAAGCAGGCTACATTTGTCTTAAAGATACAGGACCCAGCTTTATCTTTCATTTAAAAGATCTGGTAAAAGAATGCATTATTTTGAAGAGAAGGCATGGATTTATTGAGAAATAAATTCCTAATCACCCTGATGAGTAAAATCAGCTCATATCTTGTAGTGACATTCTGAAGCCTGTATTTCTATACTAGAGTCTTTCAAAAATTGTACAGTATTATCAAAAAAAAAACACCTACCTTCTTTACTCTTGCCATCCCATGATATACAAGTGGCATTAAATTCAGTCTGTAATGAAATGGAGAAGGAAAAAATATCAGAATACAGACGGCAACTGAATGCAAATATGAAAGTACTCTTTTTTACCGTATTCACATTACTGAAGTGGATATTGATGGTTTCTGAGAGGTTGGAAATATTTGCTCCCATTTCAATCCCCAGCATTTCGTTGTTGAAAAAGAAACTAGTTTTGTTAAGCTGTTGAGAGCAAAGAAACTGCTATTAATCAGTCCTAAGTTTTACAAAAATAATGTGATGGTTTTACCTTCTCAATTTCTGGAAAAAGCAAAACCCCAGCAAAAGAGCCATTTCTTTTTACAGCCAATTCACTGGCTTCTTTAGGAAAGTGAACCGCTTGTTTGATGCATGTCCCCACATCAGAATTTTTATTGAGAATCTATCACAAGCAGAGAATAATTAGAAAAACTCATGTGATGTATCTTTTTTTAATATGCTGTTATTGTTCTGTCACGAAAGACATCTACCATTAGATCCCCACTTGAATGAAAGCCAAAGTCCATGTTTGTCTGATTTTGTTGTGGCAGTCTAGAAATGACCCCAGTAATGTTCCCAAGTTTGATGGCTGCTGTGCTGGCATTGCCCATCAGGTCCAGTATGGAACTCAGATTCTTCATTACATTTCTGCAATAAAAGTTATTTTCAGTAAACTATAACATTTTCTGACAATGCAAGTTGGTTTACCATAAATAATAATATAATATAAAATAATATATTTACGCTGCTTGCTCCAAGTTCAGAGGATGGTCTGGGGCTGGGAAAATTAGGGTTTTCTCTGGTTTATTTTGATCATTTGATAACAAACTTGACTGGTTATAAACAAAAAAAGGATGTTTTTAGCTCAGAATGGGAAATGTCAGTAGCATACTATAGCATTGAAGTGTAAAAGTGTGTTATGTAATTTATCTTACTGTGAAAATACTAAAAAAGGTGAGATGAGAGCATTTACACTGGACTTTATACCCAGTTTGAATTGTTTTGCAGCCGCTTGTGGTCCACTCTGGAGAAGATCCTGCACGGCAGCAGAAACACAAAGCCAAAAGATGAAACTGAACTTAATCACATTAATAAGTGGTACATGTTTGTGAAGGGCCTTTATTTCCACACAATGCTGTCCAGCTAGTGACAAAAGGTTGTGGATTTTGCTGCTGGGAGGCAAAATGAGCCTAAAATTTGAATAGAAAGTTTGCTCGTTAAATTAATTGTGACCACCCGCATAGCACAGGTTGGTGCTTCTTGTTGAATAAAAATCAAAAGTTTAAACATGTCAGCTAACAGAACACATACATTTACAAACAACTGTGCTGTTCTACTACACTTACCTGTACAATAGTCTTACAATAAAAAAGATAACAATGACACAGTTTCTTTCATCTGCTTGCCTTTACTGGGTACCTACAGCTGGTCTCCTGCCGTGGCAGCCAGGCTGCAGCTGCTGCCGCACAATTAACATGAACCTACAGTTTATGTAGGTATGTTTAAAGTTCAAGGAAAAGCATTTATTATCAATGACAGGTACGACGAGCTAGAGAGCCTACGTGTAACCACCCGAAACATTCCCAGACACACAGCAGCTGTTAAGCTTTGAGCTTTGAAGGGAACTGTTGCTTTTGTCTTTTCTTCATAAAATAGGGCTGCACAAAATTAGGAAAATATGTAATTGCTATCCAATTGATTAAAATTGGGATGACAAATTAGTTTATGCCACATTTTTCTTACTGTTTTCTTTCTTAACCAGTACACTTTGTCCCCAGCACTCTCTGTGAGCTATAGTATACAAGTATACATCAGATGTGGGCATTAAGAGCAATTAGAGTCAATCCAACTCTTCATATCTACTGCTGAGATGCACCCAAGAAATGAGTCAATCCCAAGTAAAGGCATGAATGTTCCAAGTCGAACATATTTCTATACAAAATAAAAAATATTTCTATGTAGCCAACTGAGACATTGCAAACATGATCTTACAAAAGTATATGAGTACAATCAGATTACTAAATAGCAACTCAAATTATTTATACAACTGCATAAAAATACATTTTAAAATCAAATTTGTTTTGTAAGACATTATTACGGTGCTGCTATCTGCCAGCTTGGATGCATATCCACACATAATAATCAGGGCAAATCAGTCAGTCTGAATAAGGGAAGTACAGGGAATATTAAATGGTTGAATTCACCCTACTTTTATTAGAACCATCGGAAATAAAATTCCAGTGCAAGGTTAGCAGACTGCACTGCTCACCATCTGTCTGTCTGTCTTTTTTTACATTGGAGTAAAAAGCTTTGACTTTGAAGAAAAGAAATTATAAATATATTATTTTTCAGCATAATAGTGTCATCAAACCTAAACAATACCACTGAAGCACTGCAAGCATTGCATTTATGAGATATAAATGAAACCTATATAATAAAGAAAAAGAAAACATTTTCTGTCGGTTCAACACCTGCTTGACATAAAGGGGAGGTGGAGAAATTGATACATAGTTTTTTTTGCTTTGTTGTTTTTATTTTTTAAACAAAAAATACTTTCATTATGACTTCACGGAAGAGATCACGGTTGCTCTCTATCTTAACTGATCACCCTCTCAGGATTTCGTTGCAATAAATGTTTTTGTACATTGTACACTTTAATACGTTCAATGTTCATCTGTTTTTGGGGTGAAAATTATGCAACATTTATTTTCCTTCTCATTAACTGATTCTAAATCCAAAGTTAGACGCTACCAGGACCTTCAACAAACTGAAGTAGAGATTTTTTGGAACCCTTGAAAGGCAAGTCGGTTCCTAGAAAATAAATAGCCTGACTGACCCACAAGGTAGGCACCCTCTTTTTTTTCTACTGCTGAGATTCGGGGGTCAGAAGATGACAAATCAATGGGGATTATAAAATTTTCAATCCTTCACTATTTTTCATTAGGTGGTTGAACGTAGAATTCCAGGCTGTGAAACTCTTTCCTCAAAATCCTGTAATAAAAGTATAGTTCAGACAAAAGTTAAAGCTTAAATCAGCTCAATTGATTTACCAGAAACTATTTGTTTTGTGTGTGATTAGACTTTAGCGTGAATAGCAATAAAACATAAACTTTCAGGATAGTTTTTATCAATGTTTTTTTTTTTTTTACACAGGACAGTTAAATAAATACTCATGCGACATGATGAGAATTGTGATTAAAAGGGTAGATATACACTGCTCAAAAAAATAAAGGGAACACTCAAATAACACATCCTAGATCTGAAAGATCTAACCCTAGGGCCATGCTGCCCTCCAAAGAAATGCCACTCCACACCATTACTGACCCACTGCCAAACCGGTCATGCTGAAGGATGTTGCAGACAGCAGATCGCTCTCCACGGTGTCTCCAGACTTTGTCACATGTGCTCAGTGTGAACTTGCTTTCATCTGTGAAGACCACAGAGCACCAGTGGCGAATTTGCCAATCCTGGTGTTCTCTGGCAAATACCAAGCGTCCTGCATGGTGTTGGGCTGTGAGCACAACACCCATTTGTGGACGTCGGGCCCTCATACCATCCTCATGGAGTCGGTTTCTAACCGTTTGTGCAGACACATGCACATTTGTGGCCTGCTGGAGGTCATTTTGCAGGGCTCTGGCAGAGCTCCTCCTGTTTCTCCTTGCACAAATGCGGAGGTAGCGGTCCTGCTGCTGGGTTGTTGCCCTCCTACGGCCTCCTCCACATCTCCTGGTGTACTGGCCTGTCTCCTGGTAGCGCCTCCAGGCTCTGGACACTACGCTGACAGACACAACAAACCTTCGTGCCACAGCTCGCATTGATGTGCCATCCTGGATGAGCTGCACTACCTGAGCCACTTGTGTGGGTTGTAGAGTCCATCTCATGCTACCACGAGTGTGAAAGCACCACCAACATTCAAAAGTGACCAAAACATCAGCCAGAAAGCATAGGTACTGAGAAGTGGTCTGTGGTCCCCACCTGCAGAACCACTCCTTTATTGAGTGTGTCTTGCTAATCGCCAAAGATTTTCCCCTGTTGTATTTTCCATTTGAACAACAGCATGTGAAATTGATTGTCAATCAGTGTTGCTTCCTAAGTGAACAGTTTGATTTCACAGAAGTTTGATTTACTTGGAGTTATATTGTGTTGTTTAAGTTTTCCATTTATTTTTTTGAGCAGTGTACATTGTTTTAGAAATTCTAAGGGTGTTTAAATAACAAAAGTACATTTGTGTTTCTGTGTAATGCAAAAGACAACTTGAATTCCATTCTATCCTAGGATAAATATTTCACTTTAGTGTAAAGAAAATAGCTCTGAAAAACCCATTCATCAGCAACTTATTTCAGATATACTTTCTTGAGTAAAATGTGCTAAAATTTAGATGACTAATACAGATGACTAAATCCTGACTAAAATTAAATTATATTTTAGTGAAAATACAATGACTAAATATAAATTAAAATGGATTGTCAAAATGAACACTGCTAGTTAATCACTTTATGTTTGTGTGATAAATACATTTTAGGTGTAAAAAATAAAACATAATTATGTTTCTTCCTTAAATTAATGATAAATATAGTTTAGTAAGAAGTAAAATAATTCCTTCTCACTGATGTTTGAAAGGTTTTAAGACTGACTTGGATTGATTTTATGCAAAACAATACAGTTTGCTGCTTAAATATATTTAATGAAAAATATCTGTAAAACCTGGGGTCAACTCAGCAAAAATATTGCAATAACATTTTAAAACCTGACCATTAACCTTAACAAGCTTACCTTTCATAGTTTGACCATTCCATGACATGCATGTGGCTTTTAATTGATTCTGTATCAGGATAAAACAAAAATAAAAATACGTGTTACATATTCTGCCTAACTAAACAATATTATGAAACTTGTTACCATCTCTTTACCATTGTTGCATCCTTGTACTGAATGTCAATGGTGTTGGACAGATTGACAATGTTTGTTCCCATTTCAATTCCCAGCACTTCATTTTTGAAAATGTTTGAGTGATTCTGTTAAGAGTAAAATACGGTTGTGATTTTTACAATATCTAAAATCAAAAACAAAACGAAAACCCCCATCATAATCAGCATAAATTTAATATTACCCAATTCAATCCTGGAAAAAGCAGAACTCTGACGTAACTTTCATTGTTTTTTTGTGCCATGTCAATGGCTTCTTTTGGAAGGTGAATTTCTCTGCCAAAGTCGTACACCTTATTGTGATTATCACCGAGCACCTATTATAAATAGAAATTGTCAAACAAGCTCAGGTAACATAATTTTTTCTTTTTTTTTTTTTTGTTAACTTAAGCTACGGTACATACTTTTGCATTTCCACTTGATTCAAAGCCAAAATTCATGTTAGAATTTGTTTGTAGTTTTGCAATCACTCCAGTGACATTGCCTATTGTGATGGCTGCTGTGCTGGCATCGTTCATAATATTAATATAGTGACTCAGGTTGCTCATGATAGTTCTGCAATAGAAATATAATTACATATAATTACATTCAAACTTTATGACATACATGTATATAACATCAACAAAGCATAGCTTTCATTCAGAGATGTTGAGTGATTTTTATGTTATTGTTGTTATTAAATAAGATATTTACACTAATTCCGTTGGAAACAAAGGGTGGAATAAGGTGTTGATAAAGGTCAGCTCTGGTTCAAATGAAGTCTTTGGTTTCAAACAAAAGAATATATTTAGTTCTCTTGCACAAAATGTCAACAGAAGCCTTATTAATTAGAAATAACAGAAATCGGCTCACAATGACAACTGCAAAAAATGCATGATGCGAGCATCGGCAGGTGATTTTGCCATTTGTGTGATTTGTTTGGCAACGATCTGGCGTCCAGGTTTCATTATCGACTAGTGGACAGTAGTAACACAACACAAGACAATAAAACATGACACAGAATCAGATTAGCGAGAAATATTGATATCAAAAATCATTTAGCACATTTATTTCTGTGATATGACTACACACATGTGGCCAATCAGTGTTTAAAAGTTGTTCTGAAGACCAACTTGTATCCATTTTAAAGTAGCAGGTGGCTGCCTTACTGCAGTTGAACATTTTCATATTTTCATATTCTTTTTTAAATAGCAATTAGTTTTATTTCATTTAGACTTTGCCCTTTAAGCTATCGCTAGTAGGTTTATCCCTTCGAGTGCAGCCATAGTCCCCATGCAGCTGAACTTTAATGAGGGAATTCATCACTCATTATCCCAATACACATTGGCCATTCAGCTTAGCTGTATCAAAAGTGGCATGCTTCAAAGATGTGACAGGACTGGATTTTCCACAATGTTACAATGTTTTTCTTGAACCTGGATTAAAAAAAAAATTTCTAACAGTTTTAATCAGTGTTTCTTACCTTTGCCGTCCCATGACATACAGGAAGCACTAGCATTACTCTGGAATAGATAATAAGAAACCGAAAGAAAAAAAGAATATGAAAATTTAAAATTTAAGTACACGTTCTGTCTAAATAACATTTATTAGGAAAGTCCTAAACATATCTTTACCATTTCCACATTGCTGTAGTGAATGTCTATGGTTTGTGAGACATTTGCTCCCATTTCAATCCCCAGTACTTTATTGTTCCAAAAATGACGTTTTGACCTAAACTGTTGCAAGAGAAATATAGTTTATTTTTAATTATTATATTGATCTTTACCAAAACTAACATCACATCAACTCTGTCCTTACTTTGGGCATCCCTGGAAAAAGCAGAACTCCAATGTATGTGTCATTTGTTTTTTCTGCTTTTCCTGGAACTGCAATTTTCAGAACAATGTCCATCTCGACATTGGTTTCCTGCAGAATCTTGGACAAAGAGAGATCGGTATTAACAAGAACTACATCTACATATAAATTCTTGTTATTCTCTTTCTGTTCTCAAGTCATGTGAAGCTGGGTACTTTGACCTCCCCACTGGATGCGAAGCCAAAGTTTAACGCAGTCTGGTGTTGATTCTGTTGTGGCAGTTTAACGATCGCTCCGGTGACATCACCTATTTTTATCAATGCTGTTGTAAAAGTTCCCATCTGGTCCTGGTAGAAGCTAAAATTATTCATGATATCGCTGTAATAAAAAACAAAATTGATTAGGGCAGCTCTTAGTGACCTTCATCCTTGCAATATTACCATTAATAACAAGTATTTACACTGCTTCCTGTAGAGTCATTGTTTTGTTGGATGGTTCACAAGTGACAATTTTTACACAAGATGTTATTTTAGATCCAAACTCAAACATGTACTTAACAGCACCTGCGAATTAAATCACAAGCACAAACACGCACACACTAGTGAACACATTGTGTTAAGAAAATGTTTACTAAGATATAATTTGAAATTAAAAGTAGAATACCTTGACAAGTCTTTGCATTATCAGGCTGATTTGGACATGGGTAATCCAGGCTCATTCTAATGTTTCTGCCACCTGAAAACAGAAGAAAACAAGAAACCATGTTAAGAGCTATAATTGTTTATAGTTAGAGATTAGCAGGAGGTTGTAGTTACCTGGCTTTAAGCAGTTGTCAAGGTAAAGTATAAACTCTGAAGAAGAATAAAACATGCAAACAAAATAGATTATGAGATGGTATTCGGTGTGTGAGGCAATAAGGAACATGTAACTTTTTAACCAGTAGGGGGCAAACTCGCACTACTTCATTTTGGTGGTAGAGCCATCATTATTACCTGTTGAGTTGCGGAGCTCTGATAACGTGCATGAAAAATTGTTCATTGGCTTTAGTAACACCACAATGTCATGTTTGAGTAGAATCCCTTCATTCACAGTCAGACTGTAAGGGCTGCTGTCAAGCCAGTCTATTTTGGTGCAGGAGAAATCTTTACTGCTACAACAATCTGGAAAAAAGAGCCCTTATCATTTAAAGGTCTAGATGGAAAATTAGCTACATCCAGGAAGCAGATATTAAGACATTAGACTGCTGTACCTGCATTAGACTGGTTCGTCTGGATGTTGAAACAAACCCGAGTTCCATTTTCTTCTTGAAAGACAACATCTGAAAAACAGAAAGCAATAAAGTGAATAAACAAAAACTGAAAAATATTTATCTGGGAACATAAAGATAAACTAAAGAACAAGATTAACTATATAAGGTTTTCTTATATATTTTGATGTCAGGAGTCCCTTTTTTTTTTACACAATGAATCCAAGCTCACCTGATGGAAAAGTAGAATTAACTGGAATTTCTTCAGTACTGAGAAAAAGTAGGTTTTTGGGCCTCTGTTTTTTCATTGTGCCTGTAAAAACATAAAATAATTTAAAAAGAATGAACTCAAATACATAAATACTGACAAAATGAACTATAATATGTATTTTTTAAAATGCCCACAAAGCTTTTGTTACTTACCTGAAGCTTCACAAAAGTGGTACTGAAGCAAAATCCCACAGAAGAGAACAAATATCTTCAAAACCAGCATCCAGCGATGATTTATGACCGACCGTGACATTTTCAAAGAGGTGAGCAGATGATGGGAGCATGAAAATAGACCACAAATTGAGAATATATGTAGGCTCTTTCTGAGTCACATATCACTTTGCGGTTGCTTCTGTTGCGCTGCTCAAATGGTTTCTGATTCGTCCACCGTTACCACAAGACATCTTTTGTGGCGTCATAACCATTTTATCTTATTTGACTTGCAAATAAAGAATGACTACAGAGCGGAAGCCATTTTACAGATGGTCCTTTTTGTTACCGACTAAAGGAAGTATAATATGTAAACACATTTTTTTTTTTTTTTTTTGTCATTTAAATGTTTTAATTTTGATTTGTATATTATTAAATATCTCCTAGCAAACCAATATTATTTTTCAAACTAATGCATGAAAATTTGTTTGTGCTTTTGTTAATATTTTACTTGTTTGTTGATCATGTGAAAAACATTTTCAAAAGTTAACAGATGTGGACTAAATGCAGGTTTGTTTCTAAAAGGTGAGCAGATTGACGTCTGTTATAATTTAATTAAAATAAAAAAAAACTCGCAGAAACAAAAAAAAAAAAAATGTTGCCTTGATTCTTATATACGATTGTGTACTGGCTCATGAACCCTTGGTAAAGTGCCCTATTATTATCATAGATGCTGACTTTTTTTTACTTTTTCTCAGTAACACTTTGATTTTAATACACTGGAAGGTGAGTAGAAAAGCAATGGAAATGTGTTTTAACTGTTATCAAAGTTTTTATTTACACTTTTGTAAAAAGAAAAATGGTGTAAAAAAAATTAAATGGAAATCTTTCAGCACCAGAAGAGCAAGGATGAAACACGTGCTAAAAGGAAAAAGCAACTGTTCATAAAATAAGACTGAAATGTTACAAAATAAATTTACATAAAAAGTTTCTGTTCAAAATAATAAGAGCTATATAGTGACTGATGCAAACACTCTTTTATTAACATTCACGGTAAAATAATGCTGCTTTTGCCTATCAACATGCCTAAAGTATACAGTCCCAGCCTGCCTCTCACTCTGCCTACTTGGTGATGTCTTAGAAGAGGATATGGAAACAAAAAGAAGCCACACTCTTTTTGAGGTTCTAAGCATTGCAAAACAAAAAGCACAACAATATTTCAACAATAACTGGAAGAATAAAAATAGATTAAATACTATTTCATTTAAAATGTGTTATTTTGTTTCTATAAAGAGAATATCTGCTTGTAAGAAAAAACAACGGAACAAATTTGAATTGGTTTGGTCTCCAACAATTAAATCACTGGTGTAGGGGGTATGGGTTCTCCTGCCTCAGAATCTGGGCCTGAGGGGTGTGGGCCGTGCAGTCTCTTGGTGGACTGGGCATTTGGGTGCTGCTCAGGGACCCCCTGGCTTGGTCAACGCTGTATTGGTGTGGGTACAGGTGGGTAAGTTGGGGAGCTATCCCCCAGTGTGAATCGTGTCGACAACTTGGTGCAAAACCGTGACACATGCAGGTAACTAGCTTCTCCATATGGTATTGAGATACGAGTCTGAAGGAAACATTTTTCTACTCATTAAGTAAGATAATGAAAGACAAGTGAAACAGATAAATCCTTTTAAAATTACATTTTCATTTTAGTAAATTTAATAACACACAAGGCAGGCCTTATATGTGAAATTATTTTCCAAGCTATTTTCCGATTTCTTTATTTCAAGGCTTAAACTTGAATATTATCGTTAAAAAGTTTACAGTCATAAAATTTTTAGTAACTCTGCAAATGTATTTTTGGATGTTTTATACTATAGGAAACTGTAATATAATGGTGCTTTTGAAAAGTAATGTTATGATCAATTAATGTTTGTATTGTGTTTGTATCTTAGTCTATTTTTGTGTTGGACATCTAGAATTATCTCTGCTAGATTTTTCCCCAGGGTTTCATGTATATTTGTTGAACTCCATTCATGTTTATTAGTCTCACTCCCTCAGCTCCCTGCTTTCATTGTGCCTCAGCTGTTCCACATTTTCTCCTGATTACTCATACCTGGTTTCTTTGTCATCTTCAACTCTTTCCTCAGTATATAAACTCACTGGTTGTCATTTCTCATTGCTGGCTTCCTTCCTTCCTTTGGACTGCCTTTTGTTCCATTACTTTGTTTCTCTGATTGCTGCATGCGTTCCTGGACCTGTTCTCCCTGTAAGTTCTTATTAGTTATTTATTAACGAACTTTGTCATTCACTTGGGTCCTAACAGGACAGGTAGAAGGTAAAAACACATCACATAAGTATAACTGTTGCTCAGTAAACATCTGGCAAAACCCCTCCACATTCAGTGTCACCCTTGTCCCCATTCTGATGCTTGGTTTTAGCCTCTACAAGTTGTCTTTGCCATAAAGACAACTTGCCTCGTATAGATGCCTAAATGCACTAAATTGATGCCATTTGATTAATTACTTTGCTATTTGTTTTAGCAAACACTTGGTCAAGTGTAGGTGAGGGTATTTTTCTCTGTTAAATAAAGACAAGGACAGGCCAATCTGAAATAGCCAGAAAGGTTTGTTCTCACATTTTCAAAACACTGACACTGCCTGTTGGTTTACATAGATTTATAAGACTAACAAGTCAAGTCAAATTTATTTATAAAGTCCATTTCATATGACACTTAAAGACTCAATGGGCTAAAAGCAGACAAATACACAAAATAAAACAATGACAAAACCATGAAAAACCAACAAAAATAAAAATAAAAAACAGCACAAGTACCATAAAATTAAGAATAGATAAGGATTTCCAAAGCTGGAAACATAAGGCCTTGGGAAAATAAATATGCTTTGAGTTTGCTTTTAAAGCTAGATAATGTTGAAACCAGTCTGAGATGTTAAAGGAAGTATCATGAATTGCTTAGATAGTCGAATTAGAACAAAACCAGAGGATGAAACAGACTCAGCACACAGGATAAGACGGTAAATGAGGTTTATTTCTACTGTAGACTTTGTTTAAGGAATCTTGAGTTGGAGTTGTCCAGAAGCCAGAGGAGGAGGTAAACCCAGGAATCCAAGGAGAGAGAGAGAGTACTGGTGATGAGAATATTTACAGTGCAGTCCTTAGGAGGGAGTATTACCAGAGGTTGGCAGGCAGGTAGGCAGGCAGGTAGGCAGGCAAGCAGGTAGGCAAGCAGGTAGGCAGGCAGGCAGACGGATAGGCAGACAGACAGGAGTCCACATAACTGAGGTTATGTTCCAGCAAAGGTCTGTATCAGCACCTACCTTAAGAAGCCCATGAGCTCATTAGGAGAATGCGTTGCAGCTGCAGACAATGAGCTGCCAGAACCAACCAGAAGGGGAGGAGCAGAGATCCTACAAGAAGGGATTTCCAGAGAACTGGACCGTAATGACTAAAGGTGCCAAAAGCTAGAATTATCTGTAGAATTATTTCTAGACAAGCACTACAAAAACTTCTCCTAAGGTGAATATGTTTTACCCATTAAATGTGACGAGCAAATTAGGTGTAATACCGAGTTTCCATTTCTTTCTATTTTGACTGTTGTGATGTGTTATGTCTGCCAGTCTGCCAGGTATAACCCTGTGCAATCCAGGAGTTGACATCAAAAGTGATTAATCATTTTTATGCAAACTTTCAAATATTTTAATAGTCGTCATGTTGTATTTATGAACTTTCATTTATAAGAAAAATAACTTTTATTTTACTGCTAAAGGCTTACATGGCTTGACAGTCCCTGCTTTGTTAAAAAGTGGTGTCATCAAAATAAACAAATAGTTGCCACAGTTTAGGAACACCTGTTTGCATTTGGCTCTTGCTGAAAATAAAGACTTCATTTATGACTGCACAACAACAGTTGTCTGTTTGTGTTTGGTATTAATAGGAACTGCCGTAGAAGTCCCAGAACTATCCCAGAAAACCCCCTACATTCTACGCTACTGCCAAAGGAAGTTAAATACTATCATATGATGTTAAATTACGAGTTTGAGGCTAAATGTAAGGCAAAAGTGATGTTGCACTAAAAAAAGCTTAATTATAAATCATGCTTTTAAAGAATTACTTAAAATTATTTTAATTACTGATAGTTATATTATTAATTTATCATGCTATCCTGACAATCATATCATTCTGTATAGAGCTCATGTTAAATGTACGTCTGTAGATGCTAATTTGTAGTTGAACCATTTCTGCTTAACATTAGCCACATTTCTGTCTCATTGCACCACCTTTAACATGGCTTCAGCAGACTTAAAACACAACACTCCTTTTATTATTATATGATATTATGACTTCAGTTGAAGACACTCCACAAGTTTCATAGAGGTCCTTTCTTCTTGAGTTGGGTTCATATGCAAATATTTTTTTATTAAAGTCTATATTTTCAGTTTTTAAATAACCCTTTTATTCAGACTGCATAAATTCAGTCATTAAAGTCTTTCTTTTCTCTAACAAATTTTAGAAATTTGTTATGAGTAAAGTCTCCTATGTCCATTTCATGCTTTCATAGGCCTATCATGTGTCGCGCTTTAATAGTTATGCCCTTATAGTTCAATTTTTATTTGTATAGCGCCAATTCACAACACATGTTGTCTCAAGGCACTTCACAACAGTCAGGTACATACATTCCAATTAATCGTAACCATTGAACAGTGCAGTCAGAGTTAGTTATTTATTCAAATTGGATAAAAAGTTTTTCTGTCTAAGGAAACCCAGCAGATTGCATCCAGTCAGTGACTTGCAGCATCCCCTCCTCCCGGATGAGCATGTAGAGACAGTGGACAGTCACTGGCATTGACTTTGCAGCAATCCCTCATACTGAGCATGCATGTTGCGACAGTGGAGAGGAAAAACTCCCTTTTAACAGGAAGAAACCTCCAGCAGAACCAGGCTGTGCGAGCGGCCATCTGCCACGACCGACTGGGGGTTTGAGAGAACAGAGCAGAGACACAAAGAAGCACTGATCCAGGAGTCCTTTCTGTGGGAAGGAAAAGTAAATGTTAATGGATGTAGCTCCTTTAGTCGTTTCACCTAGAAAGAAAGAACAGATAAACTCTGAGCCAGTTTTCAAGGTTAGAGTCTGAAAGAGAGCATATAGTTAGTCACAGTAAAAGCTCAGTCAATTGCCATATCTAGGAGAGAGAAAGGGTTAAACACTAAAAGACAGGGCCATGTGGGTCATCGGTAGAGGGTGAGCATTAAGTTGTTGCCAACAGAAGCTCGGACGATGCCCCTCTCCAGAAAGGTGTCACAGGTAGACACAGAGTCAGGCCAGGTGTAGCTTCTAGGAAGAGAAAAGAGAGAGAACAAAGTTAAAAGCTGAAATAACAGCAAATAATGCAAAATTGGAGAGTAGTGTGAGAATGTAGCGAAGAGGGTGAAAGTGATCTTTATGTCCTCCAGCAGCCTAAGCCTATAGCAGCCTAACTACACAAATAGTTTCAGTTCAGATTATTTAGTTAAACGGCGCTTATTTACAACAATGTCGTCTCAAGGTACCCCACAAAGGGTCCCACTGATGGTCATTGTAATACTAAAAACCACAACGATTGGGATACCTCTCTCTGTCAGACTGATTATAACCATTGGAAAAGAGAGGGGGTCATACAGGTAGCAGAAATGGAGGGTGTGTTTGCACCTCAACCATAACTGAGCCGGTTTAGGCTAAACCTGACTCCCCCTTACTCCAACCAACAGGGAGGGAGGAAGGCTCCCTCCCTGATAACCTAAGCCACTCTAACTATAAGCTTTATCAAAAAGGAAAGTTTTAAGCCTAGCCTTAAAAGTAGACAGGATGTGTGCCTCGCGGACCAAAACTGGGAGCTGGTTCCACAGGAGAGGAGCCTGATAACTAAAGGATCTGCCTCCCATTCTACTTCTAGAGACTCTAGGAACCACCAGTAAACCTGCAGTCTGAGAACGAAGTGCTCTGTTAGGAACATATGGAACAATCAGATCTCTGATGTATGATGGAGCTAGATCATTAAGGGCTTTATATGTGAGGAGGAGAATTTTAAATTCTATTCTGGACTTAACAGGGAGCCAATGAAGGGAAGCTAAAGTAGGAGAAATATGATCTCTCTTTTTAATTTTCATCAGAACTCTTGCTGCAGCATTTTGAATCAGCTGAAGGCTTTTAACTGCATTTTGTGGACATCCTGATAGTAAATAATTACAATAGTCCAGCCTTGAAGTAACAAATGCATGGACTAGTTTTTCAGCGTCATTCCTGGATAGGATATTTCTAATTTTGGCAATGTTCCGGAGGTGAAAGAAGGATATCCTAGAAACCTGTTTAATATGGGATTTAAATGACATGTCCTGGTCAAAAATAACACCAAGGTTTTTTACTGTATTATAGGAAGTCAATTTAATGCAATCCAGGTTAAGTGATTGACTAAGCAGTTTCTTTTTTAAAAACTCCGGTCCAAAGGCGACAACTTCTGTCTTGTCTGAATTTAGAAGCAAAACATTTAAAGTCATCCAAGTTTTTATATCTTTAAGACATGCTTGTAGTCTATCTAACTGGTTGGGCTCATCAGGATTTATGGATAAGTAAAGCTGAGTATCATCAGCGTAACAGTGAAAATTTATCCCATGCTGCCTGATAATTTGACCTATTGGAAACATATATATAGTAAAGAGAATTGGCCCAAGTACTGAACCCTGTGGTACTCCACAATTAACCCTGGAGTTTAAAGATGATTTATCATTTACATGAACAAACTGGAATCTGTCAGACAGATAAGATTTAAACCAGCCTAGCGCTGTTCTCCTGATCCCTACAACATATTCCAGCCTTTTTAAGAGAATATTATGGTCGACTGTATCAACAGCAGCACTGAGATCTAACAGAACCAGAACAGACACAAATCCATTATCTGAGGCCATAAGAATATAATTAGTGAATTTCAGCAGAGCTGTTTCAGTGCTATGATGAGCTCTGAAGCCTGACTGAAACTCTTCAAACAGGTCATTGCTATATAAATGCTCACACATTTGATTAGCAACTATTTTCTCAAGAATTTTAGATAAGAATGGAAGATTGGATATAGGTTTGTAATATTTCAAGTCATCTCGATCAAGCGAAGGTTTCTTAAGTAAAGGTTTAATTACAGCTACCTTAAAAGCCTGTGGTTCTGATCCATTTACTAAAGATAGATTAATCATATCTAAAATGGGGCTGGTAATCAGAGGGAACACTTTCTTAAATAATTTGGTTGGGATTGGATCTAACATACAAGTTGAAGGTTTAGATGAACCTAATATTTCTGATAACTCAGGAAGCTCCACAGGATCAAAACAGTCCAAACACAAATCAGGTTCTGCAGTTATTTCCAATGTTGTCTCACTTGCTGAGGATGAAGTAATCATCTTCGGGAGTATGTCAAAGATTTTCTTTTTAATAGAATCAATTTTATTTAAGAAGAATCCCATAAAGTCATGACTGCTTAGAGCTAAGGGAATGGATGGCTCAACAGAGCTATGACTCTGTAAGTTTAGCAACTGTACTAAAGAGAAAGCTAGGATTATTCTTGTTCTCTTCTATTAATTATGAGAAATGAGCTGTTCTAGCTTGGCGAAGTGTCTTTTTATACAACAGTAGGCTATTTTTCCAGATTAAGTAGGAATCCTCTAGGTGTGTAGAGCGCCATTTTCTCTCCAATTTTCTAACATTGTGCTTTAAAGTACGCAGCTCTGAATTAAACCAAGGAGCTAGTCTCCTATGAATGATTACCTTCTTTTTCAACGGGGCTGCATTGTCTAATGCATCACGCAATGATGAAGAAACACTATGAACAAAAGAATCAATTTATGAAGGGGAAGAAACAAAATGATTGCCCTCCACTGTGCTTTTCAGTGATAATGAGGAAATTAAAAGTGGAACAGATTCTTTAAAGGTTGTTACAGCATCGCCTGATAATGATCTACTATAATGAAATTTTCTTTCAGGTGTGGAGTACTCGGTTAAATTAAACTCAAAGGTTATTAACAAATGGTCAGACAGGACAGGGTTATGAGAGAATATTGTGTGGAAATATAAATGCCTTATCATTAGTAGCTAAAGCTAAGATATATTGGGGATTTGCTGCTTATAGATTGATTATTATTAGGAGTTTTTAGTTATGCTTTTGAGAGTTAGAAAAATCCTTAAACAGTAGCTTCTAATGTGGTCACACAATGAGTGTTTATTATTCAAGGTTAAAGCTTGCAGGTGTTTTCTGTCTGTATCGTGAGAAGCTGGCAGTGGATTAGGGAGGCATGGTACTCCTCTCACTGAAGATTCCTGAAGACGTGTGGGAAACAATTCTTTAATGAAATGATTAAATGTATCTCTGTTTCTTTGATACTGTTGCTGGGGAGATATCCACAGACAGAATGATTGTGTATGTGTACTGCATAGCAGCGTGGGGTATAAAATGTAATGTGGCGCACCCCCAGTGAGACAGCACACAGACGTTTCCAGGTACCAGTGTAAGTGTGATGTCCCCTCTCTGAATTCAGATTGGTTTTAATAAACTTGTGGAAACGTACAACTGATCTCTGACTGAGGATTGTCCTTTGGGCTGTCAAATTAAAAGAGTCGAGGAGAGGTGAGGAGTAATGTAAGAGTTAACTGACAGCCAGTAAAGTTTTCCTACCTCAACAATTGGTGCCATGACCCGGATTTGGCTCTAACTAAAGGATAATTAATTGACTACGAGGCGGACGTCGTTCTACAACACCACAGGGTTGACCCAAAACAAAAGGTAAGGAGATCTATATTTATTCTCCTTTTGCCTGCTAATAGTGTAGGTGGTGTTGTGGAATAGATATCCGTTTTTTCTTAAATTTACAGTCTTGATCAGTTTTGGGTAAAATATTTGTTGGTTGAAATAATGGATTACGGTAAAGAAATGATATATTGCGTAAACATATTTGTTGATTGACACAAGATAAATTTTAGCCGAGATACTTGAATGTTGAGGCTGTGACATACTTTTCACTGAAGATACTTAAATGGTGACAGTGTTGAAGTAAATAAGTTCCGGATTTGGCAATCCAAACTCAGTCCTGACGAGGACTGGGGTATTTAGGCTGGGGTTAGTAAGAGCCTCCCCGAGGGATTGGGACGCCTCAAAGTGACCAGGGATAGGACCCCGAGACCCTGTATTGGCAGGTGAGGGAAGACAGTCGAGATACTTAAATGGTGAAACTGTAATAATAAGATCAAGTAAAAGGAATTCCAGGGAGTCAACGGAGGGTTGATTCCTAGTAGAGGCTGACATTTTTTCGGGATTCCCACGGGAATTCCGCGGGATGGGAGAGAGCATCAGTAAAGATCACGTGATTGGGACGGTACAGGATAAAAAATGAACGGGAGCAGACGGGAGCGGGAGCTAACCAATAGGAGGGAAAATAAACTAGGATCAATTGTCTTTGGAAATGTACAACTGAGACTTTGTTTTAAACTTTAAGAAAAAAAAACTTGAATCAACGCCGCCATTGTGTAGTTTTTTTTCCAAGAAGCCTGTACTATAATGCGAGTCAAACTACACGACCCACAAGCCAACAGTGCTTCTGATCGAGGTTTTCCACCTGCGTTTAGAATGGAGGGAACAAACGCAGGTGGAGAACTGGACGTGGTAAAATTGGATTTGTAACGTAAAGTCAGAAGTAAGGACTTATCTATTAAACTCATAGAGCTGACAGGAAAGTCGCAAATATTACTGTACTTCAGGAGAGTTGAATGTAGCGGTGTTACCACGCAGTCTGCTGCTTGTAACACGTGTTTAGTCGTGATCAAGTTCACCAGTGATTAAAGGACACTCGTAAGGCAGATTCTGGATTAAATCAGTCCTGCATCTCTTCATTCATCAAACCAAAAGTACCAACATGTGTCAAGTCTCATCTGACCAACAAAATTGCTGCATGTGCACTAAAGATTTAAGAGGTAAGGTACGGAAACCCGTGAGGGGACATGGGGAAATTTATTTCTTTTGTGTCCCCACGCAATACTTTTGCGTTCGGCATTTTGGAGCAACAGCACAGATGACAAACTGCTCATAAAACAAACACTGATATGTCATTGATATGGTTTATTTGTCATATGCAGGTTGACACGCAGTAAACAATGCGATTAAATGCTTAGGATAATAAGAACCGTTCAAATCACGATAAAAACAAAAACACTAATGGCGTACAAAAAAAAGTACACATCATGCAGCAGTTATAAGCAAACAAAGTGTCACAGATGTGGTTTCATGCAGTATTATTGTTCAGTAGTTTGTTTGACAGCTTGTGGATAAAAACTGTCTTTTAGTCTGATTTGAAGATAATTTTATTTAAAGCTGATTTCAAAATAAAACTCAATAAATCTCAAAACGGGTGTAGTGTTTGTTTCATTTTTTCAGTTATCTGGTTTGGAAACTATCCCACAAAGTATTGCGAAATAACGCAAAGACTATTGCGTGGGGACACAAAAAAGAAAAAAATCCCCCAATGTCCCCTTGCGGGCTCCGTAGAAAGGCTTCATCAAGGGAAGATATTAAATAAATACATTGTGAAATAGAAAAAAATTGAATGTACAATTAAATGTACAATTTATTTATTACATCATTATTAAATATTAAGTGTACCACTAATTACGTCATGTCGTCTTTAAAATTATACTTAATTATTCAGTGGCACATTTAATTGCATAATAGTCCATTTCATGATATAATGGTACGTTTATTGTTTCTAATGATTTATTAAATAAATAAATGGTACCTTTAATTTAATGGCACATTTAATGTTACATTTCTTTCATGTTACATTTACTTCACTTATGGGACATTCACAACATTTATTTATTTAATGATGATTTTATTGTATTAATTTTGTCCAGTTTGACCCTCCATTCTTGATGCCTGTATAGGAGGTCATGTCAGAATTTGAATCAGGTGTTCTGGAGCAGACACACATCTAAAACTTGCAGGGAAGGGGTCCCTGAGGACCAGGGCTGTGAACCATTGAGGTACAGTTTCTAAATTATGAAGGTAATGCCTTTTTGTCCTTTTGTTCAACAAGTACAGTTCTCTTACTAGGTGCATTTTTCTTTCGTTCCAGCAACTAGAAACATAAAAGTAATGTCATTGTTCAAAGGAAACGATCACTTAATAAATAAGTAAAATACAACTAGGTACATTTTGTTTATTCAACTAAGATAGGCATGGCATGGTCTGTTTCCTTGTTTGATATTTTATTATTTCTTCATTATTATTCTTTTTACTTTAACTGGCCTTTACTACAGCTAAAAACAGGGACCTAACTGGTCCTTCAAACAAAGAAATTCCCAAAAGACTAAATGAAGAAAACAAAAATGGGAGTGGCACAGGAGTGGGAGTCGTTCTGAATGGGAGCGGGATGGGAGTGGGAGTCAATTTACCAGGAGTGGGACGGGACAGGATTTTTTTCGTTATGCTGGCCTGGGAGTGGGATGGGACAAGACATTTTTCTGTGGGAGCGGGATGGGACAGGAGAGAAAATCCACTCCGGTGTCACCCTCTAATTCCTAGGTGTCAAACCGGGTTTGGCATCACAGCGGTCAGACCAGGAGAGATTGAAAAAGTCCCGCTGAGTGGAAGGGTTTAAGGCCCTCTGCGCGATTGTGTTAAATATGCTTTAATTTGGGAAGATAAGTTTGGTTTTTCACAGAGTGGAAGTTTTAGGGTAAATAAGTTAAATAGTTTTGATAGTTTCAAGTAAAACAGTTGATAGATGGAGATGAGAAAAATAAAAAACATAAGAAAAAGATTAAAAAGTACAGAGTGCATCAATTAAGGTGTTAAAGAGTTAAAACTTTCCTGCAGGAAGTTTTGTTTGTCTTAAATATTGCGATCAGTCGGAAAAGAAAGGAGTATAGTGCATGTTATGGTGGACAAATGACTGACCGACTGATAATATTTCTGTGTGCAAAATCTGAACCTATACTAAACTTTTTCATCTGCCTCTCTCACACACACACACACACATACACACATGTATGGGATTTAAGTGTAACATCTGCGTTTTTGAGTCTGGACTTTAGAAAACTGCCGTTCTCATGGCTACTCGACCAGATACGCTTCTTCAGCATGGCGTGAAAGAGAGAGAGCCTGCCTGTCTGCCTGCCTGCTGCAAATCACAGTGTGAGTTTCCACCAAAACGAAACTCAGAAGAAGTCTGGCCCCAAACCCACTGAGATGGACAACGATCCATGCTGCTGCAGAGCCAGAAGAGCGATAAACTGGATTTATATTGAAAGCACATCTTATGCGGGCAGAAGAGAAACAGGCTGGAGCAAAGTTCTTTCTCCCTCCTCGAGAAGTTAAAGAGGACAAGGAGTGAATGTCTCACCAACAGACCTGAAAGGCCTGGGTTGTTGTTTTGGACTGATAAAAGACTCTGTGCCATGACAGTCTGACTCTGGAGCGATTAAGAAACTGATGGGGATAACGTACAAACACACACACATTTGCATAAATCTTTTCCTATTTTCTGCAACGAAGAACGCTTATTAACCGCTGCTCATGTGACACGCTGGCCTGACGTTGACAGATATAGCGGGTTAAAATATTATTTTAGGGTTAGAAAAGTATCTTCAAAAGGGTGATAACTTAACTCATTTGATACTTTCCAGTTAATTCTTTGAGAAGCAAGTTCTCTTTCGTCGTGGAATATTCAGAGTCAATTATTATAGTTATTAAAAGTTATTAAAAAGCAGAGGAAGTTACAACATCTCCAAAACTCAGCAGTAACCAAGTGTTTCTATGTTATTCTCAGGACAGATCTCATGAAGGAGCATTTTTAAAACCCATTGCATGCGTAAAACCTGATGGGTTTCTCCTTCAGGCATTATTTTCTGTTGTCAGAGTTTGTATCCCATAAATCTAATGGGTAGAGACCTCATTAAAACAGGCTTAGTTTTATTGCAGATGGTCTTCATACAGTCTCTGACACAGTACTTACAGTTTGGTGCAGGTTTTGTCTGCAAGTGCTAACTGACGCTTATGGAAAGTACAAATTCATAGTTTTTCACAGCAGCTGCTGGGAAGAAGTTAAATTAATTTCTTTCCTTCCCTTTTCTGATTCATGCATCGTGTTGATTTATACTGTACCTTATATCAGATCCTGACAAAAACTATGAAAGGCTTGGTTCTGCAGGTTCTTTTTTCTCCCTTTGGGGAAGGAAAGGAAACCTAATCAGTTCTGTGCTGCACAGAAATATTAAAACACTTGTTGTTTTCTAAGATATCACCAGCTAAAACATTTTAAACTTTTGAGAGTAATTGGTTTTGTTAAACACATTTGCCTTGGCAAGACAAACCTTTAAAATGAGAATGAAAAAATTGGGTTATTTTTGAAGGTAAGAAATATTCTGATTGGACAGTGGTACCACACAAAAATTAAACTAATCTCATGTTTCCTAAAAGACTGCATAGAAAAGGCCTTCAGAACTGTGGAATTATTTCCCACCACAGTACCAGATTTTTTAAGCATGCTTTTTCTTTATTTTAAAACAGATCTGTATTTTTTGTTTTTGGCTTTTTAGAATAATGATGTCTGAAGCTTCTTATGAACTGGGTTAGGAGCAAATATTATCTGAGGTAAATTAGGGGCTGTGAACTAGTGATTTTTAAATCTGATTATTGTGCAAGCAGAAATCATACACTAACAGGTCTGGGAATATTTGAGAAAGCTAACACATTGTTCAATGCAGCAATACTCAACCTGTGGTTCCTGGACTCCTGAAGCCCGTAAGCCATAGATTTTGGGTCCATAAAATTATAATACTTAATTAAAGGTAGACTGATTACCTATTAAAATAGATCTAAGCCAATGATGAGTTCCAGTCATTTGGTGGCTTTGAAATGCAATAATACTCAAAATTCTACTCTGGGGAACACAGATTGGGGTTGAAGAGTTTTGTTTTGGAACCAAGGTTAGGATTTTTATAACGGGATAAAGAAAATCCTTCATTTTAGGAAAAGAAAATAAATAAACGCTCCTTGTTTGATTTCTTAGGGTTTAAAGATTAAAAGAATACATAGGAGTACAAAGGTACACAAGGTAATTTCAGATTATTAAATTATAAAATATTGGAACTTTTATCAGCATTTGGATTATTAAAGAGGGGTTCTAGTAATAATTTTCTCCCCAACTCTCAAAATTTAAATAGCTAAATTAAGGAAAATTATGTGTGTTTTCCCTTTGAAACACTATGTGGAAAAAAGTCCTGTTTGGAGTCAAGTTTCTTATCTTAATTTCTGATTAAGTCAAACACTGCAGTTTTTGTTTTGTTTGGGTATACCATAAAAATATCAACGCTGGCTTAAAATACTTCTTTGCATTTAACCTGAGCAGAGAAATTCTTGAATGCAGCTGCGATCAAATTGAGCAAAACAAAAAGAGAATTATAACAAGAACTCTCAGGATTGTAGTTATTATTATAGAGTTACAAAGAATTAGCAAAAGGTTTCAGCATCAGTGAATTTGGATTAATTTAAGAGAAAACTGTTACTGTGTTTCTAAATAGTTTGAGATCTCTTTGGACTATGTGCACTCATCTTAAAAAGGATCCTGAAGATTGTCATAACAAAATTGATCAATTATAGCATTAAAAGATATGGCTGAGAAAACATATTCTGAAAAGAGATTGTTAAAAATTTCTTTGAATTCTTGAAGCTTCAAATTTGGCCATTTGTCTGTCTTTGATGTTTTGTCTTTGTTTTGTTGGAATGAATGTTTGTTTATATGTTGCATGAAACAATAATCCATGTTTAGAATAATGTTTCTAAATCCAAGATTGATTAAAACTTTGAGTTTTCAGGAAAGTTGGGAAGCAGCTTGTTTTTGAGGTAGGTGCATGTTAACAGTTTTGCAGTTTAAGGTTCATTAAGATGGGTTTGAATGAAGAAACTGTGGGTCCGCCCATAGGCTGCCAATCAGAGGTTAGTTCTGCCTGACTCCGCCCACCTACCAGGTTGGTTCATGCCTTTGCTCCCATGGAAACGCTCAGCACCTCCCTTCCTGAGTTTTAACACTGTTTATGAGACAATAGATTCAAAATGCCTTAGTGATTGTTGCCTTGAAAACATGTTTTTTGTATAATAATTAAGGATGTAGCATGACATTTAGATTTATGTGTTTTACTATTAAAAGGTTAATGAAATAGTTTAAACTAGTTTGAAGAATTAGTTTTGCATACAGAATCATTGGTGATTTACAGGTCCTTCTCAAAATATTAGCATATTGTGATAAAGTTCATTATTTTCCATAATGTCATGATGAAAATTTTACATTCATATATTTTAGATTCATTGCACACTAACTGAAATATTTCAGGTCTTTTATTGTCTTAATACGGATGATTTTGGCATACAGCTCATGAAAACCCAAAATTCCTATCTCACAAAATTAGCATATCATTAAAAGGGACTCTAAACGAGCTATGAACCTAATCATCTGAATCAACGAGTTAACTCTAAACACCTGCAAAAGATTCCTGAGGCCTTTAAAACTCCCAGCCTGGTTCATCACTCAAAACCCCAATCATGGGTAAGACTGCCGACCTGACTGCTGTCCAGAAGGCCACTATTGACACCCTCAAGCAAGAGGGTAAGACACAGAAAGAAATTTCTGAACGAATAGGCTGTTCCCAGAGTGCTGTATCAAGGCACCTCAGTGGGAAGTCTGTGGGAAGGAAAAAGTGTGGCAGAAAACGCTGCACAACGAGAAGAGGTGACCGGACCCTGAGGAAGATTGTGGAGAAGGGCCGATTCCAGACCTTGGGGGACCTGCGGAAGCAGTGGACTGAGTCTGGAGTAGAAACTTCCAGAGCCACCGTGCACAGGCGTGTGCAGCAAATGGGCTACAGGTGCCACATTCCCCAGGTCAAGCCACTTTTGAACCAGAAACAGCGGCAGAAGCGCCTGACCTGGGCTACAGAGAAGCAGCACTGGACTGTTGCTCAGTGGTCCAAAGTACTTTTTTCGGATGAAAGCAAATTCTGCATGTCATTCGGAAAATCAAGGTGCCAGAGTCTGGAGGAAGACTGGGGAGAAGGAAATGCCAAAATGCCAGAAGTCCAGTGTCAAGTACCCACAGTCAGTGATGGTCTGGGGTGCCGTGTCAGCTGCTGGTGTTGGTCCACTGTGTTTTATCAAGGGCAGGGTCAATGCAGCTAGCTATCAGGAGATTTTGGAGCACTTCATGCTTCCATCTGCTGAAAAGCTTTATGGAGATGAAGATTTCATTTTTCAGCACGACCTGGCACCTGCTCACAGTGCCAAAACCACTGGTAAATGGTTTACTGACCATGGTATCACTGTGCTCAATTGGCCTGCCAACTCTCCTGACCTGAACCCCATAGAGAATCTGTGGGATATTGTGAAGAGAACGTTGAGAGACTCAAGACCCAACACTCTGGATGAGCTAAAGCCCGCTATCGAAGCATCCTGGGCCTCCATAAGACCTCAGCAGTGCCACAGGCTGATGGCCTCCATGCCACACCGCATTGAAGCAGTCATTTCTGCCAAAGGAGTCCCGACCAAGTATTGAGTGCATAACTGTACATGATTATTTGAAGGTTGATGTTTTTTGTATTAAAAACACTTTTCTTTTATTGGTTGGATGAAATATGCTAATTTTGTGAGATAGGAATTTTGGGTTTTCATGAGCTGTATGCCAAAATCATCCGAATTAAGACAATAAAAGACCTGAAATATTTAAGTTAGTGTGCAATGAATCTAAAATATATGAATGTTAAATTTTCATCATTACATTATGGAAAATAATGAACTTTTTCACAATATGCTAATATTTTGAGAAGGACCTGTATTAGATTGAAAGTTTTCCCTGGTGCCATTAAGCTAACTGACAATTCAAGACATGCCAAAAGTAAGGAATATATTTTTGATGAAGAATCAGTTATGATTTCATACTTGACAGGAATTATTTATTCGATTAAATTTGTAGAGTGTATGCGTCAATATTACATTAGATTTCCATTAGTCTAATATTTATCTTCATGCTAGACAAATCAGGATGATATGTGACTTATTTCTAAGTGAAATATTGATGAACTGTACAACGACTGAAGTTTGTGTTTTGTTGTTAATGGAACTGAGTTACAGTTAAAAACATCTGGATTTTATTTATGTGGCTTTCATTACATTCATAGTGACACATAGTTATGTCAGAATTCATTTATTTGGTTCTATGTAATGTGATCTTGGTTACTAGAACATTCTTGTTTAAACCTTTTGCTGGATTGTCGCAGGGGTTGGACCCTGCGCCAGAAGGGGGGAATGTCAGAATAAAATAACATGGGGATATTGCCAAGATCAATTTAAAGTAACATGGGGATATTGCCAAGATAAATTTTTTCCACATCTTTGTGTGAAGGTAGGATGGTGTTCCCTCCTGGACTTAAACAGGAACTTTTTTCTGAGGCACATGGAGTAGGATACGTTGGAATTAAACAGATGCTGGAGAATCTGAAGGAGTGGAGGCATCCTTTTATGACAGACATGGTGAAACACTTTGTGAAATGCTGTACAGTGTGTGGGCAATTCAACCCAAAGAAAACTTTGACACCGTTGCAGGGAAAATTTCCTTTAATCACAAGGCCAGGAAAGGAAATAATTATTGACTATACAGATATGGTGCAGTCAGTAAGAGGTTTCTGATATCTGCTTGTGTGTGTGGATGCTTTCACAGGATGGCCAGAAGCATGGCCAGCAAAAAGGAAGATAGCAAAACTGTGGTTAAATGTCTCATTAACCATTACATTCCCAGACACGGGTTTCCTGAAAAGATAAGGACTGACAATGGAACCCATTTTAAGAACCAGGAGCTGCAACAGGTGGAGTCCAGTTTGGGGCTGAAGCACAGGTGTTCAGTGAACTCAACCACAGGATACACTCCATACGAGCTGGAAACCGGAAGGAGTTTTCCGGGACAACGAGGAGCAGTTCTGACATCTACAGGTGATATACAGAATCTGTCACACAAAGACTATTTTTCTCAGCTACAGACGGTGGTGGAACCCTACAACAAGGTTCTGGGATCTGAGAGATCTACAGGAGAGCCAACAACACCCCAGGTCGAGTGGGTGTGGTTGAAGGTCATCAAGCAAAAGTGGGTGGAGCCAAGGTTCACAGGACCGTACCATATGACAGAGAGGACATCCCACGCAGTGAGGCTGAAGGGCAAAGGAGACACGTGGTTTCATTGGAGCCAGTGCGCTGAGGCACCGGAACCAGGGAGACCCCTGGAGGAGATTGGAGAAAACACAGCTTCATCACAAGGGGCAGAATAATCCCCTCAGCTGTGTCAGACAACTAGGCAGTCTACCTTAGTTGTTGAAGAAAGAAGACCAACAGACACCAGCGCACAAGATGTCATCTGTATAAGGGACCAACAAACAGCGAGACTGCGCCACCCGGAGGACGAAAGGACGAGAGAAGACAAAAAATTATAATAACATTTTCAATTTATGGTTTTTACTTAACAAAAGTTATATTTTATATGTTTTTGCATTTTTACTCTTTTATTATATTCATCTATTGTTGTGCTTACTGTTCAGGGGCCATAAGGATTGTAGTGATTGAACCCAGGCATTGTTTGTTTTTAATGAAGAAATGCAATTAATTAATAGGACTGAGAAGACATCCTCCACTTAGAAGGGGTCAAGACATCCCTGCTGAGGATCAGAAGGTTTTAAGCACCCTGAGACTACAGAAGCAGGAAATACAATAGTCCTCAGGCAAAAGGTGAGGCAGAGGCAGCAGGGCCTAAAGCATAGTTAATGTAAAATAATCCTTCTGTCCCCTCTGGAGTAAGAGGTGTATATGGATATTGGTTTAATTCATTTTTATCTACTCTCTGAAAGTCTTAATTAAAGTTCACAGGATGATTCAATTTCAGCAAGTTCCATTGCATTGTCGGTTCCAGGCATGCTTAATTACAGTAACTCTGAGTATTATTATAAAGCTAATGTTGTTTTGTGTTGCCTTCTTTGCTATCCTGTCCGCCATCTCATTCCCTCCAACTCCTACATGTGCTGGTACCCATAAAAACACTAATATTAATCCCATTCTTTGTATTCTAAATAAAGTATGTTTTATTTCCAACAAAATGTCTGGTCTACCCTCTGAATGATTATGTTTTAAACTTAATAATGCTGAACTTGAATCTGAACAAATGATTGTTTTAATGGTTTTATATCCTCCACCCACTGCACTGCTAACAATATGGCTAATAATTCTCCTGAATATACTGATAATCCATCTGTAATTCTTTTTCCTACTTTTATTTTAAATTCTGGTATTACAAATGCTACTCCTATTTTTTCATCTGTTTTTGATGCATCTGTGTAAATCTGGACATAATGATAGTAATTGTTTATATATTCTTGTATTATACTTGAATCTAATCTACATTTTGGATCCTTTTTCTTTTCCATCAACGCCATATCCACCACTGCTTCTGGTAACAGCCACGGTGGCACTACTGGCAAAGGCAACATTAAACTTATTTCTTTTTCATATATTTGAAATTCTTCTGCTATATTATTGATAATCCAACCAAAACTCTTAACTTGTTTTTTTTCTTTTTCCCAGCATGGTTTTAAAATATCACGTGTCAGGAAGTGACGTTACCCAATGACTAGTAAGTATACTAGCAACTTTTCCAAACAGTTGTACATTAAAACAACCAATTTCATTCTAAAGAACATTAAAAAAACATTTAAATGTAACCAGGATAATAAAGGTTAATGCAGCTACAGCATTCTAATAGGTGAAAATTCATTATTTATGTTACTCAATTTACATTAAAATGTGAAAAAAGTGTAACTGAAAGCAACATTTTTTTTTTCCATGGAATCAGAATCAGAAAAGTTTTATTGCCAAGTACGTTTTTGGACATACGAGGAATTTGTTTTGGCGTAGTCAGTGCAATACAATACAAATTAAACAGTATAAACATATCTACAATATAATATAAATATACAGGTCCTTCTCAAAAAATTAGCATATTGTGATAAAGTTCATTATTTTCCATAATGTCATGATGAAAATTTAACATTCATATATTTTAGATTCATTGCACACTAACTGAAATATTTCAGGTCTTTTATTGTCTTAATACGGATGATTTTGGCATACAACTCATGAAAACCCAAAATTCCTATCTCACAAAATTAGCATATCATTAAAAGGGTCTCTAAACGAGCTATGAACCTAATCATCTGAATCAACGAATTAACTCTAAACACCTGCAAAATATTCCTGAGGCCTTTAAAACTCCCAGCCTGGTTCATCACTCAAAACCCCAATCATGGGTAAGACTGCCGACCTGACTGCTGTCCAGAAGGCCACTATTGACACCCTCAAGCAAGAGGGTAAGACACAGAAAGACATTTCTGAACGAATAGGCTGTTCCCAGAGTGCTGTATCAAGGCACCTCAGTGGGAAGTCTGTGGGAAGGAAAAAGTGTGGCAGAAAACGCTGCACAACGAGAAGAGGTGACCGGACCCTGAGGAAGATTGTGGAGAAGGGCCGATTCCAGACCTTGGGGGACCTGAGGAACCAGTGGACTGAGTCTGGAGTAGAAACATCCAGAGCCACCGTGCACAGGCGTGTGCAGGAAATGGGCTACAGGTGCCGCATTCCCCAGACCTGGGCTACAGAGAAGCAGCACTGGACTGTTGCTCAGTCGTCCAAAGTACTTTTTTCGGATGAAAGCAAATTCTGCATGTCATTCGGAAATCAAGGTGCCAGAGTCTGGAGGAAGACTGGGGAGAAGGAAATGCCAAAATGCCAGAAGTCCAGTGTCAAGTACCCACAGTCAGTGATGGTCTGGGTTGCCGTGTCAGCTGCTGGTGTTGGTCCACTGTGTTTTATCAAGGGCAGAGTCAATGCCGCTAGCTATCAGGAGATTTTGGAGCACTTCATGCTTCCATCTGCTGAAAAGCTTTATGGAGATGAAGATTTCATTTTTCAGCACGACCTGGCACCTTCTCACAGTGCCAAAACCACTGGTAAATGGTTTACTGACCATGGTATCACTGTGCTCAATTGGCCTGCCAACTCTCCTGACCTGAACCCCATAGAGAATCTGTGGGATATTGTGAAGAGAACGTTGAGAGACTCAAGACCCAACACTCTGGATGAGCTAAAGGCCGCTATCGAAGCATCCTGGGCCTCCATAAGACCTCAGCAGTGCCACAGGCTGATTGCCTCCATGCCACACCGCATTGAAGCAGTCATTTCTGCAAAAGGATTCCTGACCAAGTATTGAGTGCATAACTGTACATGATTATTTGAAAGTTGACGTTTTTTGTATTAAAAATTTTTTTCTTTTATTGGTCGGATGAAATATGCTAATTTTGTGAGATAGGAATTTTGGGTTTTCATGAGCTGTATGCCACAATCATCCGTATTAAGACAATAAAAGACCTGAAATATTTCAGTTAATGTGCAATGAATCTAAAATATATGAATATTAAATTTTCATCATTACATTTTAGAAAATAATGAACTTTATCACAATATGCTAATTTTTTGAGAAGGACCTGTATGTGCACAGTTTTAAGTGAGTGAGAGTAAGTATAGAGCAGTATAAGATGCAAGAGCAATACCACAGTGCAGATGATCAGTGTGCAAGTAAAGCAGGAGTCCAAGCTGAGCGTTAATGTAACGCATAGAGTTACAGTTTACAAGTGTCCTGTCAGCAAAAAAAAAGGGGGGGGAAAGGGGGGAGTGTCAGTGTGGTTTCCGGGCTTTGTTAACAAGGCTGGTGGCAGATGGGAAAAAACTGTTCTTGTGGCGTGAGGTTTTGGTCCGGATGGACCGCAGCCTCCTGCCAGAGGGGAGAATCTGAAAGAGTCTGTGACCGGTGTGGGAGGGATCAACCAGAATCTTCCCTGCCCGCTTCAGGGTCTTGGAGGTGTACAGTTCCTGGAGCGACAGTAGACTGCAGCCAATCACCTTCTCAGCAGACCGAATGACACGCTGCAGCCTGCCCTTATCCTTGGCTGTAGCAGCGGCGTACCAGATGGTGATGGAGGAGGTGAGGATGGACTCAATGATGGCTGTGTAGAAGTGCACCATCATAGTCTTTGGCAGGTTGAATTTTTTCAGCTGCCGCAGGAAGAACATCCTCTGCTGGGCTTTCTTGATGAGGGAGCTGATGTTTGGCTCCCACTTGAGATCCTGGGAGATGATGGTTCCCAGGAAGCGGAAAGATTCCACAGTGTCAATTGTGGAGTCACAGAGGGTGATGGGGGCAGGCGGGGCTGGGTTCTGCCTGAAGTCCACAACCATCTCCACTGTCTTTAGAGCGTTGAGCTCAAGGTTGTTCTGGCCGCACCAGTCCAACAGATGGTCCACCTCCCATCTGTACGCGGACTCGTCACCATCAGAGATGAGTCCGATCAGGGTGGTGTCATCCGCAAACTTCAGAAGCTTGACAGACTGGTGACTGGAGGTGCAGCTGTTGGTGTACAGGGAGAAGAGCAGAGGAGAGAGAACACAGCCTTGGGGGGAACCGGTGCTGATGGTCAGGGAGTCAGAGACGTGCTTCCCCAGCCTCATGCGCTGCTTCCTGTCAGACAGGAAGTCAGTGATCCACCTACAGGTGGAGTCGGGCACACTCAGCTGGGAGAGTTTCTCCTGGAGCAGAGCTGGGACAAAGGTGTTGAAGGCAGAGCTGAAATCCACAAACAGGATCCTGGCATAGGTTCCTGTGGAGTCCAGGTGCCGGAGGATGAAGTGAAAGGCTAAGTTGACTGCATCATCTACAGACCTGTTGGCTCTGTAGGCAAACTGCAGGGGGTCCAGGAGGGGGTCGGTGATGTCTTTTAGGTGTGAGAGCACAAGGCGCTCAAAGGACTTCATCACCACAGAGGTCAGGGCGACGGGTCTGAAGTCATTAAGCCCTGTGGTCCTTGGCTTCTTGGGAACAGGGACGATGGTGGAGGACTTGAAGCAGGCTGGCACATGACATGTCTCCAGTGAGGTGTTAAAAATGTCTGTGAAGACTGGAGACAGCTGATCAGCGCAGTGCTTCAGGCTGGCTGGTGAGACAGAATCCGGACCAGCAGCTTTCCGGGGGTTCTGTCTCCTGAAGAGTTTGTTGACGTCCCTCTCCTGGATGGAAAGAGCCGTCCTCGGCGTGGGTAGGAGGCTGGTGGGAACTTCAGGGTGGGGGTTGGAGGTGCCAAGGCCCCTCTTGACGTTGGAGAGATGGGGGTGGTGGATTGTGGCTGCAGCTGTCGGGGGGCGTTGTGGGGGAGGGTTGCAGGACTGTCCCTTTGTCTTTCAAAGCGGCAGTAGAACTCGTTCAGGTTGTTGGCGAGGCGTCGGTCGTTGATGGAGTGGGGGGCTTTCGGCTTGTAGTTGGTGATTTGCTTGAGCCCTTTCCAGACAGACGCAGAGTCGTTGGCTGAGAACTGGTTTTGGAGCTTCTCAGAGTACAGTCGTTTGGCCTCTTTCACTGCCTTGCCAAACTTGTACTTTGCCTCTCTGTATATGTCTTTGTCCCCACTCCTGAAGGCCTCTTCCTTATCCAGTCTTAATCTTCTGAGTTTAGCTGTGAACCAGGGTTTGTCGTTGTTGTAACTCACCCTAGTGCATGATGGTACACAGCTGTCCTCACAGAAGCTGATGTAGGAAGTCACAGCCTCTGTGTACTCGCCCAGACTGTTGGTAGTAGTCCTGAACACATCCCAGTCTGTACAGCCTAAACACGCCTGGAGATTCTCCACAGCCTCACTGCTCCACTTCCTTGTCGTCCTCACAACAGGTTTGCAGAGCTTTAGTTTCTGCCTGTATGCAGGAATCAGGTGGACCATGATGTGGTCGGATTGGCCCAGTGCAGCACGTGGGACGGCGTGATAAGCGTCTCTGATGGTGGTGTAACAGTGATCCAGAATGTTGTCCTCTCTGGTCGGACATTTTATAAACCCTCAATATATGATTTACATGTTATTTTAGGTGGTTAGAATAAAGGTCACTCAATTCACTTTTAATAGTCCTTCATTCAGGTTCTTAATAATTGCAGAATATATTTTACCACTAAACACACGATAGTGACATACTATCAGATAATAGGAATGTTTTCCATTCCAGGTAAGCCAGAAAAATAAATTATGTCAGGTGTAATAATAAATCTACACTGAAGTCCTAAGTCAGAGTTCGACGTGTGTTCGGTTTCTAGTTAGATTTAATGTTTTACAGTAATGAAACCAAGCTTTTTGTGTATTTTTACTTGTTCTGTTTTTAAGTTTTGCCAAAGTTTAAGAAAATCAACAGTGGTTTGTTTGTTTTATTTATTTATTTATTTTTCTTAACTTTCCTCTTAAAATTTCAGTGTGCTATTTCATCTTCTGGAATATTAGAAGGTTCCCAGTCCACAGCGACTGTGTAAGGCTCACTGGCAGGTGTTTACATGCATTTAGGATCACTGATCAGTCTTGAAGGAAGTGGGAAATGTGTTTATACCTCCAGGTCTCTGTTATACAAGCAGAAATATCAAAGGCAGAGTGGGAGGTAGATTACATAAGGATGAACTTGTAGTGTGGAAAAATATGCTAATGCTGCTTCCTGGAAAAGAAAATTTAACAGCTGCTGATACCGCTATGTGTGATGAAGTATTATTCATAGTATAGGGCTGAATATTACATAGGCTATTTGTGATTTGTCAGGTTCTGGTCTGTGGTGTTTTGGCAGCCAATTGATTTTAAAAATAATAAGTATTACATAAATTATGAAGGAATGTGATCAAATATAGATAACCTAAACTAACAATGACCATATTTAAAGACCTGGTTACAGAAAACATCTGAAATAATAGGTAATTTCTTACCTAATTTTTCTACAAAAGCAACAATGAGTAACCCTTAGTTGGCTACTTATGATTAACATAATCCATACTTTAAACTTTACAGAATCTCCATTTAATATATGCAAATGCAAAGAAGTTTCATAAAATGATTAAAGATCAAAGTAGAGACATTTTGGGAAATAGTTGTAACTTAGTGACTTCCTCTTATTGGAAGCTGTTTTGCTGGTCCAAAGAATTATCAGCAGGCACGTAACACCAGACGGTGTGCAGATACGTTGCTATGTAGTAAGATAGGCTTCAAAATGCAGAAAAAAAGAAACAGGAGCCAGAGACAAAACACATTTGGTAAGCAATTTATTGAAAATAGCATTTCATCTCAAACAGGCTATTTATTAGCTAATCAAATTTAAAAGCAAAAGCATTCTTGTCCAGAAGCAGGCTCCTCCCACACCACTCTAGTCGATGACTTAAAAAATTGTTTAGATAGCTTGATGCAGGTTTGTGCTGTGAGCGAAGTTTTGGCCTTTAAAGGTGTTTTTTGTTCTTTAAGCCCTTCTGTCACTGATGCTATCTTATGATAAATGGGGTACAGTCTACATTATTAATTAAGGGCCTTAGGTTTGGTCATGGGTCCAGTAGTGTCTTCTTGGACAGTCCATTGGATCATCTGGCTCAGGGGAGATTTTATTTGTAGTTTGCCTGTTGAATGCTTTGCTCCAACACCTTTGGAAGCGTTTAAGCGTTAAACAAATAATTATAATTTCTCCATCTCCTCATCTGAGGGAAGACAACAATTTTACAACCCAAAACTTTGCTTGTCTGGAATAATGAGAGGACTTAAGACCATTTTAGATACAGTGCCTCCTTAACAAATGTAAAGCTTCTCTAAGTCATCTAGTGTCCTAATAACCTCAGATATAAGCCGCTAAATAGCAAAGGTGTTACCTGACACAGGGTGTAACAAACAAACTATTAGCCAGTGAATAGTTAATGTGAGTAGAACGCATGTATTTATTTTACAACCAATTGCAGGACAAAATAAGCAAACATAGGAAAGATTTTAGCTTAAGGTTCCCCAAGGCCAAACGGTGTAACACCTGCTTCTTGTCATAGTTGAGGGTTTTTGTGGACCAAAGTGCAGAGACTGGTGATTTATTAATATCACTCCGGTTTAACTGAAGGCAGGCAGGCAGGGTATAACAAAAGCATACAGGTGTCCAGGTCTGACAGAGAACGAAAAAACAAAGGGAAGGTGATGCAAGGAAGTTGATGCAACAAACCAGCGAGGAACAAGGAAAACAGACCAACTAATATACAGAGGGTAATCAATGTGGAACAAAAGACAAGTAATCAATAGAACTAGAGACAGGTGTGACATGGGACGGAGAGAGGCTGAAGGACAGGTGAAATAAATACAAAGACTAAACCATGGGAGAAGGGACTAATTAACAAACTCAGAGAAACAGACCTAAGCAATCTATAACAACCTTAGATATAAGAACCTGGCAAATAAGAATTAACAAAAGAAACCATAAAGGAAACCCTAACTGCAAAAGTAAACAAACCCAAACAAACACTGACTGAAACTAAGTGGGAAGGGAGCAGAGAAAGCCAAGACTAGAATAAATGTAAATAATAAGTCGAACAAAGTATAGTGGCAAACAATAACTACAAGCTAACCTATAGAAGAAACTGAAACAATAAAAACTAACACAGGGGACTAAACCAGGGATAAAGCTGGGAAGAACTACAAACATAAAGGAAGATGAAAACTGAGTAAATAACTGAAGGGGAAACTAATGACAAGATGGGTAACAGGGAAAAGAAACTGATGAACTAGAAGAGTGCAGCAATAACAAATAACCTAACCATAAACAAACACAGAGACACTAAACAGGAACTAAACTAGAGAACCCAAGCAAGAGCACTGTAATAATAGTAATAATAATAACTAGAAACCTGCAAGCAGCTTTGAAGGCCCTCGCACCCCTCAGCGCAACTCGGGCTGTTGAGCGACCGCAGGAGCCTGGCATCACATGCCACATACGATGACACCGCGTCACTTCAACACGTCGCCAGTAGGTGGCACTTTGAGCAACATGTCATATGATCTTCGGTCATGCAGAGTTTCGATCTGGCAAAAAGCATTGAAAATTTGGAGTAAATCGGATCTTCCAGAAGGACGCTGCAGTTGCTTGTTTGTTAATGGGCGGGGCTAAAACAACATCATCAATTGACTGTGTCAAAATGTCCATTATTAACTCAGGATCATGTATACTAAATTTCAAGTAGATCGGATGATGTATGAGGGAGATATAGCCCTTGAAGTGTCCTAGGGGGCGCTGTTGATCCAAATTGAAATGTAATCCAATAGAGCTGTTTGGGGTCTGACAAAGATCAAGCATATTCATTTTGGAGTGAATGGGACCATGCATGTGTAATTTAGAGGCAAACGTATGGCCGTGGCGTGACATCAGAATTCGCCACGCCATCATATTCACACCCTCCAGCTAAAGCAGTAAGTACTGGCGACTGTCTAAGACCATCATGTTATCTGTTACTTGGGACAGTTTCACATTGATTAGGTGAAGAACCTCAAACACTGATTCTGTAAAGGAAAACAGGACACTTTCTGTTGTCAGGGGGCGGGGCTTCGATGATGTCAGCATCTGACAAGTGAATATTGTTGATGCCTAGAGGCAGATCAATCCCAGAAGGTTTCATTTGTTTGTGACTTTCCTTGTAGGAGCTATATCAATTTAGTGTTTTATGGCGAGAAGTCATATTTTGAGGCGTGGCCACGCCCACACGCTGTCATGTATCAAAATGTTTTTGATAACTTTTAATCCCCGGTGCCTTAAGAGTATACTGATTGATTTTGAAATCTGTAAGTCAAAAGCTGTAGGAGGAGTTCGCTCAGATATGCGTACTAGAAACGGTCAAAACTGTGTCAAAATGGCAATACTTCAATCCAAAATGGCCGACTTCTTGTTGGGTTTGGACCAATGCTCCAATAGAGTTTTTTGTAGGTCCTGAGTAGTTACATAGGTGTACCAAATTTCAGATTCCTCGGTCAAAGCATGGCTTGGGGCTGATTTGTTCTAATTTTGTAGGGGGCGCTGTGGACGAATTAGGCCACGCCCACCGAATATGTCATCAGATCTCTGTTGGAGACTGGAGAAGGATCAATCACATTGAATTTGTTGCAGATCAGATGATCTATGTGGAAATTAGAGGCAAACGTATGGCCATGGCGTGACGTCTGACTTCGCTGTGCCGCCATGGCCACGCCCTTTTATGAAAAGTCACTGTGCCTCAAACGAAGTTAGACCCACTAGTTATCTGTCTTCTGAAACACTTTCAAGTTGATTGGGTAAAGAGGGTCAGAGAGGCACCTTTCCAAGTGAAAAAAGTGACTTCCGGTTTTCAGGGGGCGTGGCTTTGATGATGTCACAATATGACCCCATAGGATTGTCGGGAACCCGAAGGTCCTCCTTCATGCCAACTTTGGTGTGATTTGTAATTTTTTTGGGAAAGTTATTGCAATTTTTCCCTTTCGGCGCGAACGGCAAGTTCGTGCCCCGGCCACGCCCCCTAAACATGGCCGAAAACTCAAAATTTGGATAACTTTTAATCCCCCATGCCTTAACTGCATATTGACCAAATATGAAGCCAATAGCTGAAAATCCCTAGGAGGAGTTTGTTAAAGTTCGAGGTGAGTAAAAGTGAAAAAGGGGCAAAAATCGGCCTTTGACCCAAAATGGCCGACTTCCTGTGCATTTTAGGGCATACCCCCAAGATACTTTTTTTCTTGGTTTGAGGAGTTCTAGCATTGTGCCAAATTTCAGATCTGTACGACTTACGGTTTGACCTATCTCACGTTTGGGGGCGTGGCTAAGTGGTTTTGCCACGCCCACTGACGACGGCATTAAAGAACAAAAATTTCACGCGGGTGACAATTTTGGGTAAAATTTGGTGAGTTTTGGGATATGGCAAAGTCCCCATATTGCCCCGCCAAAAGTCCCCGGAATAATAATAAGAATTCGAGCGATTACAATAGGCCCTTGCAGTTTTCCTGCTCGGGCCTAACTAGAAACCTGCAAGCAGCTTTGAAGGCCCTCGCACCCCTCAGCGCAACTCGGGCTGTTGAGCGACCACGGGAGCCTGGCATCTCCTCATACACGGCACCGACGATGACACTGCTTCACTTCAACACATCGTCACTAAGTAGTACTGTGAGCAACATGTCATATGATCTTCGGTCATGCAGAGTTTCGGTCTGGCAAAAAGCATTCAAACGTTCGAGTAAATCGGACCTTCCAGAAGGATGCTGCAGTCGCTTGTTTGTTTGTGGGTGGGGCAAAAACGACATCATCAATTGACTGTGTCAAAATGTCAATCATTAACTCATGATCATGTATACTACATTTTAAGTGGATCCGATGATGTATGAGGGAGCTATAGCCCTTGAAGTGTCCTATGGGGCGCTATTGATCCAATTTTAAATGTAATCCAATAGAGCTGTTTAGGGGCTGACAAAGATCAACCATATTCAGTTTGGAGTGAATCGGACCTTCCATATGGCAGCTACAGTCTTTTGTTTATTAGTGGGCGGGGCTAGAGTGATGTAATGTATTGACTGTGTCAACATGTCCAGCATTGATACATGATGATGTACAGGAAGTTTGAAGTGGATCCGATCGGGCATGAGGGAGCTAGAGCACTTGAAGTGTCGTAGGGGGCGCTGTTGAGCCAAATTCATATGTAATCTAATAGAGCTGTTTAGGGGCTGACAAGGATCAATCATATTGAGTTTGGAGTAAATCGGACCCTGCATGTGTAATTTAGAGGCAAACGTATCGCCATGGCGTCACATCAGATTTCGCCACGCCACCACGGTCACACCCTCCAGCCAAACCTGTCAGTACTGGAGATGAAGTTAGACCATCGTGTTATCTGTCACTGGAGACAGTTTCATGTTGATTAGTTGAAGGAGATCAAATATGGCCCACACTAAGTGAAAAATGACACTTCCTGTTCTGAGGGGGCGGGGTTTCGATGATGTCATCATCTGATCAGTGAATATTGTTCAGGGCCAGAGGTAGATCAATCCCAGAAGGTTTAATTTGTCTGTGACTTTCCTTGTAGGAGCTATATCAATTTAGTGTTTTATGGCGAGAAGTCATATTTTGTGGCGTGGCCACGCCCACACGCTTTCATGTATCAAAAAGCTTTTGATAACTTTTGATCCACAATGCCTTAAGAGTATACTGAGTGATTTTGAAATCTCTAAGTCAAAACTGTAGGAGGAGTTCGCTCAGATATGCGGGCTAAAAACGCCCAAAAGAGGGTCAAAATGACAACTTCAATCCAAAATGGCCGACTTCCTGTGGGGTTTAGACCAATGCTCCAAGAGACATTTTTGTATGTCCAGAGAAGATACATAAGTGTACCAAATTTCAGATTCCTTGGTCAAAGCATGGCTTGGGGCTGTTTTTTTTAAATTGTCTAGGGGGCGCTGTGGACGAATTAGGCCACGCCCACCAAATATGTCATCAGATCTCTGTTGGGGACTGGACAAGGATCAATCACATTGAATTTTGTGCAGATCAGATGATCTATGTGGAAATTAGAGGCAAACGTATGGCCATGGCGTGACGTCTGACTTCGCCGCGCCACCATGGCCATGCCCTTTTCTAAAAAGTTACTGTGCTTCAAACGAAGTTAGACCCACTAGTTGTCTGTCTTCTGACACACTTTCAAGTTGATTGGGTCAAGAGGGTCAGAGAGGCACCTTTCCAAGTGAAAAAAGTGACTTCCGGTTTACAGGGGGCGTGGCTTTGATGATGTCAGAATATGACCACATAGGATCATCGGGAACCCAAAGGTCCTCCTTCATGCCAACTTTGGTTTGATTTGTCGTTTCTTTGGGAAAGTTATTGCATTTTTTCACTTTGAGCGCGAACGGCAAGTTCGTGCCCCGGCCACGCCCCCTAAACATGGCCGAAAACTCAAAATTTGGATAACTTTTAATCCCCCATGCCTTAACTGCATATTGACCAAATATGAAGCCAATAGCTGAAAATCCCTAGGAGGAGTTTGTTAAAGTTCGAGGTGAGTAAAAGTGAAAAAGGGGCAAAAATCGGCCTTTGACCCAAAATGGCCGACTTCCTGTGCATTTTAGGGCATACCCCCAAGATACTTTTTTTCTTGGTTTGAGGAGTTCTAGCATTGTGCCAAATTTCAGATCTGTACGACTTACGGTTTGACCTATCTCACGTTTGGGGGCGTGGCTAAGTGGTTTTGCCACGCCCACTGACGACGGCATTAAAGAACAAAAATTTCACGCGGGTGACAATTTTGGGTAAAATTTGGTGAGTTTTGGGATATGGCAAAGTCCCCATATTGCCCCGCCAAAAGTCCCCGGAATAATAATAAGAATTCGAGCGATTACAATAGGCCCTTGCAGTTTTCTTGCTCGGGCCTAATAATAATAAGGAGAAAACCATTCTAAGTAATAAATAAATGAGGAAGCAACCACCAAGAGAACTATGGGCAAGGGGAGAAAGAACAACAAACACTAGGAGGCAGGAGAGAGAACAAAACTATCAGGAAACAGAAGGAAATAAACAAACATGACTACAAAACCCAAAGAAATAGAAACATCTGGCTGAAAAGTAAACAAACACAAAACTACAACAAAGTCCAAAATGGCAGATCCTAACACTTCTAACTATGCCATAAAAGACAGCTCTATCTATAAGAAAACAAAAATGTACAATGGCCGAGCCCCCAGTCTAACCACAAAACGGGAGAACAAATGGTAGAGTACCCCTAGCTTCCACTAGGGAACCAATTAACTTGCCTTTTAGTCCACATTTACTCACAGAGAAATTACACCAAGTGGCACAAGTATACAACAAGAGCACTGCAGATCAGGGCCCAGGGAAAAGTGGCAGGCATTACAGGTCCTTCTCAAAATATTAGCATATTGTGATAAAGTTCATTATTTTCCATAATGTCATGATGAAAATTTAACATTCATATATTTTAGATTCATTGCACACTAACTGAAATATTTCAGGTCTTTTATTGTCTTAATACGGATGATTTTGGCATACAGCTCATGAAAACCCAAAATTCCTATCTCACAAAATTAGCATATTTCATCCGACCAATAAAAGAAAAGTGTTTTTAATACAAAAAACGTCAACCTTCAAATAATTATATACATTTATGCACTCAATACTTGGTCGGGAATCCTTTGGCAGAAATGACTGCTTCAATGCGGCGTGGCATGGAGGCAATCAGCCCGTGGCACTGCTGAGGTCTTATGGAGGCCCAGGATGCTTCGATAGCGGCCTTTAGCTCATCCAGAGTGTTGGGTCTTGAGTCTCTCAACGTTCTCTTCACAATATCCCACAGATTCTCTATGGGGTTCAGGTCAGGAGAGTTGGCAGGCCAATTGAGCACAGTGATACCATGGTCAGTAAACCATTTACCGGTGGTTTTGGCACTGTGAGCAGGTGCCAGGTCGTGCTGAAAAATGAAATCTTCATCTCCATAAAGCTTTTCAGCAGATGGAAGCATGAAGTGCTCCAAAATCTCCTGATAGCTAGCTGCATTGACCCTGCCCTTGATAAAACACAGTGGACCAACACCAGCAGCTGACACGGCACCCCAGACCATCACTGACTGTGGGTACTTGACACTGGACTTCTGGCATTTCCTTCTCCCCAGTCTTCCTCCAGACTCTGGCAACTTGATTTCCGAATGACATGCAGAATTTGCTTTCATCTGAAAAAAGTACTTTGGACCACTGAGCAACAGTCCAGTGCTGCTTCTCTGTAGCCCAGGTCTGGGGAATGCGGCACCTGTAGCCCATTTCCTGCACACGCCTGTGCACGGTGGCTCTGGATGTTTCTACTCCAGACTCAGTCCACTGCTTCCGCAGGTCCTCCAAGGTCTGGAATCGGCCCTTCTCCACAATCTTCCTCAGGGTCCGGTCACCTCTTCTCGTTGTGCAGCGTTTTCTGCCACACTTTTTCCTTCCCACAGACTTCCCACTGAGGTGCCTTGATACAGCACTCTGGGAACAGCCTATTCGTTCAGAAATTTCTTTCTGTGTCTTACCCTCTTGCTTGAGGGTGTCAATAGTGGCCTTCTAGACAGCAGTCAGGTCGGCAGTCTTACCCATGATTGGGGTTTTGAGTGATGAACCAGGCTGGGAGTTTTAAAGGCCCCAGGAATCTTTTGCAGGTGTTTAGAGTTAACTCGTTGATTCAGATGATTAGGTTCATAGCTTGTTTAGAGACCCTTTTAATGATATGCTAATTTTGTGAGATAGGAATTTTGGGTTTTCATGAGCTGTATGCCAAAATCATCCGTATTAAGACAATAAAAGACCTGAAATATTTCAGTTAGTGTGCAATGAATCTAAAATATATGAATGTTAAATTTTCATCATTACATTATGGAAAATAATGAACTTTATCACAATATGCTAATATTTTGAGAAGGACCTGTATTTTTGCACTGCCTGGTGAGCTGCAACACATCTCAGCTGTGGCAGCAAGGCAGAGCTGAAACAAAGGAGGAGAAATAACTCTCTCATTAGGAGAGCCCTCAGAAGTCAGTGGCAGTAAACTCAGGGAATGGTTTCTGGTTGTAAGTGATGAAAAGTTGCCTTTTGGAACAAGATCCAACAGCATTTTTTAAATCCCTATTTTAAATTATTCATTTAAAAATAGCCAAACTCACATCACAACTAACTGCACATTCAAAAGATCACCTGGGCTTTGAGAAAAATAAGCTGAGCAGACATTTCAATGAATGTAGTATAATGACACAATCACATGTATATATTTATTAAAAAGAAAAAGGACAAAAGAAAGCAAGACAAACCAAAGTTAATTTGAATAGACACAAAGGTGGAAGAGCAATTGACCAATCACCAGTAGTTGTGTCCACAGCTTTTTCCTGATTTCCCTTTTTCTTCGTCCTCTTTGTTCTACCTCTGTCTTCCAGGAGGGCATGTATTTGAGTATCTCTTTTTATGCAGTTTTATTGTTCTCTTGTATTCATGTTGAGCAATCCTTTTTAGAGTTGTATGTAGAGTCTTCTGGAAAATGCAACCTTTTCCATTTCTTTGGTCCTCTGCTTTAGTAATTTCCTGCGTAGTTACCTTATTGGGTTCCTCACCTTTTGCTGTGGTCATGAAATCCTTTGAGTGGCTGTTGTTGAAGCACCTGAAAGACATCACGGACCCCCTGCAGTTTGCTTACCGAGCAAACAGGTTGGCAGATGATGCTGTTAACTTAGGTCTACACTTCATCCTGCAACACCTCGACCACCCAGGGACATACGCCAGGATCCTGTTTGTAGACTTCAGCTTGCCCTTCAACACCATCTTACCAGACATCCTCCACCAGAAGCTCACTCAGCTCAACGTCCCAGCCTCCACCTGTCAGTGGATCAACAGCTTCCTGATGGACCGACAGCAGCAGGTGAGACTGGGGAGCATCCTCTCCCGAACCAGAACAATAAGTACTGGTGCTCCCCAGGGGTGTGTTCTATCCCCACTCCTCTTCTCTCTGTACACAAATGGCTGCACCTCAGCGGACTCGTCCGTGAAACTCCTGAAGTTTGCAGATGACACCACTGTCATTCATCTGATCCAGGATGGTGATGAGTCTGCATACAGACAGCAGGTGGATCGGCTGATACATTGGTGTTGTCAGAACTACCTTGAACTCAACCCACTCAAGACTGTGGAAATTGTGGTGGACTTTTGGAGAACACCATCCCCATCCACCCCCCTCACAATCCTCAACAACACTGTATCGGCCGTGGACCACTTCAGGTTCCTAGGAACCACCATCTCTGAGGACCTGAGATGGTCTTCACACATAGACACTGTTCGGAAGAAGGCCCAGCAGAGACTGTACTTCCTGAGGCAACTCAAGAAGTTCAACCTTCCATAGGAGCTGCTGGTTATCTTCTACACTGCCATCATTCAGTCTGTCCTGTCTTCATCCATCTCAGTGTGGTCTGGCTCATCCACAAAACAGGACAGGTCCAGACTGCAACGACTAATCAGGTCTGCAGAGAGAATAATCAGGGCTGACCTTCCCTCCATCCAGGACTTATACAGGTCTAGGGTCAGGAAAAGAGCTGCTAAAATTTCTGCAGACCCCACACAACCTGCACATAAACTGTTTAGAGTTTTACCTTCAGGCCGTCGCTACAGAGCACTGTTTACTAAAACCAGTCGCCACAGAGACAGTTTCTTCCCCCAGGCTGTTTCTCTGCTGAAAATTTGATAGAGTACAAAACAACAGCATACTGAAGTTGCAAATGCACCTTTGTATATGTGTATATTTAAGGACATAAAGATGTATGCATAAATATATTTAAAAACCCAGAGAGCATAGTGTACCGGAGTCAAATTCCTTGTTTGTATGTACGAACTTCGCAATAAAGCTGATTCTGATCTGGTCTAAGGATTGCAGAAAACATTCTATTTTCGTAGGGTCCAAAGTGTTGACATGTTTGGGATTAAAGCCTCTTTTAAAGCCAATTTAGAACTTATTTTATACATTTAGGTTTATAATTTTTATTGTTCTAATGACTTTTTGCTTGTGTGGTTTCATATCTATTTTATTTTTGCTCAAATGAACACACATGGAGTTATGTAGTAAACAAAAGGTGTGAAATTACTAAACATTTTTATATTTCAGATTCTTCAAAATAGCCACCCTTTGCTTTGATTACTGCTTTGAACTCTTGGCATTCTCTCCATGATCTTCATGAGGTGGTCACCTGAAATGGTTTTCCAAAGAGTCTTTAAAGAACTTCCCAGAGGTTCATTGAGACTCAGCCAAAGGTTAATATTTCAGTCAACATAGCAAAGTGCGGCTACTTTAGGGAATCTAAAATATAAAACATATTTAAAGTTCTTCTACAATTTTTTGTTTGCTACATATTTCCTTTTGTGTTCATTCACAGTTTTGATGCCTTCAGTGAGAATTTATGTAAAATGTAACTAATCATAAACCTAAAGAAAACCATTACATGAGAAAGTGTGTCTAAAACGTTTGAGTTTCACTTCCATCTGTTTATCCAAGATAGCATTCACTCGGACTTTCTGAAAATGATTTTTCTCATTAAAATTCTGCCAGTCTCATTTTAATTTGCACATACAATGACATAAAATGTATCTTTTTAGAGTGTAGCTCTCTTTACAACCCAGTCTGAAGCACAAGTTGGGATACTAGAAGAGTTTTTGGTAATTAAATGAAACTTAGTTTTTTTGGCATTAGTGGCCTTTATTGACAGTTATCAGACATGTAATGGGAAAAGAGACAAGGGGGTAAGACATGCAGGTCTCAAGGTTGGGAATCAAACCCAGGATTGCTACGTTGAGAACTATAGCCTCTGTATATGGGGCATCCGCTCTACAGCTACACCACGCACCGAAATTTACTTTTAAATTATTATTCTTGGTGTTGAACAACAACAACTTTATTGCCTGTTTAAAGGAAGCAAAGATATTTTTTTAATTAATTACAAATACGAAATATCCTACTGATTTAAGTAAACGAAGCAGAAACATAATTAAATAAAATATGTACAATCTGCAAATAGGACTAAGAAGAGGAGCATTGTAAATAGGAAATAAACAATTAAGATCTTCTCTGAGCTGATTAAAGATTTAATGTTTATCAAAAGGTTTAAAGAAAGAGCTAGCCAAACTTCGAGTTATGCTTATTTTTAGCATTGGCAGGGGTTACATCTTTGTGAACTGATCTGTTGTGTTTCTCAGCTTAGCTAAGGTGACATCATGAAACCAGTTATGTTCTTACAAGAGGGTCATTTTGTGGCAGGGAGTTAGCGGCTAGCTTACATGGCCCTTAGATACTCATGGAGTAAAATATTAAACTTATCAGGAATTTTACACAAAAATGATAAAGCATACGACTCTCAAAAGCTTTACTTCCAGCCAGAATCTGACAGGGTAATACGGCTTTTATCTTTTCAGCACATACTGAAGGAGGTCCGGCAGTTGTCACGAGATACCAATCAACCAACCAGACAAACCAATGTGTGGCCACATTGAGCTACACGTCAACAGAACAGTTGTACGAACCCTTTTCTACCACAATGTTTAAACTCAGAGAGAAGTGCAAACAACTATCATCGTCTCATTCCAAAAATTTTCCATTAAAGATTTCACACTTTCACTGATTGTAAGTAATAAAAGACAAGCATGCATTTCAGAGTTTAATACATTAATAATTTAAACAATCATGGAATATATAAAAAAAAAACATTTTTAAATCTCTAAATCAGCACAATATTACATAATTAATATTTTAAAAGAAACCACACTTTAACATGCAACTCCTAGATTATGTACCCCCAAATTTCCCCTCTCACTCTTGTTATATTCTTCAACTTCTCTAATGAAGCAATGTGGATCTAGGTTATTTCTCCATTCCTCTTTTTCACGTCATCTGTTGCTTTTGCCTCTTTATCCTTCTAGTAAAGCCCTGCCAATGCTGACTGGTATTTGGAACTGGTAATATTTCCCTCCCTTTACTAAAGTCCCAGTTCCAACAAAGGAAAAAGCCCCAAACCATGATACTGCCACCACTTTGTTTTAGCCACATTTACAATTATATAAGAGTGTCCATATTTATGCAACCAGAATATTTTTTTTACCCCGTAAAAGATTTGGAATTGCGTATGAATTGACTTGAACAGTCCTTTACAACACATTTTACACTACAACTACACAGTCCTGCCTTATTAACAGCGGTATGTTCGATTTTTATACCCAAAGGAACCTAAATGTTTTGTGAACAGGATTCAAGGTCCATTACTTTGGCTTGAAAGCATCTTTAGCAATCTTCTGTTCTGCCACATCAACTTGGTGAACCATGTCTTTTAAGTCCTGGCTCATTTCAGTAACTTTGCTGTTTATGTAATCGCAGAAGCATGTTAAGACTTTTTTCAGGCTTATTTGAAACTAATCAGGTCTTTTTTCATTTCTGACTAGACTTTTAGCTCTTATTGAATGGCACAAATACTTAATTGTAGGCATCTATGATGTTCAAATCATGGTCCTCCTCTTTCTCTTTTCTTGTCTTTTGTTATTGATTTTTCAGTTCTGATGGGTGTTTTGCTTCATATCTTTCGATTCCTCTCTTCGATATGTGACTCCCTTAATGAATGTTAATTTACAGTGTAGTCGGCGCAGATACTGTAAGTCAATCAGTTTGGGGACACTCACCCGACATATCCACTCCTATTACCTACATACCAAAAGTCCAATAGCAAATGTTTTGAAGTTCTGCTTCTATGGATATAATAAAAACCCTCTGATTCCACAAGTTCTCTTTAACTTTTAACAATATAACTCCAAATCCCCATACACAACAAATATATATTGGTGAGACAAACTAAGGATGGGGAAATTAGTAACTTATCCATAGGTGTGCACATTTTCTGTGGAACCACTTTTAGGGTTTTTTGTGTCTTCTACAGCTATCCTGCTTGAAAAGTAGTAGTAGACGAACAGGAAAAAACCTACAAATACAGAATGGATTGGGTTGATTATTTTGTATTTTTGTTTCTTGTGAAATCCAACATTCTAACTGCAAGTTTTATGCTTACCTTGAAAGGAGTTGAGGATGGTGAAGATGTAGTAGGAGGGAAGGAGCAGAGGACCGTGGCTAAAAAAAGCAAACCCCCAGGTGATGCCCAAAAGGCAGAAAAGACCCAGAAGAGAGAAAACCCTTTTTTTGGTTGAACTGTTTTCCTGGGTTTTTGTTTGTTTGGAAGCAACGTGTGTGATCTGCACTGCGGTTACTGTGAATATGGTTAAAGTGAAGATGAACACAATGCTATAGTAACCAATGTTAACTCCTGTGTGGATTATAGGATCAGGGATCCAGCACCTGAAAGTCATGAAAGAAATGCAATTATTTTAGAGCATGACAATCAAATTTAAAATCCAAAATATAATTAATATTTCCTTACATAGCTACTGAGGTTCCGTTATCATCAGAAACTTCAATGTAGTTATATTTGTTTGAAGCAAGAAGTCCAACCACCACCACAGATGGAATAACTGAACAGATGGAAAAAAAAACATGTTATTTCAGTTTTATAATGCACACTCAAACCAATCAATGCTTTAGGCTCACGTATCTTACCCCATCCAACACTGCAAATCTTGAACATGTAATTTTTGATGTCTGTGGGGATTTTGTACAGATTGAAGTAAAGGTGCAAAGCCTGCATGAAGAACCATGTGAATGTGGCCAGCATGCTATAGTGCAGAACCGCTGCCATCGCCACACATGCTGCCATGACCTTCAGGTCAGCAATTGACTCATTTATCAGGAAGCAAAAGTTCAGGACGAACAGGGCGATAAACAGATTCATCAGGATCTTTACAGCTTGGCTGGCTTTATTTTTCCTGTAAGGAAAATTTGTTTGTGTTAGGAAAATGCTGCGGAGAAGCATCATTAAAATCAAAAGCAGAGCTTTTAATATTTTTACCTTATGAGAAAATGCATGAAGAGAGCCACACCCAGGAAGAACATCGACATGCCGCAGCCGGCTTTTGTGATTTGGGTCAGGGTTTTCAGGTCAGAGGAGCTGATCTTCCCAGTGGTATTATTAGGGTTACCATTATTATTGGTATTACCAATGGCGAATGGTGACTGGTTTCAAACAGCAAAGCATTTTTAATAAACACGAGAAATTGTAAAAAGTGGCTTCAAAAAATTGCACAAAAACCTCTTACCATGAGAATAGCAAAAAATGTGAGATGAGAGCAATGGCATGTGATGGTGTCATTGCCCTTTTTTGTTAGACAGCCATCTGTGATCCAGTTTACATTATTCTCTGGTGGACAATGGGAACACAAAGCAAATGGACATGACTGGACTTTTGGTCTTAGACAGGTAAGGAGAAACTTTGACCCTGTGACACAAATCTTATTTCTGCCATTACACTTACATTCAAGTGGCCAGTAAATGTCAACAAGTTATGAAACTTTGCATTCAGAAAAAAAGTAGGATTGTTTTTTTCAAAACAGCAGATGGTTACATGATAAAAACTGTTGACAAATCAGACCATACTATTCACTTTAATCAATAAAATTAGAATTAGGGTGTGTCACATCAACTGATGTCTTGCAATACCTAAGCCTGCATTTATAAACGTTATAAAACTCTTTTTAAATTTGCATCAATTGAACCCACCTACCATAATTATTGCCATCCCATGATACACAAGTGGCATTGAATCCAGTCTGGATAAAAAAGAAAAAAACTGAACACTTGGTTGGTCAAACTAAAGGTTAGTATGAAACTTGTTAACAACGCTTTACCATGTTCAAATTACTGAAGTGAAGGTCGATGGTTTTTGAGAGATTAAATATGTTTGCTCCCATTTCAATCCCCAGCATTTCATTATTGAGAAGGGAACGATTTTTGTCGATCTGTTGAGAGTGAAATGTAATCATCATTAAATTACTATGTCTGGGTTTCAGGAGAACAAGATTGTCGATGGCTTTTACCTCAGAAATATTTGGAAAACGCAGAACTCCAGCAAATGAGCCATTGTTTTCAACTGCCATTTTAGTGGCTTCGATAGGCAGGTAAACACTGTGAGCAAAGTCCATCACTATGTCGTTTTCCTCGAGAATCTATTACAAGAAGAGAATATTAGAAGAACTCAAATATATATATATATATATATATATATATATATATATATATATATATATATATATATATATATATACAGGTCCTTCTCAAAATATTAGCATATTGTGATAAAGTTCCCAGAGTGCTGTATCAAGGCACCTCAGTGGGAAGTCTGTGGGAAGGAAAAAGTGTGGCAGAAAACACTGCACAACGAGAAGAGGTGACCGGACCCTGAGGAAGATTGTGGAGAAGGGCCAATTCCAGACCTTGGGGGACCTGCGGAAGCAGTGGACTGAGTCTGGGGTAGAAACATCCAGAGCCACCGTGCACAGGCGTGTGCTGGAAATGGGCTACAGGTGCCGCATTCCCCAGGTCAAGCCACTTTTGAACCAGAAACAGCGGCAGAAGCGCCTGACCTGGGCTACAGAGAAGCAGCACTGGACTGTTGCTCAGTGGTCCAAAGTACTTTTTTTGGATGAAAGCAAATTCTGCATGTCATTCGGAAATCAAGGTGCCAGAGTCTGGAGGAAGACTGGGGAGAAGGAAATGCCAAAATGCCAGAAGTCCAGTGTCAAGTACCCACAGTCAGTGATGGTCTGGGGTGCCGTGTCAGCTGCTGGTGTTGGTCCACTGAGTTTTATCAAGGGCAGGGTCAATGCAGCTAGCTATCAGGAGATTTTGGAGCACTTCATGCTTCCATCTGCTGAAAAGCTTTATGGAGATGAAGATTTCATTTTTCAGCACGACCTGCTCACCTGCTCACAGTGCCAAAACCACTGGTAAATGGTTTACTGACCATGGTATCAATGTGCTCAATTGGCCTGCCAACTCTCCTGACCTGAACCCCATAGAGAATCAGTGGGATATTGTGAAGAGAACGTTGAGAGACTCAAGACCCAACACTCTGGATGAGCTAAAGGCCGCTATCGAAGCATCCTGGGCCTCCATAAGACCTCAGCAGTGCCACAGGCTGATTGCCTCCATGCCACGCCGCATTGAAGCAGTCATTTCTGCCAAAGGATTCCCGACCAAGTATTGAGTGCATAACTGTACATGATTATTTGAAGGTTGATGTTTTTTGTATTAAAAACACTTTTCTTTTATTGGTCGGATGAAATATGCTAATTTTGTGAGATAGGAATTTTGGGTTTTCATGAGCTGTATGCCAAAATCATATGTATTAAGACAATAAAAGACCTGAAATATTTCAGTTAGTGTGCAATGAATCTAAAATATATGAATGTTAAATTTTCATCATTACATTATGGAAAATAATGAACTTTATCACAGTATGCTAATATTTTGAGAAGGACCTGTATATATATATATACATCTGTATGTATACATCTCAGATAACTTCTCGTGTCAACAAATGCTACTTACATTCACACTTCCACTTAATGTGAAACCAAATTTCATGCTTGTTTGATTTTGTTTTGGCAGTTTAGAAAGCACCCCAGTGACATTGCCCATTTTGATTTCTGCTGTGCTTGCATTGCCCATCAGGCTCACTTTGAAAACAAGATCTTTCATGATAGCTCTGTAAAGCAAATAACAGTTTAGCTTTAGCTGACTTATGTAGTGACACAAAAAAGCCTATAGATTTTATATCATCCCTACATTATTAAGATTAATAACTGAGATATTTACCCTGCTTCAGCTCCATTTATAGGCCTGTTTAAAGCATCAACAATTAAAATTGTCTCTGGCTTTTTCCCTGGTAGAATACAAGATATGGTTTTTTTGCAAGATGTTGGTTGTTTTAATTGGATATCATAATTTGTCTTTTTTGAACCTGCAAACACACACACATATATATACACATGTTGTTAATCATATGCTTCCTGAAATTTGCTTAAAATGCACTAATAAAGAAAACAATACCGTGACATTTTTCTTCTTCAAGGTTGAAAGTTTTTCCACACAGGCCCTCCTTACTCAGCCTGATATTCTTGCCACCTTAAAACAAAACATCAGACCTGGTTGGGAGCAATGTTTTTATTTACAAACTCAGTGCTAATGGGCAAGCTTACCTGGTCTCAAGCACCTGTGAAGATTTAGGATAAAACCTGTAGGAAAACATGACATGCTTTATTAAAAGAGAAAACCGTCTGAAGAAATGAGAAATATGTAACCTTTTTACCACTAGGGGGCAACCTTTCCCCACTGTTGTTCATCACCGGAGGCCTATTTGATGAGCTATAGAGAATTGAGGGCATACATGAGGAATTAAAAGTGTTCAGCAACACTACGATGTCTTGGTTCTCGAGAGACATATTATTCAGAGTCAGGGTGCTATTGAAGCTGCTGTCCTGACGTATTGGGCAAATAAAATTGTTGCAACAGCCTGAAAATACAGTAAGTCACAAGTATTTAGTTACCAAGATGGAACGTTTCATGGTTGTATCTATAGCAGACCAAGAAAACCTTACCGCTGTTGTTTTCTTTTGGCTGAATGTTAAAACAAAGCTGAGTTTCACTCTCGTTTTTAAAGATGGCAACTTGAAAACACAAAACCACAATATATTTAGTTTTTTTTGTTTGTTGTTGCTTTAATTATATCCACTTTAAGAACAGCTTTTCACAAAGTAAACCCAAGCTTACTTGATGGAAAACTTGCATTAGTATAGGTAGCACTGATAAACAGCATGTTTCTGATTTTCTCCGAGTCTGTAATAAACACCAAATAAATCAATGAATGAATAAATGTTAAAAGTAAAACAAATACATATCCATCACCATAGCACTTTTGTTACTTACTTGATGCTTCGCAAATGTGGTACTGGAGCAAAAATCCCAAAAAGAGAATAAATATCTTTAAAGCTAACATCCAGTGATGAGTTACAACTGACAGTGACATTTTCGGAGAATACAAGAACAATTAACTTGATCAAAACGGGAGGTTACGTGCGCCTTTAAGTCCTGCTTTGATGAACAGCTGCTTCTTTTACATGATTCAGATGAATTCTGCATTGCCTTCTGTTACCAAGCATATATCCCTACGTGGTATCATATTCACCCTATTTCACTTGCAAATATAACATCACTATCCCACACAGTTTAGCAATTTCCCTGTATTGCGACTGATAGAGGGCCTGCTTATGTTATGATGTACCAGTTTTTCTCTTTAATGAATTTTTGTAGTCACCAATTTGTTAATTCTGCCAGAACTTTCTTGAGGCCAACTGAAAGTCCGTCTTCTTAGCTTCTCCTAATCCCCCTCCGTGCCTGAGTTTTTGCTTCTGCAACCACAGAGTTCACAGTCCTTCTGGCAACCAAGTACCAGTCTGCTGTTTCAGGAGTCCCCAGAGTCAACCAAGTTCTAAGGTCTTTGTTAAGCTTGACTGCTTCCATCGGTCCTTTGGGTTCCATCCCAACCATTACAAATGACCTCAAAGCCCCAGCTTCTGGAAACCACATCTGCAGTGGAGGCCCTGAACATGATGGTACAATTAGATAATCAATCATTGATCTTTTAGCCCAAGGCAGCCTTTTGCCAATGACACTCATAAATAACCTTAACCACCTCTTACTGGATCAAGGTGTTTGTTGTGGACATGGTATGTATGGCACACAAGTCCAACAACAAAACAACACTTGGGTTCAGATTGATGGGGCTCATTCCTCCCTACTACGCCCCTCCAGATAACTCCATCATGGGCATTTAAGTTAACCAGGGACTGAATAATCCCTAAGTGGTACTCTTTCCTGGACAGCATCAAGACACGCTAAGAAGACATTCCTAATTGGTGTACGTGCAAAATAACATCAGCCATCTTAAACCTACAAAGAGGTTCTGTCTCAGCTACTGAGGAAACCTCCATCACCAAGGCATTCAGCTGGGGGCTTGTGAGCATCCTAGCAACCACCTGAGGAGCTGAATGTGACTAGACTGATCACACTGGCATGATTGGTATGCTCCTTGAAATTTGCTTTCCAATCTCAGATTTCAAAAGCTGAATAATATTCTTCTAAAGGAAACTGGTACATATTTTGGGGACAGCCCATTCTTTTATTCCCATTCCTGAACCCTTTCGCTATTTATTTTATTGATTAAAGATCCCTATAGAAAAAAAAGTTTTTTTTAATATATTTTCAAGTCTTTCCTACTCTTAGAATTTTTCCCCCCAAAGGTTCAAAGCTCTGTTTCACAAAAATAAATCTTATTTATATATAAAGCAGTTTTTTAAAATTAGGTATTTATAATAAAACAAATGAGGCATGTATTTGGGTAAAAACACCACCCAATATACACCCTATGTGAAATATAACTGCCTCCCTTTTTAAATTAGTAATTAACTCTGATTAACCAAATTTTGTTTCAAAGATCTGTGAAATTTTGGTAGCCACGTTCAAAAAGCAACACATCATTCCTCAATCTTAAGAAATTCAAGAAAAGAAACAAAGTCATTTACACATATCAGTCTGAACATTGTTAAGGATTTTGGACTCCAGCAAAACACAGCGAGAACCATTATTCAGAAATAGAGAAAACATGCAACAGCAGTAAACATTACCAGGAGTGCAGAAACTACCAAATTTGCTCAATGGGGGATCGAAACTCATCAAGGAGGTCACAAAAGTATCCAGAGCGACATCTGAAGCTCTGCAGACCTCACTTGCCTACCTTAAGGCATTGTTTATAATTTAACATAAGAAAGAGACTGGGCAAAAATTGTACCGAAGAGAGAGATCCACTGTGAAAACCAACACTGACCAAAGAACACAAAGACATGACTGACATCTGTCATAAAACATCTTAAAGATCCACAAGACTTCTGGGAAAATAGACTGTAGACTGACAGAACAAAAGGTGAACATTTTGTGTAAAACAAGCATTTAAGAAAAAATAAAAAGAAAGATCACAGCGATAGTCAAGTATGGGGACCTGGATAACTTAGAGCAATTAAAGGAACCACCTTAAACAGACCGTTTATGCTCGATAACCCTCCAACGGGGCTGAAATTAAACAATTCTGCAAAAAAAGCGGGACAAAATTATTCCAGAGTCAAATAAACTATCCCTTTTCACATGGTTTAACTTTTCTACCCTAATGAATATATTTTTAATTCAGAACAGCTTTTTGTATTTACACATGTTGCCTTTGTCTGATTTCAACATTTTTTCAATGATCTGAAACATTTGTGTGACAAAAAGAAAGAAAAAAAAAAATCCAGAATCTGTAAGTGAGAATGCTGTTTGACTGCACTGTACTTTACAAGTTTATACTGAAAGTAGTTTTTCCATTAACAAATATTACCCTTCTTTCTGCTTTCTGTCTATATGTACGATATTGCATTTAAAACAGAAATCTAAGAAGTACGTCCAGCTAAAATTTGCATGATCAAACATGTCATGTCTTCCTAAAAGTGATGTGACGCAAATGAAGTAAACAAATAGCTGCCAGCAGTACCTGTTTGCATTTTAAAATGAAAGACTTAATTTATAACTGAACATGGAGACAGTTGTCCCTTTGTGCCCTTAACTAAATGGGGAATACATTGGAATTAATTATAAAAACATTAACATAAAAAAAACCCTGCATTTCTAAATAAAGCTACTTGGTCAAGTATTATATTTATAAAATCTGTTTAGAGAGTAAATTTATTTGAAGACCACTTCAAAATAGTTTATTGGAAGTCCAATTCAGTAAAAGTTACTTTAAACAATTTTGGGTCAACATGATTAATAAATTGCTTTTAAATTCTGAAAGTCAAAACATTTACAAAAAATTGCCACTCCTGCAATGCATGTCATCTATATTATAATGTATAGCTGTTGCCCTAGATTAAATGTACTGCTTGGTAGCGGATGACTGTGATAAGAATGTGGAGTTATGTTTACTTTACCTAGGTAATTTGTGGTTTGACAATTTCAGCCACATCTACGTCACAGTTCTCCACCTCTTTCACTTTTGCAGCACACTTCAAAACTGGCTAAAACCTTTTTGCAGGCAATATAAAAGCATTGCAGAGACCAAAGACGTTGTCCCATATAGTTTTTATTGAATATATAAAAGTAGGTCAATTTATTATACATCTTAAATTTTTGTCTGTTTGGACAAGGTTGAGGACATTTAAATTGTTGTTTTGTTAATGCATTTTTATTGAATTGTAAGTGTGAAAACACTTTTGCCTCTTATCAGCCCCGTCAGCAGTGAGGGGACAAATGCCCCTTTTCTACTGGCTTAATTTGGCCCCACTCAGCCCCCTTTGCGAGCGTTTCCATTACTGGTTTTCTGTACCGGTACCTACTTTTTTGGTCCCTGCTCCTGAGCAGGTACATGCGACGTGAACAGACTGCTGGTCACTGATTGGCCATGGGACCAGGAAATAAGGAAACGAGGAAATAAGAAGGTTTTTGCCAAGGTAGTGCAGGGAAAGTTAATAAAGCTCAAGAGCGACTACAATATTCATCATAAACCATGCCTGAAGGCTGAAAGAAAAGAAAAACCCACATCAGGTTTCTGAATTGCACGCATGTGTGGCACTCTCTACATCGGATCAGACGGGAGGAAGACACCGCTGAATCCGCACAGCATGAATATCCAATATTCAACCTAAAACTAACTTCAATGCGGTCAAAAGTCAGAGGTTTTGCACTTTAAAGTCCTTGTCTTTGTTTTTTTGCCATGGCCGAGACACAAACTTCCTCAAAAAGCCCAAAATTTTAACTTCTTCAGGCAAACTTTGGAGCATTACAAATCCAGACCCACTTCTCCTGCTACACTCCCGATACACTCCCGATACATACTCCACACACAACACACTTTTTAAAACCCCCTGAGCCCTAATTTATAAGTTCTGGCTGGGCTGTGTTCCAGGTAATTATCCCAGTGGATCATTTTATATATGAAATAAACATATAGAAGACATTCCTGCACATACCATAATACAAAGATTATTTGTTTTTTGTTTATTTATGTTTTTATTTTCTATTTATGTATTTCTTCTTTATCATTTCCCTCAGATTAATGTGGCAATGTCTCACAGTAACATTAATAGCGGAACAGCGCACTACACTGACGGCTGGAGGCGGAGCCTCAGCTGGTATAGCTCCAGCCGTCAGTGGGTCAGTGGAAACACAACAGGTACTGTACAGACTAGAGAAAGACCAAGTGGAGCGGAGCCGCACAGCTCAAAAAGAGCCAGTGGAAAAGGGGCAAAAGAGGTCTGTTGTCCTGTGCCCAGGGTAGGGGGGGAGGGACCAGGATTGAGGATGGGAAGTGGGGCCAAGAATCGGTAAGGGTGCCCAGTCTGCAGTCTGAAAGCCAGAGCAGTGCAGACGAAGGCAATGCAGGAGCGCCTTGGAGGAGAGAGACACACTCAGGCTTACAACTTTGTGATGACCCAACCCCAAGCATTCTTTGGAAGAGAAAAATTATATGTGGAGGGATGATATCTGTGAATCTACAATGTCAGCGTCAGCACATAGACCCTAAAGATTTAGACTACAAGAGTTTCACCACCATAAAACACCTAATAGCTCTACATGGTTTTAATTTGTACAATGTGCTGCGTAATTAATGAAGTCATGTGATATTCTCATGCAATAGTCCAATTTTATAAACTACTACTACTAATGGAGTTTAAACAAAAATTCAACATGGAAAACTCACCATCACCTCCAGCTTCGTCTAATTACTCCTCCATGCGGCTCTGCTCCACCAATCAGCATCAAGTCTGCATTTCTCCCCGGCCAATCATCCTTCAAGGCTCCGCTTCAAAAGATCTTCATCCATGGAACCCTCCGTTCTGCAGCTGAACTTTGACCCTCCTCCACCCCATCTCCACCATTTGGTTTCCAAACTCCTTCCAAATCTCCTCAGGCCTCCACTCCACCACCAGGATCAGATCCCAGGGGGAAGACATCTCTAAATCTAACCCTAAGATGTTCATTCAAGCGCACGTCATTCTGAGCATTCACGTCTTCCACCAGGGTCTGAGCACCAAAGAAATAAACATTCACTAATCAACTTTTCTAATTGCATCCCTGTCTTCTCTTTGTGAGTCTTTCCAGGTTGAAATACTACTACTACTACAACAACTACTACTAATAATAATAATAATAATAAATATGTCCTTGGATAGCTACTAAAGCATTTAAATTACTGAAACGTAGTGAGTAATTTTAATAATACTATCTACAGAACACATTTTCTTAAAACTGGGATACATTGGCTCTAAAATTGTTTTGATTGTTGATGCTCACCAACCTATGGGGTTTTCTTACTTACTATTTTAATCAACTCATCCCAATTTTTACTTCTTTATATATCTAACTTTTTTGTTGTAGCATTTTTCTAAACCTCATTTACATTTTGGTCAGAATAAAATCTGCTTCAATCCATTTGTTTCAAGATTGTCTTATTGGAATTACCCAGACAATTTCTGTTGCATTTTGATTTTTTAAACAACTTAATTTGAGAGACAACCAATCACAAATGTTTTAAGCTGGATTAGGGTTATTCTATGGTCTGAATAAGTATGAATCAAAAATTAGCACACTGTTGACAGTGATTTTGAGTTTTAATAAAGTCTTCAGGCATTTAATAGACTCCCAACATCAGTGAAATTTACAAAGAGAACAGAACTGCTTGCAAAAATGTTTATTTCATTAACATCAATCAATATTTACCATTTATAATGTATGTGTTCTTTTTCTGTATTAGTTCAGACAGCACACATTGCAGCATGCTTTTATTCTGAAATAGTTTTTAAAAAAAATGTCATTTATGGAGTCCTCGTGGCCTACTTGGTTGTTTTTTTTTATCTTTAATTTTCTAACATTATCACTCAAGTGTTGCACCTTTTTTTTTCTCTTTACGTGTCCTGTCCGGCAGAGTAGCACTCAGAATTGTTGTCTGAGTGCCAAGAAGAAGCCCAACAGATTTACTTCCACAGGTGGAGCATTACGGCTTATGCTATAATGTTCCGCTTAATGTATAACAGTACAGACCAATAGTTTAGACACACCTTCTCATTCAAAGAGTTTTCTTTATTTTCATGACTATGAATATTGTAGCTTCACACTGAAGGCATCAAAACTATGAATTAACACATGTGGAATTATATACTGAACAAAAAAGTGTGAAACAACTGAAAATATGTCTTATATTCTAGGTTCTCCAAAGTAGCCACCTTTTGCTTTGATTACTGCTCCTGTGCTCTTGGCATTCTGTTGATGAGCTTCAAGAAGTAGTCACCTGAAATGGTTTTCCAACAGTCTTGAAGGAGTTCCCAGAGATGCTTAGCACTTGTTGGCCCTTTTGCCTTCACTCTGTGGTCCAGCTCACCCCAAACCATCTCGATTGGGTTCAGGTCCGTTGACTGTGGAGGCCAGGTCATCTGGCATAGCAACCCATCACTCTCCTTCTTGGTCAAATAGCCCTTACACAGCCTGGAGGTGTGTTTGGGGTCATTGTCCTGTTGAAAAATAAATGATGGTCCAACTAAACGCAAACCGGATGGAATAGCATGCCGCTGCAAGATGCTGTGGTAGCCACGCTGGTTCAGTATGCCTTCAATTTTGAATAAATCCCCAACAGTGTCATCAGCAAAGCACCCCCACACCATCAAACCTCCTCCTCCATGCTTCACGGTGGGAACCAAGCATGTAGAGTCCATCTGTTCACCTCTTCTGCGGTGCACAAAGACACGGTGGTTGGAACCAAAGATCTCAAACTTGGACTCATCAGACCAAAGCACAGATTTCCACTGGTCTAATGTACATTCCTTGTGTTCTTTAACCCAAACAAGTCTCTTCTGCTCGTTGCCTGTCCTCAGCAGTGGTTTCCTAGCAGCTATTTTACCATGAAGGCCTGATTCACACAGTGTCCTCTTAACAGTTGTTCTAGAGATGTGTCTGCTGCTAGAACTCTGTGTGGCATTGACCTGTTCTTTAATCTGAGCTGCTGTTAAGCTGCGATTTCTGAGGCTCAGATGAACTTATCGTCCGCAGCAGAGGTGACTCTTGGTCTTCCTTTCCTGGGGCGGTCCTCATGTGAGCCAGTTTCTTTGTAGCGCTTGATGGTTTTTGCGACTGCACTTGGGGACATTTTCAAAGTTTTCCCAATTGTTCGGACTCACTGACTTTCATTTCTTAAAGTAATGATGGCCACTCGATTTTCTTTACTTAGCTGCTTTTTTCTTGCCATAATACAAATTCTAACAGTCTATTCAGTAGGACTATCAGCTGTGTACTGTATCCACCTCCTGCACAACACAACTGATGGTCCCAACCCCATTTATAAGGCTTGAAATCCCACTTATTAAACCTGACAGGGCACACCTGTGAAGTGAAAACCATTTCAGGTGACTACCTCTTGAAGCTCATCAACAGAATGCCAAGAGTGTGCGGAGCAGTAATCAAAGCAAAAGGTGGCTACTTTGAAGAACCTAGAATCAAAGACATATTTTCAGTTGTTTCACATTTTTTTGTTCAGTATATAATTCCACATGTGTTAATTCATAGTTTTGATGCCTTCAGTGTGAAGCTACAATATTCATAGTCATGAAAATAAAGAAAACTCTTTGAATAAGAAGGTGTGTCCAAACTTTTGGTCTGTTGTATATATATATATATATATATATATATATATATATATATATATATATATATCGAAAAGGAGAAGCGGAGAAAGTGAGAGGTCGGTCAAAAAGGGAAAAGGGGGAGAATAGAGGAGAGAAAGAAAGATAAAGAGAATACAAGATACTAGAACATTGCTTCTAGACCTGCAGAAACATAAATAACAACAGCAATGTTACCAAAAAGTGCACAGTACTAATGAATGTAAGATGTATTTGGTGGTAACTGTCACCTAGGAGAGCCCTAGGCGAATGACCCAGCAGCCACAGTGCAGAAGCCCGAGGGAGCTGCAGCAAGGAACCCACAGGCCCCGCTGGCAACAGTCTACGCCGGAGTAGATCAAGCCGTGGACCCAGAGATCCTGAGGCACATCACCCTCCAAAGCAGAGGCCTGACAGAGCCAGGAGGCCCAGGCTCCTGCAAGCAACCACCAGGAGTGAGCCGACACGCAACAAACCACCCAGCTGCAGACACTGAGAACCACCAATACACCAGCAGGCAGAGACACCAGCCACCGGCAGGGAGTGTGGCGGGAAGGAAATAGGCTGAGCCACGAGGCGTAGCTGCCCAAGATCCAACCTGACATAAAAACAGGTGCACACAGTCACAATCACACATTCCCACCCCTGTTTTTCATAAAAACACTCACACCCACACACCTAATGTAAAGACGCACAACACTCCCGATACATACTCTATACTCCCAGGTCCAGGTGCCGACACCACAGAGGGGCAACTGGTCCCCGGATCCAGGAGGCGGTACCTTTCCTTCTGGGGTGGAGACAGGCAGACTGCACCAGCCCACACTAGTGCTGGCATCGCCCAAACCTGAACAACCCTGGCCCAGACACCAACCCCCGCTCCCATCCCAGCCCCCAACGACCCCATCCCCATCCAGAGAGGGGGCCATGGACAAAAGAGGGGTCTACCTGGCCCAAACAAGGCCGCCAACCAGAGCCATCCCAGGACGAAAACAGTCCCAACCCCCAATGAATTCCAATCGAAACCCCATGAACTCCCCATGAACCCCAACATGAATTCCCCCACAGGGCCACTCCCAACCAGGACACAGATATCAAACACATGCCCTTGAACCCAAATGCCATGGATCCTCTCCCTACAGGGGCACACCCACACAGAGGAGTACTACCCTCGAAAAGCCGATGAAGACACATCCACACAGCATCAGCTCCACAAACAGCCCCGCTCCAAGCCCCTCTGCCACATCCTGCCATCCCAACACACAGCGTGCCACGACGGCAAGGAAAGGCCCCTCGCAACACCATCCCAGCCCCAGCCCACAAGCACAACAGAGCAGACACCACCGAGCACCGTACTCACAACAGACCCCCTGACCTTGCCTTGCACCAAGATGGGACAAACTCACCCGACAAGAGATCCCCAGCCGGCGGCCCCCACCATGCCCCCGCATCCAAGCAAACACACCACATTGCTGCCACTGCAACGACCAGGAACAAACGCCAACCAGCTTAGCTCTGCCGCCGCCACTTAGCCAATCCAAATGCCAGTGACCACACATCTAAAAAGAGGACACAACCCCTCCAGAGGAGTTGCACCTTGAAAAATCAAGAAAGAATTTTAAATGTCACCTTATGATATATATAATCTATATTTATTTGAAAATCTCTTAAGTGATTCAATTAAATGTAAAAATTATGCTTATTGCAATGTTTATTTAAGGATTTAATAGTTGTTTTTCAGTGGGCCACGTGCTTGTCATATACACCCTAACATTTGATTGGTTAACCTTCACAACATTTCCTCTTCATCAGCCCCACCTACACACTTACCCTCCCTAAAGTGCACTCAAGTTACATGCTATGTTTTCATGGTGCACTACAGCAAACGCAAACACAAAATACAAGGGTTGGACAATGAAACTGAAACACCTGGTTTTAGACCACAATAATTTATTAGTATGGTGTAGGGCCTCCTTTTGGGGCCAATACAGTGTCAATTCATCTTGGGAATGACATATACAAGTCCTGCACATTGGTCAGAGGGATTTTAAGCCATTCTTCTTGCAGGATAGTGGCCAGGTCACTATGTGATACTGGTGGTGGAAAACGTTTCCTGACTCGCTCCTCCAAAACACCCCAAAGTGGCTCAATAATATTTAGATCTGGTGACTGTGCAGGCCATGGGAGATGTTCAACTTCACTTTCATGTTCTTCAAACCAATCTTTCACCAGTCTTGCTGTGTGTATTGGTGCATTGTCATCCTGATACACGGCACCGCCTTCAGGATACAATGTTTGAACCATTGGATGCACATGATCCTCAAGAATGGTTCGGTAGTCCTTGGCAGTGACGTGCCCATCTAGCACAAGTATTTGGCCAGGAGAATGCCATGATATGGCAGCCCAAACCATCACTGATCCACCCCCATGCTTCACTCTGGGCATGCAACAGTCAGGGTGGTACGCTTCTTTGGGACTTCTCCACACCGTAACTCTCCCGGATGTGGGGAAAACAGTAAAGGTGGACTCATCAGAGAACAATACATGTTTCACATTGTCCACAGCCCAAGATTTGCGCTCCTTGCACCATTGAAACTGACGTTTGGCATTGGCATGAGTGACCAAAGGTTTGGCTATAGCAGCCCGGCCGTGTATATTGACCCTGTGGAGCTCCCGACGGACAGTTCTGGTGGAAACAGGAGAGTTGAGGTGCACATTTAATTAAGTCATGATTTGGGCAGCCGTGGTTTTATGTTTTTTGGATACAATACGGGTTAACACAACATCCCTTTCAGACAGCTTCCTCTTGTGGTTCGTCCTTCTTGGTGGTATGCTGACATTACCCTGGATACCGTGGCTCTTGATACATCACAAAGACTTGCTGTCTTGGTCACAGATGCGCCAGCAAGACGTGCACCAACAATTTGTCCTCTTTTGAACTCTGGTATGTCACCCATAATGTTGTGTGCATTTCAATATTTTGGGCAAAACTGTGCTCTTACCCTGCTAATTGAATCTTCACACTCTGCTCTTACTGGTGCAATGTGCAATCAATGAAGAGTGGCTACCAGGCTGGTCCAATTTAACCATGAAACCTAACACACTAAAATGACAGGTGTTTCAGTTTCATTGTCCAACCCCTGTACAGGTCCTTCTCAAAATATTAGCATATTGTGATGAAGTTCATTATTTTCCATAATGTAATGATGAAAATTTAACATTCATATATTTTAGATTCATTGCACACTAACTGAAATATTTCAGGTCTTTTATTGTCTTAATACGGATGATTTTGGCATACAGCTCATGAAAACCCAAAATTCCTATCTCACAAAATTAGTATATTTCATCCGACCAATAAAAGAAAAGTTTTTTTAATACAAAAAACGTCAACCTTCAAATAATCATGTAGTTATGCACTCAATACTTGGCCGGGAATCCTTTTGCAGAAATGACTGCTTCAGTGCGGCGTGGCATGGAGGCAATCAGCCTGTGGCACTGCTGAGGTCTTATGGAGGCCCAGGATGCTTCGATAGCGGCCTTTAGCTCATCCAGAGTGTTGGGTCTTGAGTCTATCAACGTTCTCTTCACAATATCCCACAGATTCTCTATGGGGTTCAGGTCGGGTGAGTTGGCAAGCCAATTGAGCACAGTGATACCATGGTCAGTAAGCCATTTACCAGTGGTTTTGGCACTGTGAACAGGTGCCAGGTCGTGCTGAAAAATGAAATCTTCATCTCCATAAAGCTTTTCAGCAGATGGAAGCATGAAGTGCTCCAAAATCTCCTGATAGCTAGCTGCATTGACCCTGCCCTTGATAAAACACAGTGGACCAACACCAGCAGCTGACACGGCACCCCAGACCATCACTGACTGTGGGTGCTTGACACTGGACTTCTGGCATTTTGGCATTTCCTTCTCCCCAGTCTTCCTCCAGACTCTGGCACCTTGATTTCCGAATGACATGCAGAATTTGCTTTCATCCGAAAAAAGTACTTTGGACCACTGAGCAACAGTCCAGTGCTGCTTCTCTGTAGCCCAGGTCAGGCGCTTCTGCCGCTGTTTCTGGTTCAAAAGTGGCTTGACCTGGGGAATGCGGCACCTGTAGCCCATTTCCTGCACACGCCTGTGCACGGTGGCTCTGGATGTTTCTACTCCAGACTCAGTCCACTGCTTCCGCAAGTCCCCCAATGTCTGGAATCGGCCCTTCTCCACAATCTTCCTCAGGGTCCGGTCACCTCTTCTCGTTGAGCAGCGTTTTCTGCCACACTTTCTCCTTCCCACAGACACTGAGGTGCCTTGATACAGCACTCTGGGAACAGCCTATTCGTTCAGAAATTTCTTTCTGTGTCTTACCCTCTTGCTTGAGGGTGTCAATAGTGGCCTTCTGGACAGCAGTCAGGTCGGCAGTCTTACCCATGATTGGGGTTTTGAGTGATGAACCAGGCTGGGAGTTTTAAAGGCCTCAGGAATCTTTTGCAGGTGTTTAGAGTTAACTCGTTGATTCAGATGATTAGGTTCATAGCTCGTTTAGAGACCCTTTTAATGATATGCTAATTTTGTGAGATAGGAATTTTGGGTTTTCATGAGCTGTATGCCAAAATCATCCGTATTAAGACAATAAAAGAACTGAAATATTTCAGTTAGTGTGCAATGAATCTAAAATATATGAATGTTAAATTTTCATCATGACATTATGGAAAATAATGAACTTTATCGCAATATGCTAATATTTTGAGAAGGACCAGTATATGCACAGTTTGTGATGGTTAAAGGTTGTGCACATGAGCACAAGAGGGGACTGTACTCCATTCTTTTTTACTTTGTTTGCCTCACCCTTCTAGTACGAGTTAGTTTTTTCATCTGCAGAAATACACAGATGACTCTGCAGTTGTCGGGTGTATCAGGGATGAACAATAGACTGAGTAGAGAACTGGTGGACTGCTTTGTGGCATGGTGTCATAACAATTGTCCAATCTAGAATTTGGACAAAACAAAGGAGCTTATTATAGATTTCAAGAGAAACAGTAATATGTAAAACACAATTTCCATCATAAAAAAAGAAGAGAATGTGATGGAGGAGTATATAAATACCTTGGGGTTCGCTTAGACAACATACTGGAATGAAGACAGAACCGTGAGGCTGCATACAGGAAGATCCATAGCTGACTATACTTAATAAGGAAACTAGGGTATTTCAGTATTTGAACCAAGGTACTACGTATCAAAGATGCTCACAACTCATTTTTTCCAAGTCCAAGTCAAGTATCAAGTCTCTAATGGCTAAAACACAAATTTTCTCATAAAGTCCATGACATGGCAGGAAGTGCTTTTATATTGATATATTTCAGCTGGATATTTTAAACTCTTGCAGATTGTTTAGCAGCGAGAAAATGTCAGAGGTAGGTTTAAGTTTATTTTGTCATTTGTCATTAATCCAAAGTAATACAGGTTTCATTTGGAGAGACATTTATGTGGTCATTGTTGTGTAGTATTGTGACTATGAATCTGAATATATTATTTAATATTTAATATTAACACCTTAATATTTTATCAAATAATATTTTGGTCTGTTAAGGGTTGTCCTGTGAATACCAGCCCAGTAAGGCAGTGGTATTAGGACAAAAATCGAAAAGGGTGAGCCAAGCTCTGACATTCTTGAACAGCAAAACTCTGCACACACATGGAATGAATTCACACATTTTCTTAAAATACAAGAATTTATTAACAAAAATAAGTCAACTCAAAATCAAACATATATCAACAAACTCTTCACTATGCTAAAACAATCCAACTAAACAACCAAGCAGAATTAAAGAATAGGGTAGACTAATGGGCTATGTACAATATAAACAAGTTGATTAAAGATGGTTGAAACCATGACTAAAAGAGTGATGCAACATTACCATGCAATGTTTATGTTTGAGAACCAAGGATTATCTTGAAGACTCTGGAAGTGAAGTTAAGTTAGTCTTGGAACCAACTTGGGCAATAATCAGCAAACGTTTAGACAACTCTTCACAATGCAAGATCAGATAAAATATTATTTTATTAAAGTAATGTTTTAAAGAATGATCTGCTGAATAAAACCAACCTTCTGGATGACTAATTATAAATGGTGTCTCATTAACTGCCTTTATTAAAATAATATTTAAAGTAATATTATTAAGAAAATACTAAAATATTTAAGGAAATATTTTGGAAAAGAGCCAAATCTTTCTGGAGAAATGGGGCTTAATGGTGATTACTTAGTTATCAAGTTTAGTAAAATAATGTTCTTAGGGAATTATTATTTACTGGACTGAAAACTAAACCTTTCTTGGTAAATATTATTTGGCAGGCAAGCATGTGTTCTTAGCTGTTAGCAGTTAAAGCTAACAAAAGAAGCTGATAGCTTAGTACCACAATCAAACACACACATTTAAAATACCGTTAATAAAAGGGTTAAATGCATAAGCGCGGATGACGTGTTATGATCAATCTTCTGTGTTTAAAGTCACCCTTTAAATAAAGTTTGTCTTAACTTTAAAAAACACACAAACACAGAACACAACGGAGCATGTGTGCCACAGATAGCCTGCTAGCACTAAGATAGCAGAGTTTCACAAACAAAACCAAACTTCATAAAATGAAAATCGTTTAGATCATTTCATCCTAAATCACTTTTCTCTGCCCAAACCTAACCTCATGAACCGTGCTGAGGAAACGTTGTCCGGGGCGACAAAGTTTGAAGAAACTCTGTGAACAAAAGGTTAGCTATAGCTAACCTCCGGAGCTGTGGCTGGTGGCTCGTTCTGTCGGGCCGACCAAACTCCACGTTACCACGGTGATGCGGTCTCTGTTGTCCTCCTTGAGACTGGGAAACCGCTCCACTTGGCAACGTAGAGACAGCGTCTCTGCAGGGAATTCTCAGCAAACAGTTTGCTTTTAGTAGAGAGAAAAGTCAAGCAACGCTTGTACCTTAATTATTCCCGTTCTTGAATGAATACCGGATACACAGACAGCAATTCATTTATACTTAACTTTGTGCATATGATCGATGATCGTATGACACCCTTGAATCCAGTTGAAGAGTTATGTCTGTTTGCCAGTAAAGCGGGGTCCGGATGGAAGAGACAGGGTGTAGCAAGAGCGGTGCTTTTAGTTGGACAGTGACGTCACAGGAAGTTCTCATTTACCCCGTTTCCTGGCTGTGCCGGAAGTAGGTTAATGCAATTTATTTTGAAAGTTCCAGAAAAGTCTGTTCTGGCCTTTCACGTTGTAACCATGGTTGTGGTCCCAACAGTAGCTACAGCTAACATGAGCAGATCGTTATGAGCCATTAACAGCCTTTAATCCACCAATATCACCGGCTAATAATCTGTGCATCTTTTCACAGTTAAACATGTGCAACAGCTGCAGCTGCAGTCTGGTTTCCTTTCAAATCAAATCTGAGGCCCTGTTTATACAACAATGATCCATTGAAAACTGAATTATTTTTTTCCATTTCTGTTTACACATTTACATAACAACATTTTATTTACAAACAGCATTCACGCTGCAATAGAAGAGATGAGAAAATGGTATGACATATTGCCACTAGTTGGCGCTATGTTCTTTGAAACTCAATAACATGAGCAGACACTTCCTGCTTACAAAACGGGCAGAAATAGAGCACTTTGTTGGAAAACAGTTGTTAGATTCAAAAGAGTCAGCAGCATAAGTACTCCGCAATCCGCCATTGTTATTGTTATCTTTATCTTCTGTGGGTTTTAAACTGGTCAGCAGCCATTATGTTGTGCGGGTGCACATCCATTTCTATAGATTTCGATTATACTGCGCATGAGCCAAGATTTCCCCATAAGAGAGATTAAATTTTTTTCAATCTAAATGACAACAAAAACTGTGGCATTGTCAAACCATTACACTCTGGAACTTCTTATCCAATCTGGATAAGGGGTCAGCAACCTTTACAACCCTAAGAGCCATTTTCCCTTTGGTCCAGCTAAATGAAATTTATTTACTGTCACCATAGCAACAGGACTCTTCAGAATAAAATAGCTTGTTATCATACTTACTATAGTGAGTTCGATTAGATTTCTAAATTAATAACAATTTAAAAACAATTAATTTTCTTATTTCTGTTTTTATGTTTAATATGTTTTGCTCAATGGGACATACATTTTTTTAAGATAAAGCACAAAAAATTACATAATGAAAAAGAATGTTCCTCACACTATTAGTGTCATTCTTTATGGAAATGGTATGTGTATTAAAACAGCTAGGGAAATTTGCTAAAGCTAGCATTTTCAGCATTATTACCTTTGCCTTGCCTTTACAATTTAAAACATTTCTTTAATATTTTGCATTTTTGGTCAAAGTTCCACATGCGGCTCTGGAGCTGCAAATTGCGGACCCCTGCTCTAGAGCCTCTAGAGAAGATTGTTCCAAGAAGGATGCTTCATAAAATGAAGAACATAATGGACAACATTGACCATCTTGTAATGAGACTATATTTCAACAATAGAGTGTCAGAGATTGTTGGTTTGATGGACCAATGTGCAGACCAGAGCATGGGAGACACATGTTGAGTTGAATGGTTATTTAAAAACTAAACCTGGTAACTTAAACGGAGCATAAACATGGGCTGACTGGGCCTGACAAGCAGAGATGTGGAGCAGGTAATTAACAGGAGGATCCAGTGGTGAGCAACGGAAACCAGAGAGTATAAATAAAGTGGCAGGGAGGAGAAATGACCTATGAACCAAAAGATCTAATCAGGTGGAATGTGGAGCAGCTGGTGGCAGGGACAATGCAAAGCAACTGGAGGAAGGAGGTTATTTACACAGATGAGAAGGAACATGGAGAAATCCAGGGAAGTTACCTAAATTTCTAAACACAAGAATGAACCATAAAACCTAATTTAAAAAGAAAAACACCAACTAAACAGTGAAGTGCTGAGAAACAGAAACTCAAAACACAAACACCTAACACTGGAAGATCATGACATGAGTGTTTTCAGTCAGAGGCTTTTTTTAAATATGTGGTAATACAGAAAAAGGAGATCATTCTTGCCTACAGCCATCACCATTTGCAATGATTCTGAATCAATACAACAACACTTGTAGTTACTATGGTAGTTATTTATTTAATGTACTTAATATGTACTGTAAAATTACATTTTATTAGTTTTTTTCATGCTTTATTAACTTGCCTGATTGTGGCACTTTTGGTGCTTCAAACCAAATTAGTTTTGCTCTTACAGGAAGGGTTTTGATTCTAGGTGAGAGTAGAAGGAAATATTACTGCAGGTGTTTCCAATAAATCAACACTGCATGTCTGAGACAGATAATCCACATTGTGAATTGCTGGTCAGATTTCATATTATAAGGTGTTGAAAACAGGCTTCTAATATATTGTCGCTTTTAAAAGGTTTGTAGGACTTTAAGTACTGAAATTTTGAAATCAAGAACCGTGTATTTTATAAAATTTCCATCTTAAGATTTCAGCAGACTGTTTCATGTTCTTAAATGTCAGAAGGTTCCCAGCCCCCAGTGACTGTATTAGATGTTTGGCAGGTGTTTATATATACGAAGTATTACTGACCAGTCTTGACAGAAGTGTGAAATGGGGTTTATACCTCAGGGCCACTCAATAAACATGCAGAAAGGGTTGGCAGAGGGAGAAGTGGATTACAGAAGATGAACTTCATATGAACCTGCAGTGTGAAAAATGTGCTAATGCTGCCTCCTGGTGAAAATTTGACAGATGGTGCTACCGACACGTGTGATGAAATATTTAACACAGTGTAGGCTTAAATATTACAAAGGCTACTGTTGATCTGACAACTTCTGGTCTAAAAAATATAAATGTTACCATAATTATTTGGAAATTTGATCAAGTATAGATAAACTTACTGTGGCTGATCATTTAAAACAAACCCAACTTCCTTGTTGATGTGAACAGGTTGATAATATCTTTGGATTGAGCCTGGGAGGCTTCAAAGCCAATTACCAGCTCACAATAAACAAATTTAAGACTTGGTCATGGTCTGAATTGTCCTGGCTAGATTCATTTATGGCGTTTTTATTGACAGTTTGGAGTTAAGTTATTGAGCCATATGGTGATGTCATTATTGCCCTCATTAATGGCTTCTCACAATGAGCTTGTTATTGACACACATGTGGGCAGGGGAGAAATTCCACATTTCTGACCATTAAACATTCATTTAAATCATTTTCTATCAAAATATAGTGCAGATTGCACTTGGAATAAAGATAGTGATGGTTATTGTGAGTAATTTCTTTGATGGGTGTATTTTTGCTACTCAATAAAAAAGAAACACTTGTTTCCTGAAGTGATCTCAAATAAAGCTAAAGATATTTTATTATTCTTAACTGTTTTGTTGTTTTCTGCAGCAGTTTCACAGCACTGTGGGTATAGAGTCACAAGCTCTGTGCCGTATGGCAAATGAATATTTGATGTCCCTTAATGGATCTTTTGCTGTAACGCTGGAGCTTTTTTCTTCCCACCACAGAGAGCTTTAGCAGAGCTGTTTGGTCGGCATTCGTTTTGGAAAACTTCCCCGATGAATTTTGTTTGTCTGGTGGAGCAGCATTGCAGCTGCTGCTGTTCCAGCCATGGAGATTCCCAAGCAGACAACTGGTGGAAATTCTGGAGCTTCATGGTAGAACACAGCAGTTTTGTGTGCACACAGACTTTAAAATAAGATCCCTTACCCCTGCCTTGAACTTTTTCCTGAGGTCAACTGATCACCAAATGCAAGCCTTGACTACATTCCCACCAAAACATCTAGATATGTCAATATTTATTTGAAACAGGTATGAAACAATGTCAGTTCTAATCATGTTAAAGAGATTAAGATCTTAGCACAAGAGAGATTAGACCCTGCTAGTCTTTCCAATTAAAAAAGTGACATTGAGCCATTGCAGTTATACGTTTGCCGGATGACCTCATCCTCCATGTGGCGCAATCTATAACTATCTAGCAGAGACGTCATTTAGAGTAATGTTTCACTCTTGGCTTGGCAGTGTAAAATGATCTCGTAATCAAAGTGTTTGGGAGTATTAGGAGTTTCAGATGGAGGATATAAGAAGTAGGAGGAGCTGGCTCAGCCTCATGTTGGAATGTGGGATCTCCGACTGTGTCTTCTTGTTCAAAGCACCTGTTTTGTGTTGTGTTTGCATGTACAAGTCCCATTAAATGGTATTCTTTGAATTTTTTTAAGTTTTGCAACCTTAAATTACATTAATATACATCAACAACCATTGCCATGATAAAAAAATAACAAGGTTCTCAAGGATTACATCTTTCCTCCCCAGTGTGCAATCACCACACAAATTTAAAGAAGCAAGGAGATTCTGGATATTATCCAAATAATAGTTTATTTACCATCAGTGTGTTTAATCGCACATGTATTTCCTAATATTTTACTGATAATTTCAGTGAAAATGAGTTGAAGAAGTACAAACAAAATGAAACAAACTACAGACTACTACTACAAATGAGATGAGTTTTCTAAACAAGAAATTAATGTTTAAAATATTTTCTAAGCTTAATAAAGATTTAAATTTTCATCAAAAGCATGGTCTCTCTCTGGAATTTAAAAAAAAGAAGAGTGTTTACATTGTTTCCCTTTTTTTTTAAGATTTGGTTTTTTTTGCAGCACTAGTGGCCTTTATTTTTCTAGTATTATTTGATAGTAGATAGACAGGAAATGGGAACGAAGTGAGAGGGGAAGACATGCGACAAATGTTGCCAGCTCCGGGAATCAAACCCAGGACAGCCCCGTCAAGGACTAAGGCCTCCGTATATGGTTCGCACGCTTAACCACCTACACTACCAGCGCTGCTCCCCTACATTGTTTCCCTTTTTAACAAAAATCCGGTGTGTGGTGCATTTGTGTTTAACTGTGTTTACTCTGATACCACTAAATAAAGTTCAGAATAACCTATTTCCTTCAGAGGTTTGTAAGAGAATATGAGTAAACAAAAAGCATCATGAAGACCAGGAGACCAACTCCAGAGAAGATACAGAGATTCAAAGCTCAGGTGGGAAAATCTGTCAACAGGATAACTGTAAGTCATTTACTCCACAAATCTGGCCTGTATGGTTGAGTAGGAATTAAAAAAGTCATATAAAGTGCCGTTTGTAGTTTGCCACAAACCATGTAGATTCCCAACCTTTTTGACTTGTGTACCCCTGGAGCCATCTTGCTATACCACGGGCACCCCCTCCAGTGTGTCCACTAGGATGTTGGTGTTGGTGGTGGGGGGGTTTAACAGAAGGCAAAATATAATACAGTATATACATATATACAGGTCCTTCTCAAAATATTAGCATATTGTGATAAAGTTCATTATTTTCCATAATGTCATGATGAAAATTTAACAGTCATATATTTTAGATTCATTGCACACTAACTGAAATATTTCAGGTCTTTTATTGTCTTAATACGGATGATTTTGGCATACAGCTCATGAAAACCCAAAATTCCTATCTCACAAAATTAGCATATTTCATCCGACCAATGAAAGAAAAGTGTTTTTAATACAAAAAACGTCAACCTTCAAATAATCATGTACAGTTATGCACTCAATACTTGGTCGGGAATCCTTTTGCAGAAATGACTGCTTCAATGCGGCGTGGCATGGAGGCAATCAGCCTGTGGCACTGCTGAGGTCTTATGGAGGCCCAGGATGCTTCGATAGCGGCCTTTAGCTCATCCAGAGTGTTGGGTCTTGAGTCTCTCAACGTTCTCTTCACAATATCCCACAGATTCTCTATGGGGTTCAGGTCAGGAGAGTTGGCAGGCCAATTGAGCACAGTGATACCATGGTCAGTAAACCATTTACCAGTGGTTTTGGCACTGTGAGCAGGTGCCAGGTCGTGCTGAAAAATGAAATTTCATCTCCATAAAGCTTTTCAGCAGATGGAAGTATGAAGTGCTCCAAAATATCCTGATAGCTAGCTGCATTGACCCTGCCCTTGATAAAACACAGTGGACCAACACCAGCAGCTGACACGGCACCCCAGACCATCGCTGACTGTGGGTACTTGACACTGGACTTCTGGCATTTTGGCATTTCCTTCTCTCCAGTCTTCCTCCAGACTCTGGCACCTTGATTTCCGAATGACATGCAGAATTTGCTTTCATCCGAAAAAAGTACTTTGGACCACTGAGCAACAGTCCAGTGCTGCTTCTCTGTAGCCCAGGTCTGGGGAATGCGGCACCATCCGTATTAAGACAATGAAAGACCTGAAAAATTTCAGTTAGTGTGCAATGAATCTAAAATATATGAATGTTAAATTTTCATCATGACATTATGGAAAATAATGAACTTTATCACAATATGCTAATTTTTTGAGAAGGACCTGTATATATATATATATATATATATATATATATATATATATATATATATAGAGAGAGAGAGAGAGAGAGAGAGAACTTTCATAAGGAAAAAAAACTGAGATGGTCTTTGTGCATCTTCTACCTACTCTATTTATTTATAATTTCTATATCTTTATCTTTTTTACTTGGCTCTCCATCGTTCCCTATTTATCCATCTTTCTGTCTCTATCACATCTTTTATCTGTTTCTGTCTTTTTTCATCTTTATATATTGTCTTTCTTTATCTATCGATACGTCTGTCTGTCTGATTGATTGATTGATTGATTGATTGATTGGCTAATTGATTGGCTAATTGATTTATTGATTGATTGATTACCACTCTTATAGAGCCAGGGGGATTATTTCACCTTCGACAGCCAAGCCAGGTCAGAATCTTTATTCTGCGTTGACTGGACTTTAGCTGCATGTCAGAGGCAGGGCATGAAACACTTGGGCTATTTTGTGTACTTGTACCTTTGCCATATGTACCAGGAGTAGAAGAGTTAGCCCTGCTGCTACTCGCAAGAGAGGAAGTGCTGCCATCAAAACAAAGTTCGGCACTTTTAAATCTGCAGATATTCTTCCCTTCTTTCCAGGTTTTAGCGCATGTTTTTCTGTCCGCTCTCTCTACGCTGTTGGGAGCGTGTGTTCACCTGCTGGTGAGCATATGTAACTCAACGTGTCAGCGTCGACACAGAGTATGAGGAGTGTGTTTTAGTCCAGCTTTTGTCAAGTTTGGACATAAAAAGTAGAGTAGCGATGGTACAGGGACAGAAAGCGCTCAGGATGTGATCTATTAAAATGAATGACATCAACTTTGAAAACGTAGTATGCCTACCTTGTTGGCGGGGTGGAGCGCCACACTTGGATAAGTCCTCAATAAACAGACATTTAAAGAAAAACTCAGCAACAGAACACTTTCCCTTCTATAGTTATTTTATTGTGCCATTTTTGCTCTTTTGGTAGATAAAAGGTACGTTTCCACACAACCCCTGCTATGTGCTTAGTACCACTAGGGTTACTCCTGGTTGGGAATCATTGATGTAGGTGACACAGCAAACAGCTGGAAGGAGGTGCTCAGGTCTAATGAGACCCAAATCTGACTTTTTGACTAACATGCAAAATGCTTTGTGTGGTAGAAAACTAACTCTGGGTATGACCACAACACACCATCCTAAGATTAAACATTGTGGTGGCAGCATCATGGTAAGGATTTTCTTCATTAAGGACAGGGAAACTGGTCAGAGTTAGACGACCCTAAACATGCAGCGAGAGCTACAAGGCAATGGTTTATATCATAACATATTCTTGTATCAGGGTGGCCTAGTCAAAGCCCAGACTTAAATTCAATGAGAAACTATGGCAAGACTGTCAAATATCTGTTAACAGATGCCCTCTATCAAGTTTGATTAAGGTTGAGCTATTTTGCAAAGATAGATGAACAAAATCTTGATTTTATTGTTATGCAAACCTGGTGGCGACATATCCGAAGAGACTTGGAGCTGGAAAAGGTACGATATATTGACTCAGAGGGCACTGAATACAAAAGCATACGATACCTTTTTAAATTGTGATTTTAATTGTAAACATTTTTGAAAATTACAAATATGCACTCTCGTGTATAGTTGTGACATTATCTCAGGTCATATTATGAATTAAGATCTCTGCTAATTTTGTTCTAAATGGCTATGTATAAATATTCATGGTAAAATAAAACTAATTAGCTTATCTTTCTGTGAATTTCATCATATTGCATTACTGTGTTGCTGCTATTCATTAATTTCTGAACACATTCCCATCCCCATTCCAATCCGTCACTCATCCATCACATAGTCAAGCATGCTATGATATCACCGGCGTGCAGCCCATCCTTGAGGCATCCTGCCATGACATCAGCGCCTACTGCCAGGTGGGGGGTGTCTCCCTCGTTCATATGACCCATTAACTCACCCCTTCTTGTGGGCCAAGTGAACTCAGGACAGTAACCTTATCCTGGACCTTGAAACAGATGCAGGCTGGTCTAAGGAGACACACTGAAGCAAAAAGTGAGGCGAGGGAAGTTGTGCAGAGCAAAGCATGTGGTAATGGTCAGTTAATCTTTTAGATGTGGGGGAAACAGCGTCACACTGAAGTGTGAAGGGTCTGGAAGGGATGCAGAGGAACAAACAGATTGCAGACCATGTGTCTATGCCACAGTGAAGTCCTAACTGTGAAGATGAGTCACACTGCTGTGAGAAAAGTGGGAGAATAAAAGGAAGTGTTGATGGTAGTTCAGTCAAATATCTTGTGATAAGGGATCGTTTTGTGGTCCACTGTAATTAGGAGGAAGGTGTGATGTAAAAAAATATTTAAGATAGGTCACATACTTGAATACTCCTTAAAAGGACGCTTGAAAAATTCCTACCTTAGTTTTAACTGCGCGGGTGAAGGATGTAGTAAATAAATGGAAGAAATTAGCTATTCTTTACCCTTTATTCCAAAGTTGTTCAAGTACTGGGGTAAATTCAGTGGAACAAGAAAGAAAATAATGATCCATTTTTGGCAAATACGCACAAATCAACTTTCTTTATGGATTGACAATTATTTCACAGAGGGATAGAGTTACAAACTGGTAGAAGAAGTCAGTGCTAATGTTACTGAATGAGAGATTTTTTCATGGTACTACATTTCTTTGCAAAGATTTTGTTATGTGTACCTTGTGGTTTGTTGGCATGTTTCAATAACTACAATATCATTATCGGAAACCCTCTGTGGCATGTGTCACTTACTGGCAGGCAAGAGAAAAGATTACACCATCCTATTTGTCTTGGGGTACAAATTTGGTGATTTTGCTTCTGTCTATCTAAAAATCTGATTGATTGGAATCCCGGAGTTTCAGGAGTGCACAAAAAAAGTTATTACAAAACCCCAAGGTTTTTTAAATTTTTTTTATTTTGCAAAACATAATTTGGTCAAGACTGTGAAATATGTTTTAGGGAGTAAACATACTAAGAATAGAAAAAAGACAATAAATTATTCTAATTTTGGAGCCTCATCCTTTCTGTGTTCACATAGAGGTGGAGTTAGCGGTGGTATCATAGTTTAATTCCATTCAGTATATTTATATAGCGCCAATTCACAACACATGTCGTCTCAAGTCAAGTTGATTCAATCGAATCATACAGATTTCAAGTCAGGTACATACATTTCAACTGATCCTAATTATCAAACAGCACAGCCAAATTCAGTTTATTATTCAAATTGGTTAAAAAGTTTTTCTATGTAAGGAAACCCAGCAGATTACATCAGTGTTGTCAGTGACTTGCAGCATTCACTGGATGACCATGTAGAAACAACAGACAGTCGCTTGCTTTGTTATGCATCAATCACTCATACTGTGCATGCATGAGGCGACAGTGGAAAGGAAAACTCCCCTTTGACAGGAAGAAACCTCCAGCAGAACCAGGCTCGGTGTGAGCAGCCATCTGCCACAACCGACTGGGAATTTGAGAGAACAGAGCAGAGACAAAAAAAACAACACAGAAGCACTGATCCAGGAATACTATCTATGTGAAAGAAAAGTGAAACCTTAAAGGCAGCAGCAGTTTCTTTAGTTGTTTCATCTAGGAGAGAAAGACAGCTAAGCAGATGAACTCTGAGCCAGTTTTCAGGTCTAGAGTATGAAAGAGAGCACATACAACAGTAAGAGATCTGCCAGTAGCTATGTCTAGGAGAGAAACGGTTAAACACTGAAAGACAGGGCCAAGTGTATCATCTGTAGAAGAGTTGTTGGCAGAAGCAGCCATTTGGGCCTGTTTTCCAACACTGTGGTCCAGGAAGGTTTACATTTACTGCTGAAACCATGCATTTTTGATTACATTGAACTTCAGGGGAAAATAGACTAATATCTACTTTGAACTTGAGTTCTACGCTATTCTACCAAAGAATTGTTTAAAAATGCTGAAGCTGAGTCGTGGAAAAGCCAAGACAGAGTTCAGAACCTAAATTTATTGTTGTAGAAGTCATTTCTTAACAGGACACCCACTGTTATCTAAAAGTTTCAGTTGCTCTTTGTAGTAGATGCCTGAACTACTCCTACAGCTTTTACAAGACTGATAAGCTGTTAGTGGAAAGTTACATGCACATTTTCTTACTTGCATTTATGTAGGAACAAAGGAGACATACGAGACACAAAGAAGTGTACAATTTTGAATGATATTGCTTATAAATTAAATTAATATTTCTGCTACTGTCATTACTGGGCTGTTTTAAACTAGGTGCAGGACTCAGTGAAAAGCTGTTTCAGTCTTTGACACTAATCATAACACATTTTGTGTTTTTTAATGCAAATTAACAAATGAATCTGATCTGCACAACCATGTCATATCAACAAAATTTATCCCAAAACGTCAAATTAATTGTATTTATTATGATTTATTGTATTTGTTAAAATGTTGTAAAATATGCAGTACTCACCCCTTATATCCATTTACATTTATTACTTTTTTGCCCTCTGGCATTTGTGAAAAGGTACACTTGTATTTAAATTTAATGTAATAGAAATGAGGGCTGAAATACCATGCAAACCAGTTCTTTGTGTCATTCCTTTGCTGCTGTCCTCTTTTTGGGGACCCATATTGCCATCCCAGCTGGACTTTGTAGAGGTCAGTTTGTTAAACATGGTGTGTTCACTCCCGGCCATTTTGCCCTGCAGGTGGCCAGGAGCTCCCTGCTGAGCGCTAGAGTATCCTGAATCACCACATTAGCCCAACAAAAGAAGCAGATTAGACAACCTGGGAATGCTGGAGAAGCAGAAATGCCTGCATTCCTGCTGAGTTACTGCATCCCTTTGTCAAACCACTTTCAGACTGTACACCTGTTTATTTAGCCAGCTAACACCTACTTATGTACGTCACACAGCAACATTTTTACTTGAAAAAATAAGTTGAGTAAATAATGTGCATCTCAAAAAATCATGACCAAGGTTATAATTTCAGTAATTACAATTCAAACAGTGATACTCAGAGATTTTATAGATTCATTAGAGTATTTCAGCTACTTTTGATGATCATGTCCCACAGCTAATTAAAACTCAACGACCAGTTTCTCTAAACATACTTTTTTTTTTTAAACCACAGAAATACTGTGTTTATGGTCTAAACAACAAAAACACTGATGACTCGACCCTTGTCCATCAATGGTCATGACAGCCCCCACAAGGAGGGTAAGCCACAACATGGCTGTTCACAGAGTGCTGTATCCATGGAAAGTTAAGTGCAAGGAAAAGGAGCAGTAGCAAAGTGTCATGATGGGTTTTGGTGGTAGGACCCAAATGCAGGATGAGTGGAGTTGGTGAAAAGGTTTAATAGAAAATAAACCACCTTACAGCTGACCAGGCACAGGGAAAACATAAACTGAATGAAAGCAGGTGCATGAAAATCCAGGCAACAGACATGGAAGAACTCAAGACTGCACCAGGGCAAAGACACAGGATAGGTAGCATGACGACAATGGGAGCAACCAGTGGAGAACAATGTAAACCAGAGAGCTTATAAACTGAGGGAAGTGATGTGAGAACCAATGAGCTGGGAGAGGAGCTAATCAGGAGAATGTGAAACAGCTGGTGACCAGGGATGCAAGAGAACTGAGGGAGAGTGATCAATTAACACAAATGAGCAAGGAGAGCATGGAGGTGACCAGAATACAAGAAAACAATAACTAGGCAAAGAACATAAACAAGAACCAGATCTATCAAAATATAACTAAATGTATCTAACACCAGAACACAGAAAAACAACAAAACTAACCAGATGGAATCTAAAGAACCAGAAATGAACAGAAAAGCACTGGCTGAGCAAAAAGTAAACAAATACAAACCTAACAGACAGATCCTGAGTAGGGATTGCAGCTGGAATCAGTGCTTCAAGACACAGACATAGAGTATATAGGACATGGCCCACCACTAACATGTCCCTTGTGTTAAACCACTCCTGAACCATAGACATCAGTAGCATTTGAAGAGCCTTATTCCACCAAACTGGTTCCAGTGCTGAACTGGGGCTAGTGTTTACTTAGCACCAGTTTGTTATGTTTCCACTGTGTTAAACTCTCACCATGACCCCAAAGAACTGGTGCTAACCTTGCACCAGTTTGCTGCTGGACCAGAGGAAAGAACCGCTATAGGCAAGCTCATGAAAAGCAGCCAATCAAAACGTTTTGAACTCCAAATTTAAAACTCAAGAGTTTTAGTTTTGTAGCTGTTAAATTTAGAACAACAAAACCCAGTAGCAATAATAAGATGTTGGATTAGCATCAGAAAAAGACAAACTGCCTGTCTTCAATCTTCCTGTAATTTATTTTGAAATCACCAATCACAGAGTTTAAGTAAATAAATGTGCCACTTACATCTGTTTATTTTCCACTAAATCCAATAAACACCATTTCAGACACAATTCTTTAACATTGTCTGCTATTTTCATTTTTCTCTAAAAGTTGTGTTAAGCAACTGCTTGTTGCCTAAAACAGCGCTGATAAATGAAGGTGGTGATAGTAAGGCATCTGTTTGCAGGTATGCTGGGACAAATAATGTGATTTGTGTACCTAAACTGTCCCAATGCACAACAGTCATCCTCATCTCTTATTCTTCACTGAATAAAATAGAGGGAAGTTCAACCATTAACTGGATGAGACATTTATAATGATGTAATGATGAGGGTCCAACTTGGCTCTCAAGTGGTTAAAAAGCAAACCAGTTCTTTTGGAGAACCAGTTAGGAACTGGCCCCAGCCCTAGCTGAGCACTGGAACTACTTTGATAGAAAGCCCTGTGTGTCATGGTTTGGTGCCTTTCTGGGACCCAAGTGCTGGCATACCAGAAGCAGAAATGGAATGAAAAAAGGTTTAATGAAAAACACAGACATACAGAAATGGCACCAAGGGAATCTAATAAGAAACAATGAAAACCAGTGATCTTAAATACAGACGGTTGTGATTAGTGACATGAAAACCAGGTGAGTCTAATCAAGAGAATGTTGAACAGCTGAGGAGGAGTACTGAGCAGGGGCACTGAGGGAAGGAAACTAATTAACACAGATAACACAGTGGGGGCTGAACTTAGACACAAAAGGATCTGCATATCAAAAGGAAAGAAAATCTAGCATTAACACAAGAGAATAAACTAAAAGGCGCAGAGGAAAGAGCACAAGACATTAGTAAGACACTATACACAAAAAAATGAACCTGCGTAGCAAGACCCTTACCAAAATAATACACAAAGGATAAATGTCTTGAATATGGTAAGATATTACTGACAATAATAACCCAGAAATGATCTGAAAACAAAAGCAAAAAAAAAAAATTTTAAACAAAATAAACAAAATTAAACATTTGAAATATATCATTTTGTGTAACAAATCTGTGTAATATCAGTTTTTATTTTTGAGTTAAATTATTTTTGAGATACACCTATACAAATGTTACGAGCATTTGAAAGAATGAACTGTCAGACTAATAGTGTGCTGTATTATGTATCCTGGATTTTAATTCTCCCCAGGAAACTGAAATAAATATTCAAAGAACAAAAGGAAGCTCTTTATAAAAAAATCTTCACTGAAGGGATTTCTTTTTATGTTTTGATCAAGCTGATGGACGCAAACAAACCTGACCCCTCTTTGAGCTCAGAATTTATCCAGCAGAGACGAGAAGAATAAGAGTTGAGGGTGGAGCAGATTGAAAACTTCACAGCACATTTTGTCTGGAGTGAGAAATCAATAATCTTGCTTTTATGTGAACTTAATGGAAAGGAACAACTCAGAAACCCTCACAAATGGTCATTAGTGGTTATACTTGTTCTTTCACTGCAAAAAGAAGAGAAAGCAAACTGATGCCTGGGGTGAAATGAAAGGAAAAACAGACCAAAAAGATGTATTCATTGAAGAATCCTGATGCTGTACAGGAATTTTCTTTCCATTTGGGAATAGTAACAAGAAATATATATGGAAATATAATTTTTTTTCCCATGAATATTTAATATTATCGACATGTTAAAGGAGAGAGCACAATGTTGTGCATTGTTTAAAACCTGTAGAAGTTTTCAGAGACTTGCTAATCAATAAATCATAGTGTCTGACGTGCTGCTGCATCAAAAGCTATGAAATTTGTAGTCAGCTGGGCTGGAGCCAAAGCGAAAGAGAAGAAAGAACTACATTGACCGTCTGAATCAAAACATGAAAGAACAAAGCTACTCTTGGGGGGAAGTATTGATTGAAAGCCACAGTGAGGTGTGAAGAGTTCAGGTGGATGTGAATATGGATCTGAGAATCTGTATTTTGCTGGGACAGATGTGCAGGTTATTTGGAGGTGAAGGGTTATAGGTTCAGACACACAGCAGCTGCAGAAGGTTTTCTGAAATTTATCAAAAAGTTACACCTTTTGGATTTTTCTTGATGTGTCAAAACAGAATTTTTTTGGTTGAAGTTGCATTGTCTACATGCAATTAAACCCACCTTTGTCTTCATTCTCTGGACCTTGTGCTGACATATGGTATTGAGTGTAAAGACATAACAATATTTTCTCATAACCCTGTCCTGTCTGACCATTTCTTAATAACCTTTGAGTTTAATTTAACCGAGTACTCCACACCTGAAAGAAAATTTCATTGTAGTAGATCATTATCAGTCATTGCTGTTACAACCTTTAAAGAATCTGTTCCACTTTTGATTTCCTCATTATCACAGAAAAGCACAGTGGAGGGCAATCATTTTGTTTTTTCCCCTTCACAAATTGATTCTCTTGTTCATAGTGCTTCTTCATCAATGCGTGATGCATTAGACAATGCAGCCCCCTTGAAAAAGAAGGTAATCATTCATAGGAGGCAGGCTCCATGGTTTAATTTAGATCTGCGTACTTTAAAGCACAATGTTAGAAAATTGGAGAGAAAATGGCGCTCTACACACCTAGAGGATTCCTATTTAATCTTGAAAAATAGCCTACTGTTGTATAAAAAGACACTTCACCAAGCTAGAACAGTTTATTTCTCATCATTAATAGAAGAGAACAAGAATAATTCTAGGTTTCTCTTTATCACAGTTGCTAAACTTACACAGAGTCATAGCTCTGTTGAGCCATCCATTCCCTTAGCAGTCAGCAGTCATGACTTTATGGGATTCTTCTTAAATAAAATTGATTCTATTACAAATAAAATATTTGACATACTTCTGAAGATGATTACTTCATCCTCAGCAAGTGAGACAACATTGGACGTAACTGTAGAACCTGATCTGTGTTTGGACTGTTTTGATCCTGTGGAGCTTCCTGAGTTATCAGAAATATTAGCTTCATCTAAACCTTCAACTTGTATGTTAGATCCAATCCCAACCAAATTATTTAAGGAAGTGTTCCCTCTGATTACCAGCCCCATTTTAGATATGATTAATCTATCTTTAGTAAATGGATATGTACCACAGGCTTTTAAGGTAGCTGTAATTAAACCTTTACTTAAGAAACCTTCGCTTGATCGAGATGACTTGAAAAATTACAGACCTATATCCAATCTTCCATTCTTATCTAAAATTCTTGAGAAAATAGTTGCTAATCAAATGTGTGAGCATTTACACAGCAATGACCTGTTTGAAGAGTTTCAGTCAGGCTTCAGAGCTCATCATAGCACTGAAACAGCTCTGCTGAAAGTCTATAATGATATTCTTATGGCCTCAGATAATGGACTTGTGTCTGTTCTGGTTCTGTTAGATCTCAGTGCTGCATTTGATACAGTCGACCATAATATTCTCTTAGAAAGGCTGGAATATGTTGTAGGGATCAGGGGAACAGCGCTAGGCTGGTTTAAATCTTATCTGTCTGACAGATTCCAGTTTGTTCATGTAAATGATAAATCATCTTTAAACTCCAGGGTTACTTGTGGAGTACCACAGGGTTCAGTACTTGGGCCAATTCTCTTTACTATATATATATATATATATATATATATATATATATATATGCTTCCAGTAGGTCAAATTATCAGGCAGCATAGGATACATTTTCACTGTTACGCTGATGACACTCAGCTTTACTTATCCATGAATCCTGATGAGCCCAACCAGTTATTTAGACTACAAGCAAGGGGGAGTCAGGTTTAGCCTAAACCGGCTCAATTATGGTTGAGGTGCAAACACACTCTCCATTTCTGCTACCTGTGTGACCCCTTCTCTTTTACGATGGTTGTGATCAGCCTGACAGAGACAGGTATCCCAATCCTTGTGGTTTTTAGTATTACAATGACCATCAGTGGGACCCTTTGTGGGGTGCCTTGAGATGACATTGTTGTAAATAAGCGCCGTTTAACTAAATAATCTGAACTGAAACTATCTGTGTAGTTATACTGCTATAGGCTTAGGCTGCTGGAGGACATAATGACCACTTTCACCCTCTTCGCTACATTCTCACACTACTCTCCAATTTTGCATTATTTGCTGTTATTTCAGCTTTTAACTTTGTTCTCTCTCTTTTCTCTTCCTAGAAGCTACACCTGGCCTGACTCTGTGTCTACCTGTGACACCTTTCTTGAGAGGGGAATCGTCCGAGCTTCTGCTGGCAACAACTTAATGCTCACCCTCTACCGATGATCCACATAGCCCTGTCTTTTAGTGTTTAACCCTTTCTCTCTCCTAGACATGGCAATTGACTGAGCTTTTACTGTAACAAACTCTATGTGCTCTCTTTCAGACTCTAACCTTGAAAACTGGCTCAGAGTTTATCTGTTCTTTCTTTCTAGGTGAAACGACTAAAGGAGCTACATCCATTAACATTTACTTTTCCTTCCCATAGAAAGGACTCCAGGATCAGTGCTTCTTTGTTCTCTTTGTGTCTCTGCTCTGTTCTCTCAAACCCCCAGTCGGTCGTGGCAGATGGCCGCTCATACTGAGCCTGGTTCTGCTGGAGGATTCTTCCTGTTAAAAGGGAGTTTTTCCTCTCCACTGTCGCTACATGCGTGCTCAGTATGGGGGATTGCTGCAAAGTCAACGCCAGTGACTGTCCACTGTCTCTACATGCTCATCCGGGAGGAGGGAATGCTGCAAGTCACTGACTGGATGCAATCTGCTGGGTTTCCTTAGATAGAAAAACTTTTTATCCAATTTGAATAAAAAGCTAACTCTGACTGCACTGTTCAATGGTTAGGATTAATTGGATTGTTTGTACCTGACTGTTGTGAAGTGCCTTGAGACAACATGTGTTGTGAATTGGCGCTATAATAATAAAACTGAATTGAACTGAATTGAGCTGTCTGTACATGCTCATTCGGGAGGAGGGAATGCTGCCAGTCACTGACTGGATGCAATCTGCTGGGTTTCCTTAGACAGAAAAACTTTTTATCCAATTTGAATAAATAACTGAATCTGACTGCACTGTTCAATGGCTAGGATTAATTGGAATGTATGTACCTGACTTTTGTGAAGTGCCTTGAGACGACATGTGTTGTGAATTGGCGCTAAATAAATAAACTGAAAAAATTAAATAAACTGAATTGAATTAAATGTCCTTTTATGAAGGATTTGAATGCCTGGAGGAAAGCATCTGAAGACGTTAGATTCTGTTTGAATTTGATTATCTAAATTCTCTTCCACTTGAAAGGGGACCCTTCCCCTCTATTAATAATTTACATTTTATTACTTATCCTCCTCATTGTGGCAGGCGTGCGCTTTGATGTGAGCCCTGTTGTTTTATCAGTCCAGTACTATGTATTGATTGCTGGGCCGATAGGAGTACTATCAAAGGGATTCCTCGTGGGGCAGTCAACACTGGGTCACCTCATACTCCTGGAATGTGGTTGCCCCAGCTCTCTCACTGTCACATCTCTCTCCACATCCCATTTAGCACTGATTATATTTGGTTCATCCCGCCTGTATGTTGCCTGTTTCGGGTAAATATTCACAAAAATAACAAAGCTGTTCAAATGACATCATCTCAAGTAGAAGGACGAGACGTAAACAACACTGAATTGAGGCCCTCTAAAGGAAGCTGATATAGCTGGGTAGACTGGTTATTCTTCATTGTCTGCTGAGTCTCATGTTCTGACTGAAGATTACAGTGAATGATGATCTCATTCATAATGCTCATTACTGTTCACTGGAGATGTTTATTGCCATCTGTTGGCTTCAGTAAATGAAAAAGATATAAATTGTTGTCAAGGTAAATCAAAGAGTGGGTTTCTTTGGGATTTCCGTCTAAAATCTTAGCCAGAAGTAAACCTATGTTAGTCACGCATGAAAAATGAGAAAAACGTTTTAATAGTTTTCCAACGTTCATAAACATGACAGAAAATATAATTTCAGAAGAATTGTAGGCTTATGATCCAGTGGTTCAGATTCAATTTCACAACAGTAAAAACTAACGTTTCCTTGTACCATCATAGTAATAGACATTTTAGAACAGTAAGACAACATGAGCTCAAAATTCACACTTCAACCACTAGATAGGGAGTGCATTGAAGTTTGGATTTTACGCGATAAAGTCAGATGCGTATCACCGACACCAACCTAAGAATCCAATATGGCTGCTATGTGTGTAAACCTTAGCTTGACAAGACAAACATCGGATGGTAATATTTCATTACATTTTTCACACATAGTGCCATTCAACCTCAGTTAATGAGCATTTTCCTTTTGGTTTTAAACAAAATGCAAAAAAGTGATGTTATTAGCCTGTATTGCTAGTAGTAGTTAGCTTGCTAATAAGCACGTTATCACACTCATTTTTAGGCTTGCAACTGATTTAGCTGGATTTTAGTGCAATTCCCAGAGCAGCGTTCCGACTTTAGAGGAAAATAGAACTCAACATAAGTAGCCACCAGCACTTGCTCTTGGTCACTGTTGTTCGGTTCAATTTTTTTTTATTTTGAACACGTCTCTATGTTAAGGAAAAGACCACTAAAAACCACTAAAGGTAATCCAGGCATTTGTACCAGTTTTATAATCTTGGGTATAATTTATCTAGCAGCCTGTTTCTTGGTTGAATCTTTAAGATGTACTCAAGTCTAATTACAGTTAATATACTGAATCCCAAATGAGGCTACAGTCCCTTTAAAGACCAGCCGTAGAATGTTATCTGACACAGACCTTTCAACTAAACACAAAGAGTCACCATAATAAGTGCATTCTATTTATCCAAACAGAAAGTACAGTTAGTTTCCACTGCTGAACACTTAGAGACAGTTAGCTCCAGTATGCTCGAAGTCAGATGTCTATCCATCATCAATATTCCATAAGTGAAGCTCAGCGTAAAGAACCAACCTGCTGGTGGAGCTGCTGCTGTTGCTGATGACTTGTTGAGCCTGACTGACAGCACCTTTGTTTTCTGTGTATTAGGCAATCTGACTTCATCAAGGTCCAAAAGGGGGTTCACGTAACACTGACTAGAGGTCAACCCCCTGGCATACACCTCTGTCCACAGGCCATCCAAAAGATGGGGCATGAAGTACTGCAGACTGAGACCACCATCCCCTCCACCCTTAATTCAATCACACAAACATCTCTGCACAAAACACACAAACACATATGACCGCATGCTTGACACACACTCAGACCAGCGTGTAAATTTTTAATGGAATATACATTAAGGAGTGTTTCTGGACTGATATGTTTCCCAACAGCTAATATTTCAACATACTCTGCATCAGATCCAAACTCAACAATTGATTTTTCCGAAAGCATTGCTTTTATGGAATGAATAATTAAGAGTTATAGCTTGTGAGACTTCTCTAACTCATGTTACATGTTACATCACAAGGTTTCACAAGATTTTTGAAAACAGAATAACAAAATGGTGAAAATTCAAAAGGTTTAAGGATCGGATTCAATGACTGTTGTTTAGCACTCCAGTGTTACTGTGCATGGTGGAATGTCAAATGATTTTATTTGACATTTATTATACTTATTCTGGGAGGATTAGGTCCATGTGTACGTGCCTGTAGATTACTTTCTCTCATGGTCTCCTGTCTGTGATGAGAAATGGGAGACAGCAGTGTCTGAGGTCAAAGTCATTACCTGTCCCCACTTAGGGTCAAATTACTTTATTTTATTTCTTGTTAACTGGTCTACCAAGTGTATAGAACTGTAGATCATGTAGAAGTTCAAGAAACTGATTTCTGAACTATTTCTAATATGTTTTGCAATGCAAGAAGAATGAATAATTGAGACGTATATCTAAAGATATTGTTATCTTAATGCATTGCTTTCATTAAAAACTAAAACAGCAACATCATATCACACTACCATCAACATGTTGATGTGATGTTATTTTCCTGGAATGTTAGTTTTATCCCAGATGTAACTGGGTGTACAGTTTTTGGGATTATTACAAATGTTTGTGCTAAATGTTAGACCAATTCTTTTTGATCAACTGTGCTTTTTGCCATGAAACTCACAATGGATGACATTTTTCCTCATTCACTTTTTTATTGTTAAATCATGACCACTGACCTCAACTGAGGCAAGGGGAACTGGCATTTCTTTATATGTTGTTCTAGGTTATTTTGTGACCTGGATAAGTTGTTAATGACGTCTTGGACTAATTTTCGTTGGCTAGCCTCTTTTGGGAAGGTTTACCACTGCCCCATGTTTTCTCCATTTATGGATAATGGCTCTCACCGTGGTTTACTGGAGTCCCAAAGCTTTCGAAAAGGCTTTATAATCGATTCTTGACTAATTCATGTCAGTGACTTTGTTTCTTGTCTGTTCTTCATTTTCTTAAGATTAAGACACGGCATGTGGCTTTTTGAGATCTTTTAGTCTACTTCATGTAGTCAGACAGGTTCTTGCTTGAATAATTTCTTGATTGTAGTGATTGGCCACCAATGAACCCTGGCTGTGGTTGATGTAATTAAACTCAACACCCTGAAAAGAATGTGGTTAACCACAGTTAATTCATGATTTAGCATCAGTACATCAGGTAGTTTTGGAGCCCTTAATAAATGAAATCATCATTTGAAAACCGTTTATTTGTATTTACTTCAGTTGCCTTTGTCTGTATGTAGGGAAAATGTTATTTGATAGGACTGTAAAGCTAAACTGATGGCTAAAACTGCAAACTGCAGTGATTTTCTGCAACCCAAGAACAATGTTTACAGTTATTAGAAGCTAACACATAAAAACTGAAAAACAATCAGGGCATAAAAGATGTCCATGCTGATTCACAGCTTGAAGAAACAAGATATTGCTGCGTTTTTTTCTTTTTGTTTAATAGCCCCTGCATCTTTCAGGAGGGTCTCATGTTTCAGTTGGCGGGAGTCCTAGAACTCGACAAACAAGTGCTGGATAATTATCTGCACCAGTGTTAAGTACAAATTGGGCACAGCCAACCCTTGAAAGGATTTGTTGAAGCAGATCAGATGCAAGAACTCCACGGGAGCCAGTAAATTATGCCAACAACAAAAGTAAGTCCACAAACAATGTGCAGAAACAAAATCAAAAATAATTCTACTGATGAAGCTTCCAGATGAGTGAAGACTGTTATATTCTATATACCCTTTCAAACGAATGACATTCAACAAGGATATGTTGTATTGAGCAGCCTAAAGTCATATTTGATGTCCAACATCAGACTGCCTACACCTGAGGAGTGGGACATCTTGATGACTCTACGCTGATCACCCCGCAACAAACCCGTAGATGTTGTGAGGATAAAGGATTAGCCTCTGTTTGCTTTTGCTCTTTTTTTAACCAGAAACTGCTGAAAAAAGAGGATCTCACATGAAAGCACCAACTTGCTGAGAAAGCATAGAAATGAGGTGCTACCTCTCATCAAAGAGGTTGTGTCACTTTAAGCACTCTTCCCAAACTCCAATTGACAGGGGGTGCTAATATGTCACTGCTGTTTGTCCTTGCAGGTGTCAGTGGTTGTGTGTGGGAGATGTTTTTTTTCCCCTGTCTCTGTGTGACTGCATGGCATATCAGGTAAGGTTTCTGTCTTCTCTTTGCATTGTTGCTTGATAATGAGGTGTGATTAAATATGAATGCTAAGTGTTTGGTGGCGGCAGCCCAAAGCTGAAACCAGATCCAGTAGGGCCCACAGGCAGCATAATTAGTAGCTGATGATAGATGCCATTAATGTTGCTTTTGCAGACACCGCTTGCAGGTCTCTAAGCCAGACCACCATGGAGAAGCAGGCTTGATTTGTGCCATCCACAGTTAATTAACCTGCAAGTAAATAATTCGAAATACAACTGTAGTGAGTCTTCAGCATCGTAAAAGATGGAGCACTAATCAAAATCAGGCTTTTCTAATTGTTTAATGATCAACAGTGGTTAAATATTAAGCCATTTGTCACTTTTATTTGATCTCTTTTTATTATTACTTCTAGGGATTTTGTGTTGAAAGCATGACGAAAATCCTGTGGAAAACAATATCAGCATTTCAAAGTGTTGAAAGACCAGTGTGATGCCTTTTATGGTGGAGAAAAGCCCTTTGTGCACGCCTGAAGGGCTGTGTTTGGATTTGAGGGTGCTTTGGATTGTCATATCCCTGGTGTGAGATTGACTCATTCATGGTGAGCAGTCTTCATCATCTGCCTCTGTACTGCGAGGCTGTGGACACCGCTGTGCTGCTGCACTTCAGAGAGTCATGTCCACAGCTGTAAGGACATGTCTACTTTGAGCTGCCGGGGTTTAATATGTGCAGCAGATTAAACAGGGGGTCCTGTGTAAAGGCTGGATAACCAGTCTGCTCTCCCACGCTGTTCTCCAGTCTTATCTGCAGCCTGCATATTTGTGCATGAGTGTTTCGATAGCTGCCATACATGAACTCTTATCTTTCTTAGTTAAAAAAGCAGCTTCACACACTACTCCAAATTTTTATTGGAGATCAAGACAATAGGCTCTGGATTTGTAGCTATTTTCTGGCTCTGATTTCTGGTAATCATTATGATTGCTATTAAATCTGATTTCAGATGTTCAACAGCCTTTTAGACATAAACACATATTTTCTATTACACATTCTAATAAAATATAAATGGACTATGTTAGTAATGCCAAGTCCACATGTATATCACAGTGAAATGTTTTAAATATGTGCCGTTTTCTCATCTTTCAACTTAAAATGGTTAAGAGGGACAAATTCAGTATGGAGGAACAAAATTATAAGTGGCAGCCACCAAAAGTCTGAAATGTAATCACAAACAGTAATTCACAAGTCATGCTAAAATGCTTGTTTTTATCTGTTATGCCAGATATTCATTAGAGAATAACACCTGGCAAACCTGACAGATTAAGATAATAAAATTTGCTTCACATCAGATCTGCATTATTCTGTTGTTACTTGCACATCCATTTTTATATTCTGATAAAAAATATTGTAGGACAGACTTGTTTTTTCTTTTTCATTTACCATGAAAATTATTTGGAAAAATTAAACCAGTTTTATCGACCCTTTGTTTGTAGAGCCTTGCAAAAGTATCCTTTGTCCTGCTGAAAGTTGAATCTCTGCTTCATTCTCGATTCTTTTGTGGCCTCTATAAGGGTTTCTTCTGAAGAAGCCCCTTTCTGAAGACATTCTGTTATGTTCTTCATTTTATGAAGTACCCTTCTTGCACATTCTCTAGAGCCTGCAGAACAGTCCTCCAACCAGAGCCATTCTTCTGTATCAATTTGTTCCAAGCTTTGTTGCTGCTACCCCAACAGATGATGGCAGAAAGGACTGCGCACTCCACTATAGACATATAGAAGATCTGCAACATCTTGCTCCAAACGCTGAAAAACTTAAGCATCTTCAAGAGGCACAGTCTGCACAAGTATTTATATTCCTCCACTATCTCCACTTCTTCCAATATGATCAAACTAGTGATTGACATACTCTTTCTTCTATCCACAACCATCCACTCTGTTTTGTTCACATTCAAGTTGAGATGATTGTACCCACACAATGCCACAAAGTGGTCCACCAGCTCTCTGTCCACCTATGATCCACTCTACAACTGTAGAGTCATCTGAGTATTTCTGTAGATTACACTAGTCTGACTCGAAATGGTCTGAAGTCTGAAGTGTATAGAATGAAAAGGAATAGTGAGAGCACAGTCCCCACCACCAGGTCAGACATATAACTCTTCAGTCTCACAAACTGAGGTCTGTTTTTGAGGTAGTAATTAATCCAGATGATTGTTGAGACCTCTACCTGTGCCTTCTGGAGTTTCTGATGCAGTAAATCAGGCTCAATTGAGATGGATGCACTGTAGAAAACAAAGAACATTATCCTTACAGTGCTGCCTGTTTTGTTTAGCTAACAGAGCTGTTGTTGAAGCAGGTGTATGATGGTGTCTTTCACTATAAACCCACCACAACCATTTCCACAATATGATGCTGCTATCACCACACCTATAGTGTTTACAAGGAAGGAGCACACTTAGCTTTTCCACCAGATAATCCGTTTTACATTAAATATCTTCACATTAATGAGCTACTTTTTTTGGGCTACCATACAAATCCAAGTAAAATACATTCAAGTTTGTAGTGATAATGTGAAACACTTGAAACAATTTCAAGAGGTATCAGTTCTTAGCAAGACACTTTAATTTTTCTCTCCCAAAATGTAAAAACTTTCTGAAAAGCTGGCTATGTTGGTGCTACAATTTCGCAACAAAAACCTTAGTGTGTTTCCCAAATGCTGAATCCAGAGTTTTGTTATCAAGACTGTGAGTATGTAACATGATTTCACTTTTGCATAACATTTCTCCACAATCACAACGTATCTCTTAGTACCCTTAGGACTTTGCAGCTGCTTCCCTGCATTAAGTCACTATGAGCATACAGAGGTTTTCTAGTGCTGTTGCATCTATAAAAATGTAGTGTTGTGAACTTTTGAAGTTAGGAATTAGCAAAGGTTGGTGGATATGACAAAAGTGTGCACACCTTTTCCTAATTCACAAAATATGAACTCTTGAGGGATATATAAACCATGAATATAACATTCACTCTCAAAAACAAGAGGCTTTTTATCTGAGCGAGTTAGTCCTGCAATCTGCAGCTAGACAGGGATGTATGATTACTAGACAACCCTAACAAAAGGTGGCAATTTGTATCTGCACTCTCAGTTACGGGAGCAAGATCAAGTGTTTCATAACTAGCCCCTCCTCCACAATGTCTAAAAGAGCGACAAAACCACCCCTCCCCACCACCTCACACATACTACATTATTCAATGTGTTCTCACCTAACTTTTGAGGGGATGCACACTAGGTGAAGATCGTTTTTATTTCTTAAATGCATCAATATGGCATAAAGTGGAAAGATTAAAAAATTGCTCAAAGCTCTTTCCAAATCGGAATTAACAAGCAGCCTGAGAATTAAACTCATATTACCCACAGAAATAAGAAATTACTAAAGTAATCCTCCTTTAGTCAACAGGTCAGTGCTCCAATATGACTGCAGCCATTCAGTCTCCAGTAACCGGTTTGCCATCAGGACGCAGCTGCCATGGAACAAAGAACACTCTGGTGTTCAGACAGTATGTGTGTATTCGAAGGACACATGTGCATGACGCGACCAAGTGTACAGAGAAGAAGATATCAAAGGCGAAGATTTGGCTTTTGAGGTTACCGAGCAAGTAGGACATGTGATTGTGCCTTTTGTGTACGTGTACGCCTGCATCTGTGTGGAGAGTGCCTGTATCTGTCTGCGGTAACAGCTTTGTGATGTAACATTTACCGATGCCTGTCTGCCTCTCCTGGGGTTCTCAGGCATCTATGGGAATTTGTTTATAACCAGCTGATTGCATAGAACAACTACTGGTCAATGGTTATAGTTACAAGCACTAGAAAGAAAGTTATTTTACCAGTTTTCCCCTAAAGCTACCTTTTTAAACATTTTGACAGAATGCTGAATACCCCTTTCACTTGCTTTATAAATAAAGATGTTAAATTTATTGTGTGCATTTCCTTTCTACTCTGTAGAACCCCCTTTCGCTGCAGTTAGCCACATGTTTAGGGGTATATGTCTACTAGCTTTGCACAAGAGATGATAAACGACTGAAATGAACATCCACCTTTGCAAAAAACAAATCTCAAGCTCAGTCAGACTGAATGGAGGTGTCTCAGTTTTATTGCATTGCCAAAGATTCTGAATTGGATTTTTGTCTGTACTTTGACTGAGTCATGTGATCTAAACCATTCCGTTGTAGCTCTTGCTGGTTCGTTGTTTTGTGGAAAAGTGAAGCTCTGCCCCAGTCTCAGGTCTTTTGTCAGCTCTGACAGGTTTTCCTGCATGATTGCCTTGACTTTAATTCCATTCTTTGTCCGATGACATTTGACCAGTTTTCCCTTCCCTGCTGAGAGACACATTCCCATAACATGGTACTGCCACCACCATGTTTCACTGTGGGGGTTGTGTGGTCAAGTTAATATGCAGTGTTAGATTTCTTAATTTGTTATCAGAGCAGCTTCTTCCACAAACGCTTTATGTTTGTGGGTACCCTACATAGCTTGTGGCAAACTGCAAACAAGAACAGCTTTCTCTCAGTTTATTTCTTGCCAGTTTTTAACAAAAGCCAGAGTAGTGGGTTGTGTGACTGACAGTTGCAATGTCAACAGGTTCTCCCAACCTCTGCAGCTCCTCCAGGGCTACCATGGACCTCCTGGCTGCTTCTCTGATTAGGGTTCTCCTTGCCCAGCCTGTACGTTTAGGTGGCTCACCGCTGGATGTCTTGGGAGGTCTGCATTGTACAGTACTCTTTCCATTTTTGAATGACGGATTGAACAGTGCTCAGAGTTTGAACAGTGATGTTCAAAGCATGGGATATTTAAAGCTTTTTAAAGATGTTCAGTTGGTTGCGCTGGATTTATTTAGAAGGGTTAGAATAAAGGGAGCTGACTACAAATTTGTGCCACATTTGCAGATTTTTATTTGAGATTTTTTTAACATATAATTTTGCTTCCACTTTAAAAAAAAGCATGCACTACTTTGTCTTTCTCTATGATATAAAATACCACGTTGATCTTTATGGCTGTGAAAGGCCCTGTAAAATTCCATTTGAATGAACAGATTATGAACATTTCTTGTAGATTTTCCGAAATGTAACTAATCATATTTCATATTCTCCTTAATGATATTCTCTCTTTCTTAAACCAAGAACATGACAGATTTAAATTCATGTTTCACCAGAAGAGTGTTTCAAGTGCAACACTAAATTCATCCATGCATAATTAATGTAGCAAAAACCTTCCTTTGTGCCTCTCTGAATGCTTCCTACATAATTCCTGCAGCATCTCAAACACTAGTCACATGTTATTGCATGTTAAAAAATAAGTATGGTATGTTATAAATGTGTGTATCTTCACTGATACAGCATTATTTTGGTTTAAGTCTTGGAAAGTAAGAATCTACTGAATAATAAACCATTAAGATCTTTTCCTTTCTTACTCCTCACATGAAAGGCTTTTGTCCCTACAACAATGGACAGGATTCACTTGTAGTTATAGGTGTTTCTTGCTGTTTTCTCAAGTGAGAGACATATGTAAAAAAAAAACAGGAGGGGGGGATGCTTTGTTTAGCCACAGTACAAAAGAAAGCTGCAACTAATACTCCCACACCATTAAACGTTTTGTTGTTTACAGTAGCCACTTATGCAAGAGGCAAAGCATCAAATATCACGAGGCGGGAGGATATCTTTCCTTCTTTTTTCCCTATGCATCCCCACCTCTTTAAAGAAGCTGCAGGTGGAACAAAGTCCAAAGTTAGTCGTCCATCTAATTAACTGGTGAAAGAGTAGGGGGGCAGGGAGCTTTGACTTCTCAAGTAGCTGAATGGTGGGACATGATCTCCCAACTGAACCACAGAGAGAGAGGAAAGCACAGTTAGGGGGGCAGGGTTGTTGTGAGAGAATGCAGAGAATAGATGACCTCTGCTCCAGCTGTCCCCGGGTTTATTGATCAGTACGACAGCGCTGGCAGGAGGGGAAGATCACCAACATCTGCACTCCATATCAACATGCTGCAATCAAGCCAGCACAGACTACAACTCACACTGGGCTGACTGCAGCATGAACTTTAAGTAACAGTTTTGTTATAAGAAGAACCCCACATCAACTGTAATCAAATAATGTTTATAAAGTTTAACTTAAACAAAAATGTTTTTGGTTGTTATCTAGTTTTATATACAAATTAGCCATAACATAAGAACCACCTGATTTAAGATTTGGAGAAACTCCATTGTTTTTTTAAAGTCATTTGTTTATTAATGTGCGGGCTGAGGCTTTATTACTCAAGAGTGCTAGAGGCTGCAAGGGAGTGTTGGTGAGTTGTTTGGGTTGTGACTGATGTGCAAAAATATTTTGCTGAATGGTAAATGAGTTTGCATCTACAGGAAGCACTTTCCTGCATAGCCTTATGGGCTCAGCAAGATGAAGTGCGGTATTTACCTGTAAGGGGTTTTAATGACATTTACAGAAACAGGACCTTAACATGTACCCTGTCAGTAATGTTTCATTGTAATGCAATCAGTTCTACTTTTCTTTGCAGTGTTTTTGTGACATAATAAACTTCAGGGTTGACATTAAACCCCAACTTGCTTATAAGACCAACTGCAACTTGTTGTATCAACTATATCTGTGTCACAAACCTGTCAAAACTAACGGATATGTTTTCTGCTGCAGGTGCCTTATTATACTGATCAAGATCTAGGTCTGTCCCAGATAAATTTAGGTCATTACCACCAGACATAAACAAAAAGATGTCAGTCTATTATTATTAGTTTTATTATTATTATTATTATTAATATACATGCAATTGGTTGTTTTTAACCAGAACACCAGACATTGTTTCAATTAAATTGCTCTGTTCAGTATAACAGAATAATGAATACCATGTTACAGCCACAAATTAAAATGTACTACAGTGTAATTTAGTGTAAAAATGATGCATTGTTTTTAAAATGTTCCACAAATAAAAATCTTTAACATGGATTTGCAGAGTGCACAACTACTGATTTACATGTCAACAGATCTCCACGCATACGTTGTGGATCTCTGCAGTTCCTACAGGGTTACCATGGGCCTCTTAGCTGCTTATGTGGGTAATGCTCTCCTTGCTGCCCTGTTAGATTAGTTGGATGTCTTGGTAGGAACGCAGTTATACCATACTCCTTCTATTTTCGGATGGTGGATTGAACATCTGTAAGATACCTAAAGCTTGAGATATTGTTTTATAAAAGAAGAATTCACCACAACTTTCTACCTGACCTGTTCCTTTGTCTACTTGATGCTGTTTGTTCACTAATGTTCTCTAACAAACCTATGAGGCCTTCTCAGAACAGTTGGATCTATACTGAGATTCAATTACACACAGGCTGGCTCTGTTTACCATTTAGGTGTCTATTGTAGACAATTGCACTGGAGTAGGAGAGTAAGGGGGCTAATACAAATAGACACCACCAGATTTTTATCTTTAAAACAAATGGAAAACCATGTTTTATTTTCCTTTCCTGTCACAAGTATACTCTACTTTGTGTCGGTCTATACATAAAACCCCAATAAAACGAGTTGAGGTCTGTGGTTATAATGTGACAACATGTGAAAAGGGGTTATGAATACTTTTGCAAGGCGCTGAGCTTCGCTCTTGGATGCAGTGAAACATGTTTATTTACAGCATTTTGAATCCTTGAGTCATTCCACGTTTATTTACATTTTGTTTTAAAGGACTTTAAGAAAGTCAGCCACAGCTATCTAGATTTAAATAATCTTTAGAAACCCAGAAAGGCTGGAGAAATATTGATCAAGATCACTCTACAATCTTAAAACAAAGTCTTATTACTTGAAAACAAAGTATAAAGAAATGAGAGATGGTTTAAAGGTTTCTTTTTAACTGCACTGACGGTAAAGCATTCAGATTTCGTTGACATCTGTCAGTGTAAAGCAGAGCTGTAGACGGTATACGCGTGTGTAAATACACCCTCCAGATGACAGCAACTCGACAAGGCTCTCTAACCACATTTCAGTAGTCAGTAGTAGCGTGAAAGCCGTCTTGTGCTCGGGGGAATTTCCCGTCCACGTGTCTGAATACACGACAGAGAAGGCGGGATATAAACAAAGGCAACCATTGGTCGAAGGAGGCCTCTGTGTGCACACCCCCTGCTGACAGAGCTGTAATAAAACTGACGTCAAATAGACTTGTATCAGTTCCTTCTCGCAGTATGGAAGTAGCCGTGGAAGTGGAAAGGATTAAACTCGCTTAATCTTGGCAGGATATTGAACTTTCCTTCAATTTTTTTTTAAACCCCTACTCTTCTGTGCTGGTGAGACAGGTATTAAAACGAAGCCAGGCTTTGCGGTAAGTACGTAAGAGACGGGTATAAACTCTACATGCGCTTTCCAGCGGCTGAGGAAGAAGCAGATAAACAATCCGCCGTCATCGTAAAAATAACATTTTTTTTTTGTTTCGTAACATTTAGCATGTTATGACACGTCGGTGCGTCTCTGTTAAAAAAAAAAAAAACAACCTGATCTTGTTTAACGCCGACTGTGATTGTTTGAGGAGGGTTGAATTAAACCGGCTCCTCCCGGCTTTCACATGTCCGCCGGTGAATGAGCCCCGCGCCGCAGATTGCTTCTGGTAAAATGTTACGACGCAATATTAAACATCTGGAAGCGTGTAATAGCACATGTTCTACGTTATATACTTCACATTTGTGTTATTCCGCTCTTGTTTATAGGTTCAAAATACATTTTCACTAATTTATAGCCATTTTCTCACAGACACACACATCTAGCCTGGATTTATATTATAATAAGGTTTAACTTTTTTTTTTTTATATAAATTGTTTTTGTAACTAAAGATCTTTTCTTACATTACGTGTGTCCTGCAGCCTTGTTGTGTGCAGTTGGGTCTTGTGAGGCTGTGTTGTATAAACACTGTGTCAATAATAGAGCTGCCTCACTGCTTACAGCCACCAGCCAGCCTCTATTTATTGCGTCTGCAGCAGGGGGAGCCACTGCCTGACAGAAACACACGGAGCTCTGCCTGGGCAATGGAGCAAAGCAACACAATAGTGTTTTTTATTTTTTATTTTATTTTTTTCAAAGCCTCTGTGTTTGTCAAAAAAGCATTAAGCTCTGCTCATGCAGCAGACAGACTGAGCTTTCTACTTATGTTTGGTTGAAGAAATCAAACCCCCCTTCTTCTAGTGGAGGCCAGGTCAGGGAAAGTGTCCTAGGATTTTCCTCAAGGACTGTCATTACGCTTTTGCTGTGGACCCTAATTTGGAAGTGTGGTAGTATTGTAACCCTGCATTAAAACTTAATGGTGGATTTGGGTTTTGCCCAAGAGGCGGCTTGAATTTGAGGCATATTTTGATAACTCTTTGACCCATTGACTTGCACCATATCATTGACTTCGGAGAGATTGCCAAGTTCTCCTTGAGACTCTTGCCACACTCTTGTGGTAAGATTGGCTTAATTCGTCCTAATGGTTTTTTTTGTTTTTTTGCTGCATGTTTAAATGTCAGATGAAATTTGTAATCATTTAAAAATGCAGAATCTTAGTGAAATTATTGATAGGACAGTTAATTAAGAAGCCCAACAAGAGTGAGTGAAAGAGAGAGAGTTAAACTCTCTTTTGTGTAACCTTGCCTCGACTGAGTCGGATAACCGCAGTGAACTGTGGTTACATCAGTGAGTGAGTTGAACAGAGTCATTTGTTTAAATTAGTCCCGAGCCACAAATGATGGCAACTAGCGTGTTCACTTACTTTTCCCTAACTCAATCTGCTGGGGTTTTAATTGATGTGTTTACAAGACCAAGAAGTTATCTATGATAATTCATGTAGGTTAGACGGGAGAGGTTTATGATATAGACAATAAAGTGCACAGTCAGAGGGGTTGGGGTGTTCTACATTGAACAGAGATTTTTTAAAACACTGTGTGAAATTTATGAGACCTTTTATTGTAGGTTTTTTTCAACGCTGTTTAGGCATTAGGGTAGCTTTAGATTGAGAGAAGCATAAAAGCAGAAAGCATAGAGTGCATTGATACATCTATCTATCTATCTATCTATCTATCTATCTATCTATCTATCTATCTATCTATCTATCTATCTATCTATCTATCTATCTATCTATCTATCTATCTATCTATCTATCTATCTATCTATCTATCTATCTATCTATCTATCTATCTATCTATCTATCTATCTATCTATCTCTCTATCTATCTATCTATCTCTCTCTCTCTCTCTCTCTATCTCTCTATCTATCTATCTATCTATCTATCTATCTATCTATCTATCTATCTATCTATCTATCTATCTATCTATCTATCTATCTATCTATCTATCTATCTATCTATCTATCTATATATCTATCTATCTATCTATCTATCTATCTATCTATCTATCTATCTATCTATATATCTATCTATCTATCTATCTATCTATCTATCTATCTATCTATCTATCTATCTGTACTACTCCCTGAATAAGAAGCATACCCTGGGCACCATTCATGCAAGAAATAAACAAAAATTTATTTATTTTACTCTCAATGGCAGATTCAAAAGAAAAATATTTTGCCTAATTCATGTTTTTTCTCAATCTATTCAAGGCTGCTCTTCTGTTAGTGCCCCCCGTATGGAGGATGAGGAGGATGATGTGTTTGAGCCAGATCCCAGCTGCTGGCGCACGCCCTTCAGAGAGATAAAGTGTGAAGATCGGGGCACACAGACGCCCAGTCCTGGCCTGGCACCGCACAACGGTATGCTGCCCTGTGGAGTCGTGGAGGAGCCCAGACCACTATTCTACGGTAAGCTGGTGATGTGTTGTACTTTAAAAGAAAAAGGGGAACAGCGCCTTGTGTTTTGAGAACCAGAGGTATAAAACTGAAGCACACAATTATCACGTGCGGCTCACTGTGAGAATTGTTGAACTGTGTTGCTGCACTGTCTCACCCCTTGGCGCCTGATGGTTGTCATTACACCTGCTTTTATGGTCTCTATGCAGTCTACCCAGCTGCTTTGTTATTCAAAAGGCGCCAATATGACTGAAGACACGTGGCAGAGATGTTCACCTGTGCTGTTCAGACTACTGATTATCAGTGATAGCAAAGTTACACAGGCACCATATACAACAGTCATACCAAAGTAGCTACAAAACAACTGACTGACCCTGACATGTGTTAGTGTGTAACTTATAAAACTATGATGTGTAATAAAGCTACAGCTGGAAAGGCTTGTTCAAGCTAAGTGACTCTGATCAGGGCTGAGTAGATGTTTGTTTTTGTTCTAAAAAGAAGCCTGGCATGTGTCATTGCTGCATTTGGATTGTTTCAGTGACCATATGGCTGTTTAAGATTATAATAAGTATCGGCCTTGACATTCAACAGGTAACGCAGGTTTTCGATTGCACTTCCCAGCACATTTCGAGCTTGTCAGAGATTTTGACGCGAGGCGACCAGAGGAGCAGAACAGGATGGAGCATTTACCCCTGGACCAGCCAGCTGCACTCAGCTTGGAGGCCTGCATTGGGCAGAAACTTCAGCTGATAGGCGACCAGTTTCACCGGGAACACTTACAACAGGTGAGGGAGAAAGGATGCAGCCTAACTAAGAGTCACTTTACTTTACATTTTACTTGATGCTGACACAGCAAATTCATGCTAATTAGATGGAAAACAGAAGCTGAATTAGTGAAAGGAAATCCAAATTCCTGTGTATGTTTAGAAAATGTTTAGGGGGGTATTTTGCACCCAGTTATGAAGTGGATACACAAAAGTTACGTTTTAAAGTAAATTTCTGTATTTACTCGTAGTTTAGGGTCAGGAAATGTGGTTATGGTCTTAAATAAATAACATTTATAAGACGGAGGTATTATGGTTTGATCAGGTGTCTTAATCTGTCGTATTTCATTAGAGTCAACTGACTGAAACAGGAATTAGCAGCAACATAAATGAAAATAAGGTGTAATACAAACCTTTCAGATAATAACATACTAATAAACTACATTATGCTAGAGAGTTAAACATTCAATACATTTTACCCCTATAATTTGTAAAAAATACAAAGAACATGAACTAATATGCCATGGTTTACATTATACATTATAACAGAAATTAAATTGGACAAGGAGTCAACTGACCTCAGACTAAAGTTCCTGCATTTGTAACACCAACTATACATTTTAAAATTTTTGGGTCTAACCCGACAGAGGTGCATGTAGGGTCAAAAAAAGTTTGCTCATGTTTATTGTGTTTACTCTGTGTTTGTTTTGGAGAGGCTTTGCTCAGGCACAGCTTCAGCCCTGTGCCTCACTGCCTCCATCTCTTGTTCCCTCAGCCCACAGATTCAGGACAGCCCTTCCCCCACCTAGCCCACCGGCACCAGGCCCTTACCCTGCCTCCTCTTCCTGTTTATTTCTCTCTCCTTTCCCCTGTTTCCCCAGTATGCTGTGAAGGCAAGTGGCATAGAGGATCCCTCACTCAAACAATACAAGCTGTCCACATAGTGTGCGCTGCTTCTGCATGGGGTGTGTTAAATCTTTAAAACTTTACAATAAACGTATAGTTTCTGTCGAGTTCAAGATGTACACACATATGTAATTGAACATAAACACATTTTGGTCGGTGCATAAAAAAAGCAGAAGTTGCAGAAGTAGATAAACATGTTGTAACCCGAAGCTTAGCACATGCGCCCAGAGGGGAACAGCTGTGGTTCCGGGGAGCCTCCAGTCATCCCTGCACTCTGCAACAAGCAGCTACAGTATGAATAAGGGGTTAAAGCCATAAAGATTCATAATGGCTGAGGTTTTTAAATTAAACCTCAAAATACTTAATTAACAACCATCTTCAGTCTTTTTGAAAAAAAAAAATGGTTCCTCCCTGTCTTGGATACTCCAAAACCTCCCATTTTTAACCTCACAATATGAGGAGTGAGACTGTTTTCTTATCAAGTAGAGGTTATTTATGATATCACTGCAAACATGACTCATGAGAACTGGCGAACACACACAGAGAACCAGACAGTCAGACGGTAGTTCTGCTGTAAAGCGTAATTGTGGCCGAGATGTACTGACGCACAACTTAGACTGGACTGTGTCAGGGGATGAGGAAGTGGCTTTTGTCCCCTCTTACTGTTGTAGCAAACTGTAGAGAAAACAGTCAGAGTGAAAAAAGACCTTGTAGAGTCACATCCTGCATGCACATATTGTGAAACTAGTGACTTACTATGAGAAAAATAGTTTTGTGCTTCTACCACGATTGCTGAGTCAATTCTAATCTTCAGACAGTTTTGCAATTGGAGTATAACTTTTGTTCCTTCACTATGGTTTTGTGTTATTAGGTTGTTACAAAGGCATGTTTTTGCAGCTCAAACACTCAAATGACCTGCAATCTTAGATGTGTGTGTCTCTGTATTGTCTATTTTTAGTACTGCTTGTGCAGCTCTTTGTATTGCATGTGTGTGTATGTATGTACATGACATGCATGACTACATCCATACTTGTTTTTCTGCTGTTTGCTGTCCCTTACTTCTCACTTTCTATCTCTGAGAATCAGGACAAAAACTTTCACTGAATAACCACATTGATTGGTGCTTAGGTGCTTTTCCCCAGCAGGAACCTTTTCAATGAATCAAGGTAGTTTTCTGCTTCTGTTTATTACCCCTATTGTTTTCACTGCAGGGCCAGAAAATTGCCCTTGTAGGGATGTAGTACTTTTTGATTGACCCTGAACTGTAGGTGAAGTTTTGTGGTGGGAGGATCCCAAACTTTTCCTACTGGTGAATTATTCCCTGTCATCTCCCAGTTTAAACTCTACAGTTTGATTTTTAGTTATAAAACAGGTATAATTGGTAGTATTCATTGCAAACCCAGCCACTCACATTGAATTTTACAAGGTTCAAATTTAAGATATTAATTAAATCAGCTAACTTAGAGAAAATATTAATTAAATGAATTGAATAAAGTGGCCGTTTCCTCTTTAGGACTTGTGGATGCTGATGGAGTAATGATCTGATCAAAGCGTTACTCCATCAGTTAGTGTTACAATAATTTGCAGTGTTTATGTTCCGGGATACAAAATAAACTTTCACAACTTCCAAGGATTGTTTATTACTTACTGATTTTAGGTTTCAGCGAAACAGACAAGCTGGAATTAACCAGGGCAGTTGGGGTCTCTCTTGTCCTTTCATCTTGCTCCAAGAGATAGTAAACACAGAACTCTGCATCAGCAAAATTTATTTAAAGACGCAATAAGCAGTCACCTGTCCATAACGTTTTGGAGGGACTCTGTGTTAGTTATATAGTGTAATCGCTGTGACAGAGTCATCGGTTGTAGTTTTATTGCTGAAACCCATAGCGTTTATTTTTTTGGAACTTCTTTCCTTTCTTCTCCGTGCACTGTTGGGAGTCAGGTCTTTTAAAATTAATTCTACTTGCAAGTTTCCACAAAGTTTGCAGTGAGAGTACTTGACACTTAAGCCATAACCGCTATGAAACAATCTGAGATTATTGCCGTATTGATGTGATTTCACTTTTAAAACGGACTCTGGACTCGGTTGTTGTTATGGGCGGCAAAGCTCCTGCATTGGGCTGCACGATGATAGGAAAATAAGAAATCACAATGTTATTGATAAATAATGTGATGAGAATATTGATTGGGATTAACTTTTATTATATTTTTTTCATTCTCTTCTTTCCTTTTCATCGTTATGATGACCCCACCACTATCCTTGCTAGCCCTTTGCTATTACAATAGCGAACATTTTGAAATTGCGATGATGATTACAATTTGATATATTTTGCAGTAGGAGTGACCCGCTCAGTGTCAGCAGGTGTAACCACGTAAACAGCCTGCTTTTGGACCTCACAGTGGAAACACACGCAACTGACCACCACGGTCAAATAAAACGATCTGGGAAATAAAGTAAATGTTTTGGGTCGCTTTTGTCTCATCTCTGTTCTGTTGATTTGGACCACAGCCTACGTATTAAGCAATTATCCATAGCAGACACTTGTCTTTGAGCAATTATAGTGCTTTTGACTACTATGACATCAATGGGTTTTATAGCAATGTGGCTGCAAGTGTTCTCCATGGTAGCCCATCGCCCCAGCCGAAACAAGGGATTAGGCAACGGAGGAGTGTTGGTGGAGGCTGACAAATAAATTGCTCCTCAGTCACAGAGGCCTAGAGGGGACGCTAAGGTCCCCAGAGGATGGTTGACATTAGCCGGCCCGCCATTTGAGACACAGCAGTAATGACAGTCACAATGGCAGGAAGACTGCTCCAGCCTGCGCAGGGCGAGGGGCAGAGTCGGGTTTCATCCCCATGTTTTTTTAAGAGAGACGACTCCTGGTGCTTTCGAGAGGAGGTGTTGAAAGCAGGCTTGAATATCTTCTGTGGCTGTGCATGTGGCTGTTTGTGCGGTGACTGTGTGCATGTATGCTGTGTTTGTGGCTTTATCTCCACACTCTCTCCTTTCAGCACTTGTAGAAAAGGGGGGAAGGGAGCCTGGCTGACATAAAACAAGTTCTGTTATCTTTACATTAATTAATCTATGAAGATTTGTCTGTTCTTAAAAAACTTTGTTGCATGTTTGTATTTTACTTTGGGCTCTCTCTCTTTGCTGATATGACTAATCCAGAGTTTAATGCAGAGGCCAGTTTGTTTACTCAAGTGATAAGGCAGTGCTTCTGAGCAGCCTGCGCTGGAAACTGATAAAGGACATCAGGGTAGTGTCAAAGTGACGACACAGAGAATCTGACTAGACTCTTGCGCTCTATCAGCCAGCTAAATTTAGGGACAGAAGCCTTTTGGCAATTGGCAGCGTGACTCATGAGTGTACTGTGACAGGATGGTGCACACCTCTTGTTGTCACTCTTACTCTCTTTCTCTGTTTATTTATGTGCATGCTAGTTAACTTGAAAGAAGTAAGTGCAAAAGGTCAGAAGAACATTTTGTTTCTGACAAGATTAATTGCTCTTCATGTAGTCTAGTGCGACACATGATGAATTCCTTACATCACATATTGCTATCACTGCCTTTGCTAACAGCTGCTCAGTGTTTGCCAACCAAATACATCTAAATTAACTGTAACATAATATAATTAAGTTTTAAATCAACATGTCTGAAGATCTAGTTGACACCTCCTTGTTTACCAAGTTCAACTCTGTGTTACATTTCTCTGTTTTTATTATTTTATCAAAATATCCCTAGGCAAGATTTAGATACAATGTGCAACAGACCTTCTCAGGTACCTTTGCCATATTTTTGTACCTTTTCATTTATTTTATTTTTTTTTCCTTTGAAGAGCAAGATAGAGTAGGCAAGTGGGAAAGCTAGATTCGCTCATGCAAGCTGGAACATGGCAACGCTTATGCAACACCATGCAATGTTCACCACCGACTGATAAGAGAATAAAACCCCCACAGTTTTATCACAGTGGCAGCTCTTGGCTTTTAACTAGGTCAAGGTCTGGACATTATGATGAGACATGTATTCAAAAGTAATCATACATAACTTTGTTCACATTTTGTGTTGTTACAACCCTAAGCTTCAGTGGTTTATATTGGGATATTGTGAAAAAGACCAACAAAGAGTCCTGGATAATTGTGAGGTGGAAAGAAAATTATATGTGAAAATGTGGAAATTAGATATGTGTAAGTAAGTACCCCCCCTTTGCTCTAATACCCCTAAATAACATGCAGTTAAACCAACTGCTTTCAGAAGTCTCCTAATTAGTCAATAGATTGTACCTGTATGTAAATTAATCTTGGTGTAAATAAAGCTGTTCTGCGAAAGCCTCAGAGGTTTGTTAGAGAACATTAGTGAACAAATAGCATCATGAAAACCAAAGAACACAGCAGATAGGCCAAGGATAAAGTTGTGAAGACGTTTAAAGCAGGGTTTGGTTATTAAACAATATTACAAGCTTTGAACATCTGACTGAGCACGGTTCAGTCCATTAGGAAAATGTTAAGAGCATGACAAAACTGCAAACCAATCAAGACATGGCCATCCACCTAAACTGGCAGACCGAGGAAGAGTAACATTCATCAGAGAAACAGCGAAGAGACTCATGGTAACACTAATTGTCTAACTTGTGTAGGGGCAAGCCATCTTTGCGGGTTGTTGGGAGTATTTTAGTAGTGACGTAGGTTTTGTGTGACCAGACAGACGCAGGATTAACAGCATCAACAAGATCCAGAAATCATTTCCAACAAAAAGAGGAAGAAGATGAGCTTTATAATTTAAATGGGAAGTATTTAAACTAGGTTTTGTCTCCCTGTTTTGAATAGACTTGTATGGGGGGACTTCTAATAAAGATTGTATGCATAGTGCTGATGTTGATGCTCTATGACGCCTCCTATCGTCCCTCCATCCCTTTCGAGTTGATTTAAAAAAATAACATCCATGCGGCTAATCAACTTGTGAATTATGAATGGCCAGAGGGAGCACAAGGTGGCTTGTCTTTAAGCTAATGTTTCAATCTCCAGATGTCCAGAACTGGTTGATGCATTCCTCAAATGACTCGCAGCAGCATTTGCACAACGGGATTCTACAAAATGTGGACTTAAGGGGGCTGAATAGTTTTTTTTTTTTTTCGGGTCTTAACTCAAACCTGTTCAACAAGGCATCATAAATACAGTAAAAATAATCTGTCGTTAATTTAAGACTTATTAGTTAAGTACATCTAGCTTATGTAGTTGGATTATTATGGACTGAAAATAGCTACAGCATTATCAGGTGTAAAGGAGTCTGTCTTTTATTAGCAGATGAGCTGTTGGACTACTGTAGCTGTCATGCAGATGCATTTTTTCTTTTTTTTCCAGAGACTCTGGCCCTCATCAGGAGCCCCCTAATCCCATTTGGTGCAATTATCTTATCTCAGGTTCTCAATGGGTGAGATAGCATTATCCACCCTAATCGTACACAATCCAATTGGCTTGCAGACCTCGGAGAGTCTTGTGTTTGGTTGCTGGCTGCTGGTCTCAAGCAGAAAGATTAGAAAAAAGTGTGACTGTATAATGAATGTGTTTATTGCTTGGGATGTTTATTATGACTGGCTTCATGTGTATCCAACACAGAAATAAAGGCTTAATTAATAAATGCAACTGGGGACAAAAGCAGACTGTTATGGAAATATTATCGCTTTTCCAGTGTCTGGTTCTGTCTTCCTTGCTGACCTCCTGTCATTTACCTCATTTTACAGCCACTGCAAAACAAACGCAACCAAGTAATGACTTTTTTCTGTTTTGCATTTGGAGTTTGAGTTTGTAGACTGCACTAACAGTCGAATGCTTTATCTCTGTTTGTTTTTTTAGTATCATCAAAACCAAAGGAATCAGGGGCCGCTGTGGTGGCGCATGACTGCAACTATTCTCAGCCTCCTGTTTGATAGGAGGTTCATTGCTGGAGGAGGTGGAGCAGGACAGAGGTGAAGGGGGATCTTCCCCTTATGTCCTTTGTCTTCATCTATGCTGAGCTGGAAGCTCCTGAAGGCACTGTTCAATCTAACACGGGTCTGTTTGAGGGGAAGAAAGAAAGTGAGGCAAAATGATCACCGCGGGACGGCGACAACCAAATTTTATACAAGTTTTAAAAGAAGATGCCATGATGCTCCAGCATTGTCTAAAGGATAATGTTCATATTTTGGCCTACATGCCATGTAGTCGTCTTGTACAGTATGTTGTTCTTGTAATTTTTTTTTTTTTTTGCACTTCAACATGTATCCTTCTTAAAAGACCTGGCCTCTACACATCCTGGGAATGCCTTAGTCAGTGTCTTCTGCCAGAAGGAGAATAGAGCGTTTCTTGACAAGCAAGATGAGATGGTTCGGAAATGAAAGGAAATGTGGTGCGACAGATTCTTTTCTGAAGTCCCCCAGGTGACCAGTCAAGTTGATTTATTTACTTCCAAAGAGGCCACTTCTCAGAACAAAGCATTTTGCACCTCACCTCAATGGAACATTTATCTATTTATCTTTTCTACGTATCTTTTCCCTCTATTTTCTGTGCTTTGATGTTAAGTTTGACCCTTCATCTTGTAGAATTTCAGGAATGAGGCAAAGTTTTTGTACATAAAAGGATTGGCACACTGAACTGGTTTCAAAGATTAGTCATGTGCTACATGTCAAACATTTGGGACTTTTTGAAGTTTACGAGGGGTGGACTTGGCTGTGCTGAACAACTCCACCTGGTTAAACGAGTCTGGTTAGTGCCAGCAGATCTAACAAACATAAAAAAAAACAACTTTAGATCAAAATCAGACCTCATGCAGATGATTTCACTTTTGTGTTTTAAGAAATGACAAGATAATTGAGCATTAAAAGCAGTTCATTAGTAGCTAATTATCACCAGTCGTAAAAATCAGTTAAATCTTGCTGGAGTGTCAGGCAAATGATTTAACAGACAGCATTTGTTAACGTGATTTTGGATCTTGTCTTGCTGTTGCTTGTAGCAACAATAATTATTTCTGTGTTGTTCTAATTGCGTAGATATGTTCAGAGGCCGTTTTTGCATGAATACCTCCCTGGTGGACCCCTACCTTCTTTATTACCCTCACCACCCTTATGAACGCAATTCTAAAAAAACATCTCAGAAAGGGCTAAAATGATATGTTTCCCTTTGATTGGACATTCAGATTGAAAGTAGAAAACATGCTTGCAGTGCAACTGACATTACTTTGTTTTTAAATACTGATGGCACCCTCCAGGTCATGTCAGCCTGACCGGAGAGCAAGACTACCCAAATAAAAACTGCCACTTGGTATGTTAGTTATTGAATAGGCTTGTTATCTGTCTGGTTTTTAACATTTTTACATCTTATAGCTGTGTGGACAGCTAAGATATATCTGAGATGTAGCACACTGAGTAGATATTTACATTAAACTCATAGGGTGTTGACTTTTACTTGTATATAAAAAATATTAAAAGTCTTGCACCATGCACTAAATTAGAGCAAACGAATCAAGCACACTGTCACACTGTTTAATAGTTTACTTTTTTTTTTAGGTTTCATTTCACCACATATTCTAGCCTTGTTCCCAGCATTGCCCCTTCATTTTTATGTGTTCTTTTTACGTGATGGTTTTCAGACCTCCATGCCCTTCAAGTGGAGCTGTGGATCCACTGTTTTTGCACTAGACTTCCAGACATTTAGGAGTTCAGATTGTTCCCGAGCTTACCTCCTTCTCGTATGGTTTCTCAGTCACGGCTTGTTTCCTTGCCACCACATTTCAGATGTATTCACTCATACGGCCAAGAAAAACAATCAGTATTGAGGCCTGACTGCCTGAGCATAGATTTGACATCTGTTCAGGGGATCTTACTCACCAGTTTTCAGGATTTCAGTTAAGCGAGAGCAACTTTTTCACAGAAGACCAGCACTGAACACCAAGTCAGAATGGCATAACCAGTCTGTGAAACAAAATCTCCCCCTCTCAGGATACCCTGGTGCAGTTTCACATCATTTGATATTATGTTGGGTGATCTTACATTGTCTGTGGTACTCAGAGATTTGGGACGTGGGTACACATATAACCACCACTGGCTCAGCAGACCTAGTGTCTCTGAAAAGAAACAAAAGTGAAAAAAACTGTAATTGTTGTTGTTAAAATATTAATACATATAAAGACACTGTTAAAGATGTTGTTTATGTTTTTTTTTTACGTTTATTATTTTCATGCTGAATCTTTTGGACCCAAGGAGCAGTACATATCAGGGTCTATAATTACTTGCTCCTTATTATGTATCAAGTTTATCACTGCATAATTAGTGTCTTGTTTTCTCTTTAAGATGTCTCAGGGACAGACTTTTTGGGCTACTGGTAACCTTGAGAATCTGTTACATGTTTCAGAGAAAAAGCAGTGTTGTCACCCATTTATTTATGTTGGCACCTCTTGAGGTGTTGAGTCTTCTGTATTGTCATTTCATTTAGATTTCTTGCAGTCTAATTCCTGGCACACACCCATAGGTACAGTTTGAGGAGTCTGAGGCTGACTTGCTGATGGTAACAGGGGCTCCTGAGTTTGCAGTCAGAGGTGAGAGTGGTGCACTAAGTGTGATAATAGTTTCCTGCGGATCCTGAACGCTGAGCCAGTCCCTGTAGTGCCTTGTCTCACCATCGGCTCTTGACCTTCTACTCCTGCTGCTCCTGCGTGACATAGTTTTTGTTCAGTAGTTCATTTAATTTGTAATTTATTTTTTTTTCCTTTTTAATTTATTTTTGGTATGTTTTACCAATTTCTACTGTATACACTTGTGTGTGCAATCACCTCTTCCTCTTTCTGCTTTGTTATTGGACTCGAAATGGTTCAGCGTCAGAGTAATTGTGCCTGATTTTTTAGACTTTTATTGTATCTCTCATTTCTCATAGCCTGTAAGAAAACGCTCTGAGGCCCTCTGAGTTTGTTACGCAACAGAGTGCACAATCTCTGCTACTTTCCACTTGCAGCCAGAACAGAAGTTAGTATTCGTATTTTGTTGTATGTTGTTGCCAATATGAACTATGAAGAGAGAAACTACAAACCTGCAAGCCCGTATGAATGTGTCCCACTCAAAGGAGGAATATGGTTGTGGGTGGGGTAAACTCAACATTTTCAATTTCTTTGAAACCTTTATGATTTTTTGGGTCCAAAAATGCAGTAGCTTCAATGCAGTTCAATTAATCTCTTATAAATAATTAGTCATCACACATCTTACCCATCTCCAATGATACCCAGAAAACTGGGAAATAAACAATAAGGTTACCCATTTACACAAGTCTCAGAATGTTTGTTCCTTAATCCCAATCATTGTTTGTAATCATTATGCACTGGAAAGTACTTTGTTTCTGTAAATCCCAGTAGTGTTTTAATGTATAGTATAAACTCTGGATTGTTCTCATGGGCTAATCTGGCTGTGTGTCAGCTGTATCTCTGTGCATTATTTGGTCCAGAAGGTTCAGGTTTAATAGTCTGATGATTTTATTGAAAAGGGAAACAAGCCACCATGGTGTCCTTATACTTTATTTTAAGTGGAAGTTTCCTGAACTGTGCTCACCACATTTCGTGAGTGCCGAGGTCCAAGTGTTGGACAGGTACTTTTTGGAAACCATGAGTGTCTTGAATTTTGTTTTCCACTTTATACAAAATGGAATTAGCTTTTTTTAAGAATATTTTGCCTGTTTTTTAAAGTAACATTTATTCTTTGGGGTCTTTCTTAACTTTTAAAATTGTATTTTCTGAAGAAAAAGTGTCTTTTTTTGTAAGGACAGTTCATTCTTGTAATAATAATTTTTAATACAAGTGGGATCATTTTTAAATCAGTGAGATCAAAATCATTTTTTTTTAAATGAACTCTGAACATTCCTTGCACATCTTTCTATCATGTAATGAACCTGGGCCAAGCATTATACAGTTTGATTGACTTGACTAATGAGCTTGTTTGTATAAAATGTTTGCCCTTCTTTACAGAACAGATAGCTGACCATATATTTCTAAAAAAAAAAAAAAAACCCTGGAATATGCCTTTAACTGCTCAGTTTCATTGAAGTCTTGATGATCACACACTCTCTGTATACCAAGAAATGAGACCCAGCGAAAATGTAGCATTTTTGTAAACATTGACTGTGTGTTTTCGAGACTCTACTGTGCACTCTTTTTATTTTGTGTTTATATATATTTTTTCTGGTTGTTAATATTCATATGGAAGTAAAGACAATTTGTTATGTAGTGCAATATGCTGTATATACAGAGTTTTGCTCTACAAATTTTTTTCTGGATTTCTTGTTGCTTATTGGTACTTTTTTCAATAAAATCTTATGGAAGTTTTGAAACTGAGTAAAGTTTATCCTATGATGATCAAGATAACACACAGTGCCTTGCAACAATACCTGAGACCACTTGAGATTTTTCAACTATTGTCACATTATAAACACAAACTTCATTGTTTGTTTTTTTTTAGGAATTAGGGGATAGACCAAATCAGACAAGAGCATAATAATAAAGTGCCTTTGTGTCCAATGCCCCCTTAGTTAATACTTTTTAGAACCATGTTTCCCTGCCATTACAGCAAGTGTTTTGGGGTCTGCCTCCACCATCTTTACAGATCTAGAGACTGAAAATGTTTCCCTTCTTTTTTGCATTATAGCTCAAGCTGTCAGATTGGATGGAGAGAATCTGTGAAAATCAAATTTAAAGTATTTGCCAAATAGTATATCTGGAATTTAGTTCTGGACTTTGACTGGGCCATTGTAACACATGAATATGCTTTGATCTAAACTATTCCACTGTAGCTCTGGCTACATTTTAGTGTCATTGTCAGTGTCATCTTTTGGAGTGTCAGATGCTCCCAAAACTTGGGATATTGTTCGATCACCTAACCCTGCTTTAACCTTCTCCACAACTGCATTCTTCCATTGTCTGCTGTGCTCCATGGTCTTCATGATGTTGTTTGTACAGAAATGTTCTCGAACAAACCATTACGAATTACGTGACTTCTTAAGATAGTTGTTTGGACTGGATTTCATTTAGGAGTATCAGAGTAATAGGGGATTGAATCAAAATGCACACTACACTCTTCAGATTTTATATTTCTAGTACAATTTTGTGTGATTTTCCTTAAATTTCACAGCTACATGACAGTTTCTGTTGGTCTATCACATAAAATCAGAAACAAAGTTGTAACATGACAAATTGTGAAAAAGGTATTAGATATACAAGGTACTGTCAAGCATCACAGCTAGAGTCACATATATATATTTGCATAGTTTCCCTTTAGCTAAATAAACTTTTTCTCTGGACTTCAAAACCCATCCATCTCATCTAACCATGGGCAGAAAAAGTTGCAGCAAAAAATCCTTTGTGCTGCAACTTCATTTGAAGAACCTCTGTTCTATGCATGTAAGCCACTGGCTTACAACGTGTCCTAGGCCAGCTGAGCCTTTGAAGCCAACCAGACGCTTTGCAAAGACTCTTCTCATCATTTTTATCTACAGTTTAGTAATTAGTTTGGTGGAAGCAGGGGGGCTTCCTAAAGTCTCTAATATCTGCTGTTCGAACAATGCGCACGTGCAGACACTGTGTGCACGCACTGCATGACAAGTGAATAGGCCCATGTATACACTGAATAAGAAGAGTTACTGTCACATCTTCAAAGGTTAAGGCCGACTTGCGGAGCCTGCAGATTAGTAACACTGCAGCCTCAGTGCCTGAAGGACATGGAGGAGATTGATTACTCCTGACATGTAAATATAAAGGATTCTTATTGGTATGTTTGGGATTATTATTATTACCTGCAAAATGAACAGACTTTAATTTCATTCTTATATAGACCCTGAGCTGACAGAAGAGGTGTATGTATTTGTAATAACAGTAAAGAGATTGGTGCTATTTGTTTCAGAATAGCAGACATCCTACCTTCTCCTTCCTCAGGGCTGACGCGTGGCATTCTTATTGTTGTACATGCAGGTAGAGTTTCATGCTTCAACCAAACCTGACTCACCTGTCTGGCTGCTTGCAGCAGAAGAACTATCTTGCCTGTGGCCCCCCGAAGCAAACAAATGCACACAATGAGCATGCCTAAGGATGTGGTTGAAACTGAACAACAACTGCTATCCCAGTCATGGTTGACTTGGCATACACAACTGCAGAATCTTTCTCCTCCAAACCTGGGTCTTAAATGTTTGAATGCAGGGACTTTAAGCTTGAATAGAAGATAATATGAAGTATTATTTACAAACCTTTTAAATCATACAGTTATCATGTGAATATGGGCTTCAGTGTCATTCAATACTATACCTAATATGAACCTGAAGGCAGCAATAATCCTCCCCGGGATGTTTATCTCACAATTTGTGGTTCTTTTCTTTAGGATCAGCATTTAATGGAGAGAGCATTGGCTTTCCCTGGACCAAACAATGGCTCCTCTGTTCCCCTCACTTAGCTGCCTGCTGAAAGAGACACCCATTAGAGAAGCGTCTATCTCTGGGGTCAGACCCAGGGGTCATGCAAGAGTATGGCTCTTGTTTATGTCTGCAAAGCCAATCAAAACACTGCAGCCTCCTACTTGCCTGGCTTTCTAGCTCAGCAGAATAAAGAGCAGATTCTGTCAGGGCTTAAGCCATCGAGTGCAACGAGTTCCACCTCATCTCTTTAGAGTCGCCCTTAATCCAAGCAAAGGTGATGTGTCGCCTACTGAAGTAAGTAGCTGCAGCGATGAACTAGGACTCACAGCACCTGCTCAGCACCACAAGCCACAGGTACTTCCCCAACCCTTGAGAATGTTTCAAGAAGCTCCTCACTCAACAATACACATTTAAAATTACAAAATAATGTTTGCATTCAGCCTTTGGAGATGGAGATTACAGGAGTAAAGAAAGAAAGTCTTTAAGTTGAGACTGCTGAGCATGTTAAACATTAAATTATTTAACCATTCGAGCAAGCTGAAAATTTCTCTCCACACTTTTGTAAAATGTAATGATTTAGCATTGTCTTGGCATAAGCAAGCCCCTCCATGAAAAAGTACTCTGATTTGCTGCACAAGTTGTTCAAAAACAACTATATATCATTATTAATAGCTGTTAGCTTTTACTGAATTAAATAAAGGCTGGCTATGTAGCCCTTTGGACTCCCTTTAACTTTGTGTTTTGTTCAGAATCATGAGAGATAACTACTACAAACATAAAATCGGCTTTAAAAACAATGTTTTTATTACAATCATGTTAGCAGACTGATGGTAGTATTTAGCCCAAACCTAAATTCCTGAGTGCAGATACAGATTTACTAGCATTACTTCAACGCATTAGTGCAGTTCAGAATCAGAATCAGAAAAGCTTTATTGCCAAGTACGTTTTTGGACATACAAGGATTTTGATGATATTCCTTGCAACCAAATGTGTGTCTATGTTTTAGCTCAAAGCTCTGCTGCTATCATTAGGATAACAGAGTTTTCTAAATGCTTGCAGCTATGTCAAAGCCATAGCTAAAGAAAAGTATTTTTAACCCTTGAACCGTTTCACTCTTTTTTGTTACAACTACAAACTTCAATGCATATGATTGGGATTTTATGTGATCAGCATGTAATACCACATAATGGCAAAACTGAATGAAAACAATAGATCATTTTCAGATAAAATTTTTCAAACGATCAAATTTGAAAACTGTGGAATTCAAATGTATTCAGCTTCCTTTATTCAGAAACTCATACATAAAAATGCTTTCAGATGTGACCTAATTGGTAAACAGACTCCACCGGTGTGTAATTTAATCTAAGTATAAAAACAGCTGGTCTGTGAAAGCCTCAGAGATGTGTTAGAGATCATTAGTGAACAGACAACATCATGGAGATCAACAGTCAGTAATAAAGTTATGGAAGTTCAGTGGTGTGAGTCTAAAGCAGGATTAAGTAAAAAAAAAAAAGTAAACTTTGAGCATCTGACAAGGAAAGTATGGAACCACCGCAAACATAAAGACATGGCTGTCCACCTTAACTGACAGGCCAGGCAAGAGAGCATTTATCAGAAAAGCAGTTGAGAGCTCATACCTCTAGAGGAGCTGCCGAGATCCATTGATCAGGTAGGAGAAGCTGCCGACAGGATTAGCTTCAGTCGAGCACTTCACAAATCTAGTCTTTATGTAAAAGTGGTGAAAATCAAGCCATTGTTGAAAGAAAGCCATATATAGTTGTTCTTAGTGACTATAAAAACCATGTAGGGGTCACAGTCAACATCCCAAAGAAGGTGCTCTGGACAGATGAGATGTGGAGGAAAAACTAATTCTGAACACCACCCCAACAGTGAAAAATGGTGGTGACAGCCATGGGCATGCTTTTCTTCAGTAGGAACAGAGAAGATGGTTGGGGGTTAATGAGAATACGAATGGAACCAAACACAGAGCAATCCTGCAACAAAACCTGTCAGAGGCTGCAAAAGACAGCAGGACAAAACCCTAAACATACAGCCAGACTTACAATTGAAAGATCTGGATCTAATCACATTCATGTGTGAGAATGCTCTAGTCAAAGTCCAGACCTACAATCTAATTGAAACTTTATGGCAAGACATTTATGTTCACAGACACTCTTTATCCTGCCTGACTGAGCTTTTTTGCACATCAAAATGGGCAAATATTTCAATTGCTAGATTTGCGAAGCTGGTAGATACATGCTTACTCTAAAAGACTTGGAGCTATGGCTGCACTAAACAACGGTTCTAAAATCTGTTGACTCAGGGGGGCTCAGTACAGATTTTGAAAACCATTGATCATTTTCCCACCACTTCACAAATATGCACAGCTCCATGTTGGCTGATCAAATAAAATCCCAATCAAGGGGTATGAACCCTTTTGCATTGTACTGTATCTTTGCAAGTAAAGAACAGTTAATTTCATTATGATTAAAGTAGACACACTTGATATGTCTCTTTGAGTTTACAGAAAATAAACTTTATAGTTATTGGAAAAGACTAAACTTGCCCTTTAGAGTTGCAAAGATATTTAAACTTTGCTTATGTTCGAACACTTTGCTCTCTTCTTGTTCAGCGCTTTGCAAACATCTGGTGCTCAGGCTATTAGTTGTCATGGGAGTAAGCCAACGCTTTTGCGTGTCACTATGCAGGCGGTGGGGAAATGAGGCTGGAGCATGATGTGGGTGCAGCAACCCAACAATGATCCTCTGCCCCCCTCTTCTCAGCTGTGTATAGTCACAGCTGACCAACTCTGGTCGAGAAAGAAAAACTCAGCCTCTCAGCAGTTCAGTTCATCCCCCCACAGCCAGCTCTGCCTCTTTATGAAGCAAACTTTTAACACTCCACAAATCCAAGACATGTGCAAAAAGTCTCTTTTCTATTGCAATTTGGATCTCTTTTTATGCCTTCAAAACTTGGAAACTTTTTTGTTGTTTCCAACCTCTCCTTTAATCCAATTTTCGGGAGAGGCTCTTTTCTGTCTCCTCTTGCTGCAGGAGAGGTTAGGCAACCAATGTACTACACCGTGAGTTCCCTTTGTTTACCAAGAGTAACCCAGCAGAGTGCAGAGCTTTGTTGAGCTGCAGTCACTCCCGGCCATCACAGCTATGACACACACACACACACACACACACACACACACACACACACGCACACACACGCACGCACGCACACACACAAACACACACAAATAAATGGAGAGAGAGCCAGTACAGAAATCTCTGACTCACAAACACCAGCAGTGTCCTGTGGTCAGGGGGAGGGATTTAAATCCTAACAGCACTGCTCGTGAACCTGTTGAACTTGTCTTTTCAATCTCTTGCTGGCTATTGTTCTCTCCTCTACCTTTTCTGGGCTTTATAATTTTTTTTAATCTCTATTCTGACCCACCACCATTTGGACCCAATTAAAAGATGCACTCCATAAACCTTCACACAGCAGGCAGCACTCTCTCCCCATGCATGAAAATCCATGCACTTGGCATGCACCTCAGAAAGACACAAGCACTGCCTAATTGTGATGGGGTTGTCACTCGATGGAACATAAACAAGCAGGGTCATTGCTGGGAACTAATTGGCAGGAAGAGGATTCCTGTAGCAAGATAAAAATGAGAAGTCACTGTGGTTTCCTCAGGAAGCATCAGGAGTCCTGTGCGATGGCAAGGCCTATGGTGTGCAGTAATGAGAAAAGAGTTTGCCTCAAGCCCCTTTTGCAGACGCTGTGCTTTCACAAGCGTGCAGAACCCATACAGGGCTGGTGAAAGCCTCCGAGCCAAAAATATGGACCGGTTCAGTGGGGGTTTTTGTATCCAGCAGGTTGGCGGAGGGCCAGGTAAATCAGGCAAGCGGCCTGACTTGTTAGCACACCTCACCTTGATAACAGCAGTGTGCACTGAAGTATCAGGCTGTGGAAGAAAAACAACCTGCACAACCAGGGGTGGGGCACACAGACAATTGTGTGTGTGTGTGTGTGTGTGTGTGTGTGTGTGTGTGTGTGTGTGTGTTTGAAGGTTCAGTGCATGCAGCCACTCACGCAATGGACCTCCTCCAAACAGTAACAACTGCAAAAACATTGGGTCGAGTGATAAACTCCGAGCACTTTTTCCGAGCTTATGTTTCACAACAGAGCACCACCAGGTCCTCCCTCCTTTTCTTTCAATCCTTCTTTCTCTCCCTTTTCTACACCTCCCATCCCCCATTCCTCTACTACTCTTTCCCTCCTTTACCCAGTCTTATATGAGCCCTGTTCTCATGCTCTCCCTAACTTTAAACATGTCTATCGCATACACAAAAACCCACAAAAGTTTCCCTCTCTTCGTGCATATCCTCTTTGTCCTCCTCTGCCTCCTCCTCTTGCTGGCTGTTGTTGCTGACTGACAGCGCTGATTTACTCCAGATTTGGCAGTCGGCCAGTTCATCTCAAACAATTGCACGAGATCGAGGGTTTGCTGGCTGAGCCAAGTTTGGATGTCAATAAACAAAGTCCGCAATTGCTGCCCTTCTCTCCTCTACTCTAGTCTGTTGTAAAAAAAAAATATTATGAATTGTATTTTTGCCATATGCTTTGAGATGTTAAGGAGATGCCTTGAAGGGATTTATTATTGCTGCACATGCTTTATCCCATAAAGAAAATTGTAGCAATCAAAACAGCCTTACTGCTAAATTGGTATTGTAATGGTTTATTTTGTTCCTTTATTTCCAAAGGGTATCAAGATAATCAGAATTTTTTGACGGCTTTTCCTTTTCCGTTGTGTTAATATTCATTTCCATGTTCGAAATTGATGGAAAAAGGAACTGAAAGGCAGCCGAAAATTCCCTATGAGTAATTACAGTATGTCTGACACACCAAACTTGGGTGTTTCAGAAGTAACACAATGTCCACCCAAGATAGTACTGAGAGCAAAGTCTCAGCTTGAGTTCATAAAATGAAAATATATTCTGCGTTATTTGTATCAGGGTTTGGGTCTGACGTCATATAATTGCAACTTGGAAAACTAGTGGGATTTACTAGTTGTGTTGTTACCTCAGGCATGGACTTACAATATAGGCAGTTGGCCCCCAACCAGCAAGGGGCCCCGCTGGTTGCCTGACCCCTAACAATACCCATGCATTAATAATGCTTATTTGAGATAAAATAATTAGAATTTACAATCAAAACAATAGCAAAAAACTTGACTAGATCTACTTCTGCTCCATCCTGTTCTCATATCAGAACAGGGGGGAGCTTTTCTGTTTTCGTCACATAGAAATATCCAAGAAGTGCAGGGTGCTTGAGCGAGAGACGGGAGGGATCAGATAGAAAGATGACGCTGGTTTGTCAAAGCGGAGCGTGAGGAAACAGACATTTTTCAATGTTCCTACATTGCACGTGTGGACAGAAAACCTGGACTGGATGAAGGGAGAACAAGTGAGCTCAGAGGAACAACAAGACAAGGAATTTGATTAACAAGATGAGGTATGATTGATGGTTGTTGTGGCAGTACTGTCCACATGGATAGTTTCAGGAATTATTTTCTACATTCTGGGTAAAGGGACCCATATTGACAGCAAAGTGATTACAGGTAAGACAAACTGTAGCACTATGTCTATTTTTTCTTGATTAAAATATTAAATGTGTCCTTCCCCCCACAAATCTCATCACCATTTGAGATGTTAGATTATTTATATCAGCAGAATATGCTTGACTTTTATCTAAGTATAGCTACTGTAAAAGACTGCCACTCACCCTCCCTGTGAAAGAAGTTTCTCGGTGTTTAAATAAATCAAAACATACCTGAGATCCACCATGTTACATTACAGAACAGACTGTCTTCCCCTGCTCTCAATGCCATTGAAAATGAGGTCAAGGATACAATGGACATGGATGCACTAATAGAAAGGTGTACAGAGGCCAAAGTCTGCAGGGTTAGATTTAACTAGTGGTATCAATTGTGTTAGCCAACTATAAAAAAGTGACAAATGAAAGGGACCATGAAGAGGAGGAATATACAGTGACAAGAGCATAAGATAAAAAATAAAGGAGAGGAAGACGAAAGAAAGGACGAGGAATAATAATTGCAGAGTACTTCTTTTCTTTTTGCGTGGGATTTTCCTTAGCTTTTTGACTTTGGTTTTTGATTTTTATAGATTTTGCCTTATCTGTATTCTTATATCGACCTTTTTGCCTTGCTGCTGGTAAAACCAAAGGGACAATAAAGGATATTTCAGTATTCCAGGGAAAGATGCATACAAGAAGAGACAGAAATAGGGAACGAAGAGGAGAGCAGGATAGAGTAAAGTAGTAAATTACATTATTTCATATGTGTTGCAGTTACCTGTAATGCTCTCAAGTGATTCTCTCTTCAGTAAAATAAGACAGAAGACACAACTTCCATTCCGATGTCTTAGTCTACAATTGAGGAAATTTATGATTGTTTAATTCAGTAAAAACACAAAGTACAGCATAGTGACGTCATCTGATCCAATTTGAACAAATTAAATGTTTTTTTATTGCATTCTCTATCCACACATCACAGAAGACCATTAACTCCTAACTGTTTCCCATACTAACCTATTAACTATGTGGTTACTATCTGCCAACTCCATTAACTCTATCCTCGTATTCCTCTACCATCCTCATACATATGGCTTCATATGACTCTTATCATATTGTGTGACTTTACATTTCGTAAGTGCAGTTCCACATATTCTCTTTCCTTTCTCTTCAGATTCATATGTTGTATGAATAACATTGTTAATTGAAAATACAAAAAGGGAAGGGACAAATGACCAGTTTTACAGCAAAAAAACCTTTTAAATGTTGTCCTTTTACATCATATTAAGGAGTCTCTCTTGCCTGGACATATTGCTATCAGGTTCCCTGTCCACACCTGCAATTGGCCACTGTTAGGATCTGCTTCCAAGTACCACTTCTCTCAAACACACTGACTTTTCTACACCTGCATACCTTCTCTCATTTGGCTCAGAAACCTGACAGATTTTATGCACACAAACAGCCACTGCACTCGCCTTAGTGGTATGGCTGTTGTCTTTCTTTGTTGTAGCTGTAGCATAAACTGTGTTGCGTCCTCACCCCTCCGCTTTTGATGGTTCCACTGAGCTCACCTAATGTTTCATTCATTGATGATCTTTATAGCAAAATAGCTCATTACATCCTTTTTTTTGTTTCTAATAAGTATCAACGCGTTCAATTATCTTGTTTTCATTAAAAACATAAAAAAAACATCATTTTCTGTGATTACTAGGAGAGATTTTCCAGGGAGTGCTATTATATATGCTATATCATAATTGATAAATGGTCATTTCTTGTTGTTTTAGAGGCCGTGACTCTGAAAAGTGTGTTAAAATTACTTTTCTACACTGAAAGTCAATGGAAAGCTGATTGCAATTTTTATATAGTTTCATACTTTGATTTGTTGGTTTTTCTACTCTAAAATGTTATGATATATGCTTATAAATTGTCCCACAGAGTGGACAGCTCAGACAAAACAGCTCACCCTGTCTTTTCACACAGAGCTGTCTCAGCCAGGCTCACTGCTGCCAGCTAACTGTCCTTGTCTGTGCAGTGATTGGCTAAGTTGATTGCCCAGAGGAACAGAATAAACTCCTGAACCCATACTTCTTAAAAGAGTGATATTCAAACATCTGGAATTGAAAACCACCTGGGACTGAAGCTTAGAGAATGAAACACATGCGGATCGTCTCTTTTTTGGCTGCTCATTATTAACCTGTGGTCACCTCCATCCTGCCATGGGAGGACATGAAAACCCTGTTTAAGATAAAAAAAAAAAAAAAACAGCAAGCAGCAGGCATGCAGAATCTCTTTAATAAGTCTGGGAAAATGGGACAGTGGATATTTTGTAAAGGGATTATAATTTCTGTAATGAAGCTATAATTATATTCCTATTTTCAAACAAAGCGAGCTTTTGTTTGTTTTGGCGCAATAGCTCGTTTTAAAATTTGAGATTCTGACAGGCTGTCCCAGCAGAAATGCATCAGGGGAATGCAGTAAAACAAAAAAACAAGGGGAGCCATTCCAACAAACAGATTTGCTCATAAATAATTCTCTTCCAAGACAGCTGAATGAATTTCAAATGCAGACGAAGAAGAAGGTGGGCTGGGAAACAAAGTTACAGCATAATTTGTAGTCATGTGCAGCATTTGTCTTTGTCTGGCCCAACACTAAAACTGATTTAGGCTGCAGCTGTAAAGATAAAAATAGCTCATAGGTTCTGGAGTGCCAGTGAAAAGTATGCACTCTCTTACCATGACAATAAATTTCGTGTTAATTTTCTACTTTTAGTGACACACTTAAACAATTTTTTTTTCAGGATGGAAAGATTTTACAATGATTTAACAAGTTGTACACACAAGCTCAAATATATCAATGCAAACCCACTGATAATTAGATAAATGCTTCTTAGCAAGTTGCAAGAAAATACTTTTTTTTAGCCATCGACAAGCTTCTGGCACAATTTTAGATGAAAATTTCACCACTGCTTTTATTCAGTTTAATCATTTACCTTTCTGGTGATGGACCTGGCTTTCAGGCATAATTCATACATTTTTGGGGTGAAAATTGGCTTAATTGTTGGCTTCCTTTAACCATTCCAATATCAGTTTTGATGTGCATTTGGGTTCATTGTTCTGTTGAATTACTCAATTGTGTCCAAGTTTCAACCATCTGACCCAAGATATCCCTGTCAGATGAAGGGAAAATGTCGGGAAATTGAAGAAGAACCCCGTAACCAATGCCTATTACTGTATACACTAGAAAATGCTGAAACACCAATGGCTATGTCTTGAGTTAAGCAAGTTTTACATGGACTGAGAGGGTGCCAACAAAGGAAATAACCCTTGGCCCAAAATGAACAACTTCAAGCTGCAGCTTTCCACGTATACAATCCAAATGCATTTTGGAAAAAAGTTTTATGGTCAAAGAAGAGAAAGATTAACCAGAAGTATGTTTGGAGAAATCGGGATCAACCTAAGAACACTGTACCTACTGTCAAGCACGGTGGTGGCAGGAACAGGCTGAGGGTCTGTTTAGCTGTCATTGTTATGAGTGCATCACACAAATTGGATGTGAATTCTTTATATGAATTCGTGCCCATGGCAAGTAAATCTTTTACCAGCACTGCATGCTGTTTGCTGTATAGTACAGCACTAAAATACTATTGTGACCTTAATTGTGTGACTTGAACATTTCAGAAAACGCAAGTTGATGTGAAACTCACGAATGCACATGAAAGCATCACAATGGTGCATTATTGTGGGGTGTGCAATGTGCCTCTGTACACTGTGGTAGCAGACGTACATACCGAGCAGCTCTGCCAACCTGTTAAGGTTTCATGTGACTGTGGCTGCGTGCTGCATTGTGGTATGGGGGAACTTTAGTGAAGACGGGCCCTCCTTACTGAACGGCTGCGTCGCCAGAGAGAGACGGTAGCGGTTACAGCAGATGAAGCGTGGTCACCAAAAGTCACCACACAGAGCAAAAGCAGGCAGGGGCCCCTCAGCTTCCTCACCACTTTGAAAGCCATCAGCATAGCATGTTATAACATGTGATTGACTATTATAGCATGGTTGATTGTTTGAGTTTAGTTTGCATGTTGCTGCCAGATAGTGACAAATGCAGTGCAAAGATGTCTCTGTTAACACAATTGAACTTGCTATCTGCCTCTGCTGGCAAAGATTGTTGTGCCTATGAGATATTCTCTTGGTACTGTTTTTAAAATTTCCTGTGGAAAGCAGTAAGCCAGATGAGATAACTCAGATGTACAGTAAATAACTCATTGTATCCATTTGATAACATGAGAGCTAACACTGCTATTTTGGGAATTCTTTGACCTCTTTGAGATGTCTGCCTTTGACAAGATCACAGTTGGTCCAGTAAACACCTTTAAAAAAAGAGCTTTCTCTATTACTTATGCTGTTATTATCTCACCTCCAGCATGCCTCCTAATGGGTTTACACAGAAAATCAAGCAGTTTAGAAGCATTAGGCTTTAATAAATCCATTCATGGTGATCTAAAAATGGGCCTGGGGAATTTAGGATGAGCTAGCCCCTCTCCTCCCCACTGGGCTTCAAAATGGGAACAGCCCACTAATATGGTTATAAGCAGAGGGAGTTTGTGCAGTCCAACACTTTCACAAATAGGGTGGAAAACAGATACAGTTATGGACATGGTGAGAAATAATTTTTTCTTGATTTTGCTTTGAAATTCACAGATGAAATTTAAAGGTTTAATGAAAATGTTTAATGAAATTGTCTACTGTTGTGTCCTCCCTTTGGATTAGCTGTTAGCTTTAACTCCTAGGACTGACTAACGCAGATTTATAGAGAACGGAAACGCTGATATTTATCTTCCACATGAAAGATATTAGCTCTTTATAACCTTTAAACAGAACCCAGCGAGAGAAACTTGAATCTGCAACTTGGACTCAAATCACACTTAAATCACAAAAACAAAGACTTTAGACTTGACTTAAGCCAGCTCTCTAAAGACTCGAGACTCTGGCTCCAGAACTTTATCTATATTCTGTAATCAGGAGTGAAAGTAAGTAGATAATTTGAGTAAATTATTATTGTTGTCCACTCTTAGTTATCATAGCATACAGTACAGACCAAAAGTTTGGACACACCTTCTCATTCAAAGAGTTTTCTTTATTTTCATGACTATGAATAGTGTAGCTTCACACTGAAGGCATCAAAACTATGAATTAACGCACGTGGAATTATATACTGAACAAAAAAATGTGAAACAACTGAAAATATGTCTTATTTTCTAGGTTCTTCAAAGTAGCCACCTTTTGCTTTGATTACTGCTCCGCACACTCTTGGTATTCTGTTGATGAGCTTCAAGAGGTAGTCACCTGAAATGGTTTTCCAACAGTCTTGAAGGAGTTCCCAGAGGTGCTTAGCACTTGTTGGCCCTTTTACCTTCACTCTGCGGTCCAGCTCACCCCAAACCATCTTGATTGGGTTCAGGTCCGGTGACTGTGGAGGCCAGGTCATCTGGCGCAGCACCCCATCACTCTCCTTCTTGGTCAAATAGCCCTTACACAGCCTGGAGGTGTGTTTGGGGTCATTGTCCTGTTGAAAAATAAATGATGGTCCAACTGAACACAAACCGGATGGAATAGCATGCCGCTGCAAGATGCTGTGGTAGCCATGCTGGTTCAGTATGCCTTCAGTTTTGAATAAATCCCCAACAGTGTCACCAGCAAAGCACTCCCACACCATCACACCTCCTCCTCCATGCTTCACGGTGGGAACCAGGCATGTAGAGTCAATCCGTTCACCTCTTCTGCACCACACAAAAACACAGTGGTTGGAACTAAGATCTAAAACTTGGACTCATCAGACCAAAGCACAGATTTCCACTGGTCTAATGTCCATGCCTTGTGTTCTTTAGCCCAAACAAGTCTCTTCTGCTTGTTGCCTGTCCTCAGCAGTGGTTTCCTAGCAGCTATTTTACCATGAAGGCCTGATTCACACAGTCTCCTCTTAACAGTTGTTCTAGAGATGTGTCTGCTGCTAGAACTCTGTGTGGCATTGACCTGTTCTCTAATCTGAGCTGCTGTTAACCTGCGATTTCTGAGGCTGGTGACTCGGATGAACTTATCGTCCGCAGCAGAGGTGACTCTTGGTCTTCCTTTCCTGGGGCGGTCCTCATGTGAGCCAGTTCCTTTGTAGCGCTTGATGGTTTTTGCGACTGCACTTGGGGACAATTTCAAAGTTTTCCCAGTTGTTCGGACTGAGTGACCTTCATTTCTTAAAGTAATGATGGCCACTCATTTTTCTTTACTTAGCTGCATTTTTCTTGCCATAATACAAATTCTGACAGTCTATTCAGTAGGACTATCAGCTGTGTACTGTATCCACCTCCTGCACAACACAACAGATGGTCCCAACCCCATTTATAAGGCTTGAAATCCCACTTATTAAACCTAACAGGGCACACCTGTGAAGTGAAAACCATTTCAGGTGACTACCTGTTGAAGCTCATCAACAGAATGCCAAGAGTGTGCGGAGCAGTAATCAAAGCAAAAGGTGGCTACTTTGAAGAACCTAGAATATAAGACATATTTTCAGTTGTTTCACACTTTTTTGTTCAGTATATTATTCCACATGTGTTAATTCATAGTTTTGATGCCTTCAGTGTGAAACTACAATATTCAGTCATGAAAATAAAGACAACTCTTTGAATGAGAAGGTGTGTCCAAACCTTTGGTCTGTACTGTATATGAATGACTAGTTATGATGGTAATGTCAGGCATAGTTCATACGGTTTAACAAGACAGGTTCCACTCAGAACAGGCTTTGCCATGGTCGGCCAAATAAGTTGAGTGCACATGCTCAGCGTCATATCCAGAGATTGTCTTTTGAAAATAAATTTATGAGTGCTGCCAGCATTGCTGCAGAGCTTGAAGAGGTGGGGGGTGAGCCTGCCAGTGTTCTGACTATATGCTGCACACAGCTTTAATTGAGTCTGCTTGGTTGTTGTCTCAGAAGGAAAGCTCTTCTAAAGAAAGAACTTCATTTGCTGAAGACAAGCAGACAAAGGACACGGATTACAGAAACCATATCCTGTGATCTGATGAGACCAAGACCAAGAAAAGCTTATTTGGTTCAGATGTTATCAAGCATATGTGGTAGCATCCAGATGAGGAGTATAAAGACAAGTGTGTCTTGCTCACAGTCAAGCATGGCAGTGGGAGTGTTATGGTTTGGGGCTGCATGAGTGCTACCAACTGTGAGAAGCTACAGTCCATGGAGGGTAGCATGAATACCAATATGTACTGTGAGATGTTGAAGCAGAGGATGAAGAACAGCATCACCCTCCCTACCCCCTTTGGAAACTGACAACGATCCCGAACACACCTCCAAGACAACCACTGCCTTGCTAAAGAAACTGTGGGTAAAGCAAGTTGGACTGGCCAGGCATGTCTCCACACCTATTGAGCATCTGTGGAGCATCGTCAAACTGAAGATGGAGGAGCGCAAGGTCTGTAGCATCCACCAGCTCAATGATTTGGTTATGTAGGATGGGAAGAGGATTCCAGTGACGACCTGTGAAATTCTAGGGAACTATAAAATAATGGTGGCCACAATAAAGGTTGACACTTTGGGCACTATTTGGACATATTCACTGGGGGGTGTACTCACTTTTGTTGCCAGTGGTTTAGACATGAATTAATATGTGTTAAGTTATTTTGAGGGGACAGCAAATTACCACAATTATACAAGCTGTATACTGACTACTTTACATTGTATCAAAGTGTCGTATTTACAAAAATATGTGGGGTTTACTCACATTTGTGAGATACTGTACGATATAAATTTTATTAATTCACGGCAGTTAACAGTTTTTAGAAAGATGAAGATAATAAATCTTAAATTCCTAAATTAAGATTAAGGCTGATGATTGGAATCCATACCCTAACACAACTATGTATTTGAGACAAACTAGATAGCAGGCAGCTGATATGAGTATATTAATTTAAGTAATTAGAGACTTGACTTGAATTTGAAGCAAAAGACTAGAAAGTTGGAAACAATGACTTGTTACTATCTCACAAAACATCATATCAGAAATCCTGAACTATCTCTATGCTTGGTAGTCACAAGAGGTGGTGGTTCTAACACCATTTTGCTATGAGAGACAACATTTCAAAAGGTGGTAAAACCACCAGTTTTCATTCATTCTTTTTTGTAAATAGACATGTGTGTTTGCCAGAATTCCAATGTTTGTCCCATTCAGGACTTGTTAAAACAATATCCCAGTTTTGAGCATGATTTTATTTCTTACTTATATTCTGGCAAGGAGAGCATTATTCAAAGAAACACCCAAGAGGCCAATGATAACTCTGTAGGAGCTGCAGAAATCAAACTTCAGGTGGGAGAATCTGTCGACAGGACAACAATTTTCCATGGACTCCACAATTCTGGGCTTCATTGGAGAGTAGCACTAAGAAAGCCGTTGTTAAGAGATTATAAGAAACCTCATTTGCAGTTTGTCCCTAGCCATTTGGTGACACAGGAAGCGTGCTTTGGACAGATGAGACAACATGATGGCCTAAATTCAGACACTGTGCATTGCGTTGCGATACTTTGAGAACTACAGTGGAATAGATTAGATCAAACCATATTTATTTGTAACAATGGCCCTGTTAAAGGCCTGAACCAAATGCTAAATCTGAGCCAAAACTTAAAAATCAATGTTCACAGAAGCTCACCATTCAATCTGACCAAACTTGAGCTGTTTTGTAAGAAAGAATGAGAAACAAATTTAGTCTGTACATGTGCTGGTAGTGACATATGGCAAAAGAGTTGCAGCTGTAATTACAGTGAAAGGTATCTCTCAAAAGTACTCACAATTATGCACTATTTTGTGTTAGTCTTGCCCATAAAACTCTTAGAAAAGGCATTGATGTTTTTAGTTGCATCTCAACTAAATTTGAAAAAGTTCAAAGGGGTTTCAAGACTGTATGGGAGGAATAAAATGAGATGAATTCCTAATTTTAGCAAAGGCCAAGAATAAAAAGTCACTGTTCTGGATTACATAATATGAAATGTAAACAATGTTCTAAAGTCAAATCAGTGTCCTTTAAAGTATAAAAATATGGAGCTGTATTCTACCTCCTTTAGGCTGGCTGTCCAATTTGGCACACCAACAACACAGTCACACTGTATCATTTTGAGGCCCGTCTCTGACAAGTCATTCAAACGTGCTGTTCTCTCAAAAACAGATTTCTTGTAAAGGCCATTGCACCTCAGTAAATAGAGGGCACCCAGGGATGAATGGGGACTGCTCTCACAGCCCCCTAGACAATACTGACTCCTACAATGCCTTTAGCTGGCACACAGATTTCAGTAATTAGACTGTGACTGTTGTTGGCAGGACGCCAGAGGAAGAGGGGGGAGGGGGTTGAAGGCACCGTTTCCTGATTGCACACACATTTGTGCACACTTGCTCACACACAATCAACGAATGCCCATGTTTGCCCCTTTGAGCTACTATCCCACAACCTCATCATTCCCCACCCCCTATATTTTCTTTTGCTATGTTTTTGTGGGTTGAAGTAAGGGGTCTCTGGGTTTATTTACAGATGGGTAGTTTGTAAGAAGTTAGAGAGGGCTTTTTAGCAGGGGGGTAATTACAATGGTGGGGAAAATAAACAGGATAGGGCAAAATGGGACTTGGCCGTGGTCACATGGGAATTATTTATCCAATATTGCTCCAATGGGAGCTTTTGTTTTCTCTGGTTCAGGATGTTTAGGTCGGGAGGCGCACGCAACAAATATACTGCAGACCGATTAATCTGCTGAATCATTCGTGAGTAATTAAAAAGTGCAGTGTTCTTGTCTGATGTGGCAAAAGATTACTTGTGCTTTTTGCTTTTCATTTCAGTGTCAAAAAAGGCAGATCAGTTGAGTCTGCTCACAGGAGCCTCTCATCTCCGTTTGCTCTTTCCCTTTCGTGAACTCAGGCTGAACCAGCTCATACTGCTGTGGTTTTATGCCGCACATATAACGGTCAGTTAAACCAAACCTGCACTGGCTGGCAGAGGGTGGTCGGGTGGTTCAAAACACAAGACAAAAGATGGAGATACGATGTTGAACTCTTGAACTTATTACAAATGTAGAGTGAGAGAGTAGGCAGTCGATCTCACTCGGTCACTTTCAATAGGCATCACTTAATATTTGATCTTTTTTGTTTGTTTTTCAGGTTACCGATCAAGTTTGGCCACAAATTTGAAAAGCACAGGGCAACAAAAAACAACCAAGAACCCATGTATGTGTTTTGTTAAGAATGATGCTTTGTTGCCTCATATGCTGGCTGTTTTTATGAGTTGAATCAGGCAAGAGTCTGGAGAGTGTCTTACTCGTTCCAGCCCAGAATAAGTTTTCCCCAAGCGGGGAGCGAGGGCCGGTGGGGGAAGGGAACTTGGCAATCCCCTTCTCTCATGCACCCCTTAGATTAGAGTATCAGAAATCACAAGCAGGGAACAAAATAGGAATACCCTCAGTTTGCTAGTGCACAGCTCACCTCATAGGGACAGACTTCTCGTGTCATACAAAGGCAACTAGTTTATTTTCTGAAGAAAGTTATGAATTAGATGGAACATTCAGTTAACTGGGAGCACTGCCAACATTGTCCAAGGTTAATTTGACATTTCATAGTGGTTCATGATGTGAAAAGAGAATGCTGGCTTTATTCATAGCTACAATCTCATCTACCTATTAGGTGTAAAAGCCAGTATGTGGAAACATATCATCTTACAGTGCCTTACAAATCTCTTTGAACTTTTTCACATTACTGCCACAAATTTCAGAGTATATTTCTATGATTTTGTGTGATAGACCAACACACAACATGAAGCAGAGGAAGATGATTCAGGGTTTATAATTTTATTTCCTTCTAAATAAAAAACCTGAAAAATGTGTCATGCACTTGTATTCAGTTCCCTTTGATACCCGTAAATACATTCCAGTACAACCAGTGGACTTAAGACGTCACCTGATTAGTCCACCTGTGTGTTACACATCTGGTACGTGAAGGTCTCAGAGGTTTGTTAGAGAACATTAATAAAAAAAACAGCATCATAAAGAACAAAGAACACATCAGACAGGTCAGAGCTGTGAAGATGTTTGAAGCAGGGTTAGGTTATAAAACAATATTCCAACATTTAAAAAATGTTCCATCTGAAAAAAGAAAGCGTATGGCTGAACCACAAACTTACCAAGACATCGCCATCCTCCTAAACTTACAGGCCAACCAAGGAGGACATTATTCAGAGAAACAGCAAAAGGGCCAATGGCAATTCTGAAGCTGCAGAGATCCACAGCTCAGATACACAAATCTGTCAACACAATAACTATTAGTCCTACACTCCACAAACCTGGCCTTTATGGCAGAGTGGCAAAAAGAAAGCCACTGTTGAATGAAAGCTTTAAGAAGTCATGTTTAAATTTGCCCCAAGCCATGAAGAAGACACATTAAATATGCGGAAGAAGGTTCTCTCATCAGATGAGACAGAAATTGATGTTTCTGTGCCACAAACAAAACACTATTGCCTGTTTTCCATTCACGGTTCCAGCACAGCACAGCTCCACTCCACTCGACCTCTCTCTAATCAACATGTAACCCAGTCCAAAATAAAGGTATTTTGTATTGAATTAAGATCATAAAAGGAGTAATAATTTAGACTGTGTTAAAAATTTAGTCTTACATGTGTTAAAATTGTGTATAAATAAGTTAAAAAAACTGTGCTTGTTAGTACTTAAAATACTATGGTATAAGAAGTTAAAGAATTTACAAATATGTAGTTTAAACACGTTTTTATGGGTGTTTGCTGATATTTTAGACTCTCAACTCGATAGTCTGTGCACAGATATCAACTCTACCCTTTTGTTTGAACCTACTATGATTATTTCAACCCGGAATTTGCTGTACAGTAGTCGTGAGTTTATATTTATTGCTCGCTAATGCATTGCATTCATTAACAAAGTGGATGGACATGGATTTCTGTAAGCTAAATCGACTAACAGAAGAAGACTTAACTAATGTTTCCGTCGTGGGAGCTTCCAGAGTTAAGCCTAGTGCAGAGAGATGAGCTTACACTGGTAGTTTCTATGACTGTGGTAGAAAACTGTATCTTCACTGGACTTTCCTGCTGCCTGCTGATTCCTGTGGACCGAGAGACTGGTAAAGGAGCTGACAACATCCCGCACCATCATCTTCTTTCTGACTGGGACTAAGGACAGGTGAAATTCCAAGAGGGTTCAAAATGTTTTTTTTGGAGCGAGGTATCACATTTCCATGCTTCACCATCATATCAGGCCTGCAATGTGGGGTTTTATTTTCTTGGACTATATTTTAGTTAATTATTTGCCAGCTTAGGTGGACATTGAAGTGTGGGCCAACTTTAGTTTACATAGGTTTTGGGAAACCAAAAGACTGAAACATTGTTACAATTTTGTGAATTTATTATTGTGTTTAATATATGTTCCAGAAGTTTAACCTTTATTCCTGTGTGTGTTTGATTACTTTTGATACAATAGTATTTGTATCTAGTTTTTAGATTGGTAATTGTTTGGTATTTAGTACAATTTTGCACTACTTTGTAACTTTAATTACATGAAATCCCAATAAAGCACATTGAAGTTTGGGGTTGTGACAAAATGTGATAAAAGTTCAATGTGTAAGAATAATTTTTCAGCAAACTGTAAATAAATTTACAACAACAGTATTCTAACCAGTCAAGCTTGTGCTGCTGCACGAGACAAGGAGGGTTGTGTTTGAATTAATATGATCATCAGCCCACAAAAAAATATTATGTTCGTTTGGGATTTTAATGCCTGATAATTCTGTTTGTGCTTTTAAACAAGATATATTAAAAGTCATATCATTTTCCATAAAGCTAGAAATACTCTCATATGTGTGTATGGATTTAACCTCAGCAGCGAGCCTATTTACTTGAAGTGTTTTGCTGTTTGTTAAGCTGTCGGTATCCATTCCCTGAAGCTATACACAAGTTATCAATAAAAGGTTAATGATCTGACCTTCGGGTGGGTGGGTTGGGTGGGGGGTTGCTCCGCTTGGAAATCCCCTGCAAAGAGTAGTAGGTTGTTGAAACCACACAGATTCTTCCACTTTTCTCATTAACTTTTAGCCTCTACCTTATATCTGTCTGACACACCGCCTTCAGCCTTTCCATCATTAGAAGTGCCACCTGTATACTGGTTGGTCCATGAACTGACCCCGAAATGTCTGTGCCCAGAAGCCATTAAGGATTTATTCACAAAGTAAATCCTGCACACTGTTTGATCATTGCATTGAGCGCAACATTTTTTTTAAATAATAGAGTGCTGATTCGTTGAGCCTCTGCATGCTCAAACAAAGTATGTGCTCATTTTGTTGAAAAATGCAGCTTGCATGTCAACTAAAATGGCAAAATGGGTCCCAACACAAGCACCAATCACAACTCCACAAAACCGTCATCATGATTCTGAGGTTTATTCTGTTGATATGGGTTTTTGCAGCAGTGTTATGATATCTTTATTGCAACTGGTTCAAAAAGTACACCTGTTATTGCTATGGCCCTGTCAGATAACATGGAAAAATCTTTAGAGCAGACTGTAATGTGCCTGTGATATATTGATTCCAAAATCAATTGTAACCTAAATAGAGAGGTAAAACTGAGAATTCTGCTTCAGGGTTTGTTTGCTCTTTGATATGATGACCAACTAACCTGATCCACTGATGCACACAATGTTGCTGGTTTCAGATTTGACTGCTGCCTGGTTAAAAGCATCCTCTCTAAACACTCTGCTGAAAATCTGATTCCTCTAAAAAATATATATATATATTTATATATATCATGTTTATCTACTTGGAACATCTCTGTGTTCTGATCGACAGGATTTGTGTTGCAATTACTGATTAATCCATGTGCACTGACCTCTTTCCTGCAGCCATTTCTTCGATGCCTCAATGTTTATTCAGAATATTTGCACAGTGAATTTACTGTAAAAGTCTTTACTGTTTGCCTCTTTTTATTGTCTGTTCTGTTTAATCCTGATCTGTGGAGTTAAACTAAACAAGCTGATATCTTTCTTGGCCAGTTATTACTGGCTGCAGAAAGCCAGCGGAGGCTCCGGTTTGAGGTAATCACGCCACTGGGATAATTATACTCTATAAAACACTGACTGGATGTTTATGTCTAAACCCCGGGGGAAGTAATTAATGCCATCTAATCTTAATTAAGAGTAATAAAGCTCTTTATTTCTGCCTTTTGGGATAGAGGGACCTTGACTTGATCTTTGAAATGACATATGGGGCAATTAGGAGACTCTATGATTCTCCAAGCATGTTTTCTCAGCTACACACTGCATTAGGTTTCACCCGTGTTGCTGTGTCTTGATCACATGACAGAGAATATAATATGATGGGATTTGCCCATTTGTCTTTGGGTGCTGCGATGTGCTTGCAGTGCCTTGCACAAATATTGAAGGTCCGTATACTCTGTCACAAATTGTCACATAATAACCACAACTTTAATGTAATTCATTGGGACTTTTTGTGACAAGGGGCATTTTAAGAAAGTGCTCTGGTCAGATTAGACCAAACATTATTTCAAAAACCCTATGTGTGGAAGAACATTAACACAGCACATCACCATGAATATTTAACGTCTGCGGTGACACAGTGGTGGCAGCATCATGCTGCATTTCTGCAGAGGCAGAAAAGTTTACCAGAGTTGAAATTAAGATAGATGAAGCTAAATAGAAGGCAATCCTGGAAGAAAACTGTTAGAGACCGTAAAACACTTGAGAATGGGGTGGAAGTTCATCTTCCAGCAGAAAAATGACCCTTAACACACAACTAGAGCTGCAACTGAATGGATCCAAGCAACATTTATTTGTTAAAATGATCCAAAGTCCAGACTTAAATCTAATACATCTCAGTAGATGTGCAAAGCAGGTAGCAACATTCTCCAAAAGACTTGCAGCTGTAACACTAGCAAACAGTTGTTCTATATAGTATTGATACTTTATAGTATCAATACTTTCCATATAGTATTGATACTTTATAGTATCAATACTTTCTAGAATAGGGCTGAATACAAAAACACGTCACACTTCAGTTTTTCATTTACTTTAAACCGCTCTGTTGTGCAAAATTCAAAGAGAAAGTAACAAATGTTGATGTTGTAATACAACAAATATGAAAAAAATCAAGTCGTCTTAATACTTGTGCATGGACTGTATAGTTATTATAGTATGATTTAGTAGGCTTGATAATCTTTTATTCCACAAAACCATAAATTCCACCCATCTTAAAACATAAAAAAAAAAAAACACATGCACCATTTCCTTTACATTTTTGCACTGTAAACAACAAAATGAAGAACAGTTAATATTTAATCAAAATGTTCTCTGCAGTTTAGATTACAAATTATTTGGGGCACAATGATGGTAGGAAATGATTAAGCTGGACAAGCTTCACCGTGGCAGAATAAACAGTCTGCCAGGGTTAAGCCAACCCATGTCATACAGCGACTGCAGTTTCGGCTGCTTGGAAAGAAAATCAATGGGTCAGAGAGGGAGCGAAAGAGTGCATGCTGATATGAGTAATAGCAAACAGCTGCTCGGGTCAGCCGCTAAAAATACACACATATGTGAAAGGCAGGTGTGTGTGTGTGAGCCTGAGACTCCAGTAAATTAAAATTTGCTGTAAGCCTAATTTTTTTTAATGAAAAGGTAAATTAAATCAGATACATAATCAAATTAGGTGTTTTAGGCACAGAGTGCTACCATGCACAATTGTGTCGAAGTATTTTGCAAAGAATGGAATAAAAAGTATAAAATACATTACTGCAAAATCAAAGCCCAGTTTTAAAAACTTACTAAAAGTTTGCTATGCACACAGTCAGGGAATACATACTAAGTGAAAAAGCATGCACCAAAATCCCTGAAATTGAACAATGTTCACTGCTTTTCTTGCAGAAAATGTTTATAGTAATGAAATGTTTACACATCCTCAGTACCTCATTTTGGGTGGAAAAAAATTTTAACAGCCAACTACTCTCATATTAAATAAATATTCTAAACATTATTGAGAGCTTGACTCCGAATATAATTTACCATGAAACTGTAATTCAATCCCATAAACAAGAGCTGGATGGATGCTGCACTGCAGCTGTATTTTGCATTTGGATGTTAGTTTAATGGTTAAGGCTCTGCTTTAAAATTCTGCTGAACTTTGTCTCTGACCTATCTGCTGTGTCCCTTGGTCCTCATGATGCTGTTTGTTTATTCACGTTCTCAACAGCTGCATTTATTTTAAAATTAAACTATACACAATTAGGTACTATTTGATATGGGCAAAACCAAATCACACCACTCTTCAGATTTTTATTTGTAAATCATCTGAAAAATATGTACCATCCACTTCACAATTATGCTCTACTTCTTGTTGATCTATGACATAAAATTACAAAATAATAGCAAAGGCCTGTTGTTTTAATATTACAAAATATGAAAACGTTGAAGGGGAGGTTTGGCACTGTAAACTTAATATCTCCTGTTTTTAAATACAAATTGTTCCAAGTCTTTTTAATACTACTTCAATCAGGTAAGAACCAAATATCCTACAGAAATGTGCTGCAAACCATAGAAAACCATACTGTGTATAATGTCAAATTTATAGCCATTAAATAGATCATTCGAATTTTGTTGGAACAGCAAAAAATTATCATTTAGAATCTAGTTTTCATCTCTCATTTTGTGTCCAACCCATACCAGGAACCCTGTGGAAAGGTCCAGAGTCTCAGTAACAGGATCTGGAGAGGCAGGGTCTGGACCTCAGGCAGCAAAAACAATCATGTGGCTTCTACTGGGAGTTAGGAGCAGGCCTTCTGCCAACGATAACAACTCCCTGATCGTCCAAGCTAGAGGGAGAGAATAAGGGAGTGGTGAGGGGGAGGAAAAAAGTTTATCTCTTGTGCCTGGTGTAGGTGGCTGCAACGTTTTAGGGGATGTGTCAGCCTCATGACCTTTTGTTCTGTCACTCTCAAAAATATACAAAGTCTATCAAACAGTACAGCAGGACATATCAGTTCAACCTACTGCAACCACAAATTCACAGTACCCACAGAGAAAAATTTACTTGCACAATCTTTTTTTTTTTTTCATAAAATTTGTTCTGCATGCACACAGCTCACACCAGGCCACCACATATTTTTTTGTCTGGTATATGAAGAGTGATAAGGTTTACGCCTGATGCCGATGATAACATTTCTAGATATCAGTGATGACAGTATTTGTTTCTATCCTGCTTCCACTGTGTTGAGTTCTAAATTGTTTTGGAAATTCTGAAGAGGAATAAAAAGCAAGGACAACAATGCACCCGCAGTAAAACAAACACAGATGTAAGCAAGCAAACAAAGTTAGTGATATCCTGTTTTCTTTTGACTTAGCTTTCCTCAAATAGAGCTGCTGTGTGAGTGTGTAGGTATGTGTTGGTGTGTGTTCGTAGTCCACCTAAAAGGATTAAGAAGGCCTGTCTTGGATATTTCGTGGTGTCCCCTCGAGGCCTTCTGGTGAGGACAGATCCCTGCTGGAGACTGATTCTGTTTGCATGAATCACAGCGTGGGTGTGTGTATATGTGTAAACCTGTGTGTTTATATGTATCGGACCTTGTTTGTACTAGCTTGCTAGGCTCGCCGTTCATCTTAATTTAATTCCACATATCTCCAGCTGTTCTCTTATCTTTTACTCTCGCCTTGGCAACCATTCTCCACCTAGAAAAAAGTTTGCGAGCTTCCACCTAGAAGTCCTGGACTCATTTACATTTATTCTCTCGTTTCTGGTTGGTGGCATAATAAGTCCTCCTGTAAAACGGATCATCTTGTATACCTGTCACCATTTAAACACCTTTAACAGGAAATCTAATGTAATTTATCATAATGGTGTTAGGCTTCGTAAAAAATACATTTAAAGCCCTCAAAAGACTAGTTTGATTACCATGAAATCACTTCCATGTCTTTAGTATTTGTCTGTTAGAAGCTGATGGGGGTAGAAGCAGGCAAAGCAGTCTTTCAGCAGCATTTTCACATGTTGTTAACTCCACTGTTGTATGTATGGGGCCCTGTTTTTCTCACAACATTATGGACTTGAGAAAAGATTTACTGTTATGAACTCACGCCACTGCCAAAGTTGTAAATGCAATAAAATCAAGTTTTTCCTGTGTTTAAGTCTGACTTGGGGAACAGTAGACCAGAAATATTGAACAGGGTAGCTTTACTCAAAATATCTATTTAGATTTCACTCCAACACATTACACTTGTTTACTCTTTCTTGTAGAAATCAATGCAAAATACAATCTATATTGGAATTATTTTATAGTGTACTCTGCTGTGCAACAATGTTTATGTCGCTCAAACTTTTCCACAAACAAAAAGTATTTTCTCAGGGTTTTATCTGGTAGACCAACACAAAATTGTTATCACGATTTTTTATTTTAGGATATAAAAATCCAAAAACAGTGATGTAGATTTGTACTCAGTCGCCCTGATTTAATACTTCGTAGAACCATCTTTTGCTGCTGTTACAACTACAAGTGTCTTGGAGTATGTGCTGAATGTACCAGCTTTGCACATCTGCAGATTTTAACCCTTTTGCCCAATTTTCTTTGCAGCACTCAAGCTCAGTCAGTATACATCAGTTTTCAAGAAAATATGTGAATTTAAGCAACACTGTTGTAACTCTTTTCCTGCTGGAAAGTGATCTGCGACACCAGTTTCAAGCCTTTTGCAGCCTCTAACAGGATAATCTTCAAAGGATTGTCTTGTATTTAGCTCTTTCAACCTTTCTGTCAGCACTGACAAGCTTATCTTTTCCTGCTGATGAAAGCGCCCCTTCGTCATGATGCTGCTACCACCAAGTTTCACCTTTGGGATGGTGTGTTTAGAGTGTTGTGCAGAAAGAGTTCACTACAACACACTGATTTGCATGTAGCCCAGAAAATTACATAGTGGCCTCATCAGACCAAAAATGGCTTGTGGCTTCTGGCCACTGTTCCATAAATGCCAGGTTTGTGAAGCACAGCTAAACATTATCCTATAGATAAATCCTCCTACCTGAGCTGCAACTCCTCCAAGGTAACCATAGTCCTCATGGCAAGTTCTCCTATCGATGCTTTTGTTGCCTGCCCTGTCAGTTCAGCTATACCTTTTCTATTCTTAGATGATTAATTGAACAACATTTTCAGAATCAACTTTATTAGCCACGTTTGTGTGCACAAACAAGGAATTTGACTGTGTAATATTCAAAACCTAGGCTATTAGTTTATCATTTAATCCTAATTTTAACTTCTGCTGATAAACCTTGAAGGCTTTAACAGAACAGTTATATTTCTAATGAGATTCAGTTACACACAAGGTGACTCTATATACCCCTCAGGAGACTTATGAAGATAACTGGTTGCACAGGATTTTATTTGATGGTATCAGAGAAGGGTACCTTTTAAATACAAAGAGTTTGAAACACTTTTAATCATTCTCCTTTCTCTCCGAAACTATTGTGCTGGCAACTCAGTAACATTAAATCCCAATAAAATACATAAGACTTTGTTGTAACCTTGCAAATATTGAAACAGGAGGCTTGAAAACTTTCACAAGCCACTGTATACTCTAAAGAAATTCTGACTCTGCCTGTGTTAAGGGAAACAAGGTTACTAAAAGTTCAGCAGTCGGACTACAGGAGGTTGCACAGGGTGGTTCTGAGAAAAACCTCTTTGACCACAACACCTTAACAGTTTTTCTGAATACGTGCCAGCATGAACACATCCTTTGCAGAGGCAACTGTGACCCAGGTTGTTTTGCATCAAGCTGCAACAGACAGTATCTATCTTTTGAATCTGCAAGACTTTTGATGAAGAGGGTAATGTTTGTGGTTACTCCAACCTTTCATCGCATCACAGCCCTACACAATGTTGCTGCTGCTTTGACCTGCAGTTGACTCTGAGGCCTGTCTGGCTGGTGAAACTCACCCTTTTATCAAAGCAACCTGGTCTGTGTATCTTTGTCTAAGGTATACCAATGGTTAAAAATCAGAAAGGTTTTGAACCATTCACTCTATACATAAAATATAGTTTATTTTATATTTCTATACAGCAAATAGCACTATAAAACCAATTTTATGCACTATGAAAGAATTAGTCAAATCTTGTTTTAGAGGCAGCTTTGTTGCATGTCTGAAACAAGACCTTTTTGGATCTTGCTCAGTCTTTCCTGGGTAACACCTGCATTCTCGTATTTCATCAATGCCTGCTCACGGTGTTCCAGCTAGCGGCTGCTCAAAGGATTTTTCACCACACCAGGGACCCATCCTGATGACTGACTGACTGACTCATGACTTGGAAGGAGATTATGTTATTTTAAATGCAAAGCGGCTGAAGAGGGAACCCAGCATCTTATGAGCATGCAATCTTGCAACAGATGCTTGGAAAGGGATGCATCTTGTTTAAATTTAGAAATATTTCAGAAACATTCCAAATAATGAGACTGACTGTTTAATTGTGCACAGTGCCTTGCAAAAGTGTTCTTACACCTTGAACTTTTGCACATTTTGACACATTATAACCACAAACTTCCACTTATTTCGTAGATATTTTATGTGATAGACCAATACACAGTAATGTACACTTGTGAAGTGCATAAAAAATATGCATGGCTTTTATTTTTTATTATTTCATAGAAATAGAATCAAAAAATTGTTGAATGCATCTTATTCAGCCCCCTTAACTCTGACACCCCTAAAGGGCTATTAAAGACAAGTAAGTAAGTTGATTTAATCTGTAAGTACCTTCACAAAGACAAACATTTTCTGTTTGTTCTGGGTAATGGTTTTGATGAAATATTTTGGACAAACTGAAGGCAATCCTTCATCTTTCTTAAATATTAAAAGTGTGTTAAAATAATCTCGACAAGAGGAAGAGTATCAATAACAATTTCAAGTCCCTGTTTAGGCACTAGCCTTCTTAGTTTAAAAATATTTGTCAAATTACCTATTGTTTTGAGTGACTTTCAAAAAGTATTAATTGGTCATAAACATCACCTTTGGGGCAACAATTAGATATCTTCTCAAAGTTTAATTAAAGGGAATCAGTTATTAACCTGTTTGTAATTTTTTTTAGGAACTCAAGTAATTCAGACAGCTTGAGGAGCTCTGCATTCTCGAAGGAGCAACAAAGCTGAATAACATTTGCATTATAGTGAGAGAAAAGAAAAATACTGACAAATATATTTGTCTGTCTACTTTTACAAGTACATAAACATGTGATGACATCCTATTCTTAAAGTGGAACTAAAACCGATGCAAAAGCATAACCCCACGCCCAGAAAAACTTTGAAAAATGCCATCAAAGTGGGCCAAGAGACACTGAGAGGCAGGGCCAAGTGTGGGGATGAGCGGAGGGGTCAAGCAGGGGTGAGGTCAGGAGGATGAGAGTGTGTAGAGCGACGCTTTTAGTTTCGCCATAGATAAGTCTTTTAAGGTGGAGGACTTTTTACCTCCCTCGTCACCAGAGATTGAGGGAGGCTTTGTGGAGCCCAGCGGGCCTGAGCCTTATCAGTTCGTGCTGCTGGCAAAGCAGCGGAGGGCGAAGCAGCGGAGGGCGAAGCAGCGGAGGGCGAAGCAGCGGAGGGCGAAGCAGCGGAGGGCGAAGCAGTGGAGGGCGAAGCAGCGGAGGGCAGAATGGGTCCATTTTCTGAGTGGTAAAGTGATGGATTTAGGACAAATATTGGAGAATTAAACAAGTTTACATGAAAATTAAAAAAAATTGTACAGCGACTTAAGATAGCAGCATTAAGGCCCAATTTATACAGTTTATCTGCAAAAAACGTTGATTTGAGGTTCAATTCCATTTTAATCCATAAGGTCCCATTTGTTGATGGTCCCATAGTTGCAGCAATAGCAACTTTAATTATTCTGTAAACATCTACAAGTTTTAGGAGCGTGTTCACAGTTAAAGGAGAAAACCAGAACTGGAGCCTCCGCTTTTATTCATCCCAAAGGTGTTCAAGAAGGTTGAGGTCAGGACTCTGTGCAGGCCAGTCAAGTTTCTCCACACCAAACTTTATACACCTACAGCCATGGAAGTGATTGGAACACAAGAACACATTGATTTGGTTGTCTGACCCAAAATCTTTGGCACTATGGTGTATTAGGAAACTTTTTGCTCATCTGTCCCACAGGGTGTGTATATATATCAAAAAAAAAGAAGTGGGGCAAAAACAGGCCTTGGAGTACATCATATATTACATCAGCAGAAAATGACATGATTCATGGACATGGTTTATATGGACACTAAGGCTTCTGTTTGAAAAGTAAGATCTGTTCTAACAGTGGTTTCACACCAAACTTTGGATCGCTTTGTGCAAGAGTACGATTTCTGGAGTGGATAATGCCAGTGTGAACCTATCGCAGACCCTGAAACTGTGCCAGGCTATGGTTACAACTACCGGTCTCTGCACAATTTATCCAGACCCTGGAGCAGTTTGCTTGCAATGTTAATGCACACTGGGTCAGTGTACTAAAAGCAGGAAGAGAGGAAGTAACGCAATAGCAGCGCATTTAAGTAGAACATAAAGAAGTAAAGGAAATACAAAGTAAGGGCGCAAACCCTAATATGAAAGAGTTTGAAAATTTCCCGTGGGGCTATGTGGTGTAGTGAAAAGGTGTAGGCGCACAGCTACATTTGAACACCAAAGTAGTAACAGAACCCAGATGAGATGGAATTTCTTCTTCGTGCTTTTTATCTTCTCAGTCAACACAATACTGCCCCCTAAACAATCTATTGAAACTGCATGACTTTGTGTGATCCGTTCTAAAAATCTTTGTGCAAAAGCAAACCAGCCCAGCTGAAGGTGTGAATTTTTTCACTTTTACCAAACCCTAGACCGATCCCTGAGCGGTGTGAATGTGCCCTACAACAGTTCCAGAAATCCCCAACAAACTACAGAGTTTGTTAATCAACATGGTGTGACTGACAGTGTAAAAGAGAAGGATCAGTTATTTCCAGGAGTAAGAGGGTTTGTGTTTTTCCCCAGATTGGGATAAATATTCCTTATGTTTGATTGGTGTTAGGATGAAGAAGAAATGCTTCTATCCCCTGTTTATATTGAGCACAGGAAACTGTACATCTGTACATCTGCTACAAGCGAGGCAGATTTTGTTTTCTTCTCTCACTGTTCTCCCCTCTGTCTTTTTCCTCTGCAAGCCTGCAGGGTCTGCCCAGGCTGTTTTGATTTAGAAGCGGGTGAGTGGCAGCCTCGACCCCACCTGACCCCTAGCCCCAGCTTCTGCTGATGTCAGCATCTTGCCACAGATTGGAGCATGCAGTTTTTAAACAAAGCCCCAGTCTCGGCACCCCAAGGGGGGCTCATTCACTTTATTTCTTAAAGGCGCCATGCATCAATTCAGCCATGGCTTCATTAGGGTTTCTTTCAATTTCTCTCATTTTCTCACAAGTGAGTCATTGTTGTGGATACTACTGATATTCTTGAGGCAACAGATAAGACATAAAGTCAACAAGTGACATCTTATGGCAGTGTTTAGTCATCGTATTCTGCCTTGCTTTCCACTCTTCTAAATGTACTCAGTGTGGAAATAAAGCAGACGGCATTACGAAACATACTTATACAGAGCCCTCTTTTCACCACTGCCTGGATGCTCTCCCACACACTCACTCAAATATATTGCTTTTATTAGATTTATTCACCTCTTATGCTTCAAAGCCAAACTTACTGTCTTTTCTTTTACTTTTTTAGTTTGTATTTTGAGGATTTAAACTTCTGCACCTCAATACATACATGTATTTAACCCTTGAATGTTGTTCATATTTTTGCTATTGTGTTTTTATTTGAACACAATCAAACAATATTTATGTTAAATACTCAACAGATGTTTACTTCATCCTAAACATAGATATAAAAATGAAGATACCGCATCAAATACTCAATTTGTTAACGTGAAATGTTCACACAATGTCTAATCTTGTTTCCATTTATTAAACAAAAAGATAAACCTATTTGCACTTAAACAACAACTTTTAGCTGTGAGATGTTGAGGGGTTTCTTGCATGTGCAGCCCTTTTCAGGTCCTCCCTCTGTTTCTAAATGGGATTAAGATCTGGGCTTTGACTCATTCCCATTTCTTAATACTCAGCCAATTGTTGGTGGATTTACTTGTATGTTTTGAGCCATTGTTATTTTGCAGGTACCAGTTAAACTTTAGTTATTTTTTTACAGAGATTCTTGTATTTTCCTCAAGCACCCTCTTATACAAGGTGGATTTCTTGCTGGATTCTGTGAGGATGAGCTGGCCAAGTTCTGCAGCAGCAACAAATAGCCAAACAATGACACTTCTTACTCCATGCTTCACAGCTGGTATGATGTTCTTTTCCTGGAAACTGTGTGCGTTTAATGCCGAATATGTCCTCTGTTCTGGTGTCTCATTATTCAGTTTTACCCTCATTTGACAAAGAATACTAGTCCAGAGGTCCTGGTCTTTTTCGACATTTACTCAAGTAAACTTCGGTCTCAAGAGTTTACTGTATGGACATTTTAAGGTTTTCAGTGACTTCTTTTAGTATTTTGGAGTCTGCTCTTAGGGTGAACTTGCTTGGACGGCAAGACCAGGGCATGTTGGCAGTCTTTTGACACCTCTTGAAATCCTTTAACAGGCTAATAAACTGCTACAATTTTCTTTTTGAAGTTCTCAAACAGCTCTTTAAGACCCATAATGGTGTTTACTCTCAATTCAGCAAGCAGGAGCAAACCAAATAATGTCTAAAATGGGGCAAATATCAATTAAAATAAGAGTAACTATATTGTAACAATTCTTTACATTTTTAATGGGAATAAATAAGAGAATGTCCTAATTTTTTCCTCATAAAAATTTTGATTTTACAGAATGTTGTCCAATGTCAAATGTAATGACAAAATAAAAATCAATTACAATGAAAATATAACTGGAGAAAATTCAACAAAGCAATAAATGAAGCAAGGTTTTTTATAACTATTTATAAATACTGAGTTATCATTATGTGATTGGTTGTGATAAGGAAACACTGTGGAAAAGCAATACTTATTGTGTTCTACCCCCAGTTAGCAGCTAGGATAGAGTATGAGAAAATAAAGATTGGTTTAGACAGAGTAGGCTATGCTGTAGGAACAGTTGGTGAAGGTTTTTGATTTCTGCAACAATATTCCAGTCTTGTGAATGGAAAGGCACGGGCAGAAACACAAAACTTACACTTTAACAAACACACAAAAATACACATACACACACCCAAATACAGGCCCAGACAGGAGGAGGACCAAGTGAAGGTACACAAGACCTTTAAGGATCCAGTGGACCTCAACATTCAGTATGTAATATAAATGTGTGTGAGTGTTTTTGTCACTCTCAAATGTTGCAAATCATTAAACACGTGTTAATATGTGACTTAGATAACATGACTATATATAAAAAGCAGTTTTCAAAAGATGATTTAATTTATTAAGAACCAAAAAAGCTATCCAAACCAATCTGGCCCAATGTTAAATTATAACTGTCCCCTCGACCTAATAACTGCTTGTAACAGGAGCAACAACTGTCATCATCTATAAGCAATATCTGGCAATGTGTCCTTTACATCACTGTGGAGCGTCCCTCATGTTTGCAGAATAGTTTAAATTCAGCCACAATGTAGGTGTTTCAAGAATGAATAACCAATTTAGTTTCAAGCTTCAGCATCTCAATTGGATTTAAGCCCAGACTTTGACTAGGTCACTGCAAAATCTTCAATTGATTTGTAATTTACATAATTCAGAGGCAGAATTGCTAGTGTGCTTTGGATCATTGTTCTGCTGCCCTTTTTCACACCAACATATATGTTCTTCACAGAAAATGAGCTAAGACCAATAATTATGATTTAGGAAAAAAAATAATAAATACAAAAAAATAAATAAATAAGTTAGCAACCCTACCACCATACAAGTTCCTTCTAAATTAAAATCCTCTATGCTGGAAGAGGCTGGTGGTTGAGGTATCAGTTTGTTGCTACATGTGTTTGATGCTGCTTTTATTTACCTCAACCTTGCTATTTTTAGCAGCCCATGCTTCGTGTCAGTGCTCAGAAAACAATAACAGCAACAACGACTTATGCAACTGATTTGCAAGGTTTAAGAAACACTCCAAAGGAACAGAGCAAAGTGAGTGCAAACAGGGGGTTAGCATGGTGAGGTAAAGGTAAACATCCCTTACAAAAAAACAGTACAATGATGCACACATGAGCACACACTGAAATCACAGAACTGGCATGTCGTCTGCCCCTGACCTTACTTTATTGCCCCTATATGCCCCCCGCTGTGTGTGGAGATTTTGTGTGAACAGCTGGGTTGACAATTTCAGGCTGCAGACCCAGATCAGCTTATATCTCCTGGCTGGCCCTGAGGCCTGGGGAAACACCATCCATAAAGAAACTCTTATCTGACTTGGGCCTCTTTACATTGTGCTGCAAATAAAAGACCACAGAGACTCTGACTTCATTCAATCCAGGCCATTTTTTAAAATTACAGCGCTAGATTTGGCCAACTTAATCTTTTCGTGATTTGTTCAGTTTCTTTCTAAATGAAATTACATACGGTGGATTTTTTTTTAAACACATCTGACCTCCTCGATAACCAAAGCAACCAAACACAACAAAAAAACTCATTTCTTGGGCATAACATGGGTCTTGTTCAGAGCTTTCAAATGCAGAATGGGCACATCAGTAAAATTATCCACCTCTTACATTTTGCCCTATAAATTTAATCAGTCACACAGGATGATTTCAGGACCCTCTGCTGAATTGTAATTGTAGTGTTACACAGATGTCTGTGAATCACATAAGGACTCTTTATCTAACACTGGCGCCACTGTCTGTTAAAACCACACAGCACTGCTGATCATCTCATCATGAGATTCACATTAGTTTTTCATTGGAGCTTGGTGAATTAGTGCATCTTTATTGAAGAAAGGGAAAAAAGGCTCAGTGGCAGGAATTTCAAAAGGTGACAAAACAAGATTTCGAGATATCAAACTCTTACTTTGACAATGTTTACAGCTATGACTTTAGTGCTTCGATCTGTTCTGGAGATTGTGCTCGTACACTGAAATAAATGAGTGCAGAACATGCAGAACTAGAAAGTTAATTTTCAGAATGTTGAAGACGAATAATTTGAGCTCTGTCAGACATATAGTCCTAACCCTTGAGCCTTTTCACATTTGTTCCCTCCATGGCTTGTGGAAAATTACAAATATGACTTCTTATGGCCTATATTTTAGTGACAACTTTCTTCTTGCCACTCTTAGATCAAAATCAGATTTGTGGAGAGAACAACTAATAGCTTTCCACTGACAAATTTTCCCACCTGAGCTGTGGATCTGTGCAGTTCCTCCTGAAAGAGGACCTCTGAGGCCTTCAGAGAACAGGCCCAGTCTTCCCTTGTTCACTAATTTAATTAAGTTCAATTTATTTATATGGACTAACGTTGTTTCAAGGCACTTTACAAAAAAACATAAAAGATCCAATTTATATGCACAAAAATAAAAAGTCAATTCAATCCAATCATTTCAGCAGATATTTCAGATACATTTAAAGCTCCAAATATTAGAATATTGTAAAAACTTTCAATATTTTTTGTCACTCATTTTAAAAAGTGAAACTCATATATGATATACAGTACAAACCAAAAGTTTGGACACACCTTCTCATTCAAAGAGTTTTCTTTATTTTCATGACTGTGAATATTGTAGCTTCACACTGAAGGCATCAAAACTATGAATTAACACATGTGGAATTAATATACTGAACAAAAATGTGTGAAACAACTGAAAATATGTCTTATATTCTAGGTTCTTCAAAGTAGCCACCTTTTGCTTTGATTACTGCTCCGCACACTCTTGGCATTCTGTTGATGAGCTTCAAGAGGTAGTCACCTGAAATGGTTTTCACTTCACAGGTGTGCCCTGTCAGGTTTAATAAGTGGGATTTCAAGCCTTATAAATGGGGTTGGGACCATCAGTTGTGTTGTGCAGGAGGTGGATACAGTACACAGCTGATAGTCCTACTGAATAGACTGTTAGAATTTGTATTATGGCAAGAAAAAAGCAGCTAAGTAAAGAAAATCGAGTGGCCATCATTACTTTAAGAAATGAAAGTCAGTGAGTCCGAACAATTGGGAAAACTTTGAAAATGTCCCCAAGTGCAGTCGCAAAAACCATCAAGCGCTACAAAGAAACTGGCTCACATGAGGACCGCCCCAGGAAAGGAAGACCAAGAGTCACCTCTGCTGTTGACGATAAGTTCATCCGAGTCACCAGCCTCAGAAATCGCAGGTTAACAGCAGCTCAGATTAGAGAACAGGTCAATGCCACACAGAGTTCTAGCAGCAGACACATCTCTAGAACAACTGTTAAGAGGAGACTGTGTGAATCAGGCCTTCATGGTAAAATAGCTGCTAGGAAACCACTGCTGAGGACAGGCAACAAGCAGAAGAGACTTGTTTGGGCTAAAGAACACAAGGAATGGACATTAGACCAGTGGAAATCTGTGCTTTGGTCTGATGAGTCCAAGTTTTAGATCTTGGTTCCAACCACTGTGTTTTTGTGTGGTGCAGAAGAGGTGAACGGATGGACTCTACATGCCTGGTTTCCACCTTGAAGCATGGAGGAGGAGGTGTGATGGTGTGGGGGTGCTTTGCTGATGACACTGTTGGGGATTTATTCAAAATTGAAGGCATACTGAACCAGCATGGCTACCACAGCATCTTGCAGCGGCATGCTATTCCATCCGGTTTGTGTTCAGTTGGACCATCATTTATTTTTTAACAGGACAATGACCCCAAACACACCTCCAGGCTGTGTAAGGGCTATTTGACCAAGGAGAGTGATGGGGTGCTGCGCCAGATGACCTGGCCTCCACAGTCACCGGACCTGAACCCAATAGAGATGGTTTGGGGTGAGCTGGACCGCAGAGTGAAGGCAAAAAGGGCCAACAAGTGCTAAGCATCTCTGGGAACTCCTTCAAGACTGTTGAAAAAGCTTTTCAGGTGACTACCTCTTGAAGCTCATCAACAGAATGCCAAGAGTGTGCGGAGCAGTAATCAAAGCAAAAGGTGGCTACTTTGAAGAACCTAGAATATAAGACATATTTTCAGTTGTTTCACACTTTTTGTTCAGTATATAATTCCACATGTGTTAATTCATAGTTTTGATGACTTCAGTGTGAAGCTATAATATTCATAGTCATGAAAATAAAGAAAACTCTTTGAATGAGAAGGTGTATCCAAACGTTTGGTATGTACTGTAGATTCATTACACATAGAGTGAAATATTTCAAGCCTTTATTTCTTGTAATTTAGATGATTATATCTTACAGATAAATAAAACCGAAAAAGTCCGTGTCTCAAAAAAAAATAGAATATTGTGAAACAATTTAATATTGGAAACCCATGTTTTCATACTGTAATTAACTAATAAACGTAAAATGTTGGAACCTTCCAAAATCTTGGAAAGGTTTCCCGAGTCTTTAAATGGTCTCTCAGTCTGGGTCAGCAGGCTACACAATCATGGAGACGAATGTTGACTTGACAGATGTCCAGAAGTCATTGACAGCTTCCATAGGGAGAGTAAGCAGCAAAAGGTCATTGTTAAAGAAGCTGTTTGTTCACAGAGTGCTGTTTCGAAGAACATTCAAAGAAAGCTGCGTGGAAGGAAGATGTGGTAGGAAAAGTTGCACCAACAACAGGGGAAACCGCAACATTGTGAAGATTGTCAAGCAAAATCGATCCAAGAATTTGGGGGGGGACTTCACAAGGAGAAGACTGAGGCTGGTGTCAATGCATCAAGAGCCACTACGCACAGAAGAATCCTGCACATGGGATACAAGTGTAGCATTCCTCATGTCAAGTCACTCCTGAACCAGAAACAATGTGAGAAGCATCGTATCTGGGCTAAGGAAAAAAAGAACTGGACTGTCGTGCAGTGGTCCAAAGTCCTCTTTTCAGATCAAAGTAAAGTAAGTATTTCATTTAAAATCAAGATCCCAGAGTCTAGAGGTGGAGAGGCAGATAATCCACTTTTCTTGAAGTCTAGTATAAACTTTCCTTGGTCGTTGATGATTTGGGGAACCGTTTTATCTGTTGGTGTTGGTCCTCTGACATCTAACAGGAAATTTTAGATCACTTCATGTTTTTTTCTGCTGACAAATCTTATGAAGATGCTGATATTATTTTCCAGCAGGACATGGCCTCTGCCAACATTGCCAAAGGTATCAAAAGGTGTGTGTCAGGATCTGGGGTTATCCGCTACCTGCTAATAACACTCTTCCAACACTAGGTGCCGCCAGCAGGAGATTGCCGAGGACTACAAGTGTCGCTCGTTGGATCATCAGCTGGGGAGCATAAAAGGAATGGTTTGCCAGTACTTCGTTGCCTGAGTGCTTTGCCCTCCGTGGTAATCTTTCTGGCCAGCTCTGAAACCTGTTTCTTGCAAGCTTTTTGTGAAAAAGATTGAAAGACTTTTCTCTGAACCTGAAACACTAACTTCCTCCTGTTACCTGTTCCAGGTGTGATCTCTGGCTGATCTGATCCAGAACCAGACCTCTGTTTGTTGCGCGGACTCCTTCCTGGACTAAAACTGAACCTGGCAGACTGTTTTTCCTCTCCTGACTCTGTGCCTCTCCCTGGCGGGTTCCACGCCCCCACCCACCAGTAAGAAACGTTAACCTTTAGGCCACATTCTGAGGTTCAGTCTCCAACCGTTTCCCCTTTTGTTTCTCACAGTGATGGGGATTAGGCTCACTGCTCTCATTAGTGCCTGGCCGTGTTTTCAATAAACTCCAACTAAAGTGTTCTTGTTTTCTGAGTGTCTTTGCATGTGGTTTAAATCTTATCTGTCTGGCAGATTCCAGTTTGTTCTTGTAAATGATAAACCATCTTTATCTCCAGGGTTAATTGTGGAGTACAACAGGGTTCAGTACTTGAGCCAATTCTCTTTACTATATATGTGCTTCCAATAGGTAAAATTATCAGGCAGCGTAGAATACATTTTCACCATTACGCTGATGACACTCAGCTTTACTTATCCATAAATCCTGATGAACCCAACCAGTTAGATAGACTACAAGCATGTCTTGAAGACATAAAAACTTGGATGACTTTAAATTTTCTGCTTCTAAATTCAGACAAGACAGAAGTTGTTGTCTTTGGACCGGAGTCTGTAAAAAAGAAACTGCTTAGTCAATCACTTAACGTGGATGGCATTAAATTGAGATAATAAAGTAAAAAACCTTGGTGTTATTTTTGACCAGGACATGTCAATTAAATCCCATGTTAAACAGGTTTCTAGGATTTCCTTCTTTCATCTACGGAACATTGCCAAAATTAGAAATATCCTGTCGAGGAGTGACGCTGAAAAACTAGTCCATGCATTTGTTACTTCAAGGCTGGACTATTGTAATTCTTTACTATCAGGATGTCCACAAAATGCAGTTAAAAGCCTTCAGCTGATTCAAAATGCTGCAGCAAGAGTATGACCCCTTCTCTTTTCCAATGGTTATGGTCAATCTGACAGAGAGAGGTATCCCAATTGTTGTGGTTTTTAGTATAACAATGGCCATCAGTGGGCTCTAGATGGACAAACTGTCTACTTTTAAGGCTAGGCTTAAAACTTTCCTTTTTAATAAAGCTTATAGTTAGAGTGGGTTAGGTTATCCTGAGCTATCTCTGTAGTTATGCTGCTATAGGCTTAGGCTGCTGGAGGACATAATGACCACTTTCACCCTCTTCGCTACATTCTCACACTACTCTCCAATTTTGCATTATTTGCTGTTATTTCAGCTTTTAACTTTGTTCTCTCTCATTTCTCTTTCTAGAAGCTACACCTGGCCTGTCTCTGTGTCAGGCCAGGTGTAGCTTTCTGGAGAGGGGGCATCGTCCAAGCTTCTGCTGGCAACAACTTAATGCTCTCCTTCTACAGATGATCAACTTGGCCCTGTCTTTCAGTGTTTAACCCTTTCTCTCTCCTAGACATGGCGATTGACTGAGCTTTTACTGTGACTAACTCTATGTGCTCTCTCTCATACTCTACACCTTAAAACTATACATCCATTAACATTTACTTTTCCTTCCCATAGAAAGTACTCCTGGATCAGTGCTTCTTTGTTCTCTTTGTGTCTCTGCTCTGTTCTCTCAAACCCCCAGTCGGTCGTGGCAGATGGCCGCTCACACTGAGCCTGGTTCTGCTGGAGGTGTCTTCCTGTTAAAAGGGAGTTTTTCCTCTCCACTGTCGCTACATGCATGCTCAGTATGAGGGATTGCTGCAAAGTCAACGCCAGTCACTGTCCACTGTCTCTACATGTTCATCTGGGAGGAGTGAATGCTGCAAGTCTCTGACTGGATGCAATCTGCTGTGTTTCCTTAGATAGAAAAACTTTTTATCCAATTTGAATAAATAACTGAATCTGACTGCACTGTTCAATGGTTAGGATTAATTGGAATGTATGTACCTGACTTTTGTGAAGTGCCTTGAGACGACGTGTGTTGTGAATTGGCGCTATATAAATAAACTGAATTGAATTGAATTGAATAAGAACCATGACAGTGGTTGATTGTTTGATTGAGTGTTTTCATTATCTGTAAGCCATAATAATCAAACTTAAAAGAAATAAAGGCTTGAAATATTTCACTCTATGTGTAATGAATTTGGGTCATGACCGAAAGAACGAGATCCCGGATATAAGCGGCTGAAATGAGCTTCCTCCGTAGGGTGGCCGGGCACTCCCTTAGAGATAGGGTGAGGAGCTCGGCCATCTGGGAGGGGCTCGGAGTAGAGCCGCTGCTCCTCCACATCGAGAGGAGCCAGTTGAGGTGGCTCGGGCATCTATACCGGATGCCTCCTGGACGCCTTCCTCGGGAGGTGTTCCAGGCACGTCCCACCGGGAGGAGTCCCAGGGGACAGCGCAGGACACGCTGGAGGGACTATGTCTCTCCGCTGGCCTGGGAACGCCTTGGGTGCCCCCCGGAGGAGCTGGAGGAGGTGTCTGGGTAGAGGGACGTCTGGGCGTCTCTACTGAGTCTGCTGCCCCCGCGACCCGGTCCTGGATAAAGCGGAAGACGAGTTGTAATGAATCTATATAATTTATGAGTTTCACTTTCTGAAATGAGTATCAAAAAATATTGAACATTTTACAATTTAACTTTTTAGTGGGAGTGTTAAAAAAAAGACATCAAGATGCAGCTTTTAAAAAGCTGACAATACTAGTTTGGTTTTTCGAACATATTTTATTACTTTTTTTTGTCTACCTCTGGAGTCATTTTGTTTTCTGATGAATATGTAGTACAGTACTTTTTTCTTTAATGGACTACTAATCCAGACAAGAATGCCCAAAAAAACAGTAAAACTTTCATAGAAAATGTTACAAGATAAAGTAAAAACAAAGGGACTAAAAGGTGGACAAAAGGACCAATGCAGGTTTACGTTTTGGTGCCTCTCAATGTGGCCTCTTTCTAAGTGGAACTGATGTGCCTTTCATTGCTGCAGCTATCGAGTGAAGAGGGTGACACTTGACCTTGAAGTCCTAGACTTGTTTTTCTAGCCCCCAGGCCACAGCTCTGCTATACAACACATAAGCCCTGTCTGTCTGGTGGGCTTTGCTTCCTTCTGGCATCTCTCCAGTGCCTGAAGCCATTTAACAGTCACAGAAAGATCTCTGTCATCCAAACTCACCTCAGACAAGCATGTTTTAAATTGTGAGGCGGCTTTTAAACTCCATGCTTTGTGTTGTTCCTGCTGATTTTTACAATCATTCTAAAATAAATAAAAAATTAATTCTGGCTGAATATAATAAAAGGTGGTTGAAAAGAGTTGTTCCTCAGTAAAATCTATTCCCTTAATACTGTTTATTTTTCCATTTTCACAGATGTCATGCTTTGCCATGTATATCACCAAGGAAAGAAAGAGAATCAGAGGACAAAAGAGATGAACTTGTATATAAAGGTGAAGATATGTTTGTAACAAAGACTTGATGCTGTTGGAATCAAATAGACCAAGGCAGCCTAAACTGATTATAGACTTTTTTAGCTTGACATCTTCTTGCCTCTGGATATTAGTTTAAACAGTTGTGAACGGTACAGATGGAACATTCTGGTGAGGTCAAGGCACAGTCTAACTCTGGTAGAGCATGGACAGGCTCAGTATTGAGCACTGTTTATGTGTGCTTTTCATGTTTTTAGTTATGGTCTGCTTTCAAGAACTATACCTAATTGGAAATTCACACTAGAGTTTGTTATTGTGCACTTAGCCTCTAGCTAAGGCCAAGGTTCAGACAAAACTCTTTATGTACGCTGATGTCAAAATTTCATTTTCCTTGGATTGTCAGTCCAAAAGTGACTTAAAAAATGGAAATCGGAATATTTTCATTCAGCCAAGAAGTTTGTTTCTGATTCAAAATGACACATGTATCTGTCAAAGGTAGCAAAGCAATGCAAAAGGAGTAAACATTTTGAGAAAAATATCTGTTTTTCTTTGCATTTCATTTAAAAAAATGTAAGTTCTTTATACCATTCTCAGTAATCAGTTGAAAAATCTTTATTGGTATTGCAGCAATTTAACCCTATTTATAATTACTGACCAGCTTTTTGCATATGTCTTCACTGGTACTTTGACGATTTATCTTTGATGATGAGCTCCAGGTCTTTGGTGTTGAAAGGCCTATGTGCCATCACCCTAATCTTTTGCTCCTTCCACAAATTCTCTAATGGACACAAGTCAAGATTCTGGCTGGGACACTTGAAAACATTTATATTGCTTCCAGTCAGACGAAACCTGTTGGATAAAATAAAATATTTCTTTAAACCTAAATCTACCAGGGTTTTAATAAATTTAGCTTTTAACTGTACCCTATTCATCATTTACTGTACTTCCGCTCCGTAGCATCCTAACACTCTTTGACTATGTTACAGGCTTGCAACAGATCCCTGTTTATGAATAGTTGGCAGTTTTTATTTGTTTGCTGTTGGAAACCAGAAGAACAACAATGTTGTAATGTTTTCATACATCAGCATAACAATATACTGTAGAGGTACCTTTTAAATTGTTTGAAAGACAAAGTTATCAAGGGGCAGATCTAAATAATGGGGCCAATTTTTCAAGATACCATCACTTTACAATCTAAACTATTGAGAGTTCATTTTGTATATTGAACGTACTAACAAAGAAAAAAAACATTACACATATGGCCTAAAACTCTAAAGGAATGTAATTTACAGACTGGAAAAAGACTGACCAGTTTTTAAAGGTCGGCACTGTTTGCTACACATAGTAAAATTGTTACTGTCTTGTGAAAGCTGCTGCTACCAGCATTTACTAGTTTACAGGTCATTTTTCCTAAGTCTAAGTCCAGTTCGGAGTCTTTGAAGTCAAATCTTTTATGATTAAACTGACTTTCTGTTGGTCGTACTTTCAGATCATTATCCATAGGTCTAATTTAACACATGAGCTTTTAACATCTTTATCATTTTTCCGAACAATGAGGATGCTGGAAAGCATCTCCCTCACTAAGCAAAGACTTACATTGGCTGACAGAAAGTTTGTTTTGTTTTGTTTTGGTTTGCTTTTATTTTAAAGACAACTACGTAACTAACCTCTTTGGCAGCTCTCTCTTTGAGGTCAACAAAGGCAAGATTAATGGAATTTCTGGATAAATACAACCAAGTGTGCTTTTATATGAAGAACCAGAAGTATCTGTAATTACACTTCTTTCAATGGAAAGAGGAATAACATCTTAGAAATTACAATAAGTGAGTAAAAACACAAAGAAAATATGTTGAGAACTTTCTTTTGTCAGTTCTATTTGATTCTTTTTCAATTTAACAGTGTGGTTTTGTTTTTAATCCCACATTCTAGTGAATAACTTGGTTGGTTCCTTCATGGTATAGTGGGTTAAGTCTGTGTTTTTGATACAGGGGACCTGAGTTTGATTCCCAGTTGCATCAGGAAGGGCATCAGACAGTGAAATCTGCAAAGTCTGTATGCAAATGGAACTTAATTGCTGGATGAGGAAGCAGCTGAAAAGACTCTTCCAGTCTAGTAAGGAACTTACAACAGCCCACTCTTAAACATGATTATTTTTAACTCTTGTTTTGTATTCAATTGACATTAACAGCCTAAATGAACCAAAAAAAAAGATTTATTTTAGACAAAAATGTTTTATTTACATCGCGCACTGACTGTAAGAGGTACAATCAGCATGCGCCATTCATTAGCAGTCTGGATGCTAAGGGAATGGTTCTAATTGCTGTGTCAGCACTGAACCGTCTGCAAATGCTTTGGGAGGAACCCACAACATTACCTGCAGCTACAAACCCCAATCACCATCTATGGAACAGAATAATCCTCCTGAATCAGGGCTTGAGGGTTATTTGTCCATCCATCCATTCACTGTCTTCTGCTAAACGAGATCGGGTTGTAGGGGCAGCAGCTCCAGGACAGAACCCCAGACATTTCTCTTCTCTGTAACATCCTCTAGCTAATTCTGGGGGATCCCAAGGCATTCCCAAGCCAAAGGGGATATATAGTCCCTCTAGTGAGTTCTGGGTCTCCTATCCATGCAGAGGAGCAGCAGCTCTACTTTGAGCTCTTTCTGGATGACAGAGCTCCTCAACTCATCTCTAAGGCTGAGTCCAGTCAACCTAGGGAGGAAGGTAATTTTGGTCCTTGTTTTGAGGATCACGTTCTTTTGGTCATGATCCATATCTCATGACCATAGGTGAGTATTAGATTATAGATCGACTGGTAAATTGAGATTTTTGCTTTTTAGTTCAGCTCTTTTTTTACAACAGACAGCCCTAGTCTACAGACGAAGCCCCAATCTGTCTGTTCTCCAGCTGTTCCATCCTACTTTTGAACAAGACATCAAGATACTTAAAACTCTTCTGCTAGAGGTAGAGACTGACCCCCAACCCAAAGGCTGCAGCCCACCTTTTTCAGAACCATATAGCTGACTCTCATCCCAGCCTCTTCACACCTAGCAGCAAATCGTTCCAGTGCACACTGGAGGTCGTGGCTGAGAGAAGCCAACATAACCACATGATCTGTGAAAAGCAAAGATAAGATTCTCAGGATCCAAAAACCAGATTAGATGTGATTTAAGTAAAGGTTTTGGATAGAAGTGTTCTAATATTCTGAAGAAAAAAGTTCATAAAATCACCAGTTTTGGTGATATCATAATCAGAGGAAAAGAAGACCTTTTCAATTTTAGTTGTAATGAAACACTGTACAGTCAAACAAATAGAAGATTTTTTTTATTGAAGAGTTGTAGCACTGTTTCTTTTCTGAATCTTAAGATGTGGTGTTTTACTGTTCCAACTTGAGGGTTTTGAAAACAATCTTTCACCAATTTAACAGAATTACCATATAAAACTTGAAGTGCTGGTCTTGTGTAACCACAATGTGACTCAGCAGATGCAGATACATACAAACACACACACATACACATGAGAGTAATTAAGTCTCTCCGTGCGCTGTCTCATGGCTAGATTTGTGTCCCGACATGTACCCTGACCTGAACAGAGAGGGAAACAGCATGAGGCGGGGATCATGTTTAATAAAACTGGAACTGTGACAGGCTGCATCAGCTTGCTGGCAGCAATTGTCAGAGTGTAACAGTAGGAAGAAACAAAACAAATACCTCATTTTGAAAAGGGAACCACTTGTAAAAAAGTTATAATCAGAAATGGTACAGAGGATTTTGTTTGATTGGCACATGCTGATTTAAAATAGTTTTTGGCTTTGGACTTTCTTGTTGCCCCCTTTCTTCTGGTTCTGGCACAATGTGCAACATAAAAGCCGGCCACTTCAGAGAGCTTTTTGAGCTTTCAACTTCAACATGCGCCTTCTGAGACCTCCACTCACTGTCAGAGCACTCAGAACAAAGCACACCATCCACTCGGCAGCCGCTGGAAACATTAGGCCACAATGTGTGTGCGTGTGTGTGTGTGTGTGTGTGTGTGTGTGTGTGTGTGTGTGTGTGTGTGAGACATAGTAGGGTAGACATGCTGTATTAATGGACTGAGGGCTCTTCATTGCTGCTGTTGAAGCTTGTTTGGTTTATTACTTGACTGGCAGTGATTTAGTTTGCTGCATTAATGTTCAAATGACATTATACACAGCTTGTTTGATCAACCACATTAAATCCAAAGCTTATCCTGGCATACACTCCAGATTCTTGGGTATACAACTACACTGAAATAAAAAGCTAAAACACCATCAATTTTTTTGTTTGTTTTTAACAGCTCATTTAGAATTTTGCTGTTTTAGACTTGTCTAGTCTCACTCTTTTTGATGAGCTGTATCATTCAGGCAACATAATACAATGTTTCATCATCAGCATAACTTTACTTTATGAATTTCTTTTTTCCTGGTTATTTGGTAACTTTGGTCAATTGGAAATGCAAGTGTATTTAGTGTTCAATTTGCAAAAAATTTATATTTTTTTCTCCATACACAGCTGAAGGAGATTAAATAATTAAGAATCTTTAACATAAAGCTGCTTAGATTGCTACAAACACATACTCCTTGAACTTGTACATATTGTCCAAATGTACAAGTTCATAGCATAACATTTGCATGAAATTTCAGCACACAAATCTGAAATGGTAGAAAGAAGAAAATATTTTTAAATTGTTTTTTAGAAATATATTTTTTTAAATGTTCCATTCAATTCATTTTCAATTCAGTTTATTTATATAGCGCCAATTCACAACACATGTTGTCTCAAGGCACTTCACAAAAGTCAGGTACATACATTCCAATTAATCGTAACCATTGAACAGTGCAGTCAGATTCAGTTATTTATTCATATTGGATAAAAAGTTTTTCTATCTAAGGAAACCCCGCAGATTGCATCCAGTTAATGACTTGCAGCATTCCCTCCTCCTGGATGAGCATGTAAAGACAGTGGACAGTCACTGGCGTTGACTTTGCAGCAATCCCTCATACTGAGCATGCATGTAGCAACAGTGGAGAGGAAAAAATCCCTTTTAACAGGAAGAAACCTCCAGCAGAACCAGGCTCAGTATGAGCGGCCATCTACCACGACCGACTGGGGGTTTGAGAGAACAGAGCAGAGACACAAAGAGAACAAAGAAGCACTGATCCAGGAGTCCTTTCTATGGGAAGGAAAAGTAAATGTTAATGGATGTAGCTCCTTTAGTCGTTTCACCTAGAAAGAAAGAACAGATAAACTCTGAGCCAGTTTTCAAGGTTAGAGTCTGAAAGAGAGCACATAGAGTTAGTCACAGTAAAAGCTCAGTCAATTGCCATATCTAGGAGAGAGAAAGGGTTAAACACTGAAAGACAGGGCCAAGTGGATCATCGGTAGAGGGTGAGCATTAAGTTGTTGCCAGCAGAAGTTTGGACGATGCCCCTCTCCAGAAATGTGTCACAGGTGCACACAGAGTCAGGCCAGGTGTAGCTTCTAGGAGGAGAAAAGAGAGAGAATAAAGTTAAAAGCTGAAATAACAACAAATAATGCAACATTGGAGAGTAGTGTGAGAATGTAGTGAAGAGGGTGTGTTACAATGGCCCTTGCCAGCTGATTAAGGCAGGAGGCTTGAGGCAGAGAAAAGGTGCAGACCCACTAAGTGTTTATTCACCAACACTGAAGACATGCAGGTACGAGACCCTGTTACACAAGTCACACATGGTCACAGCTACAGCCACAGTCAGTTTTTGAACCGGCAGCCTTTTATAGCCCCTCCCATTAACAGACCTACCCTGACAGGTGAAACAAACATATACACTAACATACATACAACATAGCTAAAACATCACTTTATTTAACAAACATTATTACTAAACATCTCTAAAACAAGTCTGTACCTAGGCTTAAGTCTTTAACACTAAAGACTAAAATGCACACAGTTTACTCCTCCCTTTCAATTTATAATGGTCTCTTCCGGAACCTTTAAAAGGTCCTCAGGCACCCGGGGAATCTTTTAGCCCAAACACCCTACAGAGGAAGAGACAGAGGTAAGTCGTTTGTTTAACAATACACTGGAAAATAATTCATTCCAAAGATTAGTCACAATACTGGTATTTTATCCATTTGTTATGTTTGTTAACCAGGACAGGTCATCATCAGTACCAGCTGAGAAGAAGCTGCCTAAAACACCCACAAACTAAGAATAAAATACTCCAATCTCTTTCACAGTGTCTTTTGTTCTTTCAACAATATTCAAAACAGCATTTTAAGTGTTCCAGCATACATAATGAAGCTATTCATTACAGGGTGAAAGTGGTCATTATGTCCTCCAGCAGCCTAAGACTATAGCAGCATAACTACAGAGATAGCTCAGGATAACCTAAGCCACTCTAACTATAAGCTTTATCAAAAAGGAAAGTTTTAAGCCTAGCCTTAAAAATAGACAGTTTGTCCATCTAGAGCCCACTGATGGCCATTGTTATACTAAAAACCACAACGATTGGGATACTTCTCTCTGTCAGATTGACCATAACCATTGGAAAAGAGAGGGGGTCATACAGGTAGCAGAAATGGAGGGTGTGTTTGCACCTCAACCATAACTGAGCTGGTTTAGGCTAAACCTGACACAACCTTACTCCAACCAACAGGGAGGGAAGAAGACAGAGGTAAAAAATAAGGCAGATAGCTCAGGATAACCTAAGCCACTCTAACTATAAGCTTTATCAAAAAGGAAAGTTTTAAGCCTAGCCTTAAAAGTAGACAGTTCAATGTATTTGCATTCAGCTGTCATGTGTCAATACTTTTTCCAACTGCCTTTTGCAGCATTCACAACCAGTTTGCTGGGGTACGACCTTACCTGTGGAATCTTTTTTACAAAATAGCTCAAGCTTTGTCCGATTAGATGGAAAATGACTTCTTGCATCAGGTTTTATCTTTTGCCAGCCTCTTTCAATTGAGGTTGGGTATATACTTTGACTAGGGCATTTTAATAAATAAATATGCTTCAGCCTCAAGGGATGAAGCTGCCACTTTTCATCATGGTGACAGTGGTTTCAGGGTGATGTTTGTTAATTTTCCACAACACATGGTGGTCAAAATGTCCAAATGTTTCCTGCACATTACTCCCTGATGTTGTCTGGTGTGCTCCTTGATGTTCATGATGCTGTCACTGCACTTTATTTAGGGGTATCAGAAATAATTGTCATGAATATAAATGCGCACCACACTCCTCAAGTTTTTTTAAACAAATAAATAAATTAAATTAAATTAAACCAAATATCCCTTCACTTCTACTTTACAGTTAGGCCCCACTTTGTCTTGGTATACTTCAGAAAAACCTTATACAATACATTGAGCTTTGTGGTTATAACATGATAAAATGTGAAAGAGTTTAAGTGAAAACTTTTCCAAAGGACTAGCTTTGAGTATATTCAGCCTAATTTGTCTCTTTTTCTTTCATGTTACCCTTGGCTTGAATGCAAACACATCTTCAAAGGGAGTATTTGACCTCTGTCGCATATACACACACACACTCTTTACTTCTTGCCAACATACTGTTTTTTCAAACCTCCTTAAAGATAGACACATCAAAGACATCAAATGGCAAGAATGACCTGGTCTTACCACTATGACCAGAGCCAAGCTTCTTTAAACAAGCAGTGCTCTGAGCAATGACTCTGCAGATCACCTGCTTAACCACAGCCTGAGGGAAAAGAGGATCGGGTGAAAAAGGAACGGGGGGGTTGTGGGTCTATTTCTTCCCCCCTTCTCACACCTGCCGTGATAAAATTTCCTTTGCACTGCTCATGTTCCTGTTCTCTTGTCTGTTTTTTGCCGTCTTAATGCTATATTCCCCCTCTCTCTCACTCTACATCCTTCTCTCTTCGCCTCATCTGGGCAGCATTAGTGGGGCCACTGACACGTACAATTTTGATGGGCAATCAGCAGGATGGGGACATGTTAAGTGTGCCAATGGAAAATTCATCCCACAGCTGTAAAGAGGAAGCTGCCACAACCAGCCCAGTGCATCAATGGTGTCTGGACGTTGAAGCAGATGCCCCCAAGGAATGATAAAGAAAGTTACAGAGAAGTGAAAGATACAGAACTTTCTCCAAACACAGAGCACAGCGAGTGGTGGGGTGAGCTGACAAGAAGTGGGTCCTGACCCGTCATTCAGGCTGATGCATTAATCTGCTGACAAGCCCAGCTGCTCCCACAGCTCAAGCTTTCCCAGAGAGCCTTCACTCTGAGCAAATTGGTCATCCTCTTCCATCAGACCAGTTTGACTCAGATCTGTGGACTTAACTGTTACCTGAGGCAAGTCAGGTCAAAAAGGTCCAACCTGCTCTGCTAAATTATAGCCTTGCTCGCTTTATAGCGCCTGAGGCCATGTGTCTACACAAATGCAGTGCCTTGCTGGCTGCTTCACCCATGAACACAAGCAAAGGAAGCAACACACACAAAAACATAATAGGATAGCCAGGGCCCCATTTTTGAGCACTTATCTGACGCTTCTAACCTGTAACAGGTTGTTCCAGATAAGCAGTTTCAGCAGCCTTGGACGTCCTCCGGGCAGACAAAACTCTACACTTTATTACATTATCATGTAATAAAGATGCAAGTTGTAAATCTTATGCCTTAGAGAGGACTCAATAACCTGCAAAAGATTGCTAAAACAATTTAAAATCCATAGTATTATGGCTGCACGGCAATGGATTAAGGTGACTGTGTTTCTGTGTGCATTATTAAATAATAGCCCGACAAAGAAATATTGTTTGATGGCAATAGCTTGGAGATCTAACAAACAGGCCTGTGGTGAGCCCACTTTTCCTGTAATTCACTGCAATGGCAAATTACTACTTGTGGTTAAAAATTAATTCAAAAGACAAAAATTCTGGCAGCACTTAGATGTTAATTTTCTCTCCAGTTCTGACCAGAACTGGGCACAGGAATGCATATGCACATTTCCCTGACAATCTTAACACCTGAATAGTCCACTTTATATTGAGCCATGTAATGGTCGTAACAATTAGTGTTTTCCTCATTAGGGTTTAACTGTAAGACAATAATGCAGCGGTTAAAACAGTAGTACAAGAACTCTTCAAATCTGTATGAAGTTAGTTTATAACATGACATTGTGGGTAAGATATCGGGCCCTAAATTACTTTACTCAATACTATACATGTCTGTTTGTTTACTCGCTGCAATTGCTTCATAATCCTGGGGATAAAACTGTTTCACTGTATTCTTACACAGAACTCAAACCCAAATGTGTCCTGCATACTGCCCACATCTATTAGACATACAGCCATTAAAAAAGTATTTTTTATTAAAAAAGTCTGTGTCAAATGTACACCAATAGTCCATCATGTACTGCAGATCCAGATAACACATAATCATCCATGTATGGTCTTGATTTTTGCCCTTTAAATATGACCACTGCACAGAAATGTGTGTCGCATATTTCTCCTTACTTTCACAGATGTCATGGTTACTGGCTGTAAAGGTAGTAAGGTGATTGAATCAGACATAACTTAGGCTGGGATGTTTCCAACAATAACGGTGCTACAGCCAATTTACACCACGGTGTAAACTAACAGCAGCATGTCTGTACCTTTGATGGCCCCCTGCAGGCACATTATAGGTCCTGAAAGTCTTGTTTTTCACCGGATGTCAAATGTCACTTCAAAGTCAAGATTTGCAAGGTGATGAATAAGCTTATATGCTAGTACTTTTTTAATATTCAGGTGAGAGATTTGCTTCATAGCAGGAAAAATATTTTTACTATAAGCTATAAAAAAGTGAAATTGGTGTTGTGCTTGTTATTATTGTAGCAGTACAATTAGAAGCCTTTATGTTTGGATTGACATAACCCAAAATCACATCTCTAAGAGAAACAGTTGAATGTCTGAAAATGCTCAAAGTACAGTAAATTATAATAAGAATAAAATAAATGATTAAAACTAAAGCAGTAAAAAATAAAGCAGTGAAAGTAGTTTTCACCTAAAAGTTTAAACCAAATCTAACACCTCATCACCTCACAGTTCATCTCACTTCCAGTCTTTCTCGCTTTCACAAATTGCCCTGCTCAAAAATATTTTCACTGTAGGCTTTTTAAATTAAGCACCAAATCCTGTAATTTATCTGTACATGGCAACAAGAGAAAGACTGGGGTGGAATGAATGTGTAACACTGGGCACTAAATGAAACAGATAAAAGGAGTGAGATGTCACATACAGAGACAGAAAGAGAGTGTGTGTCAGGGTTTTCGAGGTCTGGCGTCTTTGATGTCGGCTGAGCAGTGCCCACATGTCCAGCCCCTCTCTGCCAGGAAATTACAACTCTGTCCCCCCCGGAGCCCCGCTGACTGCTGGGAGAAACACTCTGTTTGATGTTTTAAAGAGGGATCTCAAATGCATTTGGCCTTTCATCTGTTCTCTTCTTCTTTGTCTGTGATTTATCTAGACTTGGACAAAGTTAGCAACATTTTCACAAGTCAAAAATAATATTGCATTGCTCTGTAAAATTACTTGAGATCCAATAAGAGAAATGGAACAGGAAGATGCAACATTAAAAGCCCTGTTTCTCTAGTAGTGTTATTACTCCTTCCAACATAAGCTAAATAATTTCTGAGCACTTTAACTACATATTTAAGCATTACATTTAATAAATTTAATCTTCTACTTCAAGCTTACATCTTCAAAATCTACATCTTCAACAAAAGACAATTATCCTGTTTAACTGTCTACATCACAAGGAAATATAATAGCACAATGCATGGCAACAAATCTCTAAAAAAGCTGAAAAACATATGAAAATTTTACTTTTTAAAAGAACATTAAGAAATTAGTATTTAATTTTCATCATTTTATAAGTTTACCCTTAAAAAGAACAACTTCTTAATTCAACTAACATAGATTGAAAGTAAATAATTTAATTTTCATAGTTCACAACCTGGAAGATTATGTGAAGTAGTTCACTTTGCTGCATCATTTTTGTGGTACTCTTCCACCAAAGGTTGTTAAATATTAAATGGTCATATCAGGAATCAGTTAGCTTATTAAATAAATTATCACATACAATTTGAAATCTGATCTCGATGAGCTGATACAAAATGTTTTGTTTCTTATTTTCTGTGTGGACATTTTCTTTATTCGGATACGGCCAATTTTTTAGTTAAGTAGCCTAAAAGTTAGTCATTTTGTGTATATTGTAAATGTAATTTGTATTAATTGTTTTCCGATAATATAAATTAAATACTATCTTTCCTCAGATGTACTGTAGTAGATCAAACACCACCAGGTGAGGTGCAGTAGGGCAACTTGCTGAAGAAATTAGTGTAAATTCTTGGTTAGCAGTGTCTCTGCACCAAGCTGTGTTCAGTATCCATGGTAACTAACTTTGCATTACTATTTCACATTTTAGCACAGTTACATGCAACAGTAACAGAACATAGGTCACATGGATAAAACCTTACAGCCAACATCTATACTAGATTTCTGACGAAAGAGATGTAGCAGAATAAGGATGGGTGCTCACAGATGCATTTGTAACATCATCATGAAGAAGCTACACATTATTCCTATAATCCATCATGTTTTGCTGGAATTATGAATCTTACATTCTTACATGTTCACAAATGGTCTCTCACAAAGCAAAAACAGATAAAACATGCGGGAACATGAATTTTAACCTTTAAATATATATATATGTACACTTTCATCTTTACACCAGAGATCACTGGGCTTGTGTTCCAGTGATATATAGACAATTACCTGCGGTCAGAATTTAATAAAATATAAATCTGGTAAGTCTGGCATTATATGGTTTCAACTCTGCTAAGCGCACATTCATTTTGTACTTGATTATTTTTAAGAGGATGTTTTCTTTTGGAACTCTGTTTTTTCAGCCGGTGTCCAGCAGGGCCTGTTCGTTTTGGCAGAGAGCCATGTTGCCAAATTCCAAACCTGTCACTGAGGCTTGATAACAGTCTAACATAGCATGCATGGCATATTGATATTTGTTCAATTGTTGCATTTCAACTGACATCAAATTAAGAGCCACGAGGTAGACCTAGCTTAGACATAAAGGTAAGGGAAAACCCTCGTAGGTGGGTTTTTTGGCATAGTGTTCAGTTATTAAGTTCAATCTTAGGATGAAACTTGGATTTAAACCAGGAATAAAATCTGAAAACAGATGTAAACAACTCCTCAGAATGATTACACACCCTGGCACTTTCAATAAGCAACATTTGAAAGGTTTTAATCTCAGATAAAAGCTATTTGCTGTCATCTTCATCAAATCCTGCATCTAATATTAAGCTTTAACTTTGACTTTGAACAATGTTCCCAGGATTTTCTTTCAAAGGCTTATTAAACAGGTGTATTAGAGGACATCATTTTGGACTTTATATGAAGCTATAATGGTTGTGTTTCACTATTGACTTTGATACAGTTAATAGGTTTACTTTTCTGTTCCACCCTTTGAAAAGGTATTATCTTCTCAAGGTCTGTTTAGACTATTGCATAGCTTATCCACCAGTGTACAAATTCAGCCTCCAGCATCTGTCTTATTTCTATTAGCAACATTATATATTTAGCAGTATTCCATGTTAAATTTAAAACTGAGATTAAAAAAAAAAAGCAATCTTTCAGAATTCATCAGCCACAGTTTGTGAGGTTCAAGCAGGCAAAAACAGCTGATTTGTGTTGCCCTCCAGTTGCGCAGAGCTTTATTAATAAGCTTTTGGTTCACCCTGATGATTTATGATACAGTAACACCCTTGAGTAGGGGAGGGGAAAGATGTAGATTATAGCCACAGCTGGGGGTGTTTGCCTTTGCACAGAGTTAGATTAATGTTCAACAGGCTGTTGTTTGGCTAAAGGAGAACATTGCTTTTCAAATGAACCACTTATCCCCATGCCAGTCTTTACAGCCACATCCCTCGGCTCACTTCTCTCTAACCAGTGTTTACTACATACTGTAGATGAGGTTGCAAGGGAGGGCCAGGTGATAAACCAACATTCACTGTTAAAACAAACCAACTCTTCAGTTTGGGTTATTTCTTCAGACTTGTCTGAGTAAAATAAATAACTGTGAGCAAAGCAGATGATCTGATTGTTTGGAAACGAGGGAGACCTTTCATGACATCACCACAATGAAACCACCATTGTTGACAATGTTTTTTTCTGAGGCTAGAGTTTTTTTAAATCCCCACCAGACCTGATGAGAGTTAAGTGAGAAACATGCTGACTCCAGTTGACCCTGGCAAGCATGAGACCCATCCCCTCTGACTTTTCACACAGTGGCCTTAAAAGCATCTGTTTTAGCTCTGCAATAATAAAGGATTATACAGTGCCTTGCAAAAGTATTTAATCATTATAACTCTACAATGCCAAACTTCAATGCATTTTATTGAAATTTTCTGATAGATCAAAATAATATTGTATTTGTGAAGTTGAAGGATAATGATATATGGTTTCCATTTTTTTAATGAATACTAATCTGAAGAGTGGGCATTCAAATGTATTAAGCTGCCCAGATTCAACACTGTGTAGAACCACCTATTGTTGCAATTACAGCAGCAAGAGTTTTTGGGTTTGTGTCTACTACCTTCTAGGAACTAAACTCTTTGCTCATTCTTTTGCTCAAGCACAGCCATATAGGATGGATTTAAAATACAATTTCAAGCCATGCCACAGATTTTCAATAAGATTTAGGGCTAGACTTTGACTGGGACCCATGGATATGTCTTGATCTTGTAGCTCTGGTTGTGTGTTTAGAATCCTCTGCAGCTTCTAAAAGATTTTCCTCTAGAATCGCCGGTGGCTGTCCCTGCTGAAGAAAAGCATCAACATGATGTTGCCACCATCATGCGATACTCTGGGGATGGTGTGTTCAGAGTGATATTCAGTGTTAGTTTACTGCCACACAGTGAGCTTTGCATGTAGGCCACAACGTTCTATTTTGGTCTCATCTGACCATAACAGCTTCTTTCACATGCTTGCTGTGTCCTCTACTTGGCTTGCGGCAAACTTTATCATGGATTTCTTCTGATTTTATTTTAACAGTGGCTTTCTTCTAGTCACCCTTCCATAAATACCACATTTGTGGAGTGAATGACTAATGGTTGTCCTGTCAGCAGATTCTTTCACCTGAACTGTGGATCT